>NC_047679.1:105768064-106394175 GCF_011762505.2 Arvicanthis niloticus
TCTTCAAAGTAATAGAAAATTTCTAAAGTTTTTATGAAACTAAAAAATGTTAAATAAGCAATGTTATTTGAAAAATAACTCAGGAGATATTACACTATATGAAAAATGTAAGTGTGAAGTCACAAAACCATCAGTGACTCTCCAAAATTTGTAATTGTTAATATTCCACAGATAGCCTCAAGCTGAATGAATGATACTTAATGTAGTCTTGTGACTGAAGTAAGAATCATTGCCTAGAAATTATAAATCACTAGGTGAACAGAACACAAATGGGTGAATGTTGTAAATATCACATTGCCATATGTGACAGAGGGTATATTTATACTACAGCAAGCAAAACAAAAGAACCTGAAATTCCCAAGTGTATTATGGCACACTCCTCCCTCCGCACAATATGCATTACATTCTGGAGTCTCGAAATGTCATATCTGTGTTGCCAAGTATCATTTTTCTTTGGACCTATTATAAACTTTTACCTCTCCATTTCACTCAGAACAATCATATTTATATTAACACAACATTGTATCTTGAAAGTAGACGATTTGGGGGTTAGAAATGGCAGGCATTCTTTGGAAGGAATTTGCTTTGTTCTCAGAAGCAGGCTTTTGACAGACACCAGAATGAGTTAATCCATTGGAAATATTTATGTGTTAGCAGATATAATTTACACTGCAAGAAGCCCTAATAGCTAAAAGCCAAAAGCCAAATACTATGATTTTAATATGATTTGTCAGGCAAAGTTTCATGTTTTAGAATCTTTTCTGAATGTTTAGCAATATGAAGATGAGTAAGATATGATGACCTGTGAAAGATGGTACACCATTGTAGGTGCTACCTTTAAAATATATTCAGTTATTTTTAGAGCCCCTTAGCCATTTTTGTGATTGTGTATTGTTTGAATAAAAACTAGATTAATCCTTAAATCTCTCTCTGGTTTATTGTCTTACTATGTAGCCTCTTCTATATAAACTTCTATTACTTTAATGTTTCCAGATCTTAAGTGTTGCAGTGCTTCTACATCTATGAGCTTATTATGTCTTGCTTCTTTTTTGTAGTATTTGAAATAAGAATAATAACTACTCTAAAAGATCTAAAGTTTTATAGCTATCAACATGAAAATTTCAATATCATGTTCACATAAATAAAATATAGGAAATATCAAAATTTACATTGTAAAAAATATGTATCACAAAGGTAAAGATATCTTAACTCAAGCAATGAAACTGTAAGCATTACACTTCCAGACATCAAAACATATCCAACCAGTATGGTGTTGAGATTTTAGATAAAAAAGAACATATTCACCACTGAAACAATGTAGACATGTGAAAAATAAAAGTGACCAATTATGATCAGATCATTTTACCAAAAACTATAAAATAACACAATTAATATAGAAAAACTTTGTTAATATATACTTTTGGGAATACTGGGTATTCCTCCAAGCATAAAAAAATTTAATGGACTGTTAGCTCACTTCACACAAATGGAGGTTGGAGAGGTCTATGTCGAAAAGAATTTATATAAAGTATTTAATTATTTCAAAGAAATAAAGTAAAAAATGCTGTCAGAATATCTTTAAAAGGTCTAAATCAATAGTGTTTATCGGTATTATTCCAGTTATATATATATATATATATATATATATATATATATATATATATATATATATATGAAAGGTCAATCATTAATCATCAATGAAATGTAAGTTAGAATTATAAGGTAATCATTTCCACATGAATGCATATCAAAAAGACCACTCATAAATCCTAGAAAAGATGTGCAAGCAATAAGAAAATCCTTGTGAACCATTGCTAAAAGGTAAAATAACACATCATTATGAACTTTACTTAGGTAAGTAATATAAAGGATCATAAGGCCCACTTCTATGTATATACCTAAATTAATGAAATCATTTTGTCCAACCAATACCCCTATACCATTACTACTCACAGCAATATAAGTGATTGACAAGATGTACAAACAATGTACATATACATTATTAGGTTAATAGATGAAGCTAATTTGTTACATATATACATATACTCTACTTTCTTAGGAAGAAGGAAACGTATTTTGTAAAATTATTGAATAATATGAATAACATTATGCTCAGTGATATATCTGAGTCACAAGGAAATCACTACAGTATGATCTTAGTTCTATGAGGAAGCTATTAATTGTGGCCACAAAAAGTATAAAGATGAGTAGAATAAGATTCTTAACAGTATATGCAGTAAAATATTTAATTTGTATAGAAGTTTGACACAAATTTATTTTTAAAATCACCATACATTTCAAAATTTTTAAAGTGGTAGATTTTAGGGCTAGAAATATACAAAAACAGATAAGAACATGTATTATTCTTGCAGAGCATCCAAGTTGTATTTTGAACACCCACATATGACAGAATGTAGCTACTTCATAACCCCAATGCTAAGAGGATGTGGTACTTCTGGTCTTTGTAGAGGACTGTATTCATGTGCGCACATCAGTGCACAGACATGAACAGAGAAACTTTAAATATTTAATTGAAAATAGATTTTTTTACAAAATACATTCTGATCAGGATTTCCCTTCCATTATGTCTTCACATCTCCCCACTCATCCAAATCCAAACCATCTTTCTCATTCTTTAGAAAACAGACAGGCAAAAAAGCCAAAATGGTATAAAACAGAGAAAAAGGTGGAAGAGATCAAGAAAAGATATGTGAAGAACATGCACATGAAAAGACATACACCTACACAGAAAATACATAAAAATACAAAATCAGAAACCACAATACATGAACAATAAAAGAAATTAAAGAAATTAATTAAATAAAAGAAATGCCCTAAACAAACCCCCCATCTCTACCATAGAAGTTATCTTCAATTGATAACCACTTACAAATGATAATTTAGTTTCCTTCAAGGTAGCCTCATTCAGGAAACTAACTACTCTTTTTTTAAAATATTTATTGAAATAGATTATTTTCTTACAACATATATTGATAATAGTTTCACCTATCTCTAATACACAGAGACCTTCCCCACCACCCAATCCCCTAAATCCCCTCATTTTCTGTCTTTCATTTAAAAACTACTGGCTTATAGGAGGTAAAAAACATGAAAAAATAAAGTATAATAAAATAAAACAAAACAAAAGCCATCACATTGAAGTTGGACAAGGAAACCCAAGAGAAGAAAAACAGCTTCAAGACTAGACATAAGAATTAAAGATCCACTCATTCATATACTTAGGATTCATATACTTAGGAATTCATATACTTAGGAATCCCATAAAAATACTAGCTTGAATTCTATAATATATGCACAAAGGAAATCCGGCAGACATGTATAGGCTCTATTCTTGCTGTTTTAGCATCAGTGAATTTATATGAGTTTATATGAGCCTTGCTATGTTGACTCAAGGGGTCTTGTTCTGATGGTGGCCTCTATCACCTTTCTGCATCCTCTTTTTGGGGGGAGGGGCTCCCTGACCTCTGAGATTTAGTGAAAACATCCCATTTAGATCTGTGTGTTCCAAAGTCTCTCGCTTTCTGTATAATGTCTGGCTATGGATCTCTATAATTGTTCCCATCCACTGCAGGAGGGAGACTCTCCGAAGATGGCCAAATAAGTATCTAACTTTGAGTAAAGCAGCATATCACCAAGAGTCATTTTATTGGACATCAGAGGTTTGAGCAGGTCTGCTCAGCTTGCTTGATGAGTAGAAACACCAAGGCTGTGTATTCTGCAATATACAATTCTCAAAACAATTTTTTAGTATCAAGATAATTTTTTTAGAGGGCTGACATTTTATAAAGATGTTGGTTCTAGCAACTTTTCTTTCCCCCCTTTTTTGGATAAAATATTTACATTTCATATTTTATCCCCTTACCACATTCCCCCCACCACCCAGGAACCCCTTATCCCATACCCCTTCTCCTGCTTCTATGAGGGTGTGCCCCCATCTACCCCCCACTCCCACCTACCCACCCTCAGATTACCCCCCACACTTGGTGTTCAGCCCTCATGGGACCATAGGTCTCCTCTCCCACCTATGCCCAACAAGACCATCCTTCACTACATATACAGCTAGAGTCATGCGTCTCTCCCTATGTGCTCTTGGCTGGTGGTTTTAGAACCTGGGAGCTCTGGTTGGTTTGGTATTGTTGCTCTCCCTCATGGGACCACCAACCCTTTCAGCTCCTTCAGTCTTCTCTCTAACTTCTCCATTGGGAACCCTTGATAAGATCAATGGTTAGTTGTGAGCATCCCCCTCAAAATTATATGGATTAGACATGACAGAGGCAGGGCACCAGAACACTAGATTCCAGAATTAAAACAAAAAAATTATCTTGATACTAAGATTTGTTTTGAGAATTGTATATTGCAGAATACACAGCCTCAGTGTATCTACTCATCAAGCAAGCTGAGCAGACGTGCTAGAACCTCTGATGTCCTGAAATTCCATCTGGATGCAGTGAAGACACATTGTCAGAGGCTTATCAATTTACTCTCCCCCACCCCTCTTCTAATATCTCAACACCCGTAATCAGCTTGAAGAAGTTAATGAAGAGTCAGTGCCCCTATTTCCTGGGCTTGGGTACTAAGGTGGTTAATATTGGGCTGTCTTTCTAGGGAAAAGTACTGGTTTTGGTGGAACAGGGAGGATTAGCTAGGATTTATTGCATAGCCATAACCTATTGGTAGAAATCTGTATAATTAATATCAAAATGAAGTTATAATTTCTTAAATGGTACAAAATTTACTTTGATTTCAAATTTAAGGTTTTCATTGGTACCAGCTTCTTATTGATATAAATGTGAGATGAGTATTGTTAATCTCATAGGCATTGAGCCTGTATAACACATTTAGGAATACAAGGCTTAGACCCAGTCCTTCTTTAACTTTTTTAACTGATGATTAGCCTGTGAGTTAAGGGACTATAGCAAATTCATGGCTCTGAGTTTATTGTTAGGGTGTTTTCTATATTTTATTTAGAAATAGCTGAGAAGAGTTAACAGACAACAGTCCAGATTACCTTACATAGAGAATTGGTTTTCAAAACATCAGAAGTCCACAGAATTGATGTTACAAACATTTCTGTATTAATGTTCATTTTGATTAGAGACCTGTCTGCTCCTGACAGCTTCCTGTCTTGGATTCTAAGAAGAAACTGAGCATCTTTGGAGTTACTCCAGTTGTGGTGAGGCAGCCACTAGGCAAGAATTTACTCTTTCCATCTACAGACAAATCACTGTCCAGAAAAGGACACACTTGCAGAATAGTTGACTGATTATATCTACCAAGACAGAGTAATCAGCCCTTAATAATTCTGCATCACTAAGGTCTGTCAGATTATCCTGGGCCAGAAGGCTGAAGATCAGATGCTCCATCAGTTCGCAGTACAGGGACTTTCCAGGTGTTCAGTAGTCTCTATAATTGGCTAAGTTTTAGAAGCTATGCTTTGTGCGTCCCATAATTTCAGTTAACTCAGTCATTCTGGATTTCTGACAGGGTTGAAAACTTATAGTCTCATAGCCAATCCTGGCTATTTACTTTGAGAGAAAAGACTTGAGTGGATGGTTTTCAGCTGACATTCATTCTAAAGCCAAGAAAAAAGCCAGGTTTAGAACTAAGTGTTTTAGTTAGGAGAGATGACAGAGGTTCTAGTTAGTCAACAAAATGATGGGCTAAGTATTAGGTCTATCTTGTACCTCACTGGTACAAATTGGCATAATTATACTCTAATTGTATTTTGAGAAAAAAGTTTAATTTTAACAGGAAGGGTGATATGTAGAAGGTTGGGTATTGGGTTACACTTCTGATTGAGCATTACCAAACTTACAAAGCCTTTGATTAACATTTTTTTAAAAAAAAATGTATAAAAGCAAAAAGGAAAAGGGGGCATGGGATAGGGGTTATCTAGGGAGGGGAAACGGGGAAAGGGGATGGCATCTGAATGTAAATAAAATATCCAATAAAAAATAGAAAAGAAGAAATTTAAAAAGTCATTTTATTATTACGTTTGAGTTTTCTTTTGGCCAGTAGTATTTGGTTTTACCCCAGCTCTCTGGGCTCCTATTCTCTGGTTTTTGATCAAACAGTGTGCAATATGAGTTCTGTCATGTGGGATGGGGTTTTAAGTCAAATAAGAGATTGGTCTTAAGATTAGTTTGCATACCCATCAGTAAATGGCAACAGAAAAAAAATTCAACAGTATCTTTGGAAGTTCTTTATCTTACAATGTTATGTCAGAGATTTTTCTTTTTTTTCTTTCTACTCTCTTTTCTCTTCTGACTTTCTTATTTGCAAGGTTATCTTCTTTTACGATTTTAATTTTTATTTATTTTCTCTGAGTTTTACCCTCTCAGTGACTGAGCCACAAACCAATGAGCATAAACAGGATGGACCCAGAACCCTGGCATGTGTAGCAGATGTACAGGTCAATCTTTATTTGGGTTTCCCAACAACTGGGGTGTGGGAGTATCCCTTAAGCTGTTTGTGGAATCTGTTTTCCTAACTGGGCTATCTTGTCTGGCCTCAGTAAGAGATACTGTGCCCAACTTTGCATAGAGTTTTACCTGGGTCCAGAGATACCCAGGAGGTCCTCTATCCTCTCAGATGAAAAGGGGAGGAAGGGAGGGAGAGGGACTGTATGAGGGAGGACAAGGAAGGGGGAAGTGATTCATATTTAAAATAAACAAACAAACAAGCAAACAAATAAATGTCTTTTTTGTTTTCTAATGAGAGACAGAATTAGGGTGGATATTCTAGCCAGGGAAATTAAAAGTGTGTGCTAAGGCTGATCCACACTGCAACTAGAATCAGGCTTTTCTAGTAAGAAAACATAAATTCAGGGTTGTCAGGGTAATCCTGCAACACTGTATATATTGCACTAAAACAGTTAAATGTTAATCAAACTCAGTGACAACATTAGAGAATGTATTCACTGGGAGCATACCATGAAGGTTTTCTTATTATTTTACAATGCAGAATTTGATTAAGGAAGAACTATAAATGCTTATAATTTCAGGGCTGTAGCACACTGGAACAGACAAAGCTGAGGAGTTTGCTAGCTAAAAAGCCAACCTAAAATAATGAACTCTAGGTTTCATGAGAATCACTGTCTCAAAAATAAGTAGAGTAAGAGAGGAAGACACCAGTAATCTGTATATGAATATAGAGGAAGAGGAAGGGAGGATAGAAAGTTTGTACTGTAAGAGATTATAAAATTTATGGTCACAAATTCACTATAGATTTAGAAGATATTTGTTGATGCTTTCATTTCTGATTTTTTCAAGCATGTGTTAGATTTTTACATGTTTAAGCAGATCTTTTTACTCATATTTCCTGAACAAACTACTGGCATGGAGAAATCTATATTTTAAGAACATTTTTGAGAGAATAAGAGAGACATTGTGATACTAAATATATTTTTTAATGCTTAGTGACATTCACAAAAACCTTAGGGCCAGAATTTGTAGAATATGGTAGGTAGTTTGGTTGTTTTAATGAAACATTTATTTTCTTGATGAGAAGCTGTATCTTATTATTTAGTGCTTGGTAGCAGTGCACACACTTTTAATAAGTTAATTCATCATTCATTTCCTCTGGCAAATTTTCCTTCTCTGAGTAGCTTGGGTTAATATTTTAAAAAGCACTTGGCCTATTCTTTCTATATTAGTGGGCTATCATCAATGCATGGCAAAACAAAAACTGGGGATATGTTGAGGCTTGATAAAATAAAACAAAAAAAAAACATTTCGCAGTATTCAAGTTTCTGTTATTATCCACTAGATTATGACAATCACTACAAGTTTATTTTCAACTAAGCTTAAAAGTAATACATGAATTCAGAGAGTTTGAAAGGTTTAGAAATTTTCACAACAAATAAAAAAAGAACAAAAACACCACCTTGGCTCACACTGTGATTCTAAATGTGTGTATCTATATTGAAAACTTGATAATGAAATGCAGTCCAATAGATACGCCACTGGATTTATAACATTAACTCTGGTTTGAATGAAATAATAACCCAATCTGTAATGCTTTCAAGAACTTTTAAATCAGCAAGTTACACCACACTTTATTTTTTAACAAGCAATTGCAACTTGACATAGTTTACCAAGGATCACACAACTTTATGTTTACTGTTTCTTTTATTACCTTTCAGTAACCTACACTGCTCGTGGATATATATGTTTCAAATGACAGTAAAACAGGACACAATTTCTGACATATACTAAATAGAAAATAACCATGAAAATAATGGTGACCCTGATATATAGGATATATGTGTTCTCAACATAGAATATGCAGATATTTACACATTTTTCTTTCAGATCATTTATGTTGAGTTTAAAAGCATATTAATTGACAAATTTTAACTATAATATTCAGCTTTGCATAGCTATGATATAATAGAGAAAAATCAATTTGTTATGAGAAAGATTCCTTCTTGTGCACAAGATCAGTTCTGCCTCTGTCTAGAATTATCTGGCTTCACTGTTTCTGAACTTTGTTGAGGCAGTTCACTTTGTGGAATTTTATGATAGAATCAACCTAATTGTTTCAGAAGCACCAGTAATCAAAAAAGGAGAAAATGAGGAAGGGGAGAAAGAGACAGAGAATAAGAAAGACAGAGAGAGAGAAAAGAAAGAAACAGGAAGGGAGAGAGATGCTAAGAGGGGAGGGGGAGAGAGAGAGAGAGAGAGAGAGAGAGAGAGAGAGAGAGAGAGAGAGAGAGAGAGAGAGAAATATGCAAAGCTCTTGAATAACATATTCCAAAATGGCACAGACATAGTTATAATGCTATGCAAATGGATATCTCCTCCTATTTTCCTTATTCTCACAGGCTCCTAACATGATAAATAGATTAATGGTTTATTGCATTAACAGAATCATAGCTGTCATCTAATCACTTCAAAAACCTCACTTATGAATATTGCTGCATTGAGTACAAAGACTTGAAGATATAAATATTTTGGGTACAAGAACACTAAGTCAATTGTTAGGTAATAAGATTATTCTCAACTTAAATCTATCCCATTGCATGGCCTAGTATAAGCTTATATACATTTTCTAAAAAAAAAAAAAAGAAAAAGAAATTATAAAATAATTTACGATGGTGTCCTTTAATGAAATAACTTGACATACTAATTACTCACTCAAAATCATGCCTGCAAGCACAAGACACAATTTGAATATCTGATTTTCATTTTATAACTTCTATGTCATCTCTAATGTAGTAAACTGATTCTTTAAGGCCACAAAACCATAAATATATATAATATTTTAGGAAAGAACTTATCCACTACAGATTTTATATGAATACTGAAGTTATTTACTTGAGCTTTATATGTATTCAATGTAAGAGATCAAAGAAAGCTATCACTTGACAAATAGTTTTCTAACCACATCTGATCAAATTTTCCTAGACTGATGTGAAATGGAGTAATGAATCATGTTCACTAGCATCAGTCATGTTGGATTATGTTATTATGTCCTAATCTAAAATAAATGCATTCAATGAAATTGAGCATGGCACAAGGGAAATGTACAGCTGGGAAATTTAAAAGCATTTCAATGAGAAATACAAGGCAATAGAATTATAGTCCCCTGGGAAATGAGTTTATCTAGTTGTGTTTAAGAAAACTTTACTTTCTTGATATTATAGAGAAGTATAAATATGCAATGTAGAAGAAAATTTCAAGTATCAGAATGTTTGTTTAGACATTTAGTCTTAATACAAATAGTAACTAAATATTTGCTGTGAACCTCCAGTGGACCAAATATTATGATCTTTATTTGTATATATATGTATATGTAAATATATATATATATATATATATATATATATATATATCAAGACTTTTGCTTAGTAAATCAAATAAAAACCAAAGAAGTGTACCTATAGTTATAATGACAACAAAACAGTACCAGGAGCATCAAAACCAATAATTCATAACATAATTTAGAATTCATTATTTTTCAGTCTTCGTCCTTTTGTCATAACATTTTAATGGACAGTTTTGATAAAGTATGTTCATTTATGTCCATTGAATGCCAAGAGTATATGTTATGGTAATGAAATAATTGTCTTGGATAGTTTATGCTACAAAAGGAACATTTCCATTTCCATCAAACTGTTATTTTAAATAGCCCATTTAGCGTGTGTGTGTATGTGTGATTAGAGAAGAAGCATGAAAGTGTGAAAACATATGCAAACACATGCCTATAAAAACTAGTAGAAATTTATTCTTTTACTCACAGCCTAGTGAAACAGTGGATATATATATATATATATATATATATATATATATATATATGTTTTAAATCATATATATATATATATGTATGTATATCACAAAATGCAAAATTTTTTCTAATCATGACAGAATAACAGTTAGCTAGCTGGCTCTCTCAACAATAAAAACTTTTATTTTCCAAAAGGATATTTTATAAGATTTGCTAAATAGATTTTTGTCAGATTTAAACTTCCTTTTTCTTTTAGTGATTGTACTATGTCATTCCAACTTTACCAATATTAATGGGAATTATAACATTCTGTTATAATGTGTGGTGATAATTTCCATATTTTATTTTTCTATTCCTTAAATCAGGGACAATTTAGCAATGATTTGACAATACTCACTTATATTCTCGATGCAAGTATGATGATTCCGTATTATTCATTTCCTAACAAAAAGTCATCTAATCACATTCTAACTTCATGTCCTATTACTCACCTTTCTCTCCTTTTCTTTCCACAAGAACTCTGCCTTCCAGAAGGTGGATCACTGTCTTTCCTTTTTTCTATTTTTTTTATGTTTAATGAAGAACTGGTGTGTCTTAATCTATTATCCTGAAGACTAAGTTGACAATTCACTTTCAATTTGAATCAACTATGTTAAGCTTATCTTTAATTTCTCTGCTGAATGATCTAGACATTTACCTAACATTAATAATTGCTTCAAAAGTGGTTCTTTTTTGAATTCTTGTTCATAACTTTTAAATTTTTTGTGTTGGTCCCCTTTGATGGCAATTGTCATTTATTCTGAAATTTCTTACATCTGTCATATAATAAAATTTTCTTTATGTTTTACCCAATGTTAAGATTCATAAAACATTCTTTTTTCTTTCCCAGAATTACTACTGATCACAGACAAACCATCTGGTCCTGGAAAATTCCTAAGTCATCAAGTAGTTAGTGTTAACTCAAAGAAATCAATAAGTGGGAATAATTCTGTTCTTTGGATCTGAGACATTTTCTGTTCAATTATAGTCATTTCTTAATAACGGATAGATATAGTTTATTCTCCTGTATTTTCCAAAGTTAGAAATATTTCCTTCACTGTACAGAGATACAAGAAATTAATCAATTAATTAAGATCACTACTAGCTTTATATAGACCTCAAAAATGTTGTGTCCTTACCTTTTGGCTCTAAAAAATAAATTCATGGCTAAAAAATATTAACGTAAAAATACGAATAGTTTTGGAATTAGAAATTTCCCAGGCCTAAAGTTCAGGGAACATTGCAGAAAGATTATAAATGCAGAGGAACAGTAAATTTGCAGTAAATTTATATTTCCTAATAACTTATGGAGTCTAAGAAATATGACTGACTAAATGTGAGCTGAATTAGAAGGATATCAATGAATATGGCATACTACATAGAGGAAAGCCCACAAGGACTTAACTCCATACAATTACAAGCAACAGTGTAAACCTCAGGGGTGGGGGGAAGAGAATGGTCACAGCAATTCGGGGTCCAGTTCCAAATGGTCAGCCCTGAAAACATACAAGGAATATTATACAGACTCAAAAGGTTACATTTGGGATATATATCTACAAAATATTATTGATATATATGTGTGTGTATGTTTATTTGGACATGGATATCTGAACAGTTGGGCCATAAATACAAAGAAAAAGGAGAGTAGAGAGGTGTTTATAAGAGCATTTAGAGTGAGAAAAAAAGGAAGAATATTGTAATTAAAATATAATCTCAAAAATAAAAGATAATGTATATTGAAGACTGTGATTTACATTATGTGTTCTTTAGACCATTTAAAAATATTTGAATTTGTCCTCTTAGTCATAGCCAGCTTTGGGCAACTGCCATTTATGCCTCTCCCTTGAGATTTATCATATGACAAAAAGAGCAGGATAGTATATGCCATTTCTGACAAGCCCACCAAGATGGAGAAGTAAAACAATTATGCCATCATTCAGTTTCCCAAAGCAAAGAGAGAGCAAATATAAAATAGGGAACCTTACAAGAAATTCTCAAGTTCTTGATTTCCCATCAAACGATTGACAAAGGTTTAATGCATTATTTATTACTAATATGCGATGAACCCTTTTTAAAATAGGATCCTGTATGATGACCATATAGAAAGCTATATGGCCTATTGAATTGCTTGTTGATAATGTACTAAACTACAGTTTTGTATTTCTTCTACAACTTATTAAACATAAACTTCATAATCTTCTTTTACAACTATGAAATACAAAAATATGTCTAGTACATTTTATGATGTATAAATGAATCTAATATTTTATGTGGTAACATAAATTTACCCATACATAAAACGTTGCTGTTGCTTTTAAAGAAAGCATAGATAAGTGGTTTTATGTCAAGATAAATTCCCAAGAAGTAAAGAGGGATATGCTAATGTTTTCAAAATAACAGAAAATATTTGTATAACATAATAATGTAGTCATTTCTCATTTATACTATAGCAGAGTTTAAATATAATACCTTTGTCTCCTTCACATGTCACTTATAAACTGTGTTTTCTATTTCTCTAGAAGTCATTAATCAAGCCATTGATTGATGCTTGTAATCATGCAGGTGCTGCTATTACATATTCATTATTAATCATATTATTTATTCAGGCTATTGAATTTTGCATACCCAACACAATCTCAGGCAGATCCTCATGTTTTCTACAATCAGAAATATATTACAGTGTTATTCATAAAAAAATTTAAGCTTAGATTTCTTTTAAAACCTACTTTTTTGAATTCTTAAATGCTTCAACCTCCCTTCTAACCCCTCAACCATAAGTAGGCAGAAAAGAAAGTTAATAGAAAAAGTGTGTTGTGTACTTGTTTAGAAATAATTCCTTAGGGATGTTAATTGTAAAGATATCAGCAGTTCAATAGCAAACACCAAAATGAATCAGTAACTGCAGCAAGACCCAGAAACAAGAGCAAGTCTCTGCTGATTTTGCAGGAATCAGTGGAAGTTGCCAGAAACAGCCTGATATCAAGAGAAGTTTTTCAGCATGTTTCTCTAGACTAGAAAATGAAGAACAGTGAAGACCAGCAAAGAATTTTATGGAAGCATAGCAATGCATGAGTATCCTGTCACTGTGTGTGGGGTTCCACTATATTCGTTCTAAACATCATAGGCCCTCTCCAATGTCTGTTTCCAGCAAAAAATCACATGCCCTTTCAAAAACATTTCCATAAAAACATCACATGACACAACAGAGTTGTTAAAGAACCCAGAAATTTCCACTTCAAAATAAGGCTATGAAGGCTATACAAAATACCATTTCCCTAATTACAGGTCACAGAAGCCTAGTTGCTCAACTGTGCCTTCTTATTTTAGTTAGGTAATCTGTAACATTTTTTTTTATTTTTATTTTTTATTAAATATTTTATTTACATTTCAGATGCCATCCCCTTTCCCCATTTCCCCTCCCTAGAAAAACCCCTATACCATGCCCCCTTCTGTTTTTTGCTTTTATACAATTTTTTTAAATGTTAATTAAAGGCTTTATAAGTTTGGTAATACACAATAACAATCAGAAGTGAAACCCAATACCCAACCTAGATATATCAACTCTCTTTGGCTGGCAGAGACGGGTAAATATCCACCTCCATGATCCCCCCCTTTCTCTCTTTCATCACCTAGCTCCTCCTCTCCTTACTGCTCCTCCTCCCCTTTACTCCTCCTCCTCTCCTTATCCCTCCTCTTCCTCTCCCTACTCCTCCTACCTTAGCTCCTCCTACATATCACCCTTCCTGTTAAAACTTTTCTCTTAAAATACAATTACGGCATAACTATACCAATTTGTGTCAGTAAGGTACAACATAGACCTAATACCTAGTCCATCATTTTGTTGACTAACCAGAACCTCTGTCATCTCTCCTAACTAAGAGACTTAGTTCCGAACCTGGCTTTTTTCTTGGCTTTAGAATGAATTTCAGATGAAAACCACCCTCTCAAATCTTTTCTCTCAAAGGAAATAGCAAGGATTGGTTATGAGACTAAGTTTTCAACCCATCATAAATCCAGAATGATTGAGTTAACTGAAATTACAGGAAGCACAAAACATAGCTTCAAAAACTTAGCCAATTTATAGAGGCCACTGAATACCTGGACATTCCCTATACTATAAAACATTACAGCATCCGATCTTCAGCCTTCTGGCCCAGAATCATCTGACAGACCTACTGATGCAGAATTATTAAGGGCTGATTACTCTGTCTTGACAGATATAATCAGTCAACTATTCTACAAGTGTGACCTTTTCTGGACAGTAATTTGTCTGTGGATTAAAAAAGGCAATTCTTGCCTAGTGGCTGTCTTACCACAAGTACAGAAACTCCGATGATACTCAATTTCTTTTTAGAATCCAAGACAAGAAGCTGTCAGGAGCAGACAGGTCTCTAATCAAAATGAACATTAATACAGAGATGTTTGTAACATCAATTCTGTGGACTTCTGATGTTTTGAAAACCAACTATCCATGTAAGGTAATCTGGACTGTTGTCTGTTAACTCCACTCAGCTATCTCTAAATAAAACATAGGAAACACCCTAACAATAAACTCCAAGCCATGAATTTACTATAGTCCCTTAACTCACAGGCTTACTATCTCAAAGCAGTTAAAAATATTAAAGAAGGACTGGGTCTAAGCCTTGTATTCCTAAATGTGTTATACAGGCACAATGCCTATGAGAGTAACAATATTCATCTCACTTTTATATCAATAAGAAACTCATACCAATGAAAATTTAAATTTGAAATCAAAGTAAATTTTGTACCATTTAAGAAATTATAACTTCATCTTGATAACATCTTTAAAAAATAAAATTTCATTAGTTTTTTAAAATTTTTAATATGTAAAATTATACTTTAAAGATTATTTTAGGAAAATTTATATGGTGATAATTTCTAGATTATCTTAATTCCATCATTTTATAGTCATGAAACCTAATAATGGAAGTAAATACTTCAAGATATGTTGTGAAAGCTGGGCAGTGGTGGCGCACGCCTTTAATCACAGCACTTGGGAGGCAGAGGCAGGTGGGTTTCTGAGTTCAAGGCCAGCCTGGTCTACAGAGTGAGTTCTAGGATAGCCAGGGCTACACAGAGAAACCCTGTCTCGAAAAACAAAAGCAAAAAAAAAGAAGAAGAAGAAGAAGAAGAAGTAGATATGTTGTGAATAGAATGCATTTATAGACCCTTGTACATGAATCTCTGAGGTCAACATGAGTAGAAGACTATATAGTCTTAAATGTTTATTACCTCATTCATTATTTCTATACCTACCTATAATTTTGGACACTTATTGTTAACACTGTTTTAATAAACATCTATCAGACATTATCACTGTCCCTCACTATTTTCACACACAAGATCATGTCTTCTAAATTTCTATGTATATATAATAGTGTTCCTTCTATCTCTCATACCTCCAGCATCATTCATAGAGTGCCCCAATTTTCCATGCTCCTTTATTATTTTGCTGCTTAAACATTGATGTACACTCTTCTACAATTTTCTGTATATCATACATTCTCCAAGCAGTACTCTTGGATGAACCACAGTAAATAAATAATCATTCAAATAGACTTTGGTAAGTGGAGGTAAAGCTTGCAGAGACATCTACCCAGATATTCAACACACACAAACAAAACACAAACACATGAAAATAAAACATTGTATGGAATTCTCAAACTAATATTATGTATGTATTCAAATCATTTAGAAATAAAAAGAAAATCCTGTATAAATTTTTAGATGAAATAAATAATCTTTTGAATTAATTAAGCTTGCACATATGCAAGTAATATATACTGTATATCTACTTAGGCTACTTCAAGTTACATTTATTTCCCAATATTTTCTTTCAATATGCATTCATTAGCATTATAATGTGAAAATCATCAATACCTTTGTTACCCATTTTTTTATTTACTCATCCTTATTAAATTATTTTGTACATGTATAAATTATAAAGTAATAGTATTATAACTAGTAGTAATGATGGAAATAATTTTAGAGACTAAATTTATAAAGTACAGGATAACCACACTATAGCCAACAGAACCAAAGAAGCCAAATAACAAGGAGAGCACAAGGGAGGATAGTTGAATCTTTTTTCAGAAGAGAAACAAAATAGAAATTGGACGTCTATGGAAGGAAGCAACTGGGTGAAAGGAAGCATGGGGAGGGAGTGCGGAAGGGGTGGGATCATATGTAGGTAGGGAGAACAGGGGAGAGAGTAGGAGATCATTTGGGGGACATGGGCAATTTCTAGGGACCTGAGGAGAGGTCCTAGAGGGTCTATAAAAGCAACTCTAGCTAAGATTTGTAGCAATGGGGGATATGAATCTTGAAGTGGCCACTTCCTGTAGCCAGACAGGACTCCCAGTAAAAGGATAAGGACAGCAACATACCCACAAAGCCTTTGACCAAAATATGCAGGGACAAAGATGACTCAGAGACTGAAGGAATGGTCACCCAGAGACTTCCCCAAATTGAGACTTATCCTTTGGGCTATAACCAATCCCTGACACTATTAATGATACTCCACTATGCTTGCAGACAGGAACCTAACATAACTGTCCTCTGAGAGGCTCCACTGAACAGCAAATGCAAAGAAATTCAGTGGCTCACATGCAAACAGTAGACAGAGGTTCAGGAATCGTAAGAAAGAGTTGGGAGAAAGATTGAGGACCTGAAGAGGACATGAACTCAACAAGAAGACCAACAGAGTCAACTACCCTGGACCTGTGGGGGATTACGAGACAGAATCACCAACCAAAGTGTGAGCATGGTCTTGACCTAGGACCTTTCCACATATGTAGCAGATGTGTAGCTTGGTCTTTAAGTAGCTTCTGCGATAACTGGAGTAGGGGCTGTCCCTGAGCCTTCTTGCTTGCCTTCCTGCTTATGAATCCTACATCCCTAAAAGAATAGCCTTGTCTGGCCTCTATGGGGAAGGATGTGTCTCACAGTAACTTTATGTGTAGGGATGGGGTCTGAAACTGAGGGTAGAGAGTGGAGAATATAGTTGGGGTGGGGTGGGGAGTTGGGATGGGGGATGTATGGGTTTGACACACAGCAGGGGAACTTCCCCTATTATGGAAAATGGGGGAAGAACTTACATGAAGGGGTACTGGGAGGAGATGAAGGACTAAAATTAGGTTGTAAAGTGAATAAATTAATAAACACATTTAATTAAAAAACCATCATCTCAGTTGCCCAATATCTTTTAATTTTCATTATTACATTATTTGATACATGTATAAATTATAAAGTAATAGTACTGTAACTGTTTGCAATAATCAAAATAATTTAAAATACTAAATTTAAAATTGCATTAAGAGTGAACAATTTAAATACTTGAAATGTTTAGAGAGCAGTATAACAGAAAACATCAAATATATTGTGAACTTTGATGGCATAATCTTTGCTATATTTTTTCATATTTTACAAAGTAATACAAACATCTTGTTATATGTATACTTCACATTGCAGGATTCCCCATTCTATGGTTTCTAAGTCATTGCATACAAATATTTATTTCCAAAAATAATAAATTATTTCAAGTTTAAACTAAAAACATATTTAATTTATAAAGTAATTACATTTATGAAAACACTATTGTTTGTGAGATGAACAGGTAAATAAATATGAAATACATGAATGAAAATAGGGAAATAGACAAAACGGGTGTTGTAAATTTCCCTTTATCTTCATTAACACATATCTGGATCATTAAGCTGTGCCTCCCTCTGAGTCCTGAGAGTCTCTTACCTTCCAGGTCAGCTCAAGGGAAGGCCCCAAGGCCTGACACTATTACTGATGCTATGGTATGCTTACAAATAGGAGCCTAGCATGACTGCTATCCTAGAGGCCTAACAAGCAGCTGAAAGAGTCAGATGCAGATATTTACACATAACCATAGAACTGAAGTTGGGGACCTCTAAGATTAAATTAGGGAAAGGCTGGAAGAAGCTAAGGAAGAGAGCAACCCCATAGGAAAACCGGGAGCCTCAACTAACCTGGACCCCTGAGATTTCTCAGACACTGAGCCACCAACCAGACAGCATTTACTAGCTGATAGGAAGCTATGTATACTGCAGAGGACTGCCTGGTCTGGTCCCTGTGAGAGAAGATACACTTAACCCTCAAGAGATTTGAGGCCCCAGGGAATGGTGGGGTAGGAGTGGGTGGTAGGGACATCTTTTTGGAGACAGGAGAAGAAGTGTGGGATAAGGAACATTCAGAGGTCTGCCAGAGTCTGACATATTCAGAGGCAGATGCACATAGCTAACCATTGATCTAATCAAGGGGTTCCCAATGGAGAAGTTAGAGAGAAGACTGAAGGAGCTGAAAGGGTTGTGGCCCCATGAGGAGATCAACAATACCAACCAACCAGAGCTCCCCAGGGTCTAAACCACCAGCCTCGGAGCACATAGGAAAGGACCCATGACTCCATCTGTATATATAGAGGAGGATGGCCTTTTTGGGCAAGGTGGGAGAGGAGATTTTTGGTCTCATGAAGGCTGAACACCAAGTGTGTGTGTGTGGGAATCCAAGGGTGGGGAGGTAGGAGTGGGGGTTATGTGGGGGCACATCCTCATAGAAGCAGGAGGAGGAGGATGAGATAGGAGGTTCCTGGGTGGTGGGGGGAATGGGGTAAGGGGATAAAATCTGAAATGTAAATATAATATCCAATAATAAAAATTAAAAAATAAGGAACAGTCAGAGGGCAGACAGGGAAGAGGATAACGACTTCACTATAAAAAAAAAAAGGATTAAAGAATAAAAGTAACAGAGTGGGGTTTACAAGCCCATAGGAAGAATAACAATA
Source organism: Arvicanthis niloticus (assembly GCF_011762505.2). Taxonomy (NCBI): domain Eukaryota; kingdom Metazoa; phylum Chordata; class Mammalia; order Rodentia; family Muridae; genus Arvicanthis; species Arvicanthis niloticus. The sequence continues at coordinate 105,787,182 of NC_047679.1, forward strand.
TCAACCAACCAGACTCCCCAGAGCTCCCATGGACTGTGGGGAACCAACAGAAGGCGGCTATCATCCTTGCAGCCATCTCGAGCCATATACCCTGACAAGAGACTTGTTTACAATAGCCTATAACAGCTGAGCACATTCTGATAAATCTTGTTTTAGATACCCAGGATTTTCCCTTGGGGGTGTGAGACTTAAAGGTGTGATTTAGAGCTGAAACTTAAGAGTGTGACTTAAAGGTGTGATTTAGAGATGAGACCTAAGGGCATGACTTAAAGGCGTGGCTTAGAAGTGAGACATATAAAAGGCAAGTGGCAGCCAGAAGAGACAATTAGGCACTTAGCACTTGGAGAAAGAACTTGGAACTGGGAAAGTGACTAGCAACTTAGAACTTGGAGTAGGCACTTGAGACTTGAGACAGGCAATTAGGATTAGACACTTGGAAAGGGCACTTGGAAGGGAGCTTGGAAAGAAGCTTGGAACTTAGAGGAGGAACTAGGGACTAGAAACTTGAGACTTGGAACTTGGACTTGGAACTAGGGACTTGGAGAGAAGAGAGACTGAAGAATAAACGGGATTAAATCATACTCTGTCTGGTCTCCATTCTTTAAGTCCATCCTCACTCTCTCTCTTGCTGAACCCTGACCCCCAGACCAGAGCAGCTTGGGGCAGTGCGGGCTCTAACAATTTAGCCCCCAAGGCTTTTGGCAGTGTGAATTCCAACATCGATAGAGCAGTCCCTGACATTTTGGTCCCCAAGCGTGGTACAGTGAGGTTCTCAACATTTTTGGTGGCCAACATGGGGCAGCTTGGGCCATGACAATGGACTAAACCACCAACCAAAGTCACATGGAGGGACCCATGCATAAGTAGCAGAGAATTACCTTATCTGGCATCAATGACAGGGGAGGCCTGGTCCTGTGGAGGCTCTATGTCCAGCCTAGGGGAATGCTAGGGCAATGAGTCTGGATGTGTGGTTGGGTGGGGGAGCAACCTCATAGAGACAAGGGGAAGGGGGGTGGGATACGGGGCTCAGAGAGGGGAAACCAGGAACAGGGATAACAGTTCAAATGTAAATAAATAAATAAACCAATAAAAATTAAGAAATAAAAAGAACATATTACAATTGTTATTGTTTTGTTTATGCTTTTCCCAGGATGGGGCAATATTAGGAGGTGAGGCCTTGTTAATGTAGGTGTGGCCTTGATGGAGTAGGTGTGTCACTGTGCCCTGTGGGCATGGGCTTTAAGACCCTAGTCCTAGCTGCCTGGAAGTGAGTATTCTGCTAGCAGCCTTCAGATGAAGATGTAGAACTCACTCAGCTTCTCCTGCACCATGCCTGCCTGGATGCTGCCATGTTTCTGCCTTAATGATGATAGACTCAATCTCTGAACCTATAAGCCAGCCTCAATTAAATGTTGTCCTTATAAGACTTGCCTTGGTCACGGTGTCTGTTCACAGCAGTAAAACCCTAACTAAGACAACAATGCTGTTGAAAATGACTATAATTTTATAAGGTTTTCATACTAAATTTAAAGAACATATATTAAACTAGTATAGGCATTAAAAGAAAAAATAACCCTGTCTTGAGAAAAAAACAAACATAAAAACAAAAATATAAAGAAACACATACATAAGTAAATATAAACTTTCTTATATTCCATATTTTTTGGTGTATAGTTGTTTCATGGGAATGATTTAATGAAAGCTTTAAATGATAAGTGTTGTTGGGAAGTACACCAGGGGTTTTTTTTGTCATATACTGACACATTCGTACAATCATTCTTTATGCTCTAGAAAAGTTTTCTAATGCTTCATTTCTTTCATGCTGAAGCACACATTGGGATCAGACTTCCAAAATGCATAGGCCTAAATATCTTTTCCTTGATTAGAATATGAAATGATTTCCTAAATTTTGATTCCGAATTAATATCTCAAAATTATATTTTTAAGTTAGTTTATTTAGAATTTCATACCCACTGCTTTATTTTCATCATTTTTCCTGCTGTCTTTCTCTCTATCATGTCTTCCAACTGCTGCTCAAATACATGGTTTCTTTAATTGTATACAATGTTTATATCTTAATTTCAGTAGTTTGTATTTTACTATTTTTTTGTGTTTTGGTTTTAATTTTAATATGTATTTTTGTGCTCTTACCTATATGTGTATATTTTGGCAACTATTAATATGCTCACAAATTTAATACCTCATTAGTATTATTCCTTCATATGTAGTTCAACAATATTATTTTATATTTATTATTAATTTATTGTACTATCTTGTTTTTTCTTTTAAATTTTATTTAATATATAATTACATAGTTTTCCCATTTCCATTTCTTCTTATCCTTCCTATGTTCCCTCCTTGTCTCATGATGCCCCTTTACTTTTTCTAAAATTAATGTCATTTTATTATTTGATTATTATTGTTCCAAGCACTTTTCAGAGGCTGACCACAGCTCCATTTCTCATCCATCAGATCTCTTCATGTTTGTATATTTGTGTATTTATAATTCATTCATTTATTTCCTTTTTTAAAATCTAGGGCTTTGTACATGCTAGACAAACATTGCAAACAAAACTGTATATCTAGTAACTTTTATTTACATAATTATTAAAATTCCTCATTTATAAAAATATTCTTGATTGTGATATTGAATTGTAATGTTCTGCATGCCTATATCTATTTAGTTCCCAAATTCTGTTAACCAATTTCTAGGTATTTCCATAATAATATTCACCAAGATCTAAAATAATATTTCTCAAACAAAAATTTTTACAATGAAATATTAGTTTATTACTTTGAATTTTCTATGAAATCCATTCACTGTAATGCATACTTGATGAAACATCTAAGTCTAATATGTTACAAGCTAGCAAAAAAATTTTAATACATACACGTTTATATCTTAAAGCAAAATAATTAAAATCTTAAAATATATCATGTTTACATATAGAATTCATATACTTGTGGCATGATTGTTGCCTTACAATATTTTCCTTTATGAATTATTATATGCTTAATTCCAATGAATTCAGAAACACATATCTATTTAATCTCATTTTTATCTTATTGAATTAATTTACGAAACTTGCCTTTTGTCTTTGACAAATCACAACTTCAGTCTTAAGGTTTCTATTTGTCATAGTATAAAGTTAAAATATATTTAAATATTCAAACACTCATACTAATGCATGCTATTTTATAGCCTTAGTATGTTGCCTGTACTATCTTGAAATTATAATGAAAATTCACTAATCTATAACAACTTGTCAAATAATATGTCAATGTCTGTATCTAGTAAATGCTAAATAGCTTAATTAGGGCTTTATGCATGTGAATGCTGTAACAATAATTATTATGAACCTCATTTGATATCTCTGTTAGTCATTTTTCTCATTGCCATGACAAAATACCTGATAAAAGCAATTTAAGAAATGAAGGATTCATTTTGCCTTAGGCTTTGTGAAGATACTTGATTGAGTACTAGTGATGGATGCTGGTATTCATCTCATTTTCTCCATTTTTCTTTCTTCTTCACTTCCTAACCCTTCCTATCTAACAGGAGTGCATTTCAGGGTATATCTTCATTTTTTGGTGAAACCATTTTTTGGTGAAACATCTTTTGAATACATAGCTGTTTGCTAGTTAGTTGATTCTAAACTTAATGATGCTGAAAAATCAAGCTCAACTATCACAACCTTTGTCTTTTTCCATATTCAGCTGTGAGGCAAATATTTTATCATATTTCATATGCTTACTGACTTTTGAAAAAATATATATATGCACACATAGTTAATGAAATCTTATGTTAAAACTTTCCCTCAACCACTGGTTTTGTCAATATTTTATAAAAGCCAAAAAGACTTAAAATGCATCTGTACCATTCCATTTTTTCTTTGCCTTTGTATTATTGCCCAAATATTTGTTTTCCTGATTCTGTTATTTTCACAGAAGATACTCTCTCTTGTATAAATTGCTATTTTGATAGTGTTTATTAAAATTCTGTTTTTTAAAAGCCTTGTATAAGATTTCATCATATATTTTTCATTAATTTCTTAACTTGAAATGTTATTTTACAATTTATAATTGTTATACACTTACTTGACAAAGTTACATTGTGTAGCTATCAATACTTGATGCTACAGACTAAAGCTTTACAAAATATTGTGAGGATTATTGCTGTTCTTTCAACAGATAAGGGTTTAAAATAATTGGAACATTTTCTACTAAAACAGATACATTCAATTCAGTTCAAATACATAGATTTCATGACTAGATTCTTTTTTGTAATGAGTCTTAACCTAATAACTTTAGTTTTTGCTCTTCTGTCTGTGATATCACACCTGACCTGACTTTGTTTTGCATACACAGGCACTTCTTTGTCTCTGGTTCAAACTTTTTTTTATATATATCTCAATACAAATAAGTTCTACTTTTGCCATAATATTGGGACCCATCACTTTTTAGTGGCTAAAATTCACATGAAGGGTATCTACTCTTCTTTAGTACTTCAGTTTTTAAGAACTATTTTTTAGAGAAATCTTTCCTGAAGTTCCAAATTAACGTGATTCATTCCTTTCTGCTCTGAAATTTTGTAGTATATTGCATTTTAGTTTCCATTATTTCTTACAGGTGGATTTAGTAAACTGTTACCAACTTACACAAATACTGCAAAACATGTTTTAGTTCCTAACACACACAAAAAAATTAAGATGAAACAATGTAATTTCTTCTGGATTACTCTAAACAGTGTTATTTATGAAGGTTAGGATTTGTTCCTATTTAACGGGGTCTGGAATCTCCTGGATTTGAAGAGATTATGAGAATACATACGAGGTATTAGACTGGTTAGGGAAATTGAAGTTTACTTCAAATACTCACACTAAAAGTGGGCAAAACTATTTCCTGTATTTGAACCTTGGGGTCGAAGAATGGCTGAACACAAACATTTAACATTGTTTCTTGACTGTGTGTACCAATACCCCCAGGTTCCAGAACTTTGACTTCTGTGCAGTGATAGAATCTATATAATATCAAACTGTGATACAAATAAAACCCTTTCTTTTTTGGGTTGTTTTGTCAGAGAAATTGTATCACAACAAAAAAGAAAGAAACTAAGCCACTATCTTTTCATGATATTTAACACAATTTAAAGTGTGACCTTTGATCCTTTTCTAAATGAATGAATTTATTTTACTAAAACATCTTGATCTATTGATACCCCAAGTACATAATACACATAGTTATGCATAGTGCTCTTTCTAAATATAATTAACTGGAGTCATGGAACCCCTTGGAGTCATGGAACCCCTTGTAAGTTTCCCTTTCAAAGCTAAATTGTAAGAGCTTTTTTTTTTTTTTTTTTTTTTTTTTTTTGCTTTTTTGAGACAGGGTTTCCCTGTGTAGCCCTGGCTGTCCTGGAACTCACTCTGTTGACCAGGCTGGCCTCGAACTCAGAAATCAACCTGCCTCTGCCTCCCAAGTGCTGGGATTAAAGGCGTGCGCCACCACCACCCAGATAAGAGCTTCATTTTTGACTGCACACTTTCTCATATCTCTGGAGAAAGAAAACGTTGTGGAATTCGACTACTCAAAGCATGATGGTATGGTAATAGTATATGCACTGAAGAGATTCAAATAGATTTGAAATATAACCCCCTAATAAATCCATGTGATTAAGTGACAATAAACATAACTACAAGTAGGATAACATCCATGATGCCAAACAAGTTTTTGGAGTCATGAAATCTCTTTTATACAATAAAATGGAGGAAATGATGGTCTCAATCGATGATTGAACTAAAACCTCTTATAAATAAACTCATAGTTAGCTTTGTTATGAGATTCATATTACAGAACTATCAATTTTTCTCATCTGCTTGTTCATATGGTAATAAACTAAGGGGGCTTTAAAAGCATTTTATGTTAATTATCAATTGGGAAATTACATTTATGTGTTTTACATATGGGAGTGGGGAAGTCTGACAGTGGTTCATCCTCTTGAAGACAGGAGTGGGGGTGCAAAGTACTGAAAGTGGAACTGTGGCAGGGCAGACTGGGAGGGGGTAATGACTAGACTGTAAAAATTAAAAGTAATAAAAATTTCTGGATTTTCAATATATGCAGTTCTTGATGTAGTAAACTGCATTAAAAATGTTTAAAACATAGGCTACCATTGTTATTTTGTGCACTACTTCTGCTATTTTTTGTAATGTTTGTGGAAGGATTCCAATAAAGAAAGAAATTTAAACATTGGTATAGAGTCTGCATTATTGTACCTTATAGTTTGACTATTTTGACAATTCTTACACATAAAATAAATTAAAATATTAGCAAGTGGGAGAGCAGAATGTTCACTAAATGTCAGCATTAGTATGGCCCCATATCTTTGTACTCTAAAGAAAAGACACTTAGTTTCAACCCTTTAGAAATTGTTTACAAATTTGAAATGTATTTGGCTATGAAACTGTATCAGTGCTGTCTTTAAGGTATTGAAGTTGTGTTTTTATTTCTCCTGATTTGGAATTAAGAGAAAGGAAATTATTTGGATCATGTTTTCTTCTCCTTCCCCAACTCCTCCTCCTCCTTCAACTCTTCCTGTTTCTCCTCCTTCTTGGTCCATGTTATCAAAAATGGAATACTTTTGGGAAATTATTCAATTAATGGAAAATAGTTATATTATGAATATTTGCCCCAATGCTTATTTAATATAGTCTTAAAGGAAGACACTTGTTAAATCTTCTTAAAACCAGCATGCAGTATCATGGAGTATTTCTTTTAGTATATTTTGATTAAAACTCCTTCAGAGAATTGTATTTATGATTTTAGGCATTAATATGTTTTAATGGTTACTTCTGAAAGCAGCCTCTCAGAGCACATTTATTCATAGCCTATTGTCATGTGAATTTTTCTTTTTAAATATGATTTTGTCTTTTAAAACATCTGCCTCATTATCTCTTCAATCTCACATGCTATATGGAATAAAAATAGTTATTATAAAGAATCAAAGTCAATGATGCAATTCTTCTTAGCATAGATAATTTTCATGGTCTTTTATATAAAATGCACATAGAGTTCTAGATCTGTCCATCAAGAACAAGAGAAAAAAATGGAGCCACTTTTTGCTTGAAGTACTTATCTGAGTCCCTAAATAACTTTTAATCATTCAGTTAAAAGTATTTTCTTTTTTGATTTTTCCAATTTTATTTTTTTGTGATAATTAATATTTTAAATAAATCATTACATCATTTTGTGCCTTCCTTTTCCAATCTCTAATTTTTCTCTTGCAATCCTTGAATCCTCTGAAACTAATAAACTTGTATATAGTTATTGTTTTACAAACATACACATACACACACAAGCACACACACACACATACACACACACACATGTGCATGTATTTATGCCAAAATACATAATCACAACCTATTCATTATGCTTACTGTTACTTTCATATATATAAATATGTATAAATATATATAAATATATATATTTTGAGGGCTTACTGCACAGTATTGAGTAGCTAACAGAGATAGGGGGCAGTTATTGTCTTTTTTTTCTGTTTGAGCAAATGGTGGTGTTTGAGACTTCCTTCTTGGATATTAGAATTTCTACTAGAGTTGTACTCTTTCAGATCCTGTTTAGAGTTTAGACAGTCATAGTTTGGGAATATCATGGGTATAGTTTCCCTGTCATGTCTAGGGATCACAGTCTCATGGAAGAATTTCTTGTCCTCTTGCTCATCCAGTTTTTCTGCCCCTTTTATTCAATATGCCCTGAGATTAAGAGACAGGAATTGTGTTGCAGGTTTATCAACTGAGCCTGTGTACCCTATCATCACTTTTTCTCTGAATTTTGACTAGTTATTTTCTGTAATGATCTCCATCTGCTGCAATAAGAATCTTCATTGAGGAAGAGTGAGGATTACAGTTATCTATGGAGATAAGTATTTACAATGCAATTAGCAATTGTGCTGGCTTAGAAGAACCATGGTATAGAGTTCTTGTCTAAGATCTATGACTTCACTAGCTACAGGTATTTGGCTCGGCAACCAGTACTAGGCATGAGTTCCTTACCATTGAGCAGGCATACAATTAGAGAGCTGTTGGTTGCCACCAACATATATGAATTATTATTAACCCTTAGACTTACCATACCATTCTGGTCACCATTATACTTCATAGACATTACAACTGGGGAGAACTATTGGTTGAACTATTGGCAGCTCCCATTACATTTTCTCATGCCACAGCTCATTTTCTCAAGGAGGCATTCAAGTCACAACCAATCTTCTGTCTTCTGAATTTTATATAAGTCCATGATGTCTTAAGCATTTACATAAATGAAGCATTTTCTTAAAATGAAGTGGGGATTTAAAATAAGGAGAAAAAGTCCATGAATTCAGTAGTATCAGTACAGACAAAAATTGAAGTACACATTTCTGTCAAGAAACAATCAGAAAACAAAATTAATAACATTGGCAATCCTATTATAAGATATGGTAGCTTTCATTTGAAGTACTCACTCAAAAAGGCTGCAAATTTATTAATACAAACCATGGCATTTTTGCCTTAGGCCCCAACATTGTGGCAGTTACACAAAATGCAGAAAAATATACAGCTGAATTTTACAATTATGTTGAGGAACTCTTACATTTATCTATATCCAGTGAGTGTACACAATGATTTGTTGGATTTTCATTCAAAAATACACAGTAAATTAGAGGCATGACAATTGGCCTTTAGAATTTTTCAGCTTTCTTGTGAAAATAGAATGAAGTCCCAGAATTTAATTTGAAGGACATTACATAAAAATATGACCATAATTTTAAAAAATAGTAAACAAATACAAACCATTTTTGTAGAAGAACACATATGTTGAATGTGCAGTAACAAGCCTGGGAATTCCTGTGATTATTTGCTCAGGGACGAAATTCTGTATATTTTATTCAAGCACCTCCAATTTATACACAAACAACAGAGAAGCTGACTAGGAAACCATAGAAAATTGGAAGGTAAACAATAAGTTTTTGTGACACCAATTTATTCCACTTCTGCATTCCAGTACCTTCCATGATAGAAATCCCTCACTTTACATAACCAAAACTATACCTGTTATTCTGATAATGCACACATTTTACCTTGTTTCTTCCTGATAACAGGGCAAAATATAATCTATGATTTTTACATCTTTTTTTATATGTTTACTGAAAATCTTATGCATTTCTAGTCAAATTACACATAAAATCTTCAAAAATATTTCTTGAAGTCTGGCTTCCCCAGGCCAAAAACAAACCAAAGCAAATGTTTCATTAATTCAAGTATTATTTTTAAAATATCATTATATCTTTTGTGCTCCTTAATAATATTATTTACTATGTTTTTAAATTTGTCATATTATAGATATGATGAATCTATTTTGATTTGATTGAAATTTGGAATATATTATTTTCAAATGAGTAAAAGTTCTCTAGATTTGTATCGAGTTCTTTGAATAGCTGTCACATTTCCACCCTTCCATTTTGGAAACATTTGTGAAGACTTGCCACTCAGTTTGTATTTACATATAGACACCTAAGCTAAAATTTGCATAAATTGTTAAATAACCAGCCACCTATCATCTATGTTGGTGGGAGCGATTGGTACAACCTCACAAGTGAAACAGGATAAAGTTGAAAATACAAACCTAGGCAAAACTTGTACAATAAAGAGGTTGAAAATACTTTGAGAGGTTCTAGAAAATACTACATATTAATTATGTAGCTTAAAGTCCTTAAATATGAGGGTATATGCTATAAAAACCAGAAATTCAAAAAGAGATGGAAATCAAGCTATTATTACACTACAGATCTTGGTTATGAACTTTAATGCTTGGAACAGATTGCACAACGTTTCATTGAAACTCTTAACTATGTTTTGACTGGAATTTTTCATCCTAAAATATTTGCCCTTTATCTTTTCAAAAGCTTGTCTCACTTTCTATATCATAAAACTCGTCCCCGGCTGCTTAGAACATTCCGGTTTGACAAAATCATTGACACCTAACTTTGTTTCATTCCTTGCCTTTGACAAGCATGTTCCTGGGTTCATTTGCTGAAATACTGTGGAGATGACCTATAGGAGCAAATTAGGAGAAACAATCAACATTCTTGAAATCTTGAGAAAGTTTATAGTATGTGAAGCAGTATCCAAGGACATGGGAGACATAAGGTCACCTGTAATAGCATCACATTACTGTTTGAAAAGCATCTATCTCTATTCTTACCCAACTTCTAGTAAATTGTTCTCCAGCTCAGATACTGGATTTCCTATTCTCAATAAGTGTAATTGACCATTTTGATATATAATGCAATTGAAGATTAGAAATTCATATTCTTCTATACAGCTGACCAATATGTTAATTACTTTTTTTGCGTTGAAAATTCTTTCACTTCACTGTGAGAGAACAACAGCCTTATTCTCACTTTTGTTTTTAAACATCAAGAAGTAATAGGTAAGAATTATTTAATCTTCTACAAATATCACTGAACAACACCTGCTATCTTTCTGTCAGGCAGCTGTCACATTTGTGGATCCCCAGTTGTACCAATTTAAGATTGAATTCCGCAAAAAAAAAAAAAAAAAAAAAAAAAGATCAGCTGAAAAATGCAGGGGAAAAAGGGATGTCTGCCCGAATACTAGCTGAATGAAGACATGACTTTTATTTCTTAGATATGAATTTTATATGGATATAGACATTACATTGCAGAACTACTGATGAATTTTAGAAGTGTAATAAACTAGATTTATGCCTCACTTGAAGAACATAAGCTCAAATTGTTTTTGTCTAAATACTCATTCAATTTCTTTTACAAAATTCAAACAAAAAACTCCTCTTGTTATAAATATAAGGCAAAGAATTGTTAATTGAAAAACTGCTATTGACAATTGCCATTTCTTTCTAGAAAGTGACGAGAAGTCTCTATTTTTCAGACAAAGTGACATTTTTACTTTAGCAGCCAACTGTCCCCGTGAAAATGTTGCATTTGTGTGAGAATGCTAACAATAATTAGAATTTATTTTATTTACAAAGTAAATTTCATTACAGACTTCTTAAAGAAACCAAGAGTCTGCTGAGAAAGAACTTGTTTGTTGGGGAGTCATAAGTTATTTTGTCCTCAGAGCATATGTTTCATTTTTGGAGCAGTAAATACCTTCTCAGTATTATCATGGCTTACTTTATTAAAATTTCCATCTTTTACCAGAATACATTTTATATTTCTAATTTTTACTTTATTTCTTATGAACATCTGTTTCTGACAAATTCAGTATAGAGGATTCTAATTTCTACTCTTACATTCATTATGAATTAATAACTACATTTTTGTTATTAAGTATAAATTTTTCAGATTTATGTAAGTTCATTATAATGATACATTGATGGATGTCTTTTATATATATTTGAAACTTTATAAGGCTTGAAAATACTCTGCTGGTAAACATCATACTCATTTGTATATAATACCATTTAAGGGACTGTCCATAAACCATGCATCTCGTAACTGTGCCCATGTCTATATCTCCTGCATTGAATTGACCAAATAACTCTTTTGTAAAAGTTAACAAATGTAAGACAAAAGAATTTTGACAAATACTTCCATTTCTTGGCCATTTGTAGATCTTTCTTTAGAGACAATAATACTATGCTTTTGGAAGAACCATTTTAAAAATAGACCTCATGAAGAAATTCTGGATACTGAAAATTATGGTCATGAAAAATCTAGTTATATGAGTTTCTAGCCAATACATATACAAATGATCATAACAGATGACTTTTACAATAGCAACAAAAAGTGAATTCTTCATTCTCCAATCAAAAACAAACATGATATATATTTTTAAATTATATAATATAACAATTATATAATATAATTATATTGTATTATTTTTATATTACTATATTATAATTTATTATTATAAATATATAATATATAGGGAACATATCACAAATATCATACTTACATATGGGAGAGAACATACATTATTTGTCATTCTGAGTTTGGTGCACCTCATTTGTATAATTCTTAATTCCATTCACTTTCCTAAATATTACATAATTTCATTATTCTTGTAACTAAATAAAGTTCCATTAAGTATATCTGAAGAATTTATAAAAAGATAAAGAGATAAAGAGAGAGATGTAGAGAAGCAGAGGAGTAGATAAGTAGAGGCCAGCCATGACCACCTGGAGAGAGAGGAAGAGAAGGGGGAGGGGACAGAGAAGCTAGAGGCAAGAAGGTGAGAGTAAGAGAGTAAGAGAGAGGGTAAGAGAGAGAGGAGGGGGCAAGCAACCCCTTTTATAGTGGACCAGGTCTACCTGGCTGTTGCTAGGTAACTGTGGGGAGGAGCATACCTGGCAGTTGCCAGATAACTGTGGAGGTGGAGTTTAGACAGAATACTAACAATATCTACTACATATAATTATGTATTTGTCTGATGCTGTACATCTAGTCTGTTTATCTTTCCTTGTTATTAAAACTGCAAATATCATTCAGTGGGAAATAAAGGACTATGAGAATATACTCAGGAGTAGTATTTTTAAACTTTTGAGAAACCTTTAAATTACTTTTCACAATGGCTTTACTACTTTACATCCTCAACAGCATTAAATAAGAGTTCCTTTTATGTCATATTTTTACCTACATTAGTTGTTCTTTGTTTGTTTTTTTATAAAAATAGGTAATTCTAAATGAAAATAATTTAAAATAATTTCAGGGTGGATTTATCTTTTGGCTAATGATGTTAACCATGTAAAAGTATTTATTAATTATTTTTAAAATGGCTTTATATATTTACATTCCAAATGTTGCCCCTTCCTGGTCCTCCCTCCAAGCCTTCTTTCATCCCATCTCCCTGTGCTTTCTTGTTTCATCGTTTGGAGTTATCTGTTCATTTCATTTGCCATTTATTGACTGAAAATTTTTGTTTGCTTTTTGCAGATCTTCCTACATAGAAATAATGAATCCTTTTCTGTCACTGTTGTCACTTTCTTGTACAGTACTGAAGCTTTTGATTTTTATAAAGAGTCGTGTGTTAATTATTTGACCATTTCTCTGATATTTTGGGGTTCTCTTTTGAAAAAAATGTTCTTGCCTATATGTTTATTTTCAAATGCTTTTCCTATGGTTCCTTCTAGCAATTTCAGTGTTTCAAGGCTTACATTTTTAAATAAGGAAAAAACACATGTTTCACCTCAAACAGAATGAGACATAGTTTACTCTAGAGCCAAAAGTTGGTGAACTGTTTAGGGAACACAAAATTCATTAACCCCCAATTCAGTGAGGTAGCAATTTAATAAATTTTTAAACTTACAGAACAAAGGGAGCAAAAAAAGCAAAACACTTCAAATATAGTACATATACTAACATCTATCAGGAAGGCACATTCCAGCAAAGGTGTAAAGTCTGCCTTTATGCATTAGATCATAACTGATTACATTCTTATCATGTGCTTATTCAAAGATAAAGATTTTTTCCATTCCAAAAGCAGTTATTTTATATAACAGTTGCATTTGTGTTAGGTCACACAAAGAAATAAAAAAAAATAAATGACTACTCAAAGAGCTTAAAGGTTAAGGGCATCATGAGATAAATTATAAAATTTCTTTATTTTATTTTGTCTTATTTTAAAATTGTTTAGAAGAGTATTTTAGAAGCCTGATTGTTTTCTGATGAGAGATAGTACGTGTAGACTCAGAGTGGGAGCATATGAGGAGGAACTTGGATAAATTGAGAAGAAACTGTAAAGAAGTATTATTACATGAGATAAAAGGATATTTTAATAAAAGGTGGGAAAAGGATCTAGACACAAAGCATCCCAATTTTTCTACAATAATTGAAGACCATTTATTCAGTCTATGTAGAATATTGAATGTTCCATATTCATTCCAGGAAGTAAAGTGTTTAATCCATTATGGAATGATTTTGTACATAATGAGTTATGTCCCTCTAATTTCATTCTGTTGGTGGTTATCCAATTTTACCAGTACAATTTATTGAATAATTTTTATTTTGAAGAGAATATTTCTGATTAATTTGTTAATATTAGGTTACCCATATGAGGATTAATTCTATGTCCTCTATGTGCTTCAATGATCTATAGATATGATTTTGTGCCAGTAGAATGATATCCTTTATTCTATAGCCCTTCAGTATAAATTAGAGGTAGGTATTCTGCTATCTCCAGCACTGTTCTTTCTATTAATTGGTACTTTGTCTTTACCCAGTTGATGATGCTTCCATTTGATTTGATTTGGATACTTCTGTAAAAAATTTTATCGGGTTCTTGATAATGTTTGCAATGAATGTATAGACAATAATCACTTTTGATAATATTTCTATTTTTATAATAATTATTCTATCCTTTCAGGAACATTGAATATATTTCCATCATCTAATATCATGTTTATTTCTTTTAAAATATATCACAGTTTCTTTTCAAAGTCTTTCATTCTTTTATTTGTTCATTTACTTTTGGTTTGATTTTTTTCTAGACACTTAATTTTGGGAGGCATTATCATGAATAGATTTTTCTAATTGTATTTCTTATTGCTATATATAAAAACTACAGATTTGGGAATGCTAATTTTGTTTTTCTGAAATAATGCTGAATGTGTGTACTAGATCTAATGATTTTTGGCAGTGTCTGCAGATTATTTTAGATGCATAGTCATGTCTTGTTGAACCATCATTTCCTTTCTTCCTCTTATTCTATTAATTCTTTCTATTTTCTTATTTTTTCTATTAAGGAATTCGAAAACTATGAAAATGGATGAACAGACATATAAATTCTTTCATTCTGTGATTTGTGAGGAAATTCCTAGTTTGTTTCTACATAGAATGATATTGGTTGTAGATATTCATACATTGTATTTATTGACTTAAGTTTTATTCTTATTTCTATATGATTATCATAAATGTATGATATTCTTTGTCAAATTATATATAAATTATATACATATAGAATGGATAGATAGATAGATAGATAGATTTAATCTTTTTCCCAAGTCCATTTATATTATTCCCCTACCAGTCTACACTCCTACAGTTCCTCATAATATTATTCCTGCCTTGTTTCCAAGATGTCTCTGCCCCCCCCCCCATCCCACCCCACCAGGCCTCTTTAATCCCTGGGGCCTGAAGCCTTGAAATCCCAGCTTAATTCTTCAAAGAGATAAAAGAGCAATTTGCAAATTCATTTGGAATAACAAAAAACTCAGGATAGCTAGAACTATTCTCAATAATAAAAGAACTTCTGGGGGAATCACCATCCAGAACCAGAACCTCAAGCTGTACTACAGAGAAATAGTGATTAAACAAACAAACAAACAAACAAACAAACAAACAAAACTGTATGGTATTGGTACAGAGACAGAGAGGAAGATCAGTGGAATAGAACTGAAGAGCCATAAATGAACCCACACACCTATGGTCACTTGATCTTTGACAAAGAAGCTAAAACTATCCAGTGGATAAACGACAGCATTTTCAACAAATGGTGCTGGTTCAACTAGAGGTCAGCATGTAGAAGAATGCAAATTGATACATTCTTATCTCCTTGAACAAAGCTCAAGTCAAAGTAGATAAAGGACCTTCAGATAAAACCAGATACACCAAACCTAATAGAAGAGAAAGTGGGGAAAAGCCTCAATATTCAGTCATAGGGGAAATGTGCCTGAACAGAACATCAATGTCTTATGTGCTACAATCATGAATTGACAAATGGGACCTCATAAAATTGCAAAGCTTCTGTAAGGCAAAGGACACTGTCAATAGGACAAAACTGCAACCAACCAATTATGAAAAAATCTGTACCAATCCTACATCAGATAGAGGGCTAATATCTAATATATACAAAGAACTCAAGAAATTAGACTCCAGACAACCAAACAACCCTATTAAAAATGAGGTACAGCTCTAAACAAAGAATTCTCAACAGAGGAAACTTGAATGGCTGATAGGCACCTAAGGCAATGTTCAACAAAGTCTTAGTCATCAGGGAAATGCAAATCAAAACAATTCTAAGATACTACCTCACACTAGTCAGAATGGCTAAGAAAAAATCAAAATCTCAGGTGACACAAGATGCTGGCAAGGATGTGAAGAAAGATGAATACTCCTCCATTGTTGGTAGTATTGCAAGCTGGTACAACCACTCTGGAAATCAGTCTGGTGGTTCCTTAGAAAATTGACCACAACATTACCTGAGGACCCAGCTATACCACTCCTGGGCATATACCCAAATGATGCTCCAACATCTAAGAAAGACACATGCTCCACTATGTTCATAGCAGCCTTATCTATAATAGCCAGAAGCTGGAAAGAACCCAGATGTCCTTCAACAGAGGAATGGATACAGAAAATGTGGTATATTTATACAATGGAGTATTACTCAGCTATTAAAAGCAATGAATTCGAGAAATTCTTTGGCAAATGGATGGAACTAGAAAATATCATTCTGAGTGAGGTAACCTAATCACAAAAGAACACATATCATATGCACTCACTGATAATTGGATAATAGCCCAAAAGCTCACAACACCCAACATACAACTCACAGACCACATGAAGCTCATAAAGATAGAAGACCAAAGTGTGGGTGCTTCGGTCCTTCATAGAAGGAGTAACAAAATACTCATGGGAGCAAATCTGGAGACAAAGTGTGGTACAGAAACTGAAGGAGGGGCTGTCTGGGGACTATTCCACCTGGGTATCCATCCCATATACAGTCACTAAAGGCAGATACTGATGTGGATGCCAGGAAGTGCATGCTGACAGGAGCCTGATATAGCTGCCTCCTTAGAGGTCTGACATATACAGAGGTGGATGCTCACAGTTAACCATTGAGCTGAAAAAGGTGTTCCCAATGGAGAAGTTAGAGAGAAGACTGAAGGAGCTGAAAGCCTTTGTGGCCCCATGGGGAGAGCAACAATACCAACCAACCAGAGCCCCCAAGGTCTAAACCACTAGCCTGGGAGCAAGCACCTAGGAAGGGACCCATGGCTCCAGCTGTATATGTAGGGGAGGATGGCCTTGTTATGCATAAGTGGGAGAGGAGGTCCTTAGTCCCCTAAAGACTGGATGCACCAGTGCAGTTGAATTTGAGGGTAGGGAGGTGGGAGTGGGTGGTTGAGTGGGTTCACATCCTCATAGAAGCAGGAGGATTGGGGATGGAATAGGGAGTTTCTGGGGAATGTGGAAAGGGGATAACATCTGAAATATAAATAAAATATCCAATAAAAATGTTTCAAAAAAATTATTAGAGAAATATTAAGAGAATCATTAAAAATTGCAAAGTTTCAGTAAGGCAAAGGATACTGTCAATAGAACAAAACAGCAACCAAAAGACTGGGAAAAGATCTTTACCAATCCTACATTGATTGAGGGCTAATATCCAAAATATGCTGGCAAGAAATTTCTTTATAGGTAATAGGGTGAGCATTAGTGAGTCCCAAATGAAGAGAGAGATTTCAAAAGAGGTCAAAATCTGTGGAAATCTGTTTCAGGTTGACTAGAATGAAAAGACACTTTGAAGGTAATCTAGTTGAGTCTCCAGGACAAGTGGATAGGATATAGGTCATAGGTAAGGAAGTATGAGAAAAAATCAGGAGGCCATGGTTTCTGGAAGGCATCCTCTGGTTGACTAGAATAAGTTGAGGTTGTGAAGGAGACCTCAGGTAGTATTAGCTTTTTCATCACACCAATTATGTGAACCAGAAAGTCTCTGGTAGCAAGAGGATATCAGTATAAGAACTTTTATCCCAAATATAATAATGGAGTAAATAGGAAATATTTTTGAATTCATTGTTACAGGACAGGCTTTTTTATACCCTCAATAGTGTAGGCAATATATTCATTAGTCAATAAATAAGACTTCACAGAATAAAAAATATCTATGAAATAAAGACACAATCATTTGAGTAAAAATGTACTTAGAGAATGAGAAAATATTTACTACCTATAAAGTTGAGAGAGGATTAATATCTAGAATATACAAGGAACTCAAAAATCTATATATCAAAAATAAATAACCAAATTAAAAATAGAACATGGAACTAAACAATGTTCTTAAAAGATGAATTAGAAATGACTAAGAAGCATTATAAATTGTACAACATCCTTAGCTATCAGGGAAACACCAATTAGCACTATCTTGAGATTTCTTAATCACCCAGTATGAATAACAAAAATAGCAAACAAACAATATAAACAACAACAAAATCAAATTAAGACAGAAACTGGCATAGGTCTTAGAAAAGGGAACCATTTATTTCCTGCTGGGAAGAGTGTAAACTGATAAATATAATACCAGAATCAATGTGGATGTTCTGCAGAAATATGAAACTAGATTTACCAAATTATTCACTTTATCAGTCTTGTAAATATGAGCAAAAAAATAGACATTCTATCCAGCAATACTTGTTTATCCATATCCATTGTCACTATATTCAAAATAGGTTGAAAACTAATAAATTAGATGCCCATAAACTGATGAATAGATAATGCAAATATGGTATATTTGGACAACAGAATATTATTCAGCTGTTAAGAAATATGAAAGTATAACCTTCTCAGTTAGTGTATGGAATCATTCTGAGTGAATTAGCACAGACCCATATAGATGTATGTTTACTATTTTCTTTCATTTGTGGATATTGTCCTTGAATCTTCCAATATGTAAGTTCCATTTGGAATATCTATTGGAATCAGTGAAGGTTTTCAATGGAGGGGAGAGTGAATGGAATGATATAGATTGAGTAATGGAATAGGAAGGGCCAAATTAGGATGTGGGATAGAATTCAATGTATATGTAAGAATAGGGAGAAGGATAAATCACACTGAAGAACTTTCAACTAAAATAAATACAAAAACCTAAAAAGAGTTAATGGTAGTGACAATGATCTTACTAGGTAACAAATGATTGCAAATAAAAAGCCCAGTGCCAGGAATAAGTAATCAGTTCTGGAGATGTTGGCACATAAGTTTCCATAAGCCTTTAAAACATTATAGACTGTTACCAACTCTATTGTTTACACTCCAGAAATCTATGGTAATATCTTAGTATTTAAGAAACCATACACTTAAGTCATAAAAATGAAGAAATCAGGCTGATACTGACATGGACAATTCATTCCTAGTGGATATCTTTAGTAAGTCTGGAAGGTCCTATGAATGTTACTAGAAAGGAAGAGTATCAATCTAACACAGCAGTGAACTGTAGAGATAAAGCATGAACTTGCCTGGCAGGTCAAACTCACTTACATAAGTGTAACTGTAACATCATGGGAATAAACAATTTTATTATCATTGGATCTGAGTCCTAAACCTAACCCATACCTAGCACCAGCATCCAGCCAAGTGTTCATAGCTAAAAAAACAGTCAGAGATCTTCAGGGAGAAAATGTTAATATTATTTTGCTAAATACACTTAGTATTAAGTTGATTCCTAGTGACTAGTCATCATTCAGAAAGGTCAATTGATCTCTCAACCCTTATTGGTGATGCTTCTAATTGTAGTTGATGGCAATTAACAGAAACACATCAGCAGATAGGCACAAAAAGTTATGTAAAATATCCAGCCTTAAATGGATCATATATACTACATCTCCCACCACATCTCAGTTATTATTGCAGAAGAAATATTGAAAAGAATGTAAACTTCAGAGGTAAGGAATGACTACAAAGAAAGGTGTCTTCTGTACATTATAGGGAAGCTACACATAGGAACTTACAGAAATTGTAACAGTATACAAAGCTCCTGATCAAACCTAAGACAAAGAAACTTCTTACACTGAGAAGGTGAGATGAGCCCATAGTCTAACCTATGGATGAGAAATTTTGAACATTTAAGAGTTTTCTGGTGAGGGAGAGTCAGTTTACTTTAGTGGTATGACTCCTTGTAGATTTACCATATTTCAGAGCAGGCCTTATACTCAATAGAATTTGGGAAACAAAAAATGAACTTGATAGATTTTAAAACAAAAATAAAAACTCAAAGATGGGTAAGGATGCAGAAGATAGATATAGGAAGAGTTTTGGATATGGATGTATATGACCAAATACACTGTATGAAATAATTAATAAGGTGTCATTAAAATTTTAAAAATCAATAGAATTCAAATAAATAAGCTAATGATACATTTTACACTCTATAAGAAAAAAAAAAAGACTACATCCAAACCTAATATATGGCTAGAAATCATCAATTAAGGTAAAGTAATTCACATTGAAATTAAATGAATAACACAGAGGCAATATAACAAAGAATTTTTTTCCTTCAAAAGATGGGCAAGATTGGCAAACTCATCTGACCTATTAACACTCAACTCTACAGGAAAAAAAAACTATAGGCAATGAAGGAATGCTGAGAATGGGAGAAATTTTATTAATTCCTAGATTTCATAGATTACTTATTTTAAATGCCAAGATTACTAGTCAGAGTAGTATATAGGATTTACTTCATTGTTTAGGAGAAGAAGAATAGATTATATCTCAATAAATGTGACTTACTGATTTGTAAAAGTAATGTTTATTCTCCCACTATAATTGTATCATCACAGATGGATCATAAGAGCACACAGGCAGACAAATTGCTGGACAGAGCTGTAAATGTAACTTTTATTCACAAGATGTAATTTTCATCTTGGAGGCTTACTGCTGAATAAGCTTACTATTTCTAGTTGTTTTCTGAACTCTGGCTGTATGCTTCAACCTATCTGTTCTGGCTTAAACTCCTCTCCAAGCTGATTGATTCAATGTGGCTTCTTAGCTTCTCACAGAATTCCTCTGCTTGACCTCAAACTAACTCTGGCAATGTCCTCTAATCTTCTGGCTCCTTCATGTTGTCTGCCTTCAACTGCCTCTGCTGACCTGCCTTGAACTGCATGAACAAACAAACAAACTCAATTCCAATGCATTGCACTCACTACACTGACTCCCAACTTACCAACTCTGCTTTGTTTCTCTTTCTTGTGCTGTTCTGATGAGAAGTAGATATATCCTATCTCTGACTCCTTCTGTCTAATGTTTCTCTGTTTGTCACTCTCCTGACCTTCAATTTGAAGTCATTTTTACACAGGACTGTTTCCTTCTACAAACTAGTTTTACCTTAAGGATGTCTACTTATTGTTTCTAGATGTAAAGGCAAAGAACAACTTGCTTTATTTTTTAATCCTCACAAAAATGGCTGAGTCTTGGAGTCCTTTCAGTGATGAGGATTCATGTAAGACAGAAAGAATCATATCAAAATAATGGATAAACAATAATACTAAACCAGACAGCATACAAGGCCTAGTCCAAGGCAACTGAAACATATATAGCAGAGGACTGTCTAGTATGGCCTCAGTGGGAGAAGATGCATCTAATCCTCCATAGACTTGAGGCCCCAGGGAAGGGGGATGCTTGTTGTTGGCAGAAACACCCTCTCAGAAGCAATGGGTAGAGGGAATGTGTTGAAGAACAGTGGGAGAGGGAAACAGGAGGTGGGAAAAAGGATGAAATATAAATAAATTACCTAAGTAAAAAAAATAACAAAGTTTGTAATGTAGAAATGTAATAAAATGGTAGACAAACTAAAT
Organism: Arvicanthis niloticus; assembly: GCF_011762505.2. Lineage (NCBI taxonomy): Eukaryota > Metazoa > Chordata > Mammalia > Rodentia > Muridae > Arvicanthis > Arvicanthis niloticus. The sequence goes on from NC_047679.1 coordinate 105,808,791, forward strand.
ATAATGCAAAAGAATTAACAGCATGAATGAGTAAATATTGAAAATAGTTCTTTAAATGACCACATTAAGAAATAGCATTGAAGTAGATGGACACAGCAAAGGAAGTGAAAATTTGTTGTTGATAAACTTACAATGTCATTAATCATATACAAATCTATACCCAAGTACACATAGATTGAGATCAGTGGTTAAATTTTTCTCTCAGGATCATATTTTTATATTATTATTATTATTATTATTATTATCATTATTATTATTATTATATTTGTATACCAAATGTTGCACCACTCTTGGACCCCCTCCCAGAGTTCTTCATCCCATCCCTCCACCCCTTTGCCCCCGAGGGGAAGACATCCCTCATCCTCCTTCTCTGGGGCATCAAGTCTCTACAGGATTAGGTGTATCCTCTCTCACTGGGGTCAGACAAGGCAGTCAGTCCTCTGGCACATAATTTAGTTCAATGATTACATTTCAAATAATTTCTAGTGGAAGAACTGATCCATATATTTCAGGATACAATCCTAATAAATATCCACAGATCTTAGCGAATGTGTAACTTTGAAGTAGTGGCAACTGTTTTTATTATACTGAATAAAATGTTGCTCTCAACTGGTTTACTAATAAGAATGCAAAAAACAAAAAATAGGAAAGGAAGAAGTCAAAATTTCACTATTTGAGGTGATATGATAGTATACTTAAGCGACCCTAAAATTTCCACCAGAGAACTCCTAAACCTGATAAACAACTTCAGTAAAGTGGCTGGATATAAAATCAACTTAAACAAATCAGTAGCCTTCCTATACTCAAAAGATAAACAGGTTGAGAAAAAAATTATGGAAATGACACCCTTCACAATAGCCACAAATAATATAAAATATCTTGGAGTGAATCTAACTAAGCAAGTGAAATTTCTGTATGACAAGAACGTCAAGTCTCTGAAGAAAGAAATCAAAGAAGATCTCAGAAGATGGAAAAATCTCCCATGCTCCTGGATTGGCAGGATTAATATAGTAAAAATGGCCATCTTGCCAAAAGCAATCTATAGATTCAATGCAATCCCCATCAAAATTCCAAATCAATTCTTCATAGAGATAGAAAGAGCAATTTGCAAATTTATTTGGAACAACAAAAAACCCAGGATAGCAAGAACTATTCTCAACAACAGAAGAACTTCTGGGGGAATCACCATCCCTGACCTCAACCTATACTACAGGGCAATAGTAATAAAAACTGCATGGTATTGGTACAGAGATAGGCATGAAGATCAATGGAATAGAACTGAAGACCCAGAAATGAGCCCACATACCTATGGTCACTTGATCTTTGACAAAGGAGCTAAAACCATCCAGTGGAAAACGGAGAGCATTTTCAGCAAATGGTGTTGGTTCATCTGGAGGCCAACATGTAAAAGGATGTAAATCGATCCATTCATATCTCCTTGTACAAAGCTGAAATCCAAATTGATAAAAGACCTTCACTTAAAACCAGATACACTGAAACTAATAGAAGAGAAGGTGGGAAAGACCCTTGAATACCTAGGCACAGGGGAAAAGTTCCTGAACAGAACACCAATGGCTTATGCTCTAAGATCAAGAATTGACAAATGAGACCTCATCAAATTGCAAAGCTTCTGTAAGGCAAAGGACATTTTCAATAAGACAAATCGGCAACCAACAGATTGGGAAAAGATCCTAACCAATCCTACATCCGATAGAGGGCTCCATCAATTCCCTTTCCTTGGTATTCAGGGAATCCTGTGGAAAAGAAGATTGATTGCGAGATCCATAGAAAATAGAAGACACCAAAAAATGGCTTCTAAATACAACAGGACTAGTGACAGAGAGAATAGATGTGGGTTTGTATGGGATGGGAAATTGGGAGGATTTAAAAATGTTATAAAATAACAACCATAATCAGAGTATACTGTGTAGGTAGAAACATTTTCAACATAAGCAAAATAGAAAATGTGAAATAGCAGCTATGGATATATCTTAATTAGTTGAGTTCTTTATGTACAATCACGGTGAACTAATTTTAATTCCAAAAATCCATTTTAAAAAGATAATTCATGTATGGGGGCAGATGCTGGTAATCCCAGAAAAAGGGGAGGTATACTCTTATAGATCACTGAGGCTCACTGGGCAGTCAGTGTAGACTTCCCAGAAAATTCCAAACCAACAGAGAACCTATCTAAACAAACAAAAATAAACAAACAAAAAACAGATAGAAAACTTTGAAGGCATACCAGCAGAGGTTGTATTTGTACCTGCAAGTGCTAATAAACACACCTAAAATATAAACCCACACATGTACACATATATACATACTATACACAGAATAAATATATAAATTGTTAAATTCATGTACAATATAATATAAAATGGGTATTTAAAGCTATCTTTCTAACTAGTTAAATTTAAAGTATTTTATACTAAATTAAAGTTCACAAACATTATTTCTGTAGTATGCTATTTTAATAACATTACAGCATAAGTCACTTATACATACTAACTCTTGAAAAATTTTACTATTTATTTGTTAGGTTATTTACTCATTTGTATGTGTCAAAATGTGAAAATAATAAGGACTCTATATTAGAACCTATTTCAATGAACAGTTAATAGACTATTTCAAGAGAAAAAATGCAATTAAATACTAATAGAAAATGATCTTGATTTTAAACTCTTAATAGAATTACAACAAATGAGCATTTGATTTCTAGAATTTTAATAATACCAAGATTTCCAAAATATATATCTTAGCTTTTTATGAAATAGTGGCAAAACTACAAATATAGCAGCATGTATAATCATCAGGAAAATAAGTTTTGAACTACAAAATCATGAACAAAGAACTAGAGAAAAAGTTTACTCCAGCACTTTTAATTTGAAATGATTTTTATAAATAACACAATTTCAAGAAATAAGTATAAAATATTGCAACTTCTGAAATATTAGAAAATTTTAAAATAAGTGAAATAAAAAAACAATGCCATTCAGATTTGAAGTTTTTATTCCATGCTCTTGTAGAAAGCTTACTATTCAACCACTATATGGATTTCTTTGGGAAAAATCAAAACAGTATCTCGTTTATGTGCAACAGAGCATAGTCTAGGAAACAATCCAGAAATTTACAGTGTAGAATGTGCCTTTATACACATCACCCCACTTGTGTTTTACTAAAATCTGATAAAGCATTATGATTTTAGTTTGTACATGAGAATTCAATGTGTTATGATATATTGAAAGTCATAGTGGCATTTATTATCACTGCTAAAATGAATCAATACTACTTGTTCAACATTGTATTTGATTTCACCATGGTTTCTACCTTTAACTTTCATTGGATAGACCCTGTGAAAACACAATAAACAAGATAACCAACTCAATTTGTAGTCTAGATTTTGTTATTTTCTTGTACTTATAATCAGAACTATTAGTATCATCTGTCAGTATTATGTCAGCATACCAATACTGGGAATTTAGAGTCATTTTGTTTCTTATCTAATGCATAAAAATAAAATTATTTACAGTTGAAATTAATAGTTTCTCAGTGTGAAATATATAACTGCTAATATAACTATATAAGTCACATAAAAATACACTTAAATATATGTGATCAATGGTTGTCAAAAGAGAGAAATATTCCATTTACTTCACCAAATATCTCTCTAGTAGGTTGCCTAATTCTAAGTGGTGAACACAAGACACATTTACCTATGAACAACTCTGAATGAACTCAGGTGTATGTATATACACATGTTCATATACATGTGTGTATATATATGTAAATATAATAAACATGAAATCATGAATTTAGAAGTTGATCAGGGAATAATTGAGTGATGTGGATGCATTATTTGTGAATGAAGTTTTCAAAAATTATTTTTAAAAGAAAGACACTAAGTATATCAATCTTCAATTCACTGCTAATGTAATCAATGGGTTCTTTCTACATTTAGGTATTGTTAGTCGGTTTTAATTTTTTGGTTTTTCGATACAGGGTTTCTCTGTGTAGTCCTGGCTGTCCTGGAACTCGCTCTGTAGACCAGGTTGGCCTTGAACTCGGAAATTCGCCTGCCTCTGCCTCCCAAGTGCTGGGATTAAAGGCGTGCGCCACCACTGTACGGCTAGTCAGGTTTAAATTTGACTAAGTTTTTCTCTTCTACAATTTTCCTTAAGAAAATATTTTCAACTTTCATGATATAACTAAACTCATTTCTGTTTTTTACTTAAGTAAGCAACAGTGAAATTTACCTTTGATTAGATATCTCCAAACAAATATGAAAAATGTACTTTGTTCTTTATAAGATTAATGGTTTTGAGAAGACACCAATTATTTGTATTCAATGACAAATGTTAAAATATAATTCCTTCTCATGTTGACAATAAAATATTGTTTCATGGAATTGGAGATCCATCCATTAGCAATATCACTATCAACCAAACATAGCAAGACATTGGAATCAACACTCCATCAATGAATAAAATTCAATTGTCTTCACAACTTTATGACATATATTTGTTGTCCTTGGGAAAAATAATGGTGTGTGTGTGTGTGTGTGTGTGTGTGTGTGTGTGTGTCTGTATATGTCAAGCCAATCATAAATACCTCCCAGAGCTCATTGATTAGCAGCTTGTTTACCAGCTAATGATTCAGTTAGAAGGTATAGAACTTCTAAGAGGTAACCCTAATTGGAACAAGTATATTTCTGAAGTCATATTTAAGAAGTCTAGTATTATAAGCCCATTGTCTTTATTCTTTCTCTGCTGCCAAATCATCTTGCTGTTAATGGTTCCTTCTTCACCTGTATTTTCACCATAAAATAAAGCCAAATCAGAATAATCTCAAAAGTATAATTGTTATAAATCCTCAAAATGTTCAATAAATTATTTTAAAACTGAATGCCTTTTGAAACTAAGATAAAACCTTATGTATAAATTTAAAGTAACATGACAGTCTGTCCCTTGTTTAGTATTGAGTGCACAATTTCCCTAAGAGATCACAAAAGAATATTTATATATTGTTTAGGCATGAGAGGTATAGGAGAAATAGCCCCATGGATAGAAAGTAAGGAATGTTTTATTCTATTGAGTAAAATACAATATCCATAAATAGATAGAAAAAGAAGTTTGTTCATCAGGCATTGTTATAGTAAGAGTAAAAGGTCAAGCAAAAAGTATCTACATATTTTAATTGGTAATTAAAGTACAATTGCTTTGGAGCAAGAAAAAGGTCAAAATTTTTAACAATTAGAGATGAGTTAATTATATCTTTAGCAAAAAAGTTACACATTAAATGAGTTAAAATCCCAGAACTAAGCAAAATGCTCAAAAACAGGAAAATAAACCAAATATATATCATAAATATATTTATATTATATAGCATGTTACATGTATAACTAAAAATGTATTCATGTCTTATCCAACTATAGGAATAGATACAAATTAATAGCTTCTAAGTATTAATAATATAGACTATATCAAAAATAAACTAAACAATTGTTAAGATGTTGACTGTGTATATATAAATTTTTCTATATCTTCTGATTTCATGATTAGACTTTCATGTCATGGATGTCCTTATGATTTGATTTTTTCCAATTTCTTTTTAGTAGAAACAGCACTATGAAATTGTTTTTAAAAGATACATTTCATTATATTTTGTGTGTATGAGTGATTAATGAATTATCTATATAAGTCCCTTATAATTCCTATTCTACATAAAAGTATACACACAAACACAGGTACAATTTTATCACCAACTCATCTGCTGATGGACAATGTTGATTCAAATTCTTTGTTATATTGAATAAAGCTACATTAAATGTGAGAGAGCAAATATCCCTACTGTAGGCTATGAACAGAGAATACATGGTTGTTAAGTGCTTATTCCTAAATGGGACATCCTTAACACATCCTTCTACCAAAACACAGGTTTCTTTGCAAGAGAGTGTGCATACAATTTCTTAGATACACAGTTAGTCAAAAACCTTATAGAAGCATGGTTTTGAGACACTGAAATGCATATACACATTTGAATTCAAAATGATTATAGCAGCATGTGAACTATACAATTTCAAGCCAGAAAAAAAAATCCCAGTATGGATGAAAAGACATGAATTTCTACTGTCAGCTGAGGGGTTACTGGTATTTTCTAACTGGTAGAAGAGTTAAATTCAGTTTTATTTAATGAATTGACTTGATGATAGTTAGACCACATTCTAGAGTAGGGCTCAATCGTAAGACTAGTTGGGGTCAAAATTCTGTTTCTGCATGGACGAGCAGTTTTGACCTTGGCTAGCCAACTTTCTCCCTAATAAACCTCTGCTAATTGCATCCAGGTATGGTTTCTTGTGATTTTTGGGTGGTCGTGATTTCCTGAGACTCCCCCCGAGTCTGGGTGTCTAAGTTGTTTGTGCCCATCTGTCTGAATTATTTGGTTTCTGAAAAGTGCACTTCGGTTTGGACTGGCAGCTGTTTCTGTCTCGTGAGGGGCAGTAAACTGTTTCTGTCTCTAGAGGAGATAAACGAGTGATTAGCAGACATGTGCTGGGGAGTCTCTAGCTGCCACACCCCCAGAGACATTTGGAAGTTCATCTAGGTGCCAGAGAGGATGTGGAATCCCTCTCGGCTGACAATGGCATTTGTGACGAGTTTTTATTAGTCTCTTTGTGTGTTAACAATGGGGCAGAGAGAAAAGGTCAGAAATGGCCAACACAGCCTAGGGCAGCAGTTGTTGTGCTCTCGTGACAGTGTGTCTATTTTGGGGTTGTTCATTGCTGGTGTGTTAGAAATCTTTTAGACTTGGTCCAGCATAGGCTGGCCAAGTCGTCTGAATCTGTTAAATCTGAATCTGTGAAGACTGACCACGTTGTACAGAGGCAGGCAGATTTCTGGCTGTCTTTCTATGCCCTTATTGTGTAACTTGGTCTGCGCCTGTGACAGGGGTGAGAACTGTCTCTATCACCTGGTTTATGTGCCACTCGTAAGAGGGTTGAGCTATCTGTGTTGTTTTTTGTGTTTTCTTGGCAAATTGTCTGTGTATTAGGTGTTAATCTACTGTGTTAAACATCTTGAGTTAAAAATAGGTAACATGATCACTGGCAGAGAAAGAGATGAAGCCCCCATACAAGAGTACTGCTGCAGAGCAGAGAGGCGGGCAGGTCCTTTAGTAAGGGGCACCCACCACGGTTCGTGTTTGGACAGCCCGCCTACCACATGTAGGGTATCCTCCAGGTAACGCCACATGGAGGGCGCCCTTGCCCAGCCCACACTTGGCGGGCGACAACTGGTGGTTCCCCAGCACAACCCCCTTGAACCACCCAGCCATGGAAGTTGGCTGAGAGCATGCTACAGCTACCTAGTTTGGTGTGCATGGCTGTACTGGGTACCTTGGGGTCACTGCTGTAACAAATCAGCGGTTTTCCACATGCCACCTATGAAGATAGATAGGGCCCAGGTAATTAAAAACCTGGCAGTGGAGCCAGGGCAGCTAGACAAACAGCCCCAGCAAGATTATTCATCTGAGAGTTATAATTATATATTTTTTATTAAAAAAGTAAATAAATAGTGCCGAGACAAGTCACTTGATGTGACTCCAGCTTAATGCTGAACCAACAAAACTGCCTGCAGACAGGTCAGACAGGTCAGTCAGGTTGCCTACTACAAGAAGTTACAGGCTGTCCTGAGTCAGAGAGCCAAAATAATAGGCCTCCATTTTGGTACAGATATAAATTTATAGTAAAAAAGTAAGTTAGTAATCAAAGCAATAGATAGGCCAAAATCCCTCAGACACCTAGATCTAGTACCCAATATAGTCACCTAGATAAATCTAGTAGAAGAATACCCTTCCCCCTGATAAAAGCCTTTCTTCCACAAGACCCTTATAGGTTCTGGTCTTCAGGAGTGAAGAACAAGAGAGGACACCGGAAAAAGAATGTTCCCATAGACATGGGGACCCCATCAATTGATCAGGCCATGGTCAACAGCAGGTTACAGAAGGTAAGGGACACCCAAAGGCCCACGCCAGATCCCGTTGATAGATCTTGTATAAAAACATGAGACCCCACTAATTTTCACCAAGGCACAAGAGATTAAACAGGGATCAGTTGAGCTGCCCACAGCCTTTCTAGACATTCTGTCAGTATAGGCAAGGCTTCAGAGGCTAGAGAGACAACAAGATAAGTCATTAAAAGGTTTAGAGTAACTCTAGAGAAGAGGAATGTAAAAGGTTTAGTGTAAGTCTAGAGAAGAGGAGTGGAGAAGATTTAGTATAAGTCTAGAGAAAAAGAGTGGAGAAGATCAAAGATTTAGTGTAAGTTGCTGAGACTAGAAAATAAAAGGTTTACTGTAGGTTGCTGAGAAAATCTAGAAGAAAAGAGTGGAGAAGATAGAAAGTCTAGAGAAAGAGGAAGAAAAGGAAAGGTGACAGGAAAAGAATTTACAGAAAGCAGAGAAGAGGGACTCCAATCAAAGGGAGATAAGAAACTCCTTGAAAAAGACCAGTGTGCACATTGCAAGTAAAGGAGCCAGCTTGGGGTCCAAGAGGGCCCTAACAAATAGAAGCCAGGGCCAGGAAATCCCAGGCCTTGAAAAACACCCCAAATAGCAAAGGTATTAGCTCCGTGTGAAGACAGCTATTGAGATAGATGGGGCGGCTTGGAGCCACCCAACTCTTGATAAACACGGGGTCCTCCTCCAGGCCAATGGGCCAAAATGTATTCATGGACTACCTGAAATATGGTGGACTAAGAAATAGGCTGGGTATCCCATTCATTTATGGTCATCCTGGACTGTCCCTACTCTCTGTTGGGTCAAGACTTACTCCCGAGGATGGGGGCCCAGATACACTTTCTACCCGACAGGCTGCAACAAGAACTCACGGGTAGAAGAAAGGCTTCTCCTACTGACTCCAGCCAAGAGCCGAGGTAACCTGCTTTACAGACAGGAACAGTTTTCTACATGCTGGTCAGAGACAAGCCAGCGCTACTGTGGTGGACACAAATGTCATCTGGGCTGACTCCCCACCCGTGGGATCGTCGGTGCATAGAGCAACCTTGGAACTTGAGGCCGACAAGAAAATCAACATCTACATGGACAGCAGGTATGCTTTTGCCACAGCCTATGTCCGAAGGGCTATATACCAAGAGAGGAAACCCTGATGAGTCCAGCAGCTATAAATATTCATTGCCCAGGACACCAAAAGGGAGGAGACTCAGTGGCCTGAGGCAATAACTGGACAGATCAAGTGGCTTGATACAGGAGCCCTTCCTGGTTTGGGGCCTACGAGATGGCCTCACTTAAAACACAGAGTAAGAGAAAGAACTCAGATTGCTAGCCATCCTGCCAGCTACTATCTAGAGGAAAAGAGGCAATGGTGTACAGAAGAAGGGAGAACTATACTACCCAGAAAACAAAAGACCTACCAGGCTAAATGCACAGATGAACTCTTAAGATATGAGTACAACCAAGCAGCCAAGAGATTTAAAATGTTTAATGGACCTCAGGTTTGGGGCCAGAGAAATAATAAGACAGTGTAAGGTATGCCAGCAAACAAAGACTTATGAGACTTAGAGTAAATAAGAAAATACCTAGGAGAAAACAGCCTAGAATAGGGACCTTCCCGAGGTTTCAAGTGTCCTAGATCAGACAGCAGTTTTTTACTTTTGTTTTTAAGGTAAGTCAGAAATTGTCAGAGATATTAGAGGCTCCACTCTTTATACTGTCTCCAAAGCTCAGGACAGGTAGAGAGAATACACAGAACCTTAAAACTAAATTGCCCTAGGGAACTGGCACTGGGTAGAGTGTCCCTTGTCCTTGTTCCACACCCAGAATGTCCTTTTGTGTGAGAAATGATTTTTCAGGCTACTAAGAGACTGTTCCTGGAGCTGGTGACCATCTGACCTCCTTGAAGTCCACCAACACCTGTGCCTGATGCCAACTAGAGAACATCCAGATGCCTGAGCAACCCCCTGCTGTTTAGCTCAAGGTCACCTACAAGGCCAAAGAGCAGCAGGCCTTGACTCCTGAGACATCCCCACTCTAGAGGCACAGGGGAAATGCTATCTTAGAGGGTGGGGCTTAGGGTGTGTACATCTAAAGTTAAATGACAGCTTGTGATTCCAAGATTGAAATCGAAATGTGAATCTACAGTTATATAGATTTGTTCTTTTTGCAATTTCTCTTTTTATATATGTGATTTCATGTGTATGTAAACAACTATGTGCCACAAAATATGTTAAAAGTCAGAGGACAACTTTGAAAGTGTGTTTAAAAAGAGATCCCTAGCCAATAGAATAGAGCCTGAGGACCCCTACTAACAGATACTTAGTGCCTAAAATTGATAAATGGTGAGCTTGCAGTTCAATATTAACCCTTTATATATCTACTTCTGTCTTTGATGAGAGCAAAGATTATTGTATACTTGTCCAGCTAGTTCCCTGGGTTTTCTACCACCCTACAGGGACTCTTGAAATTGAGTTTGAGATGCACCCTAGACGCTTCAGCAGAGAGCCTATTTCCTTGACTCTAGTTGTTATATTGGTACTAGGAGTGGCTGCAGATGTAGAAACAGGTGCCCCTACAGACACCTCATTATTTTCATCAGCTGAGAGCTGCCATTGATGTAGATTTGAGAGCCCTAGAACAGTCAGTAACAAAGTTGAGTCATTGACTTCCCTCTCAGAAGTTGTTCTACAAAAAAGGAGAAGACTAGACTTGCTGTTTTTTAAAGAAAGAGGTTTATGTGCTACTCTAAGAGAAGAATGTTAAGGTTAGACCAGAGACAGAAAGATAGAGAGGTGCAGCAAAGTTGATTCAAGTGTTGGTTCAATAAGTTCCCTTGGATGACACCCTATTATCCTCCCTTGCTGGACCACTTGTGAACCATAGGTCCTTGCATTTTAAATAGATTAGTAACTTTTGTTAGAGGAAGGATAAGTGCTGTTCAGCTTTTGTGTTACGCCATCGATATAGAGCTTTAGGTCAAGAAAATGATAATTATGATGACACTGGAGTTTAAACTTTTCTAAAGATCCACATCAGAATATGTGGGGTGAGAATAGACTTATTAATAATTGAGTTTTTATGATTAAAAACCTAACCTAATCAGAAAATGGGGGATGTAGAATAAAAAATTATAAAGACCATTTTATGAAATATATATAGGCTTTTTCTTTACCCTAAACCTGAGCAAAAGAATGCAAGTTCCAGAAAGCGGAACTGGATGTAATATTTCAGGCTTTCACTGCCCCAAGACACATTCTGGGTGGAGGGCATTATCCCTGAATCAGAGAACACTTGCTAGATTAACATTCCTCAAGCCTCAGGGTAGGGCTATGGCAAGTGAGAAATAGTTAACCTGAAATAGTTGGTAATGACAGGGTAGGGCACAGTGACATGGAAAAAACTACATTTTTGAGAAGAATGTGTATGCAGAGTGATTTTCACACAACTCTAAATCATTTACGGTGGGTTCCTCTGAAATATTCCACTGTTCTTGGTTACCCGCCCCCCTTGAGGTTTTCCCAGTATTACAGCCTGCTGATGTTCAAAATTTGTAAAACAAAATTTGTAACCGTGCAAAAATGCATCCAGTCATGTGTAACCAACCATGTGAAAATTTCTTTCTTTCCCCACTCCATGCTATAAAAAAAGCCCCTCAGCTTTCTGGCCTTTTGTCAAAATTCTGTTCCTGTGTAGACAAACAGTTTTGACCTTGGCTAGCCAACTTTCTCCCTAATAAACCTCTGCTAATTGCAAAAAAAGGTTAGTTGGACAGCAAAAGAAATCTCAGAGTTGGTTAAGATCATAGATAAGAGTTAGAGGTGAATGTATCCAAAATATATTGCATGAAATTCTCAAAGAATGATAAAATATTGCTAAAATGAGTAAAACAAATTAAACATGTACACATAGATTGCTTGAAATATCACCATCACACTATTCAAAATTGTAGCATGTAATTAAAAAAAAAACATGCTACCTCCTTCCTGGACCTGCAATCTCAGCTTAGCTCCGAGATCATTCTGCTGCCTCCACAGGTCTCACTCAGCTCCATCAAAGACCAGCTGGCTGTTTTACCACCAGTTGCCATCACTCCCCCAGCCTCTTCCTGCTAGCTTCGCCAAGCTGCCAACAGCCACTTAGGTGTCTTCTTTCTCCTCCTGCCCACCTTCCTTCAGCAGATAGAAAACACTAGACAGCTTTATTATTTTAAAACTAGTCAGATAACTCAATGGCTAGGCAAAGAATTTCCTGCCCCAATTCTATCGGCTTCCTCTGAAGCTCCTTTGCCCCAGCTCTCAGTAAAGGCTACAAATTCTAGGTGCCCCAAGACTTACATAACTGCATCTTTCTCCTCATCCCAAAGCCTGGTCAGAATCCTCCTTTATCTCCCCCTGTGTCCTTTTTCTCCTGAGACCTGGAAGTCACACATTTTTCTTTTGCCCAGCAACTGTCTTTCTCCCTTTTTATTGACACAATCAAGAACCAATTAGGGAAACAATACCTCCCTCTACATCAAAGGTCAGATTATAAGACAGAGTCATAGTAATAAAAATAACATGGTACTATCATAAAAAGAGACAAAAATATTGCATAGAAAATAGCAAGTAATTAATTACATATAGACCCCGTTTTTCCAATTTTATATGTTGTTTCAAATCTTGCAGAATCATATACGAAATAATATCTTGTCTTTAAGTAAATACTCCCTTATACTGCCCAATGTTTCATTTTTCTCCATGAAAATACATTACTCAAACAGCATAATTTTGTCCTCCCTGAAGCCAACTACTAAAACATTGCTTTCTTTTCCTTTCCTTAATTTTCTGCCCTTTACCTATGAAGTAATTAATATTGACTTTGGATAATGTAAGGATACACATTTTGTTCAATGTGTATTACCTCTTTATCATTCATTCCACTTGTGAAGCAATCCTGTATGGAATAAATCTGAACTGCTATCAATTACTTCAAAATTTAGTAGAATTAAAAAATGTGTGTTTTTAAAATCTTGTATCTACATAATATTGAAATATTGAATCTACATAGTTTCCAGGACTTTCTTTTTTATTCCAAATATAACAAATTCTTTGAATAACTAATTATGTGATAATGTTTGAGGGAGAGAGAGAGAGAGGTAATCATGAAGATGATGGAAAAACTTTTACTTTCTTAACTCATTATATGTTCACATTTTCAAAAGTCTAAATTGCCTATTTTACCTAGGTATATGAAGCCAAGTTTAAATAAAGTATCAAGTCATCAAAAGCCATGCTTTTAGACAGGCACTTCTTTATGTATTCTTTTGAGCTTTCAAAAAAAAGCCTTAAATTGTTAGTAGATTCCAAACTGCACCACTTCAAATTAAAGCAGAAGCAATTAAGCTAAACTGCAAAGTTAATCCAAAAATATAATTAGCATCCGGAAGAAGATACTTTATAAGCAAGAGACGTTAACAAATGACACATTAAAATTTTATAAGGAGAGAAATGTTATATTGGACAGGAAGTAACTGCAGCAGGATTGCATGTTTCTATATAAATATTAAGAAGCATAATGGTGGTTTCTTTTCATATTAAAACAAAATATTTGACCTACTACATTTTGTTCCATTTTTATAGCCATATAGTTCTGGATCGTTGAAAATGTATTTTTAAATATATATGCCCAAGGGTACTGATTTCAAGGCCAATCTATTATTAAAACAAGTTACTCAAATAGTATGAAGGGGAGGAAGAATGAATAGAGCACAGAGGAAAAAAAGGAGATGGGGAATATGTAAGAGGTAAAGAAGGGGGAGAAGGAGGAAGAAGAGGAAGAGAAGAAGAAACAAAAACAGCAGAAGTTGCATCGAGAAGAGTGAGAATATAGTTACAGAATCTAAAGGTTTGCAACACACTTTTAAAATTAATTAAATAAAGACATTTATACAGCACAAACTGTGTTTAATTCCAAATAGCATAAGTTTCAATGTCAGAAATACAATTACTGTGGAAAGTCATATTTTCTTGGGCCTATGAGATGGCTCAGTAGGTAACAGGGCTTGCTGCCAAATCTAAACAACCTGAGTTTTATTCCCAGGACCTACATGATGGAAGTAGAAAACTTACTCCTGCTAGTTTCCTTTACCTTCGATATTTGTGCTGTAGCACACACAAACATGAACACACACACAAACAGAGAGAGAATAAACCAGTCAATTTATAACAATAATTAATTAAAAGAATAATTAATAGTGAAGTATCCAAATGTACATGTATCATTTAATTCTTCTGGTCTCTTTCATGAACTCTAAAGCTAAAAATAATAAATATAACGAACTTTCAACGTCTTCAAAACATAAAGTTGTAGGTATATATTAAGTATATTGAGTATGTTAGTCTATAGACTGCTTTGGTGTTCAAAATAAATTTTCCAGATTAATTTCATTTTATGCTGATTATGATATATTGAGCAAATGTCAAAATTTAATATAAGTCTGCATATTAAGGATAAAGTTCCATTATCTGACAATATAAGATTAATATGCTCTGAATATATACTTTATATTTCTTTTTAAAAATATTTTATTTTTGAGAATTTCACACATGTCTATAATATATGTTGATCTAATATACATCTCAGTATCTTCCCTCCAATTAATCTCATACCCTCCACCAGTTACCCTCCAGACTTCATGTGTTTTGTTTTTTGACTAAGTTCATTTAGTGTTGGCTGTAGGTGCATTGGTAAAGATCATACAGTAGAGAACATGTACTAATCTAAAGGATTATATTCCTAAAGAAAGCTGACTCTAATTTCTCCATCAAGACATAACAATGCCTCAGTTTAAGGGTGAGACTTCAAGAATTTTAACAGATTTGATTTTATCTAAGTCTTGTGCAAATAGTCATACTATTGTGAATTTACAGGGACTACAAATCTGTCTTGTCCAGAAATTAATTCTTTATTGAGCATGTTCACTACCTCTGACTCTTCCATCTTTCCACAGTAGTGCATGAGCTTTGAAGCATAGGGTGTGATATAAATGTCTCATTTAGACTGAGTACCTGTTGGGGACCACACTAGCCCCAAGTTGTGGCAGCCAAAATAAATGTCTCGGCCTGAGCAAAATATTGAGGCCCGGGCCGACTCACATTTGGGCGGCCACTGTATCCTGGCCCAAGCTGCCGATCCAGTCTTCAGGTCGGGGGTTCAGCAAGAGCGAAGGTGACAGCAGATTCTACCTAATGTTTGAGATTCATCTCTGATGATCCCTCTATAGTCTCTGATCTCCGTCTATATATTCTCTGATCTCTGGTTCTGTCTCCTATAGTCTGACTAATGTCTTCTATCATCTCCATTCTGATCTGTTCTGTCTCTGCCTTTTATATGTCTCACTTCTAAGCCACGCCTCTAAGTTACACCTTTAATCATGCCCTTAGGTCTTGTCTCTAACTCTGATCTCTATACTTCTAAATCATACTCTTAAGTTACACACCTTTAATCTCACACACCTTTAATCTCAAGGTATCTAAACCAAGATTATCAGAGTGTTCTCAGCTGTTGTAGGCTATTGTAATTTAAATCTCATGTCAGGGTATATGGCTCAAGATGGCTGCAAAGCTGATAGCCGCTTTCTGCTAAAAGTCGGCCCCCAACAGGTCCCCCTTTTTAAATTTTTTATTAAAAGGGAAGGCTGGGAAAACTTACAGAGACCGTGCCTGTCCTAGGTTGGAGCAAAGGACCCCAGCCTCCCTTTCCCGTCCTTGGATACTCAACAGCCATTGGTTGAGCTCCTGTCTTAGGATGGTGAGGCCTCCCTTCTTTTAGGGGCAAGGGTCTCGGTATGCTCTCTTACCTGTCACTGACTATCCGGCATAAGTTAAGGGATATACCTCATTAGTCTTGATGACAGAGGTTTTACAATCCCTTACTTCCAGCCTGTAATAATGGACCTGTGTGGGTTTCATTTGAATAGCATCTCATACAAAAGCCATCAGTTTGTTGAACCGCATGGACCCAAAAGACAAGAGACTTAACAATGCCTGAATAGTTAGTATGACAGCAACACTCTTTTTAAAGGGCAACATATAACTCCCTCTATCAGAGGAGTAAAAAGTGTAAGCCTCTTCTATTCTGTTTATAAATGTCTTATATCAGAATCTAAATCTATATAAATACAAAACTGATCATAGCTTTGATCTAAAGAAAACTAAGGAAATCCCTGTTCCTGCTCTAGTCAATCTCAAACCCAAAAAGCAACTATAGTAACTGTGGTAGTGGGTTTTCTCCTGGCTCTAAACAATCTAAATTCCCACTAAATCTAAAACAATCTAGTTCCCCACTAAATCATAAGTCAGGGAATCAAGAGTCCAATAGAGCCACCCTGGAGATATGGGTGGTGATGTAAAAAAATATGATTCTCAGGGGGTTTCTCCTCCCTGGATTTGTTATTGTTGTCTATTTGTTTAATCAGTCTCTCTGGCAGCCAACGTGCAGCATCTGCAGTTTGGGAATATATGCAAACGGAACCTCTTCCCCAGATAAGCACTGGATCTGGCCCATTCCAGGTTCCAGTTAATGGGTCTTTCCAGAGGACTGTTGCAAAATTCTTTTTGGTATCAGGATGCCAGAATCTATCTGCAGCAGATTTTCCTTCAGAATCCAAATTTAAAAAAATTAAAATGAAGAGTGCATGATGAAGGATATTTCTGGGGGATCCCTTGGTAGGGTACCATTCCCCCTTTTTAATTTTTTCAAATTGACATTTAATGGTTTGGTGTGCCCTTTCTACTATACCTTGGCCCTGTGGATTATATGGAATACCCGTTTTATGTAGTATTCCCAATCTTTCACAAAATTGGTGGAAACTGGAGCTTGTATAACCTGGGCCATTGTCAGTTTTTATCTGTTTAGGCACACCCAATACAGTGATTGTAGCAAGCATATGAGCAATCACATGCTTGCTTGCTTCTCCAGTTTGTAATGTTGCATAAATGAAACCACTGTTCGTGTCTACACATACATGTATATATTTTTGCTTGCCAAATTCATTATAATGAGTAACATCCATTTGCCAGATACTGTTTGGTATCAGTCCCTTTGGATTTACACCCAAATGAGGAACTGGTAAAAGTTTAACACATGATTGACATTGTTTGACAATTTGTCTAGCTTGTTCTCTGGTAATTTTAAACATA
The DNA here is from genome assembly GCF_011762505.2 of Arvicanthis niloticus. NCBI lineage: Eukaryota > Metazoa > Chordata > Mammalia > Rodentia > Muridae > Arvicanthis > Arvicanthis niloticus. Next base: position 105,825,979 of record NC_047679.1, read on the forward strand.
CCTTTTAAAGTTTTAGAATTAAGGTGATGTAACTCATGAGCCTTTATGGCCTTATCCAAGTTAGATTGCGAATCTGATAAAGTAACTGCAGCTATTCGAGTAGCTAGGTCTGCCTTGGTATTTCCTTCAGAGAGAGGACCTGGTAGCCCAGTGTGGGCTCTCAGGTGTCCTATAAAGAATTTACACTTTCTCCTCAGAATTAATTGTTGGCACTGTAAAAACAAATCAGCTGCTTCTGAGGAATGCTTTATTTGTGCAGCAGTTTCTAGCAGAGGGATAGACTGAGCTATATATGAGCTATCTGTCTAAATATTAATAGTTTGATTTGGAAATGCTTGAAACACCGCAATAACAGCATGTAATTCAACCAATTGAGCTGATACAGATGATGTAGCAAAAGAGATTCCTTGATCCTTAAAGGCATAAGCAGCTGTTCCTGATGAGGAACCATCAGTGAAAACTAGCAATGCTTCCTTGATAGGTTCATGTGCAGTACGAGATGGAAAAAACAAATTCATGATGATTACAAAACTGAACCAATTTATCTGGTGGATAATGATTATCTATCTGACCAGCAAATGAAGCACATGCAATAGGCCAGACTTCAGAATTCTGCATAAGCCAATCAACCTGATGCCTTGTATAGGGTTGTACTATGATATCAGGATCTTTTCCAAAATATTTTTGACTGTTATCTCTGCCTAACATAATTATATCTGCTATAGCTGCATAGTATGGATTAAGAACTTTCTTGGGGGATGAGGGAAGATGAACCCATAATATGGGTGCAGTTTGCCAAAAAACTGCAGTAGGAGTTAATTTTGTGTTAAAAATAAGAAAATATAAAGGCTTAGAATAATTAATATGAGTTACAAATTGAGATGAAATAGCATTCTCTACTGTCTGTAAGGCTTTTCTATCCTCCTCTGTTAGAGCCCTGCCAGATTTAGGGTCAGGATCTCCCTTGAGAATATCAAATAGAGGCTTCAATTCTCCTGTTGTAAGTTTCAAATATGGTTGTAGCCAATTAATATCTCCCAGTAGTTTTTGAAAATCATTAAGTGTCTTAAGGGAATCAGTCCTCAGTGTGGCTTTACTATTAATAATACGTGGACCATTAATCTGAAATCCTAAATAGGTATATGGGTCTTGTAATTGCACCTTTTCTGGTGCTATTTGTAACCCTGCAGTCTGTAAAGCTGTTCTAAGATCATCAAAGCACTTGAGTACCTGTTTTTCATCTTTTCCAGCTATCAAAATATCATCCATGAAATGAATCATGTAGATTTGCTTCCACATTTTTCTAACACCCTCTATGGCAGAAGCCACAAACTTTTGGCACAAGGTAGGACTGTTAGCCATACCCTGAGGCAAGACCTTCCATTTATATCTTTTCATAGGTTCCCTAAAGTTTATAGAGGGAACACTGAAAGCAAAACGTTTTCTATCATTAGGATGCAAGGGGATAGTAAAAAAAAACAGTCTTTTAAATCTATAACTATTTTATAATAACCTAAAGGTATGGCCACCGGTGTGGGCAGCCCAGGTTGTAAGGCTCCCATTTTAATCATGGTTGCATTAACAGCCCTCAAGTCTTGCAACAATCTCCACTTTCCTGACTTTTTCCTAATGACAAATATTGGGGTGTTCCAGGGAGAGTTACTCTCTTCTAAATGTCCTGCCTGTAATTGCTCCTGCACTAGCAACTGGGCAGCTTGTAATTTTTCGGTGGTTAGGGACCACTGATCCAACCAGATGGGCGAGTCCCCTTTCCAGGTGATGGGATCCGCACAACGTCCTAGGGGTGCAGCTGAATCAGTAGCCCTCATCAAAAATACCCCAAGCCTCTTCTTTCATTGTTACCATAAACCTCAGTAGGGTGAATAATTCCATTTTCACCTTTTCCTAATCCTTTGCCTGAGGAAGGCTCAGAGTTTACCATTTGAGCCATGATTATTTCATTAGGGCTGCACATAATCAATCCCAACTGGGATAACAGATCTCTGCCCCAGAGATTAATGGGAAGGCCTGAGATGACATAGGGTTGTATATTTCCTGTATTTCCTTCTTTATCTTTCCACGTTAGCACCTTAGAGCTTTGTAGTGGATTTTGACTTTGGCCAATACCCCTTAAATTGGTTAAGGTTGGGGTCAGAGGCCAGGTAGCAGGCCAATCACTTTGTTTTAGGATAGTCACATCAGCTCCTGTGTCAACCAAGCCTTGAAATGCCTTTCCATCTAGCCAAATTGTCATCATAGGTTTTTGTTTAACTATAGGCTGTACCCAGTATGCATCAGAGGAACCAAAACCTTGATCCCCTCTTTTAGGATTCTTATATTTGTGATTAGTAGGGTACAATGGAAGTAACAATAGTTGAGCTACCCTCTTTCCTGTAGGAATGGTGACTATGTTTTGAATTGCCTGTGCCATTACTTTAATCTCACCCTGATAATCATTATCTATAACTCCAGGGAAAATTTGTAGTCCCTGCATAGTAGCACTGCTTCTTCCCACTATCAGGCCAAACACATTTGGGTAAAGCGGTCCAAACACTCCAGTGGGTAAGGCCTGAGGTCCCATTTCTGGGGTTAATACTGTGTGGGTGGCAGAACTGAGGTCTAGTCCTGCACTTCCTGGTGTTGCTCGACTAAGTTCAGAAAGGGATTGGTGTTCGCTGGTAGGACACTGACTGCTCCATAAGCCTGTTTTGGCTTGCGTCGGTTCGGGGCCTGGAGCTGGCCCCTGTTCCCGTTTCCCTGATTATGGGAAAGGGTTTACCTTGTGCGTCTTGTTTAGACCTACAATCACTAGCCCAATGCCTTCCACGTTTGCAAATTGGGCAGAGCCCAGGCTGTTTTCTGGGCTGTCTCTGGCTTAACTCATTTTCTACTTTGCAATCTCTTGCAAAGTGTCCAGGCTTACCACATTTAAAACATGCCTTTCTGTCTTTACTTGCCAAAAAATCTCTTACTGATTTTCCTTGCATAGCAGCCGCCATAGCTAAGCCCTGTTGGTAAGAGGGACCTATGTCAGAACAAAGTCTGATGTACCCCATAAGGTCTGTCTTTTTCCTATAAGGTCTAATGGCCGCTTGGCAGGCAGGATTAGCATTTTCATATGCAAGTTGTTTCACATAGTCTACACCTGCCTCTGCATTACCAAAAATCCTTCCTGCTGTTGTCATTAATCGATGAACAAAGTCAGAAAATCGCTCATCAGGCCCTTGCCTGACTGTTGTTAAAGATGCACCAGGGTCTCCCTTTACCGGAAGTTTACACCAAGCCTTCATGGCTGCATTTTGACTTTGAGCAAATAAACCTGGGTCATATTGCATCTGGTTATCACTAGAAGCAAATTGCCCTTCTCCTACTAAGGCATCAAAGGACCAACCATTACCTGCCTGAATATTTCTCCTAGCTGTTTCTTTGCAATTCTCATGATACTCTGATTTCCAAATTAAATAGTCTCCACCAGTAAGAACTGCCCTCGCTAAGGTATTCCAATCACTAGGAGTTAGCCACTCCTCTGCGGCAGAGTCTAAAATTGCAAGAGTAAAAGGAGCAGTGGCACCATATTGAGATACTGCATTTTTTAATTCCTTAATAATTTGAAAATTAAAACCTGTGTGATGTCCTTGATTGTCTCTAGTCTCAGATACAGGGAAAGCCTCAGCCTTTCCCTCCTCTGGCTGATCTGTGGCTAATCTTAAGCTAGGTGATAGGGACTGCCTTTGGATTCCTGGTTGAGGAATGCAAGGAGCCAGGGGATTTTCACAGTTTACTTCTTGAGACATCTTTCCTGTCTTTAATTTTTGTAGCTGATTAATTAAGTCCTGATACTCTTTTTCTAACTCTATTTGTTGTTTAAGAACAGATATTTTTTCCTGTAACTCCCTAATGGGATCTATAACCACCATCTCCATTTGGGGAGCACTTGGAGGTGGAGACACATAGGGAGGGGGCATTTCAGCGTCATAAAATTTGACTTCCTCTTTCTCTTGGTCAGCACAATCTGGTTCTGACAAATTGTCAACAACCTTTGGTTGTATTTTGGATTCTAACTTACGCTTCTTTTTATTTTGAACAAAAAAGACAGCATTCAAGAACAAAAGCAGAAAATTAACACATGTGAGCAGCAAATAACAAAACCAAAACAGAGAGTTGAATTCAGGCTGACTAATTTCTTGTCCCATTTTCATTACCTTTCTTGAAGCGAACCAAAACAGAGAGTTGGATTCAGGCTGACTAATCTCTTGTCCCATTTCCTTACCTTTCTCAACGAGGCAGATTCCTGGGACAATCAACAGATCCTTCTTCCAGTAAAGTCCGTCACTGGGTCTCTCCTTCTTGCTGCCCCACGTTCGGGCACCAAAATAATGTTGGGGACCACACTAGCCCCAAGTTGTGGCGGCCAAAATAAATGTCTCGGCCTGAGCAAAATATTGAGGCCCGGGCTGACTCATGTTTGGGCGGCCACTGTATCCCGGCCCAAGCTGCTGCTCCAAGGTGACGGCAGATTCTACCTAATGTTTGAGATTCATCTCTGATGATCCCTCTATAGTCTCTGATCTCCGTCTATATATTCTCTGATCTCTGGTTCTGTCTCCTATAGTCTGACTAATGTCTTCTATCATCTCCATTCTGATCTGTTCTGTCTCTGCCTTTTATATGTCTCACTTCTAAGCCACGCCTCTAAGTTACACCTTTAATCATGCCCTTAGGTCTTGTCTCTAACTCTGATCTCTATACTTCTAAATCATACTCTTAAGTTACACACCTTTAATCTCACACACCTTTAATCTCAAGGTATCTAAACCAAGATTATCAGAGTGTTCTCAGCTGTTGTAGGCTATTGTAATTTAAATCTCATGTCAGGGTATATGGCTCAAGATGGCTGCAAAGCTGATAGCCGCTTTCTGCTAAAAGTCGGCCCCCAACAAGTACCCCAGTCTCTTCTTTGATCAATCATGGTTCTTTACACTATACACCACGCACTTTAAACAGAAATTTCTCTGATGAAGACTGAGAAATGGATTAATCTATGGCTACAATGATAAATCATAGAGAACCATTTTAACACTATTAGCAAAATATTGTGTTAATTTCTCACCCAACTTAGACAACAGTAGACTTTGTCCCAGTTTATAGTATGTGGGAGGTGAGAGATTCTCCGGACTCAATGGGAGCCATCTGAGATGAAATGCCCTACAGTGAGGAGAGGGAACTTGTAGAAATGACCTCCAGTGTAATGACAGCATCAAGTGAGAGTTAGGGTTGCATACTATAGCCAAAATCTCTGACCCAATATTGTTCATGTCTGAAAGAATTGCAGGGACAAAAATGGAGAACAGCCTAAGGAAAAAGAGTTCCAGTGACAGGACTAAATTGAGATCCAGCTCAAGGGGGAGGCCCCAAGGCCTGACACTATTACTGAAACTATGGTGTAGTTACAGACAAAAGACTAACATGGGTGTCTTCTGAGAGGCCTAACAAGCAGCTGGACTGAAACAGAAGCAGATACTTACACCCAATGATTAGACTGAAGTCTGAGACCCCTGTGGTTGAATTAGGGAAAAGCTGGAAGAAGCTGTGGAGGATGGTGATCCCTTATGAAGACGAGCAGTCCCAACTAACCTGAACTCCCTGGATCTCTCAGACACTAAGCCACCAACTAGGCAGCATACACCAGCTGATATGAGCGACCCCCCCCCCCCCAACACATATACAGCAGAGGACTGCCTGGTCTGACCTCAGTGAGAGAATGTTGGGGGCCGACTTTTAGCAGACACATCAGACATTAGGTAGAAGACACTTGGCTCCAGACAGAATCAGACACAGCAGACAGAGGAGACAGAGAAGGAGACACTTAGAGGAAGAAAGACTGAAGAATAAATGGGATTGAAACACATTCTGACTGGTCTCCATTTTTCGAGTCCAGCTTCACTCTCTCTCTCTCTTGCTGAACCCCGACCCTCAGACCGGAGCGGCAACTTGGACCAGGATACAGTGGCCGCCAACCGCGGGGCAGCTCGGGCCTCAACATTGTGCTCAGGCTGAGACATTTTTGGTGCCCAACATGGGGCTAGTGTGGACCCCAACAAGAGAAGATGCACTTAACCTTGAAAAGACTTGAGGCACATGGGAGTGGAGAGTTCTGGTGGGGTAGGAGGATGGGAATATCCTCTTGGAGATGGGAGAGGATGAATAGGATGAGGAACTGTAGGAATTGTAGGAAGTTGGAGGACTAGGGGAGCTGATAAAGACTAGACTATAAAAATGGATTTAACAATAATAATAATAATAATAATAATAATAATAATAAATTGTCCAAAGTGCTTCTTCACAGGTTGCATGGAACTAGCTACTACAAGTCTTCTGTCTTATTCTTGGTTCCTCCTGAGGCATAAATATCTTATGAGATATTTAGGGTTGCTGTATCATAATAAAAAGTTTACTTATCTAAGTCTAAGTTACTTTGCTACTGTAGCTGACCTGCCTTCTGTGTTGCTTTGAGGTCAGAAACTGCAGTCTCTGGCACTTAGCACGTCATCCTAAAACAGCAGGAAATTGAGTAATGTAGCCTTTGTTCTCTCTCTGAATGAATTGTCTGGCTCTAACTTTAAGCCAGGTAATAGAAGTCACAGAAAAGAAAAAGAGACACATCAAACAGTGAATTTAGCATTTATTTCTAAGTTGTGAAGTTTCCTATGAAAGCTCTCCAAGAACATGTGTAGAAGAGAAATAGAAATGATCTTCACTTGTCTTTGTCTTCAGCACTTATACACCTTTCAGAATACATGATCACATGGTAAAAAGTTCACCACAAGTTTACACATAAATTTCAATCATAAATCAAGTAAGAAGTTTACAACAGAGAATATTTACATGCATATACATTAGGAGTAATTATCTGGCTAAATAGTCATCACTTGTCACAGCTCCACAGGTTCATGTAGAGTAAAAAATAAAAACAACAAACACACAACTAAGTTATTAGTGATGTTTTGTATAGATAAACCCAGTCAATATATTATCTGATGCCTTAGCATCTATAATCATTAGTCCCCTTTTTATGACTTTTAGTTAATGGTTTTACAATCCCATGGAATATGCTCTGAACAGTACAATGCCTGCTTACTATCAGAGGCAATTAACACCTTGACAATAAAGACTGGCAGAGTTCTCATTGCAGTTTTTACCATTAAAAAAGTTTAATAATATTGTTATTAAAAGAGATTAATAATTGCTTAAATTTGGGAATTCTTATAGGATCATAATTAAGAATTAAGAAGACATCTATTTGTTTTTATAGCATTATTAAAAGACAGTACATCTTTGTTTTTCTACAGAGATTTGCTCAACAGGGTGGGCTAATTCCCAGTGATTGTTATATATGTTTAATAAGAACAGGAAAAACATATTAATAGCATGAATATTTCAAAATGCATAACTGATGGGCCTTGCCTATGGGAACAAATATCTTGTGTATTATTAATCCAAGGCAGACTCATTTCACGGAGATCACCTGCTAGTTATTAGCTAGTTGTTGGCTCCTAACAATAGGTATTTGCTTAGGCATGTTCATCCCTACTCTATTTGCAGGATCTAAGAAATATACACAACCTAAATGTCCTTCAACTGATGAATGAATAATAAAAATCTAGTACATGCACACAAAGTAATTCTATTCAGATATAAGAATATTGAAATGAAATTTGTAGATAAATGTTTAAAGCTAGAGAATAAATCTAGCTAAATAAAAATGGACCATGATTGAGAAACATATATATGGAACTGTGGAGAAGGTAATAATAGTACATAGGTATTATGTAGGGGAAATAGGGAAGGGAAATTTTAACTGGAAGAAAATATGGGAGGGAAATATAGAGGAAATTTGAGAGAGAAGAGAGAAATAACATTAACTCTGGTAAGCGCCTGGAAAAGCATTATTTTATGATAGGTTTAAAAATTCCATATATACATTATATATGATATTATATTTAATATATACATACAAGTATAATAATAAAGTAATGTCACAGGTATGATAATGCTCCCTACAACAGCCACAAATACCTAACAAAACCTCAAATGCTAGGTATGCGGAGTCTCTCCTTGAGTTGTTGTTGGTCAGTGTGTTTATTTATAGTGACTCCTGAATAATAAGGGTTTTTATAATTTCTCTTTGATTCTTCCTAGAACTTGAAATAAAGACCCTAATGTGAAAGACAAATATGCATGTTAGACAGAAAACTTGGAGAAAACAATATGAAGTCATCACTGAAGATTCCTCCTTGAGGAATAGTTCTCATTTTATCTGAAAGTACTATGAAAGTTGGTAAGGTAGGAAAGCCATCAATAGTCCTACTGAGCTGTAAGTCTATAAAACACAAATATCTAATGTAGGAAGGTATCTCCTGAGGAGCAATAGTGCTTCTTTTTTGTTATTTTTTTGGTTGGGCTTTTTTGCTTTGTTTTTTGTTTGTTTTGTATTGTATTTATTTATTTTTATTGGATATTTTATTTATTTACATTTCAATGTTATTCCCTTCCAGAAACTCCCATCCCATATCTGCTTCCCCTACTTCTATAAGGGTGCTTCCCACCCACTCACCCACTCCCACCTCCCTGTCCTGGCATTCCCCTACACTGGGACATCAAGCCTTCACAGGACCAAGAGCAACTCCTCCCATTGATGTCCCACAAGGACATCCTCTGCTACATATGCAGCTGGAGACATGAGTTGCTTCATGTGTACTCTTTGGTTGGTGGTTTAGTCCCTAGGAGCTCTGGGGGACGCTGTACTCAGTCCAATGCTTGGCATGAGCTTCTGCATCTGTATTTGTCAGGCTCTGGCAGAGCATCTCAGGACAAAGCTATATCAGGCTCCTGTCAGCAAGCACTTCTTCACATCTGCAAGTGTCTGGGTTTGGTGTCTGTATATGGGATGGTTCCCCAGGTAGGGCAGTCTCTGGATGGCTTTTCCTTCAGTCTCTGCTCCACACTTGGTCTTGGTATTTCATTTAACCCTATTAAAAATGGGATACAAAGCTAAAAGAAGAATTCTCAACTAAGGAATATCGAATGGCCAAGAGGCAACTAAAGAAATGTTACATATCCTTAGTCATCAGGAAAATGCAAATCAAAACAACCCTGATATTTTTATCTCACACAGTCAGAATAGCTAAGATCAAAAATTCAGGTGACAGCTGATGCTGGCAAGAATGTTCATTGTTGGTGGGATTACAAGATGGTACAACCACTGTGAAAATCATTTTGGTGGTTCCTCAAAAAATTAGACATAGTACTACCTGAGGGTCCAGCTATAATTCTCCTGTGCATATATACCCAAAAGTTGCTCCAACATATAACAACATGCTCCACTATGTTCATAGCAGCCTTATTTATAATAGCCAGAAGCTGGAAAGAACCCAGATGTCCTTCAACAGAGGAAAGGATACAGAAAATGTGGCACATTAATATAATAGAGTACTACTCAGATATTAAAAACAATGAATTTGAGAAATTCTTAGGCAAAGGGATGAAACTAGAAAATATCATCTTGAGTGAGGTAACTCAGTCACAAGAGTACACATGTGATATACATTCACTAATAAGTGGATATTAGCCCTAATCTCAGAATACAATTCACAGGCCGTATGAAGTTCAAGAAGAAGGAAGACCAAAGTGCGGATGCTTCAGTCCTTCTTAGAAGGAGGTGGCAATAATGCTTCTTATATCTCCATGTAACAAACAAACTGTCTAACTGAACTTGATAAGAGGGAATTTGTGTCTGGTACTATAAAAGTATTCAGCTCCCTATACTTGGAAAGGTCATGAACTCTAGAGGAGACCCTGCTACTTCCATTTTCTTAAGCAAGGGCAATTTATAACAGCATTGTTAAATCTTATCCTTATGCCCAGAAAAAGTTCGAACACTTAATCCTCTTCATAAAGCTTTTGATAGCAGAGACCATTACAGAAATGTACAACTAGGCAAAATGCAGAGAACTATAGAGTACCCAGCACCAGTTGATAAATCTACACAACTAATGCATAGACCTCAGCTCAAGGATCCATCTTAGGATAAGTGGATGGAATTAAATTAAATGAGTCAGCGGACCAAGAGGCCTGCTGTAAGATAGTCTTTTCTCTATGTAGCAGAGAAACTGCATCCATGAAATCTCTAAAATTTGGACACTTCACAGTGACAACTGCAGGTGAGATAACAATGTAGATTGAGGAAATATCCAAAAGATCTGACCCTAGGTTAAGAGTAATAGGCAATTAATGGCTGCTGAAAGAAGATAATCAGTACTCTCCAGATATAAGCTCTATGGTAGATTAACTAACTGTAACAAACTGTTCACACATATACATATATATGTATGACTCAGAAAAAGTCATAAGTCATATATATATATATATACTTAAAGAGACTCTTATTTTGAGAAGAAATGTTGAGAAGATGCAGGGAAAAGAGGGATGTCTGGAAATGATGTATAAATACAACTCATGTATGGAAATAGTAAAAAAAAATCAAAAAGGAAGAAAATTTTTTTCACATGTATAAATAGGAAAAAGCAAAGGGTGTTCTTTAGTGATGCCTAACCTGATATCTTGTGATTTCTTATAGTATGCTTTGAGCCATGTAAAGGAAGGAAAGTTTCTTTGTTGATATAGGCACAGATCTTAGCAGAAGGCTGGGCATAGAAAAAAATGTTTAAAACATGTTCAATGGATGGGTAAGTGAGTATACTTAGACAATAGGTTCCATACTGAGAGGAAGGCCTTTAGTTCACATTCCATTAATAAAGCCTTAGCACTAGCCAAGAACATCAAGGTCACATGTTCCTTTTTACCACTGAGACAAATTATGAAAGAGAAGAGACACTTATACTTAGGAAGCATAGTCTATTAATGTGTATTTATGAGAAAGGCACAGAGCATGGACAGCATGAATAGGAGCAACCAGATTAGTCTGAGTAGGGATGGCATTTGTGGAAAAAATAACTATCCATTTCAAAGATAAAGATAAGGAAAGTTGAAACAGTTCTTTTTGAAAAAATAGAACTTGGTGCTGTAGATCAGAATACTTCTTCACTGTCTTTACCCAGAGACTAGTGGGCTTGGAAATATTGTGTTTGAACTTCTATAAATGCAAAAGTCTGGAAACAACTTTTATAGATGATCTAAAATCAATATGAACATCAAATATTTTTTGTGTTAACCCTATCTTCTAACACAGATGCAGGTAACTTTCTCCTTTGTTCTCTATCCAAGACTTAACACTTTTAGGTTTAACATTTATCACAGTACTGTAATTATGTTTTTCCCACTAGGTTTTTAATATCTCTAGGGAGGTCAAGTCTGAGGTTCTATTTTAGTTTATATCTCAAGGGCCTAACAACTAACCTTGTAAATTGATGGATAATAAGATATTCATCAGTAGGAATTAGTTTAATTACCCCATCACTAGTCATTTCCAGAAATTAGAAAGTGGTCCAAAGGATGAATGTGCACCACTAAGGACCCTGTGATGGGTGAAAGAGAGGAAATGAGAGGATAATGAGAAGAGCTTTCAACTGGAAAACAGGAGAACTAGTTTCCCGACTTTTCTCTGACACATGCCAGCTGCATAATTTTGAATACTCTAAATAATATGAAGTTTCTAATTTGTTTACTCATTACATGTGGAGGGGTTGCTGAAAAAAACCATCCTGCACAAATATTAACATGAGTTTGAAGTTCAAAAGTGTGTTTGGGATAAAAAGATGATTACAGTTTTAAATTAATATGAGTAAATGAAGATGCACATGACTCACATTAATATTTGTACATTTTATAGATGAAGTAAGAAATGTTGACAAAATTTGTCATACATAATCTGATGTAATTAATCAACACCAATCTCCATTTTCAGTTAATCATCTTAGCAATTCACATTATTATGTCACAAGATAGAGACTAAATGCCTGAGGCATTTGAACATCTGGTTTGTTTGATAGGTTTTTCTGCCTTGTAATGTTTTCAAAACCCTACTTCTGAACTCTGGAAAACAAATGACATTAAATGCTGTTGAGTTTGAGCAGAAATGAAAAATTTTATTTTCTATTGATAGAGCTATAAATGGTTATGACTACTATAGAAATAAGGGTAGATGTTCTTTGATAACTAGAAAACAAATATGCTGTGTGAGTCTACTGTGTCACTACTGTGCGTGTACCCAAATGGATCTATAGCATAATATAGCCATAGTTTTTAATCCATATTCACTTGTCCTCTATTTACAATAGTCATGAAATAGAAGCAACATAGATGCTTTAGACAATAAATACACATTGAAAATATAGTTAGCATATGCAAAGAAATTTTATGTAGCAGTAAAGAAAAATTTTCTGGGATGTCATAAGCCATAAGATATATAATCTGGCATTGTTAATTTGCAAAATCATCATTCTGTCAAACTCCTTTCTAAATGCATATGTTTAAACTGAAAGATCTGGAATGTTTTCAACCATGGTTAAAGTAGACTCATTTAGAAGTAGATAGGAGTCAACAAAAAGATGTATAATTGCTCACAGTACTGATATTATAAGCTGAATATTCTATATTGGACATCTTATTCAAGCCCCTATAACCACTTCCATCAGCACCACCAAGGCTCATAGTACATAGTGGAAGAGAAAGTAGAAACTAAAAGCCGAATTATTATCAAAGAATCACATAAGCCAAAACATAAAAGTTATTATAGTAGTACCCTTTGTGATGAGGCATGTAAGTATGTGCATATTAGCATGCTCAGTTATTCATGCATATCTGAAGGCTAAAATTTATTTGAGGCATTTTTTCCCATCACTCTCCACTTTATGATTTCTTTTTTTTTTTTTTTAGGGAAACAGTAACACTGAGTTGTAGCTTGTGGTTTTTCAACTAGACTGGGTACCAACATCTGCTTGTCTCCATCTCTCCCTCCTAGTGCTTGAGTTACTGAAGTATGTTTCCACACAGGCTGCTATGGGATAGCTGAGAATTCAAACCCAAGTCTTCCTGCTTGCATAAAAGTCATTTAACTATTCATTTCCCCAGGACTAGTAGACTTGAAGTTAAAACACTGTCAGTGTATTAAAGGTAATATTTGAAACAAAATGAACATATAAAAAGAAAAAAAATTAAAATGTATAAAACATTATAATATAGTTTTTGGTTTTTATTTAGACTACCAACTAAAAAACTTAGTGCCATTTAAGTTTATTAAAATCTATTCTCTCAAGGTATAAGTGATTTGGTAGGTGATATGGAAAAAGTGAGGCCCTTAGAGAGAAGTATGAAGGTAAATTACAAAAGAAGTGGGAGGAGGGTAAGAATAATAAGAGGATATAATACAGTATATAATGGTAGTCTCTACAAGATTATTAAAACCTAAATGATCTCATAAGGAAAGAAGGAAAAGAAGACACTCCTTAGAAAAGAAAATCATAAATACAAAAAGAAGGAAATAGATAAAATAGCAAATAGGAAGCCTGAAAAATTAGCTTTTTTTTTCTAATTTGGTTAATGGCATTCCCAGTAAGAACAAAATACTACCTAACAAAACCCCCAATATCAGGCCTAAGAATTCTGCTTTTTAGTTAATTATCAGGCTATTCAAGAAATTCTGAAAATATTTTTCTTATTGCTGTTGCCCTAGGTTAAACTTCAGATGTAGAAAGTAAGTCCCTATTGATGATGATGCCATGTACTCCAGAAGCAAGGCCCTGAGACCATCAAAATAGAATTGAACTGAATGTCTCTTCCTTGAGTTTTCATAGTACCACAAGGAGCTATACAAACTTCCAAAGGAAACAGTCATCCAATAAGAATACCCAGCTAACTTACGCATCACATTAATGAACAGCATGGTATGACAACCCTATAAGCTCATTTGTGGCATGACTAACTTGGCAGTAACAGCTCTCTTCTTGGCCTTAAGACCTATTAAATAAGAGAGATGTCACCCCTATTATCAAAAACTTATTTTACTACCCAGTACTAGTGAATTAATGGTTATTAGAGGAGAATCTACAATCACTTATTTAATGGCTGACAGTTTCCTAAACAGCAATTTATAAACATTTGTACATATACCAACAGATAAGCAAAGTCTTCACCACTAATTAAGGAGATGTCTATTTGGAAGAGACAGAGAACACAACAGATAACTACACTAAATCAAACTGAAGAGTTGTAGAGCAAAGAACTAATGGATAAATCTGTAAATCACTCCTACACCTAAGGCTATAGGAGCATTGTAGAAGAGGGCTAAAAACATTGTAAGAACCAGAGGATCATGGGGTTTGCTGTGAGATTGTCTCCTAGTAATATTAGAATCTTTGCCCATAAAATTCTCACCAATATGACCACCCAAATGTGACCTGAACAAGGATGACACCAGTGAATTTCTAAAACTAGAAGAGAAAAAGCCCACAATTCTGGAACCCTATACAAATAACCATTAGCAACTGAAGAAAACTGTGAGAAGGAGGTATAGTGATTCCCAAGGAAGGAACATCGATTGCTTGCCCAATGACAAATGACCAAACTTGAAAACATAAATAACATGTAATGTTGTATGGGCTGAACAGTTATATTTAGGAGTATATACACATGTATATATATGTGTTCATGCAATAACAATTAGTAAGAAAAGGGGTCTGAAAATTGTAGAAGAGTTATATGGGAGGTTATGAAAGGAGAGATGAGACAGGAAAAAAAGTTAACTATGTAAGATCTGCAAAATAGTAAGACATCCAAAATTCTAGCGTAGGTGTGGGAGATGATGCCCTGACTCCATTCATTACTTAGCAGCTACTAGTAATGAATATATTATGGGGGAAGAAGGATCAATCTTTTATGATGGCATGGCCATGGGCAACTTTCTTGTGCTTTGGGAGATGGCCTCACCCTGATATGGGAGCAGCAGTAACTATTAAGTGGGCTATCAAAAAAATTAAAATGATGAAATTGGAAAGGAGGTTTGTGGAAGTGATATGGAAAAAGTTATTGGGGGTTTTTAGTAGATATGACCACATTTCACAGTATAATAAAACACTAAGCTAGGAGTCATAATATATATGCAAAGGAAAACAATCAATATGGTTGAGCAATTGTCTTTGTGTATAAGCCCAAGGATGATATGGCTGGACCTTCATGTAAATCAGATACTGTGTCATTACTTCCACAAGCTTATTGTCACTCTTATAATACCATATCTTGCAGGTAGAATGACATTGTTAATAAAAGGGTTTATGGGTAGGTTATTTTCATTATTCCTTTGATAGTGAACATAGTACTTTCATGTACTAAATAGACTAAATGAAAGCAATGAAGGCTTTATGTGGGCACTAGATCACCTTGGCCTTATAGATGTTGGCTTCAAAAATATGGCCTTGTTATTAGTTTGTGGAGAACACTCTGTAGACTTGAGTACAGACAGTATGGTTTGGGGGTTCTCATAGAATTCTTTTTTGCACCTGAATTTTATGTAACCCAATGCAGGTACTAAAAGCTTCATTTCATAACAACAGATATCCAATTGGGGCTCAGACTTGCCCATTATTTTATGATTTCATTTAAATCATCTTCATATAGCTATATACTTTAGATGTTTATATATATATATATATATATATATATATATATATATATATATATATATATAAAGTTGAAAGAGATATATACTTTAGAGTTGGATGAAAATCATGTAATATATGTAGCCAATAAAATACTTTGTATTTATAAATCTACAGTTATTTATTTTATATATATTAATCGATTTATATCTTTTACTGATAGAAATTATTAAGCTTCTTTGTTGTTTTGGTTTCTTGTATAGGCTCCCTCTGGGTATTGTCCTTTGTAGCTTTTATTTTTTTACAGTGGCGTTTGATTTCATGTGACATATAACTGTTCATTAAAGCACAGCACAGAAACTTTAAAAATTCTTCTATCTTGACACTACTGAAAATAAATTATGTGCCATGCTTTCCACTTAACTTTTAAAATTAGTCACATGATTAATTCTCTATTAAAAATCTAAAATCCATTGTTACAGCATCATGATTGCTAAATACATGTGGATTCATGAAGTTTGGCATATCGCAAGAGTGAATGAAGCACTGTCCCCTTGCATGTCTAGTTCACTCTATTGATTTCTTTATATCTTTTCCATATAGTATCATTTACATTGAAGTGACAAATCCAAGCAATGATTTTCTAAACTTTATAATTTCTTAAACAAATTCATAAAAAATTATTTGCAAGTGGCACATCAGATGAAGGACACCCTAGTAGCATTTGATTTTTTACTTAGTGGCAGTTTGCTGTTAGGAGAGATCATTTCTTCATTTCAATATTACAAAATTCTTCTTAATAAACTACTATGTTAAAACATAGGAAGTACCAATGATTTGCTTTTTCTAGTGTCTTTTTTTCAATTTTCTTTTCTGTATGTTCTATGGATATTTTTGTTCTGAGCTTGCAGTGGGGCTTACATAAAACATTTTCTAGTTATAGCAATATATTTTAATCTGATACATACTTTAAGCATATAAATAGTTATTTAATTTTAGTTTTTCTCTATTCTTAAAGTTATCAATGTGCTATTTTCACATTATGAATTCATCAATATATACAATATGCATACATAGGGGAAATTTAGTCTGTAACTGCTTTGGCAGAGGATCATATCCAAAGACTTTTTATGTGATATGGCTGGAATAAAGACATGTATTAGGACATATATGCCTTTAATCCACATAATAATGTCTGATTAGGGTGCAGACAAAGTGACAAATAAGAAGAAAATTTAGCATAATGAGTATAAGCCCAACTCTCATAAGAACAGACAGGAAAGAGAGATTATTTAAAGTAGCATTGCAGAAATTGGGGTCAAAGATGGGGGGAGAAGGCAGTTTTATCAGGACAGATTTACAGAGACAGGTTATAGGTGAAAACAGAGCAAGGCAGAGAATGAGAAAAAGCCAGAAGATTAGAATAGGTTGTCAGAGTGATTTTAAAGCCATAGCAATTCAGTGAGAAGTCAAGAGAAGCCAGTTTGAATCAGTCAAGTTTGAGAGGAGAATGAACCAGAACAGCTGAGTTGAACCAGCCAGCCAGAGTTCAGAATGAGCTAGAAACTGTGATCTTATTCAGCATTAAACCTCTGAAATGACTATTATAAATTGTGAAAAAAGTTACATTTGTAAATATAATTTAACTAATCTTTTATTTTTTAGAATCTATTCTATGATTTTAACAGTGTTAAATGTATCACTTTGTAGCCATCACATTATTTTGAATTTGTCTATTCACTTACTTTTACCAACAAGTTTTGCATATTCAAATGCATTATCATCTCATGTACCATTGTTTTAACATAACAGAAAGAATCCCACTGATAATTTACTGTAACAAATGTTAATAATTATTATATTTCATAATCTTTTAAAATTGTGTTACTTAGTAATATGCAACTGTGACTAAACATTTGACAAAACATTTAAATGGATAAATGATTACATCTTGCTAATGATTCTTGAAGTGTGTCTGTCCATCATGGTGGGGAAAAATGACAGGGCAGAGTAGTTTATATCATGGCAGCTAAGAGGTGGAGAAAGAGATAGAATTGCTTGCTCTAGTCAGTTTTCTTTTTTCTTATTTTTTTCTGTTTTCTTTCCTCCTAGCTCCTGCCTCTGTGAGCATATCAGTCTCATTCAAGACAGTTCTTTAGCTCTTAGTTACTTCTGGCTGGACACACACACCTTTATAGATATATGCAGAGTTGTGTATCAGTGATCTAACAACTTCTCAATTCAACCAAGTTAACAACAAATGCTAACTATCACAGAGATGTTGTTTATTTTTGCCTGATTTGGGGGGATAGTTTTGAAAATGCAGAAATATTAAAAGAAAATTATTCTTTCTCAAGAAACATAATTTCTTGTGAAATAACAATGCATACGTAATTTCTGGCTTCCATGTGTCCCATAGATAAATACTGTGTAGCATACTACATACCTTCATATACAGTTTTAATTTTGGCAACAGGAGGTACTTGCATTAAACTAACCATAGTCAAAAAATATTAAATGTAAAATTCTACACCTAAAGAACTTTTAAGTATAGTGACACTGTTAGAAATCCAATAATAATTTAAAGTCACATTAAAATGTGTAATTCTCCTTCAAATTTTATACAGTTTTAATTTTATTCTACCTTGCTTAGTAAATTACTTAGATGAATGAAGTGAGGAAATTAATATGCCTTTCTATATTTTCATACATTACTATATCATGCTTAGAACATATCAGCATATCTCATTACCCTCTCTGAAACTTTCCTCACATGAAAATTGAGACTGACTGCTGCTACACTATATTTAGGTTAATGTTGCTTTTTTATGGAATTGACATGCTGAAATAACAATGCATGCTATATGGGTAACATGTATCAGACCACCCTTAATTCTTATTGATGACAATGCTATTCTGAAATCAAGTTCCCTCCTCTAATCATGTGTGCTTGCTTAGTAGTCTAAATTTCTTTAGCCCCCCAGTATTAAAGGAGAAATAGTAATATATGCTGTTAGTTTTTTGTTTGTTTTTTTGTTTTTTGTTTGTTTGTTTGTGTTTTTTTTTTTTTTTGGTTTTTTTTTTTTTTTTTTTTTTTTTTTTTGGTTTTTCGAGACAGGGTTTCTCTGTGTAGCCTTGGCTGTCTTGGAACTTACTCTGTAGACCAGGCTGGCCTCTTACTCAGAAATCCGCCTGCTTCTGCTTCCCAAGTGCTGGGATTAAAGGCATGTGCGACCACTGCCCAGCATGTTGTTAGTTTCTATGGAAATGAAAACTCATTTATTATTATTATTATTATTATTATTATTATTATTATTATTGTTATTATTATTATTATTATTAATTATTTAGTGCCTTTATTTCAAAAGAAACAAGCCTAGAATAGACCATCTCAAGCCTCAGTACTACAGAAAGCATCGAATTTCAAAGAATATTAATCCTACCCCATTGTGCAGATATGAAATTGGATGAGTTCATTCTGCCCTTCTATACTGATTTCTGAACTAATTATGTTTACTGGATCTCTCCTTCATTTGATACTCAATTTCTCTGTTGTTCTGCCATTTGCTTGTCATTGGTACAATCTTGTCAAGTCTTCTACAAGTCTGAGACTCCGTGTTTTTTGAATATTTTTATTGTAACTACCCAAGTCGGCCATTTTCTACAATTCACTGAAAATAATGAGTAGCTCTTCTGCAACTGTTTATAATTTTTCAAAGAAGCAGACCATGGTTCCTTGCTTTTAATAAGCTATTTTGATCTATTATATAAATGGTGTGTTATCTTCTGAGGAAAAGGAGATATCATAACAGTGCAGTAAGATAAATTGAAGGAAATAGAAGAAAAGTCACTAGTTACATTTTCATTTTGGTGTGTTGTTATTTTCTCTTCTAAAAACTGTTGTCAATTTCTTACTATATTTGATTTGTAAATTTATAGTGAGGAGGACTATACTGAAAGTATAGTGTGTAGAAATTTTATTAATTTTGACAGTTTTGAGCATTCACTATCAGTATTCAATTACCTGACTCAGGGGTAGTATAATGCATAGTCTTAAGAAACTTCATTTATTCTGTCACAATTTGGTCACCAAATGATTCTTCTCTTTTTTGACTGTGACATCTTCATTTGGACCTCTGCATTTATACTGTTGAGACCAATTGTGCTCACTGTTTTGGATATTCATTTCTCATCATGTTTAGGAAAATTTCAGCCATTATTTCTTTTGAACTGCTTATTTTCTCAAATCAAAAAAGTTACTCATCAAGAATAAGGTATAAAGGCATATTTATCTACAAAGAAATGATAGTCAATTCTTATGTTTAACCTTTGATTCTAAACTGAACACTTAAGTTACTTTTTTTAGACACTGAAGATTGTCATCATCTCTTGCTCATCAAAGTGCAAGTTAATGAGCCAGGGGAACTTATACTGCCTGTCAGGTTACAGGAGATAGAAAACTTCAAACTATCCTTCAGATCTGCTAAAACAGAATTATATCTTTTTAAAACATGTGTAATTAATATACACATTATGGAAACGAGATAGAAAAAAACAAAATACAGAGACCTTCTAAATTCTGAAATTATGTTTAACACAGTCTAGCAATAGTAGTTCAATAAGACAAAAAATGACTCCTCAAGGATCCATCCCAAAATATGAAGTTTTTTACATGCACTATAACTTTTCTTTATTCCTGGGAGCTGGGCAAGAATCCGGAGAGTAAATAAATAAACAAACAAACAAAGATTACAAAACAACAACAAAGAAAAACAAACAAACAAAGAAAGAACAGAACAACATTCTGAAATTGGTCTGTCTCCCCTGACAGAATTTCTAAAGCAGCTGCAGCAATTTAGGCAGGCTAATATGTCCCTGGTAATTCCTAGGCATCTAGAGCATGCCCAGTTTGTGAGTGCTCTGAAACAGCTCAAATAGGCACCCACTTTTCAAGCAGCTCTTCTGTTTTCAGCCCTGAAAGATATGGGTTTTCATTGTCTTTCAACTTGGAAAGAAGTTAAGCAAAAGATATCCTTTTCACTTGCTGCATATCAACTCAGAGAGGAGGAGAAATAAGTATTGAATAATATACACAATAATTTGTTCTCAATGACCTTAAACCTGCTGTTTCTATTGATAGAATTTCTTATGATATTAGCATCTTGATTCAAGCATAAGAGAAATTTGTTGCTTATGTCAAAAGGTTAAAAAAACTTTTATGTTCTTTTTTTGAATCCCAGAGAACTCCCTGTGTATATATTTTGCATATATCATACTGAGATGGCAAGAGCAATTGTGGCAAGTGATTGTCACACAATCCTCATTCATTTAGGGTTTGTAGCAGATTACAAATATATCTGAGAGTCAGGATTCAGCATTTCTCACAAAAATTTGTATGTATGTATGTATGTATGTATTATTATTATTTGGCAGTATCTACATATTTAAGAGAAAGAGAGTTTTGAAACTTGCTATTACGTTTTTATTTTCATTTTTTGGGTACTGTTGAAGAATAATTCAACTCATAATCCTGATCATGCCATTTAGACTGATACTCCAGCCATAAATTATTTTCCCAGAACTTTTGTTGTTTGTTTGTTTGTTTAAGAAAGTGATTTTCTTTATAGTCCAGATTATACTTAAACTTTAATACTGACCCAGGATTTCTTTGACTTCATGATCTTTCTTTTTATTTTTTTCTTTTTTGGTTTTTCGAGACATGGTTTCTCTGTGTAGCCCAGGCTGTCCTGGAACTCACTCTGTAGACTAGGTTGGCCTTGAACTCAGAAATCCACCTTCCTCTGCCTCCCAAGTGCTGAGATTAAAGGCATGTGCCACCACTGCCAGGTTACATGATCCTTCTTTCTCAGCCTCTGAATTTTTGGGATGACAGACATTTACATTTAGGTTTTTATGTAGTGTTTTAGTTAAAATTTTTTAATATGTAAATTCATGGTTTATTTTGAAAATGGAATAACTAACATACACACATTTCTGAATTGACATCTGAGAAACCTTTTTAATGTATGGTTCTAATGAGAAGAAAATAATTTTTTTCTTAATTAGAGAGAAAGAAATATAAATATATGTCAAATTGACATTCTCATGTAATTAAAAAGGTCAGAACTGTTGCTTTTTCTCACTGACATTTTGAAAACAAAATCAATTTTTTTATTTTGTTAACTAACTTCCTAAATCAGCATCATAATGTCTCCTTCCTGAGTGTGTGTGTCCTTTCCTGATCTGATAGTCTCTTTGCTATTTAGTAACACAACAAAAATAAAATATTCAATATTAAAAAATACTTTATTTACATTATATCACTCTTACTGCCCCTCTTCTAGTCACCTACTCCCACAATCCAACCTTTTTCCCCTTCTCTTTTCCTCTAAGAAGGTGGCAACCCCCTGTGTATCCTCCAATCCTGGGACATCCAGTCTCTGCAGGGCTAGGCACATTCTCCCAACTGAGGCTAGATGAGGCAGCCAAGAAAGAAGAACATACTCCACATATGGGCAATAGCTTTCACGGTAAGGACAGTTCCAGCTGCTAGGGACACACATGAAGACCAACTGTGCATCTGCTACATATGTGTTGGGAGACCTAGGTCAAGCTCATGTATGCTCTTTGTTTGGTAGTTCAGTCTCTGAGAGCATCAAGGGTCCACATTAGTTGACTCTATTGATCTTCCTGTGGAACTTTTATCGCTTTTGAAGCCTAAGGTCCTTCCCACTATTATTCCATAAGAGATCTCAAGCTCCATCCACTTCTTAGCTGTGGGTGTCTGCACCTGTCTAAGTCAGCTACTGGATGAAGCCTCTCAGAGGACCGCCATACTAGACTTCTATCTGCAAGCATAAAAGAGTATTATCATTAAGAGTGTCAAGGATTGGCATTTGCCCAGAGGATGTCTCAAGTTGAGCTGGATATTGGTTGGTCATTCCCTCAGTCTCTGTTCCATCACCTAGCCCTGCATTTCTTCTAGACTGCATAAATTTTGTGTCAAATTTTGTAGGTGGGTTGGTGTCACTATTAATCCACTGGGTTCCTGTCTGTTTACAGGAGGTGGTCTCTTCAGGTTTCATATCCTCAATGCTGTGGGTCAAAGCTAGGGTTACCCCCATTGATTCTTGGGTGTCTCTGTCTCATCCTGGAGACGCAACACCCGCAACCCCACTGCTATCTGTTGCAGATTTCCATTCATTCTCATGGACATCTGGCCATCTTTTCTGTCCCTCTGACACCTGATTCTGAACACCCCCAGTCCCCTCCCTCCATCTGCCTCTTATGATACTTTTATTCCCCCTTCTTAGTGAGATTCAAGTATCCTTAATTGTGCCTTTCTTCTTGTTTAGCTTCTTTGGGTCTGTGGAATATAGCATGGGCATCCTATATTTTATGGCTAATATGCACTTATAATGAGTACATACCATGAATGTTCTTTTGGGACTGTGTTACTTAACTCAGGATGATAGTTTCAAGTTCCATCAACTGGCCATTTCTCAGTAACCAATTTTCTACTAGCCTAGACATATAATTTTTTAAATTTATGAAAATTATGTTTATTCAATTGATGAGATTAAATATAAATTCATTTTTATTAAATTGTTAACTTGAGTTACAATTTATTTGATATTTAATACTTCATCATACCTTATTCAAGAATACAATGTGGCTATCAGGGAACAATTTTGTCCTGTGATATACTATATTACTTCAAATAGTAAAGCAGATTTTCTTTTCTTCTGATAAACTTGTAGATAAGAGAGAAAAGGGTATTATTTCATATTAATATTCACATTTTGAAAGCTTATTATATTTATAAGACAAAGACTTTCATAGCATGATGAATAGTACAGTAGTGTAGCCAGTTATTTATAACCCTAAATATTTAAATCTCTGTATCATTTAAATGAGCAACTAAAAAATAATTATTAGACAATCACCCAAATTTTAAATCTTTTGAAACAAATAAGTAATTTTGTAAATATTAAAGGCTATGATTCATTCAAAATATATTTATTGTGTTAAAATATCTGAACATAACCATTTTGTTCATTCTAGATTTATTCTTTAAATTCTTTGTATTTTCTCTACAGTATGTAATTTTGTAGAAATTGTAGATTCTCTTTCAAAAATATGTATAGATTATCATAAGATGCACAAATATATATCTATTTTATTGATTATGATTATTTCCAGTGCCATACAAAATCTCTGGACACATTCTAAATAATAATATAAGATTCCATCTTATAAACTGATCTTAATTTCCTCATTTTCCCAATGTTTAGCATTTAGTATATTGGCACTTTTTCATTATTAGAGCTGTTATTTCAAAGAATGACCTGCATATGTATTCTTGCCTCTTTAATTAAGTCATTAGTACAAATTTCTAAAGCCTTAATTATTACTTTAAGAATATAAATCACACATATAATAGGCACATTCTCTACAAAATTTTGCCATTACATTATTCTTCACAAATAATGGAAGAGAATGCCCCATCTATTGAGAATTTTCTAATATCTAATAATATTTTGAAATGTTTTTATTTTCACTTTTATTTCTATAACTAGCAATATTTGTTAGTCATTAATATAAGTCGAGATACCATGATTTTGAAGTCTCTTTATTTTAATTTTCTGTATCATTTAACTTTAAGTGTAATTGATTTAACAACGTGTGATTGGATTTTGTTTGTGATATAAAAGTTTTATCTTGCTAGACAGCACTTTACTAACGTAGACTTCTTAAATTTTATGTTCCCTTGAAGTTTTTCTTGGTATGTTTGCTTTTTGTCACTGAGAATATGGTAAGTGTGTGTTGTTTTATACTCTGAAATGGTGGAAATTCTAACTTGTATTTTTGTTTTTATTTTTTAATTTTTTGGAATCTTTACAGAAATCAATGTTTTCATGCATGTTAAAATTCTTCATAGAAAATGAGGCAGAAATTACTTTAGTTTCTCTACTGTGACTCCAAACAGATTCTGTAATTGGTAAGCAAAGTGTGAGGTTTTATAATACATTCTTTAGGCTTTTACAGGTTAATTTTTTCAAATAGTTTCTTATAAAATATATGATTATGTACATAGTCCAAATATAATTTCAAAAATATGTTAAAAAATTAATACTCCACTTAATAGGTTTGGATAGCTATCATATGATGTTTTATGCAGTACTTTCCCAATTTTGAATATTCTAACTTACCTCTCAATGTATACTGTAAGTGTAAATGTTACTGTTATTTCCTCAAATGAAGGAATGGGATAAAAGTTATACTCAAACCATGAGAATACACAGCTTGAGCTGAGACCAGAGTGTTTTTTTCCTCTGCTCTAACTATCCCTAGGCCTAGGACTGGAAGCTTCTAGCCTCTGCACAATCTAATCTTCTGCAAACCTGGGACATGAAGGCTTCAGCTTTTAGCCTCTTTTTTGCTAACCAAGGCCTAGAATATTACTGCTGAATAAACTCATTCTTTCTAACACTTTTTAAACAATGGCTGGCTGGTTCAATTCAGTTGTTTTGGCTCAAACTCTTCCCCAAGCTACTGATTCAAATTGTCTTCTCTTGCCTTCTGACTTAATTACTCTGTTTGGAAATGCAGCCACTTAACTACACTGAACTACTCTGAACTAGACTGAACACAACTGAATTGAATTGAATGGTATTTTCTTTCCCTTTCTGCTCTTGAAGTAGCCTCTCTTTCCTGTCCTGTCCATTCTCCTGAGAGTTTGACATATACTATCTATGGATCATCCTGTCAAATCTTCCAATATTCCATCATTTTGTCTACACCTCAATAGATTTCACTGTTTTGTGATTAAAGATGTACACTAAAGGCATGTCTATATTCTAGCTAGAGGAATCAAATGTGTGTATTGCAGCCAGAGAGATTAAAGGTGTGTGGCATATCTGCATTCTAGCCAGAGAAGACATTTGCTGGATTAAAATTGTTCTACTATATTAGGATACTATTTCAAGCAATACTCTCATACTCACTGAGGTGATAAATTGTTTACATTCATTTATGTTTGCGACTTTACTGATAGTGTTACTATATAGGAGAAATTAAGGAATTACAAATTAAGGAATTACAAATATTTCAAAATGCTGAAAGTGTATTCTTTTATTGTATATATCCATGTTGAATTACTGAGTAAAGTTGTACTTCTGCATTTTGTTGTTCAATTCTGAGCAATATGTATCATTTTCCTATCATGCCTTACAAAATGTATGTCATATAATTGCACTTTTATTATTATAACTCAATTTTCCATATTCCTTCCATTTTCTACCTCTAATCCTCATTTATCTGTCTGCTTTTCTTAATTGCACTGATTCTCTTTATCATTAATTGTTTTCACATTCATATAGGTATTTACATATATTAATAAATACAACCTGGTAAGTTCACATATTACTTCTTAGGTATATGCTTTCTTAAGTTAACTTTGTTAATCCTTTCCTCTCTATAGTTTAAAATTTTTCACAAAGGAAACAATTTCGTTTTACCTTTGCATTTTACTAATCCCTTGAATAAGTGCAGAAGGTATGTAATTTTATGATTAAATACAATGCAATGAAATTCTAGCTTGCTTTATATGTCCATCTGTTTAAGTATATAATACTGTTTTGAAAACTCAAGTTTTGCCTTTTGACTTTATGCTTCTATTTTGTTGAGACCATACCATCATGTATTCCACTGAGAGTTTTCAATTCTTCAAGTATATTTTTTTGAACTTTAAAGAGACCAGCTTGGGAAGTATATATTTTGATATGAATAATGAGATCATGCTCCTTTTTCTTGGTATGCTGTTATTTTCCAAGAGAATTATATTTAACTACTTTATTCTGTAAAAATGAAAATATATTGATGATTTATATATGATATTGAATTATGTTTACTATTAATTATTTATTTCATTTGTTTATTATATGATCATTTGTGTGCACATATGTGTGTACCCATTTATACATGCTTGGCAATGTGCATGCATATGTGGAGTCATAAAGTAGATTTCAGGTTTATTTTTCACTACCTTGTATTTTTTATATAGGACTATTCAATGAATATAGCTCCAAAATAAAAAATTAGCTGGTTAGAAATCCAGCTCTCTTTGTCTTACCAATGCTTATTTTGTACGTGAACACAAACTTAGGTGGCATCTATTGGGTTCCAGGGATTGTAATGCAGATCTTCATATTTTCATATGAACAGTTCACTGAGATACCAGAACATCTTTTTTTATTTAATTTTTAAAAGTCTACTTGGTACAGACAAAATAATTCTGTATAGTCATTACAGTTAATTATGTTCTAATTTAATACAATTAAATCTAGTTAATTAATACATTTCTCATCTGTTTATTATCTTGTGGTTGATAGACCAAAAATATTTCTTCAAAATATTTGAAGGATATAGTAGAGGTTTTTTTATTTTTATAATCGTCTCAAAAAGCTACAGAAATATTGTATCCTTTGAAATATTTCTTTGTCACAAAATATCTTTCTGAATTCCCTGTTATTCTTGGTTATTCTTGTCTTCTTTATTAAATTGTTTGTGATAAAATATTTGTTATTAACTTTGAAAGATTTATACATCAAAATAATGTGTTTTCATCATGCACATCCAAACTCCTCATAATTCCTCCTGTGTTCACAATTCCCTTAGATCATGTTCTCCTTTGTTTGTAACTCATTAAGTCCAATTTGTGCTGACTTTGTTGTGACTAAGTTGTGAACCATGCACTGGACCATTGTTTACTTACTACAGGCCACATACTGGAAGAAAATTTCTCTCTGAGCCCAAGAAACCATCAATGTAAATAGCCTCTCAATTACAGCTAGGACTCAAGAATGTCTCTCCCTGACAGTATCTCTGTTACACAGTGATAACAGTAGGGTTACCCTGAGAGTCTATGATCATCCCAGTCATGAATTCTTGGTCAGAACTACAGTTACTGCCCTATGTTTCTTCTTGTTTGGGAAATGTGCTTAGATAGTAGATTTAAGTGTTCTGAAAACAAAAAGTTAATTGTGAAAATAATGCTCATTAATATGCTTGAATGTAGAGGGACCATTTCACTATTCAAAACAAAACATAATGTTAGATACATTACCAACCCTCTTTCCAGTCTCCATATGGTATGATAAATTTGAGATTAGTTATCTTTTCTATTTAGTTCATCATGAAAACCAAAGACTGAGACATAGATCAATAAATTATTACAAATTCCTCATTTAATTATCATTGCCAACAATACATGAAAACATTCATGTTTGCTTTAGCATGTGTTCTATGTCTAAAAATTTAATTCACATACCAGGCAATTTCTAGTATTATTGAATGTATAGCTGTATTTTTTTGTATTTGGATTCAAAACAAAGGATATTTTCACCAGAATAAAATACAGGGGAAAAAGCTAGCATGTAAGTGAAAGTGGTTACTATTCCTTTTTCAGAATATTTCTTCTTTCTTGTTCCATTACATTTGAAGAAAATGCCATATGCTGTAAAGTTTAATGGGATGGCAAAATGACTTGAATACAAATTGTTCTGCCTTACTTAGAAAATAGATCATTTGTTGATGGAGCATTACTGAAATATCTTTTGGAAAGTGTTTTTCTATATTTACTGGAAATACTAATTTAAATTGGACCACATCTCACACCAGGGTACAGATATGATTTTCAGCCAGAACAGTTATCAAAGTATATTGTTTCAGGCTATTTATTCAGGAAGATAAAATAAAGGACAATTCTCCAATGGGAATGAAAAAGTTTCATAATGATGTCATAAAACATTAACTTAACAGTTGGAAGTAGCACTTATGAGCCACTATAACTTCTATCCTCTTAGGTTTAAAATTTTATAATTGTTATAAATCCAATCATTTTATTCACTTAGAAATTGTATTTGTCTTTAAAATTAGCAATCTTTGACTAGTATAAACAAAATATTTACAAAGATCACACATGTATGAAATGCATGAAATAACTGATATATTTTAAGTTAATATACTTTAAATTAAGGATTCATTTAGAGAGCTTAGACTGTTTGATCCTCAGAATGCTAAACTGATAGTTTATAGACACTCCTGCCAAGGAGAACATGCAAAATTTAAATGATTAATATATAAACATTTCCAATAGAATAATTATATACTAATTTGTCAGGTTTTATATTTTAAATTCAAAATTAGTTGTATATTTACCATCCAAAAATAAATAATAGAGAAGATACTCTAAGTTAAGCAGTGGAACATGAGCCTTTATAAATATGATCATCCATATTGTGAAAAGGTAGTGATGAAATAAATGGAAATGTAGAATTGTTTAGAAATAAAGAGTAACTTAAGTGAATTCCCTTAGAGTTATTTGAAAGAGTTTCCTCTCTTAATCAAAGCACAAAAATTTTTCATGCCAATAGGCCATTATTTTGAAATCAAAATAACAACATCTCTGCAAATATACTGAATACTATCAGATTGTTGTAACAGTATTGGTTTGCGGTAAAAATAATGTCTGCTTTTCTCACACTTTAAATATTTTGGATAGCATATAAAGTAATGAGTTATACTTTTATTCTCATACATGTCAATATATTTTTACTTCATTAATTCACCTCCGTGATTGTTCTCCTTAATTGCCCCTTCTCCAATATAGATTTTTCTTTTTCTTCTTTCAGATAGTCCGGACTTGCTCTTTCATATATTTTGTATCTTCTATAACATGATTTAAGATTTTGGCTCTTTGAGAGTTTTGGCAAGGTATAGTTTATTGTTCTGAGTTATATTAAAATTAAAATTTACCCTATGTGCCAGGAAAATGTTATAGTATTTTGATTTAATTTAAAAGTTCATTTTTATAAGCAGTTTATTTACAAAATCAAAAATAAGAGTATATTTGCATGAGAGTGGCATTAACTTTTGTCTTAAATCTTGCATTCCCAGTACTAAGCATGATACCTGTTAATAGCAGCTATTCTAAGAAAATATATATATATACTCTGAGCTTTGCAACAGAGTAAAACTACAGCAATTAAAATTTATGACTCTGAAGCAAGATATAGGACAAAATTGTAATCGGAACTTTCTCCAAGTATGAGGTCATGAAAGAATATTATATATTCTTGAAATAGTGGGAAAATTATAGTAAGAAATCTTGTGTCAGAATAATGTTTTCATCCAGTAAGTTTAAAATTATTCTTTTAAGTTCTTAAAGAGAAAATTGTATCTAATATGTTCATTGCTGACTTCCTGGAACTTCATATAATAACTATAAATGTTCAATATTTTATGTTAATTTTATAACTTCATGAGAGCTGTATTTATAAACATTAAAAATACAATAAATTTCTCATGTATAAGCCTAATCAGTTGTCAATAAATAGACTGTATTAAAGAAATAGGAGACTAGATATGGTATAGGAACCTGTCTGTGTCCACAAAATCTATATATGTAATTTCTATTATCCAATATGATAACATTTAGAAGTGGCAAATTTAAATAGTGATTATACTTAGGCAAGACAAATAGAGTGGAACTCAGCTGAGTTGATACTGCCTGCCATTATAAGATAAGGAAGAAACGATGAAAACAGAAATCTATGTCATGTTAGTAGTATATTAAGGTCCTCACACAGAACTTAATCAGGACATAACTCTCTCTTCTTTCATCTTCCAGAGTATATAAAAGTGATAAATAAATATAGGTTGTGGTAGCTACTAATTTTAATGTATCCTGTATTATAATCTTATATTATGATATGGTGATAATCAATATCCATGATATTATGGGGAAGAAAATAGGCATAAGTTAGTATAAGAGATGTAAATTATTATCAAAGTGAAGGAATTCTTCATTGAGTAAATACAGAATCTTATAAACTGTGGCATACTAATGTAAGATTGTAAGTATTCAGTACTTATATTTCCTTCCATGCAGAAAATAAGATCACCTCAACCACAGGATTTTGATCAGTCATGGATTGATAAAGGAGAGCAATTGGACATGCATTTTGCAGATGACTACGACTGTCAAAAAATAAGAGTGAAATAAACACTTTTTCAAATGTTAGTGGCACTGATGATCTAACAAGAAACAAGCCATATATATATATATTCAAATGAAGGCACTATATACAGTGTTTTTATTTGATATTTTCTTCATTTACATTTCAAATGTATCTCCTTTTCTGGTTTCCCACCAGAAACCTCTTATCCCATTCCCCTTCTCCCTGCTTCTATGAAGGTGCTCCCCACCCACCCACCCATTTCCACCTCACTGCCCTGTTATTTTCTACACTAGGGAATCAAGCCTTCGCAGGACTAAGGGCCTCTTCTCCCATTGATGCCAAATAATGCCATCCTCTGCTACATATGCTGTTTGAGCCAAGGGTCTCTCCATATGTACTCTTTGTTGGTGGTTTCATTCCTCAGAGCTCTGGGGGTTCTGGTTGGTTAATATTTTTGTTCTTTCTATGAGGTTGCAGACCCCTTCATCTCCTTCAGTCCCTTCCTCTAACTCCTCCACTGGGGACCCTGTGCTCAGTACACTGGTTTACTTTATGTTTATTTTATTTGAAGTATCTACACTGGTTAGGATATTAATGGTGGACTATTGAGAAGTGCTTATTGTGGTCAAAACAAGCAAACAAATACCATTGCAGGGAAAGGGAAGAAAGGGAATGGTAGAGGTTAAAATATAGAGAGGAATTTATATGAATAAAGCCTTTAAACAATCATATGGAAAGTACTATAGCAGATAGTTCTCGCTAGTTCTCTCTCTCTTTCTCTGACACACACACACACACACACACACACACACACACAGAGAGAGAGAGAGAGAGACTGAGAGAGAGAGAGAGAGAGAGACACCAAAAATTACAATGAAGTTATCCTATAATGAGGCAACAATGCCTTTATTAAATGCTGCAATGTGACAAATAATAAGTTCAGTAACAAGGACTGGTTACTTCTCTCATGGTTAGGGCCAATGAGGTCCTATAGATTACCAAACATTATAGGCTATTGTCAATGCTTTTAGTTACACTTTAGAATTTGCTGAAGATCTTATTGCTGAAGACACAATATTCTTGAGTCATAGACCATGGAGTAATAAAGGTGATGCTGACATAGAAACTTCACTGTTACCGGAGAGCTTTCATAGTGCTGGAAGGTGCTATGTATGCTACTGGAGGAAAAGAGTAAGTATCAACCATATAAAGGTATGTACCCTGCAAGATATAATCTTAACTCTTCTGTAAAAACCTGCCAAATGGTTTTAATGACACAAGCATTATGGGAGTTACCAATTACTTTATAAATGTATTTAGGTCCAACTGCACAAGATAAAACCCAGGACTGGAACAATTTTAGGATAAAGAGCCTGTGGCTCGACATGTCACAGGCCCCAGGAGCCACTAATATTCTGTTAAGTGGGCATAGTACTAATAAAGCAACTCCTAATGACTTATTATGCCCATAGATTAATACATCCCGCAACCCTCATCAGAGAAACATCTATTTATATTAGATGGTGATTAACTCAGAGATTCACTGATCATCTATCTTACAAAAAATATGAGAGCACTGAATTCTTATCCTTAAGTGGAGCAATTATGCCATCAATCCTCTTCCCAGTGCTTATGGATGATTACAGATTTAGGGGAAGGTGTATGAGAACTAAAGTCAGTGGATATGCACAAGTAATCAGTGTCTACTGAACATAACCATATTCATACATATGAATTTGTGCCCTTCCCCCAGGCCTGAGCAGGCCTGCAAAGTCATTTATCACAAAAGACCAAGCAACAGTAGGACCTAGGAGATGCATTGCATTACCAGCCTTGGCCCCTTGGAGCCTGCTACCTGAGCTAAGAAGAATGGACTGCCTGCTGAGCTAGCCTTGACACCTTCTGGACTGCCATCTCCTTACCCAGCCCTTGGGCTAAACCAGGAAGAGACTCTGGGGGCTGGGGCTTCCCCTTTATATGTGAAAGCCAATTATTAAACTTCGGGCCTTGATCAGAATACTTGTCTTGGCCCCACGTTTATCTCGCCCTCCATTCCCGTTAATTCCCAGGCTTCCTCTCAGGAGAACCTGGTACTCGTGGCTACAGGCAGCTACATAAATTCACAGCAGTTGTGACTGCATCCACAAGATCTACAAAAGCTCAACCAGACAAAATCCCAGCATGAAAAGATGTCCTAGTTACTTTTCTATTGCTGTGATAAGACACCATAGCCAAGGTAACTTATAGTAGAAAAAATTATTTAGGCCTTACAGTTTCAGAGGGTAAAAGGCTATCATGGCAGCATCCAGGAAGATAAAAACATTGGATAAGTACCTAAAAGAGTATATCTTTTAAAAAAATATCATGA
The DNA here is from genome assembly GCF_011762505.2 of Arvicanthis niloticus. NCBI lineage: Eukaryota > Metazoa > Chordata > Mammalia > Rodentia > Muridae > Arvicanthis > Arvicanthis niloticus. Next base: position 105,858,981 of record NC_047679.1, read on the forward strand.
CAGAGAGAACTAACACTATGAAACAGGATTTTAAAACCTGAAAATCAACCACTAATTAATTACGTATCTTTGCCAACAATTCCCTACCTCCTACTCTTTCCCAAATAATTCCACTAACTGGGTACCAAGTATTCAAATATATTAATTTATGGTGGCTATTCTCATTCAAACCATTATAAAGCAGAGGTGGTCATAAAATCCCATCCCTAGCCAAGAGCTATTAACAATTGATACCTCCTGGGAGAGACAGTTTATTTAAGTGAATAGTCTCTTTTAAATTGACCATGCTGCAGTGGAAGACCATACATCCAATACTATTTTGTCAGCACAAATTAGATGCAATGCTTTGGAAAAATAAAGGACAGAATGCTGGATGCATAATCCATGATGAGTAGATCTCAGAGGATTTTGTGAAAGGTGCATCTGATCAAAACACATTGTTTGAAATTCTCAAAGACCTAGTAAGTATGGAACAATGTAAAGAAAAAAAAACATGAAGCTGGGCAGTGGTGGCACATGCCTTTAATCCCAACACTTGGGAGGTAGAGGTAGGTGGATTTCTGAGTTCAAAGCCAGCCTGGTCTACAGAGTGAGTTCCAGGACAGCCAGGACTACACAGAGAAACCCTGTCTCGAAAAATCAAAAACCAAAAACCGAAAAAAAAAAAAAAAGAAAGAAAAAGAAAAATACATGTACAAATCTTTATTATTAAAATAGTATGATTTAGACTAATTCATTTCTATTCAACTATGTAATTATTGAACAGAACATGATTATGAGATAAAAGTAATTGATACAGGGAAGGATTTTAGAAAGGAAAATGATTACTAATTGTCAGTATCCTATGTGAGACCACAATCCGTACTGGGAAGGGAATGAGCTCATTATTTTCATCATATGTGGACAGTGTAATAACTTGTATGGGCATTCAAATATAAGCATATTGATAGTCTATCATGTTTACCAATGCTAAATGAGTATTTTGCCAGATCCATTTATTGGCCACATTTTTTTCAACTTGAATGAAACGGAAGAAATGGACACTGTCAAACAATCAAATATACAAAATAATGCATCATGGGTGGATAATCAAGGAGATGTCTTTGTCTGTACATTATCCAAATCATAATACTATGTGAGATGAAAATCATGGCTTTGCCTATGAGCAACTATATAGTTTCAATTAAAGAATTTAATTACATGACAAGTTCCTTGTAGATTTTTGATATATTTGAAATATTATACAATATTTCATGTGAAGTCAATATTCCTGTGCATAATACTTATTAATAACTCTAAAATTTTTATTAAATATCCTCTCCTATCATTCATGCACATACTCACACACACACACAAACATACACATATATGTTCAAATCTAACTTCATATTTGGTACAGTATAGCAAATAAATAATAGACCTTGATAATTGCTACTTAATATCAGTGAGAGTGAAGTAAAATTTTGAAAGTGGAGTAAACCAGGGCAAGAATACAAAAATCAAATGGCTGGTAACACAGACGGATTGTAAAATCAGAATCTAGATGCTACAACCTGTTGCATTCAGGGAGCCCTCCCTTCCTTGAATAATTCATTTTCTCCATTCTTATTCCAAGTATTTTGAAAGCTCATTCAGTATAGCTGATTAAGGTTTACCTCCAAAAGTAATGAATTCATGAAGGTACAGGGGGAAGTTGTAATGCAGTAAAATACTAAAGACACTTTTTAAGGACTGGTTATTGTTGGAGTTTTAATGTTCATGTCTTTGTATCCAATTAAGACATCTGTTGAACTATAAATAATGAAATTGATAATTTGCAGATTCATTTATCAGTAACAATTCATTGTTAAATGACATAATTGATTTATTTTTTTAAACTGGTGATGAATTCCTATCTGTATACAGCATTTCAAATTCCTTTGATGCTGTTACATAATAACATGATGATATAGGCAGGACAACCCAGTCTGGAAAATGTCTACAATTAAGACTTCATTCTGGTTCCAGTAAAATCAAAGCTGACATTTACATGGCAAACTAAATCAATTTTATTTAGAAAACAAAACAAGTTTATCAAGTGAGACATCAGTAAGGCTGTGTTTCATTTATTTTTATTATTATGTTAGCAACCCTTTTTGAATTTATACAAAGACATCCATGTCAACATGGAAAGGAAATAAAATTAAAGGAAACAATAATGGATCTTGCTCTACATTTATCTTACTATTAGATACAGTTTCATTTTCTATATAGTCAATTCAAAGTATGTAGCATGTATTAAGAATATAATTCTCAGTTACTGTGTCCAGTTTATAGCAAGACTCTCTTTTGAATGGCAATGAAGAACAGATAGTAAGTCAAGCATTAAAAGACATGGTGTAGCATGTAAGTGGTGTATATAAATCAAATATGCAATAATAATTCAGAAGTACAAAAACTGGAGAATTTTTTTGTGAAATATTTAAATGACATTATTTGTTTATAGATTAATTAGGAAGAGATTAATTACATTAAAGTAGTACATTTTTGTGACTACAAAATCATGGGAATGATGGCATTACCGAAGGGCCCTTTGAGATTTGGCATTTTTGAAATACTTTTATTAATAATTTCCTGAACAGAATCCATATATAAAGAAGAAGTAGATGTGTATAGATATTTTGCTTACATGTTTTTATTGGATAATTTTTATTTATATTTCATATGTTATCCCCTTCTCAGTTTCCTCTCCATAACCCTCCTATCTCATCCCCCATTACCCTGCTTCTATAAATATGTTCCCCCACTCACCCATCCACTCCTGCCTCACTGCCCTAGCATTCCTCTACAGTGGGCCATCAAGCCTTCACAGGACCCCTCCCATTGATGTCAGATAAGTCCCCTTCATCTCCTACAGTCCTTCCCCTATCTCTTCTATTGGGTTGGCTACAAGCATCTGCATCTGTATTGGTCAAGCACTGGCAGAGCCTCTCAGGAGACAGCATTATCAGGCTCCTGTCAGCAATCTCTTCTTGGCATAGTGTCTAGACTTGGTGTCTGCATGTGAGATGGGTCCCCAGGTGGTTCAGTCTCTGGATGGCTTTTCCTTCAGTCTCTGCTCCATTCTTTGTCTCTTTATTTTCTTTAGACAGGAGCAATTCTGAATCAAAATTTTGGAGATGGGGCCATGCCTAACCTCTGGATATGGACTGACAGATTCTCCCCACCTTTGTACTTCAGCTAATGTCATCCCCATGGGGTCCTGGGAGGCCCTTGGTTTCCTAGCATCTGAGACTTTCTGGTTGCTACCTACAGTTTTCCATCCCCCATTGTTACACACCTCTGTTCAATTTCCTGACCCTCTGTACCTCTCCTCCATCTCCTCTCATACCTGATTTTTCCCCTCGTTTTCCCTCTCCTTCTTCTCTTCCTCCCAAGTCCCTCCCACCCTCTACTTCCCTTATTGTTTTCTTCCCCCTACTATGTAAGACTGAAGCATCCACTCTTTGTTCTTCCTTCCTCTTGAGCTTCATGTGGTCTGTGAGTTTAATCGTGGGTTTTACACACTCTTTGCATAATATCCACTTATCAGTGAGTACATACCATGTGTGTTCTTTTGAGATTGGGTTACCTCACACAGGATGATATTTTCTATATCCAACCATTTGCCTGTAAATTTCATTAAGTCATTGTTTTTAATAGTTGACTGTTATTCTATTGTGTAATACCATATTTTCTGTACTTATTCCTCTGTTGAGGGATATCTGGGTTTTTTCAGCTTCAGCATACTATATATATGGCTGATATGAAAACAGTGAAGCATGTGTCCTTATTACATGTTGGAGCCTCTTTTGGCTATATGCTCAGGAGTGGATAGCTGGCTCCTCAGGTCATACTATGTCCAATTTTCTGAGGAACTGCCAGACTGATTTCCAGAGTAGCTGTAGCAGCTTGAAATCCTACAAGCAATTAAGGAGTATTCCTCTTTCTCCAAATCCTTTTCAGCATCTGTTGTCACCTGTGTTTTTGATATTATCCATTCTGACTGGTGTGAGGTGGAATATCAGGGTTGTTTTTGTTTGCATTTTCTTGATGACTAAGGATGTTTAAACATTTCTTTAGGTGCTTCTAGGTCATTCAGGTTTCCTCAGCTAAGAATTCTGCTTGGCTTTATTCCCCATTTTAATAGGGTTATTTGGTTCCCTGGAGTCTAACTTCTTGAGTTCTTTGTATATATTATATATTAGCTCTCTATCATTTCATTAGAAACTGAAAATGCATTGGACAAAATTCAGCATTCCTACATTTTATAAGTCTTGGAAAGATCAGGAATCCAAGGGTCATACCTAAACATAGTAAAAGCAATATACAGCAAACTAGTAGTCATCATCACACTACATGGAGAGAAACTTGAATCAGTCCCACTAAAATCAGGAACTAAACAAGTCTGCCCACTCTCTCCATACCCATTCAATATAGTACTCAAAGTCCTAGTTAGAGCAATTAGACAACAAAAGGAGATCAAGGGGATACAAATTGGCAAAGAAGAAGTCAAAATATCACTATTTACAGATGATATGAAAGTACACATAATTTTCTCTAAAAATTATACCAGAGAACTTCTATAACTGATAAATACTTCAGCAAATGACTGGATACAAAATTAACTCAAACAAATCAGTAGCCTTTTTATTTTTTTTTAAAGGGTAACTGGCTGATAAAGAAATTAGGGAAATGACACCCTTCACAATAGTCACAAACCATATGAAGTATCTTGGTGTGACTCTAATCAAACAAGCGAAATAACTGTAAGACAAGCCTCTGAAGGAAGAAATCAAAGAAGACCTCAGAAGATGAAAAGATCTTACATGATTTTCTTGGCATAGAATAAATCCCTTGAAACTAAAAGTACAGAGAATTGTGAGCTGCCATGTGGGTCATGGGAAACAAACTGGTGTCCTCTGGAAAAGCAGCCAATGTTCATAACCAGTGAGACATCAAAGAACTGAAACATACTTCATATTAGGAAAAAATAAAGATAAAACATAAGGGAGTAGAAGGCAAGCCGGTGGTTTGAAATTCACTTTATGAGACAGCGAATAACAGAAGTCAGAATGACAAAAGAGAATCTGAATTTCACAGAGGAAAAAGGAATGAATCTTGGAATCAGTATGTAAGCAGCTCTGACAGGAACACTAAGCAAGCAGTCTTAGGTCTACTTTCCAACATCCTTACAAACTTGAAAACAAGAATGAACATTAGATTTAGAAACAAGTTCTTCTGAAAAATGAACCATCTTTAGTGCAGAAATCTATCACAGCATTAAACCCTCAGTGTCCTAATAGGAAAACATCTTCATGGCCCTGCTGTTATGAAGAGAATTATGGAAGTTATCAGAAATTAAGAAATGTAAACATAAATAACTAAATATGTAAATTTAATTTTAAAGATTAAAACTTAGGGAAACCAAGCTCATATATGTTTACCAAGGCACACATAGGATTAGCTATGGGACTCAAAGCATTACTCTACCTTTCATTTAATGGTAAAGAGAAATACTGCAGCTATATGTGTACCTAGCACTCATGAGGAAATTCTCTTCGTGCTTCATCTACATCATTCTGTGAGCCATAAAATACTCACAGGACTAGAATAGCAATTACATATGGTGCATGCAATACATTAATGTACCTGCTTATAATATCAAAGGAACTCTACATCACAAGATTTATAGGGGAAGGTGGTACCTGGGCTATACCAAAATATAAATTGTTAAAAACCCACCAGGTAAAGCCAAGTAGAGCAAAAGGCACATAAAGTATATAATATCAAACTGATATTCTTGGATGTATAGTCAAGTGAAGCCTGCATATTTAGAAGTGGAATAAATATGATACTTGTACATATATCAACATACTTTTCTGTTGATGTAAAAAACCACTATGACCAATGCAGCTTAAAGGAGCAAGAGTCTACTTGAGCTTAAAGTTATAGAATGTGAGACTATCAAGATAGAAAAACATGTCAAAAGGCAGCACGGTTGGACATAGGTAGTAGAATATGATGGATCACATTCTCAACTGCAAACACAAGAAAATTAAAAAAGCAAATTGGAAAGAACGGCAAGGAACTCTCAAAGTCCATCCTCTCCTGACATATTTATGTGATAGTCTCTTCAAACAGAGACACCAAGTGGAGACCAAGTGTTCAGATCCATGAGTTTATGGGAGACATTTTCCATTTGAATTACTCACTGAGTCGATGAGGAAAAAAACATAAAAATAATATAACTCTCACAAACCAAAAATTTGCTAACATCTGATTTCAAGGATAATGAATTGAATAAAACATTAACATATCCTGAGATTGATTTTATAATGATCAATGAATTCAAATGGGATAAAATAAACTGCTTAATATTGAGCAAGACATGCCACATAAGACAAACAACTCAATAAAGTGATAAAGTACTAAAAATATCAGAGATATTGGAATAAAAAGGATCAATAAACTACACTATCCAAACAAAACATAGTTGAATCCCATAAAGCCTCCATTAACTGATTGCATAAAAGGATAGAGAAAAATAGCTGGAAGACAATGTTGATGAATCTTTACTTTCAGTGAGTAACAAACACAATGAAAATGCACAGGTTATAGGAAATCATAAAATTCTAAAGCATACGCATAAGTGAATAAATTAAAGATCTAAGCCTATCGAGTAAGAAAACATTTGGCTTTACAGGGTCAGTATTCATGAAGAATACAAAATACTGAAGTATACTAATGACATATCTGGTTAATGATACATAATAGAATGAAACTACAGATCAAACTTTTTGATCAACAATTATGGCAATGCTAAGAATAGAAAACTTGAAAGCTTCTTTGAATATTATGTTTAAAAGATCATATAAGATGATCAAGTTACTTTCATTTCATGATGCAAGGATATTTTAATATATACTAATGTATATCTTTGATATACACTATAAATACAATAATGGACAGAAATTACATGATAATCTTAATGGATGCACAAAAAGCCTTGCCCAAAATACAAGATGAGATAAGACCTACAGAGTCTAGAAATGATAGAATCATGTCTTACTTAATAAAGGCTATACACAATAAAGGTATGTTTAGAGTTATATCATGGAATAAGAAATTAGAAGATTTTCCTGCCCCTATAAAAAATGGAATGAGACAAGTGTGTTCACTCTATCCACTTTTAAATTGTTGTAATTATTTTTAGCCATAAGCATGCAGCAAGAGAAAAAATAAAATTTATGCAACTAGGAAAGCAAGAAGTAAAATTAAACTTTATTCAGACAATTTTATCCCATATTTAAAACACTAAAGATCACATCAGAAAAATCCTGTTTAACCTTATAAATGTATTCTCCATATTAACATCATATGAAAGCACACAAAAGGCAATCATATTCTATGTGTCACAACCAACATGCTGATAAGAAACTCAGCAATATAATTCAATTCATCATTATCTCAATGAGACACCAAGAATAAACTCAACAAAAAATATAAAATAAAAATAAATAAAATCTGTATAACACTGAACAAAAAATGAAAGGAAACTCTAGAAGACTGAAATACTCCTCATACTCATGAAAATGTGGATTTACTACTGGGGTTAAATGATGGCTGTACTACTGAAAGAAAACCTATTGATATTGAAATATGAAAAAATGAGAAAAACTTTATCTAATAGCACAAAATAGCCTCAATAACCCAAAGAATACTTTACAAAACAGCAATGTTGTAGTCATCACAATAACTTGTTTCAAAACAAAATTCATAATAGAAACAAAAGGTATAAATAGTACTGCTCAGCTATTAAAAACAAGGACACCGTGAGTTCTGCAGGAAAATGGATGGAACTAGAAATTATCACCCTGAATGAGGTAACTCGAACCCAAAATATATGCATTGTATGTCCTCACTAATAAGAGGATATTAGCCAAAAAATTACAGAACTTGAGAAAATTAACAAGCTGACGGGTCCAAGTGAGGATGCCTTGATCCCACTTGGAAGGGAGAAGAAAGAGAGGAAAAAGTAACATGATTGAGTATTGGGGGGTGGGTGGGGGGGAAGCACAGGACTGAAGCCCTGAGGACCAGCAGAAAGAATGGAGACAGGCCACCTCAAGAGATAGGAGGTAGGGGACCCACTAAAATGTATCAGGACTCCAAGAGAGAGAGTGTGAGAAAGAGACCTTAGATGAAATGTCCTACAGTGGGAAGAGGGAACTTGTAGTATCCACCTTTAGTTGAAAGACAGGACATCAGGTGGAGGGGTGGGGTTGCCATCCCACAGTCAAAATCTCTGATGCAGAATTGTTCCTATCTAAAAAAACTTCAGGGACAAAACTGAAGAAGAGTCTGAGAAAAAAGAAGGTCCAGTGACAAGCCCTGATTGGGATCCATCTCAAGGGAAGGCCCTGGGCCCTGACACTGTTAATGATGATGTGGTATGCTTACAGGCAAGCCTAACATGGCTATCCCTGAGAGGCCCAAGAAGCAGCTGAAAGAATCAGATGCAGATACTTAACACCCAACCAATGGACAAAAAAGTCTGGGACCTCTGTGGTTGACTAAGGGAAAAGCTAGAAGAAGCTGAGGAGGAAGACAACACCGTAGGAAGACCAGCAGTATAAGTCAACTTGGACCCCAGAGATCTTTCAGGCACTGGGCCACCAACCAGGCAACATACACCAGCTGATATGAGGCCTCGAACACACATACAGTGGAGGACTGTGGGGTCTGAAATCAGTCAGTGAAGATGCAACTAACCCTCAAGAGACTGGAGGCACCAGGGAGGAGGAAGGCCTGGTATGTGTGTGTGTGGGGGGCATTCTTTTGGTGACAATGGGGAAGAAGAATGGAATGAGGAACTGTGGAAGGGTAAACTGGGAGGAGGGCAATGACTGGACTATAATATATATAGAGATAGATAGATAGATAGATAGATAGATAGATAGATAGATAGATAGATACATAGATATGTATAAGTGCTTCTTTAAAAGAATTCAATTAGCTCAGGAAATAATAAGAATTCATGAATAAAAATATATAAAAATAAAAACAGTACAGTAGCTGAAACAAACAGAAAGGAGAAACCAAGTACACAGAAAATCTTTGTTATGCATATATACAGCAAAGAATATATACATATGAAAAGCATATAAAAATTCAAAATGAAAACATTAAATTAACAAATCAATATATTTGTGAATGAATATCCAACTTTCTGAAGAGAAGTGACAATATAGCAAAGACCAGCAAAATATAATCAAAATCCTTACTGATGGGACAATCCAACACAAAATGTATAAATGTAATAATGTCCCATTTTATTTGTTTTATTTTTTATATTTTCATTCATGTAATAATGCTGCTTAGAAACCTATCTATTTGACTATCTTACATGATTATTTATTTTGATGAAATGTCCATTCAACTTTCATTCTCTGTTTTGATGTTGGTGTTTATGGTCTTGTTATTGATTGATAAGAATTAATTGTATATAACAACACAGATTAGTTCTCAAATTCATATGTTATAAGTAATTGTAGAAACTAAACCTTTTATTTTTCTACAGCAAAGATTTAAAGAGCAGTTTTCTAATGCTGAAAATATAATATCATTTAGAGTGTTCTTTAATGTTAGCTTTCTGTGGCATATTTAAGAAAACTTTTTCACAATCTGGGCAAGGTTTTCTCCCTTATTTCTTTTATAGCACTTTGTCAAGATAATGATCAATAACTTGAACAATTTCTTTCTCTAACACCATTACTATTGACGAACTTACCAAACTGTCAGAACTTTCAATAACTCATTGTAAAAATGAGGCTTTGGAATTGATTGAAACTTTTTCAATACTTTATGCTTTCAATTTTGTATAGACAATGTTAAATATGTATTATTTATTAGACTTGCATTATTTAACATATGCCATATATAATTGTACTTATTTTTAAAATTGCATTAAATATATTTATATTTAATAACAATGTTATACATAACACAACTAACATGAAAGATCATACATTATTTATGAAAAGAGCGATATTCTCTATTTTATTATACTCTACAAAGTTCAGACAAAGTTTGAACCACTTTACCAAACAGGATATGTTTATTTGCTGTCGCAGATAATGTCTTATGATTTCTTTGGATCTAATTTCTCTTTAAAACTTAAGTTTTCAATTATTTGATCAAAAATCATATTTAAGTGTTGACAACTGCACTTATAGTAATTTTTAGCTATTCTATTTTGGTTTGTCATATTCATTTGTTTTTATATTTTCCATGTATTTATCTGTCCATCCTATTTTCAAGAACACTGTGCCAAACTCTCAGCATTAGAAAAGGCATTTCTCTTTTTAAATTACTCATTCTTTGAACAGGATAAATGTAGTGGATACAGATATATTCACTAGAAATGTTTTAAAGATAGATATGACAATTTGAACTTTAATTCTTGTCTAGAAAATGAATTAAATAGACCATTGTCATTGCAATAATTTCTTGGTTTAATCTTTTGCTGTTTAATTTTAAAAAGTAAATGACTCTACCTTTCTCTTACAAAGTTTCTGAATATGTGGAATACTTAAATTCCCACCATTTTTAACAGATTCCCAGCCATGCACAGCTTTTTACTAGTGCTAATTTTTTCTTGCAATATGTTAACAAACAACACCAAAAGTGAACAAAATTTGCTATTGTTTTCCCCAGTGATTCAAAGATTCACCTGCTTGCAAGGTCTGCATTAAAATCATTCACAAGAACCTGGCTTATTAGTTTTGGAGATAACATGCCATTGAATGGCTTAAATCTCTCTTTCACTTCCCTTCTCACTCATAGACTGCCATGTAATCCCTTAAACTACTATATATTTTGATTTGCTTGTTCTTGTGAAAGCAGAACTAGTACAAAAAATTTTAGAAAAGTATTTCTTCCCTTCCTCCTTATATCATTTACTGCTCCTCATTTTCCTCTTTTCCATCCCTTCCTCCACTTTATTTTTTCTTTTATATTCTATAATATCTCCATATAGTTCCAGGCTCTAGTAAATCACATTCACTATGTAGACTAGGATGACTTCAAAGTCATTTTTTTCTATTTCTTTGCCTTCTAAAATGAAGAAAACATAGACATATACAGCCATATCAGTCTCCAAATTACTTTATCAATGTAGTTAAACTCTATTGATGTGTATTTTAATTAATATAGTTAATTTGTGTGGTGAAACACAGATTTTTCAGATATAAATTCAGTTATGTCTTTAAATTTTCAGAAAGGAATATATTTTTCAAGGAAAAGTGACCTATATTAAAACAAACAAACAAACAAACAAATCTAGCTACCACTTATACTGCTTACTAAGACAAGAAAATAAATCATTTATGGCTTACACATACATTGTCCCAGTTGATAATTTTTGTCAACTTGACATGAGCTAGTTTTCTGAGAAAAGGAGGTATCAATTGAGAACATGCCTAGATATGATTTGGCTATAGGCAAGTCTGTGTGGTATTTTCTCATTGTGTGTTTCTGTATTCCAACAATTGGGTTTGATCCTGCTACCCAAAATGTCTATCAATGGATTCAGAGGAATCATTCACAATAATAACTCAGAATTCAAGGGCACCTGTCCACATATATAAGTCTCCACAGTGGAATCAAAAGTTACCTTGTAACTCTGCTACACCTCTCCCATATCTAGCTGAAGTGTCAACTAACCATTGTTTTTTAAAGTACCCAGAGGAAAGCTTACTCATCTATAACTCAGTGGTGGTTCTTTTATTTAAACCTCTGATTATAGAGAGCCTTGGTTTGGTCTTGGCTCTTGGTTCCAGTCTGCTATAATCCATATACTTCAGTGTCTGTGTAGATGACTTTGGAAGACAGGTACATATTGACTCATCACCAAAAAATGCTTCTCAAAAAACAGTTCAGGTACAAATCCTCTCTGTTTTGTTTTCCATGGTAACATACCACCATAAAAAATACCTGAAAATTTTGCCATAAGCCTGTCTTTGTGCTGCTTAAAACAACTGGTTTGACAAGTTATTCTAAATTAAACCTTAAGCATGACTTCAGATGCTTTACCTGTGCTGTGGAAAGTGTTCCCACAGACATGCTTTCACAAAGAAGTACCACTTCTTGAGTCACTGTGACTGTCATATCAAAAATATTCATCAAGTCTTCATCATATAGTTCTGAATCTTTATCATGAGGTCTTCCTTTTTCAGACTGACTGAAGAAAAGAGTTTGATATGTAGGGAATATGGGATAAAGTATGTAGAGAAATACTCTTGAGGATTAATGACCTTGTTTAATTACAAGTGACTGAAATACGGCATTGTTCTGGCTCTTATAAGCAACAATATAAGTGAAATGATTAACCACAAAGTCATTAATGGCAAACCTTTCTGTGATCTCTGACTCAAGCTGAAGAGATCTTATATGTAGATACTCAAGAACTAAATCTAAGCAATTATCTGTCTCATATATAATCACAGGCCTTAGCTACACACATGTTCTCATTGGATATTCTGTATTCTTTTTCCAAAATAGTCTTGAATACTTTTGATCGTAAATGCAGTATTCAATCTAAAACCTCTCCAGTATTGTAGTAGGGATTTTCTTGGAGACTAAAGCATTCGTATCTCTTAGCAAATATCACCACAAGCCCATTAATTAAACCCACAAGAAAACCTTTATCCCAGTACAAATCTGACTACCTAAGATTTAGAAAACAAACAAATCTAGAGTAGAATTAAAATCTGTTAAGCCTTTTGCAAATTGGTACAATAGACCTCTCCATTGTGGGCCAAGAATCAGTCAGATGAAATGTATCCAACCCCACTCAGTTTTATTTTTAAGGGAATATCTTCAGTAGAGAGACCTTAGAAAGAAATATTTTACATTACTAAAACTATTCTGTGAGATCTCAAAGACAGGCTTAATTATTGAAATTCATAAAAACCAAATCAAGGGTACACTGATGTGAAAAAATTAAGCAGTTTGACATGACCAAAAGCAACTCACAAAATGACACTAGTTAACTTCAAATAAAACAAAATTATACATTTTGTGAAAAGTAATTACAAATACTTGAGAAGCCTAGTGAAATGATAAACAGAAAACTTAATTAACTAGGATATTAAAACACAGGAAAACTTATGAGACAAGTAGAATTACTTATAATAATTCCAAGAATCATCTTTCTGTTTTGCTGATTCTTTGTATCATTCTCATTATTTTTCTAAGTGTTGATTTCAGGAATAGGTTGTTTCCTGTCATCTACACCTCTTGGGAGTGATTGTTTCCTTTTGTTCTAGAGCTTTCAGGTGTGTTATTAAGGTGCTTCTATGGGATCTCTCTAATTTTTTTTATGAAAGCACTTAGTGCTATGAATTTTCCTCAACACTGTTTTATTGTGTCTCATAAGTTTGGGTATGATGTGTTCTCATTTTCATTGAATTCTATACAGTCTTTGATTTCTTTCTTTCCTGCCCAAGTTATCACTGTGCAGAGAGTAGTTTAGTTGCCATGAGTATGTGGGCTTTATGGGTTTTTTGTTGTTATTGAAGTCTAGCCTTAGTCCATGGTAATCTGAGAGAATGCATGGGATTATAGAAGTTCAAAGTCAAGGAATTTAGAAACTATGAAACTTCAATGGGAAAATGCAACTGGATTATGGATCATGTAGAAGAAAAGATTTTTAAATGACTGTTTGAAATTAGGTAAATATGTGAACAAAAATAATAGTTTACAAAAGAGTAAAAACTTATATAAATGATCTTTGAAATATTATCAGTCAAAACATATATATATATATATATATATATATATATATATATATATATATATATATAAAAACTTGCTTATACACTGAAGGCCTAAATCAGTCATAGGCCTAAGTCAGACATATATGCCTGCTAACACAAAGTCTTGGCCTCTGTGGAAAAACACTGACCCTAGAACAGATAGCTATAGACCTTGTAGATAAGTAGCCTTAGTGGAAAATTACCAGCCTGGATAAGAACAAGTAGTCATAGGTCTGTGGATGGTAGCCTTGGTGGAGGGTACCAGCTTAGATAAAAACAAATGAATCTTAGACTGAGTCATAGTGACCTGTTCCCTGCTTCTGTGAACTTTTACCCAGCCAAAACCCTGTTCTGGAAGATCTCTGTGCCCCACCCTGAGAACACCTACACTCTTGCATCATCCCCTTCCCCACATCCTGCCTCTATGTGTATATAACCCCTGTATGAAAAACTTAAAATAACAATTTGATCAGCATATAGACAGGCTGTGTTTCTTTGAGTGCCCCCGTTTTCCCCATTCTCTCTTTCAGGTGGTCACCTGGACCCTGATCCCTGGCCTGCTGGATGGGACAATATATATATATATATATATATATATATATATATATATATATATATATTGTGAGCTACATTATAATAATATTGTCAAAAGTCAGTGGCATAAGGATACTAGTGATAGTGCTTTTACTGACATGGCGAAAACTTTATAAAATAGCATAAAACAAGGAAAGCTTTACATATACACACAAACGAATATACACATACACACAGATACATGCACATACATACACATATCTATTAAATCCCTCATTAGGAATGCTTAGGACTAGAAATGTTTCAAATGTTATATTAGTGTATACCTAACAAGATATCTTCTGATAAAGTCTTAATCAAGACACAAAATTTAATATTTCATAAATATTTTATATACATGGATTATTAGAAAAAAATGGAAATATTTTTGAGTTCATATACGGCTACTTTCATGATTTAATTTTATAATAACATCTACTACAAAGTCTATGCAGCAGACAAGATTTTATATTCCATCTTGATTAAAAGACTCTAAGTTCTGTTGCTTTTTAACATGTTGATTAAAAATAAAATATTTTATGGTAGATACTCCATGTATATTTCTCCTATGCAAAGTCTTTCCAAATTCACCTGAACAAGCCTTTATTTACAAACATGCTGCTACTCTTTCAGGATCTTCTATATTCCTTCTCTATTATACTCTTTTATTATGATTGCTTATATTCAAAATTTAAATCATGATAAGTTTTGATTGTAAGTGCTGTATTCTGTTTTCTGAGGATTCTGCATCCATCATAGTTATAAAATATGGTAGACTTGAAAGTGTTTATTTAATATTGATAAAATGGAGAGTCTACAATTACATCCATGCTTATGGTTTACTTTAAATAAGGTCATTTCCATATATGCCATGTCTCTCATTTGTTACACGGGGTCACATGATATAACCATCTATCATGTAACAACACACAAATTTTAGAATATATGGCATGAACATTCTTTTGCTATCTCAAAACTTAAAGACAATAACCATTGGTAGCCTCTAAATTGATGTTATACTACATGATATAGAAACAGGAAATAAAACACGAATATATGTACAGACACACTCTTACCAAAATATTACAGAAACATTAATGTTATTTATATTCCTCAGTTTTGCCACTGGTCACATGGCCTTAGCTAGTATTTATAATTCCCTCCCCCCCCCTTGCTACCCATTCTGTATTTCCTCTACTGTCAGCAAGCACTTCAGCAGGTCATAGCTATTTTTCTGGGAGAGTGGCCCATCCCTTCATTTTTGATGTGTAGAGCCCTCCACCAGCTTAAAGACAGGAGGACATGAAGTGAGGAATGGGGCTGCCATTCCACAGTCAAAATCTCTGACTCAGAATTTTTCCTGTATGAAAGAACTGCAGGGACAAAAATGGAGAAGAGACTGAGGAAAGGGAGGTCCAGGAACAGGATCAAAGTAGGAACCAGCTCAAGGGGAGGTCCCAAGGCCTGAAACTATTACAGAGTCTATGTATGGAGTGCTCACAAAAAGGGACTTATCGCGACTGCCTTTTGAAAGACCCAACAAGCAACTGAAAACATCAGATGCAGATATTTACAACCAACCAATGGACAGAAAGAAGCTGGTGACCCTGTGGTTGAATTAAGGAAAAGCTGGAAGAAGCTGAGGAGGAGGGTGACCCTGTAGGATGACCAGCTGTCTCAATTAACCTGGACCCCTGAAATCTCTCAAACACTGGACTACCAACCAGGCAGCATATGCCAGCTGATATGAGGCCTGGAACACATGTACAGCAGAGGACTACTGGGTCTGGGTTCAGTCAGAGAAGATGCACCTAACCCTCAAGAGACTGGAAGCCCCAGGGAAGTGGGGAGATCTGGTTGGGTAGGAAGTTGGGGAGTGAAGACAAACTTGTGGAGATTGGGGTTGGGGAGAGGTATATTATGTGGAACAGTCACAGGGTGAACCAGGAAGGGGATAAAATCTGAAGTATTAAAAAAAAGATTAAATAATATTCAAAAAACAATTCTGAAATACATTGGATTGTGACCACTGTTAGTATTCTGTCTAAACTCCACCTCCACAGTTACCTGGCAACAGCCAGGTATGCTCCTCCCCATAGTTACCTGGCAACAGCCAGGTAGGCCTGGCTCACTATAAAAGGGGCTGCTTGCCCTCTCCTCTCTCTCATACTTTTTACTCTCTCTCAACCTCTTTCTTGCCTCTGTCCCCTCTCTCCTCTCCCTTCTCTTCCTCTCTCTCCAAGTGGCCATGGCCGGCCTCTACTTCTCTTCTTCTTCTCCTTCCATCTTCTTCCATCTTCTTTCCCCCACTTTTGCCCCATCTCCTGAATAAACCTCCCCCCCTTGGAATTGTGTGTTCTGGAGTGGTCTGTTCTGAGCTACGGTAGGACATCTAACGCAGACGTCTAACAACCACAAATACAGCTTTAACTTTTCAATCAAGATTTAAACTATAAACAATTATCACCATGAGCCTAAAAAGAAAGAAAGAAAAAAGAAAAAAACAACAAAAACCAATTTCTGCAAACCACATAAAGCAGAATTGCATACAAATAGCTTGGTGATGAAGGAATGAATAGGCCTAAATCTCATGTGAGCATCAATGACCCTCCCTGTCCAATCCTTCTCTCAGGGAATTTCAAAGTCAGAAATCCTATTTCTGATGGTTATTTATAAGCAAACACAACTCCTTTTTTGCTTGACAGCAATGTTTTACAACAGGTAAACAGTACTTACGATTATAGTAACAGATTTATTGTATATAATGATGCATTACAAAAATATAATGTGTATGTTAACTATTTCAGTACCATGCATCAATTTTAATACTATTTCTTTAGAATTATATGTTACAAATAATTTTTAGTATTTTAGTGTTAGCAATCAATGTATATAATGCAGCCAATATACTATTGCCTACTTTTGAATGTAATAGTTATACCCACATTTTAAATAGGAGTCATAAATGAAAAATAACAAAACATGTCAACATTTAGACATAGAGCAACACTATTAATGCAATAAGCAATGATAATATTTTATCTGGTATAGATATGCTTTAATTTCATGACAAACTTCTCCCAAAAAATGCTTACAATAGTATATCTAAAAATAATTGTTTCCTTTTTAAAGGCAAGTTGCCTAACTTGTTAAAGTATACTGGCATTTGTAATTACATTATTTTTCAATTGATTATTTTTATTACTTTCTTTCATATTTTATCAAATTATTTATAGTACACTATAATAAACTTACAGAGCTTTATCACATTATTTGGTAAAAACTAACTAGAGAACAGAAGCAATAAAGTTAACATGATTTAGCAATAAAGCAATTCAGTGGATTTTAATTAAATTATGGAAAGTTATGCTATATTGGCTTTAAAACAGGAGTTTACCATATGAGTCTAGATTTTCACAGATTTAGAAACAAAAGTATAAAATTTCAAATCATCTAAACTATGTGCTTATTTTAATAATTCCTTTAAATTAAGAATACAAAATTAGTAATAACAATAGCCTTCATATTTTGAATGAGCAACAATTCATTAATACCATAAGATTTTACATTTAAAAACCTGACTGCAGGCACAAATGGTGGGAGATTTTAAATCAGCATTTCCAAATTTTTAACTCCAATTTAATAGATATTTATTTTGCTTTATACTTTTATTTTTAATTAATGTCTTTGTATAAGTTTAAGTGTGCATACTCCATGGAATATATGTGGATAGTCATGGTCCCGAAATGAACTTTGGGAGTTGTTTCCCCCTTTTGCACTGTTGTAGCAGATTTTTTGATATTCTTGCCGATTTGAATACTCCTAGCATATCTGAAAGTATTAAAACACTCTTTCTGTATTTTCCTCCAATCTCACCTTAGAAATGTTGGAATGACATTACCCAGCTTTTTTTTTTTTTGCTTTTTTTTTTAATACCATGAACTCTGGGTATTGAATTCAACATATCAGGTTTTCAGGACAAGCTATTTATCCTTCTGGTCAGGTCTCATAAATTTTGTTTTAAAGTTAGAGATAAAAGCCACTAGTAGAACTCTTCCCTGAAATATGTGGCTATGCATTCCATTCCAAACAATAATAAATAACTTGAATTTGTGGGGCAATGATACAATGTTTAACACAAATATACAGTTTAATATATTTATATGGGACAAGCAATACAAAATTAGAAATCATTTGTCATTTCTGTATAAGGAAATTGTTTTTAAAACCTCAGCTCTTTGAAATTTTAAATATGCAATTTTTATCTATTGGCTATGCTAAATGTATCTATTATTTAAGTTGAGTTCATTGGTTAATCATTTTCTGTCTTTGCCTATTTTGACTACTGTCCCTTGCTCCAGGTAGACACCTTTTATACCCTCCAATTCTGTAAGATTATTATGTCCAAGATTCAATGTATGAATGATATGAAACTTAAATTCTTTTCATATGTTTTGTTTTAATTAGATTTGTTATATTTTATATCACTTTTAAAACACATCATTATTTTTATTATTCTCACAAAACTACTAAGAATGTAAACATAGAAAAATGTTTTATTTTTAGTATAAGATTGTTAAGTTTCTGAATCTTTACAGAATGGAAGAACTATAGGAATTCCTTAAATTTTCAGTGAATGATAAGCTATTGAGTGATAATAATGTCATTGATTTGTGAGTTTTTCCTTATCAAAATAATTATCAGCTATAGCATCTTTAGGATAATAGATAATGTCTGGCAAATGATTATGAAAAACATAATTCATCAGTCATATCTAATATGTACAATAGCTTGTTTGTGGATACCAATGACAATTGACAAATAGTCACCATACAATGTCCAAATAAAAACTAAAACTTTGTTTTTGTTCATTAAGAAATGAGTTAATTATAAAAATGAATTCCTTCTGCATATCATAGTTAATTAGTGTAAGAACTCACATTATAGTTCAAGATTCCACTGGTACTGTAGTAAACATAAAGGATCAATAACTCTGCCCCTTCATAAAAATAGCATGCAAACAAGAAAACAAAAATAACTTTATCAGGATAAACTTTCTTTGAATTCTAGAATTATGGTATTTTTGTTAAAGTAAGGAATACTAAGACAACTGTTTCAGTATTAAAGTTGACATACTCGTCAAAACTTACATTTCCCATTCCCATATAAAATATTCAGGACAATTACGTATATGGTACATTATTTACTGGTCTTTCTTTAGTGACAAAAAAACTTACAAAGCAACAAAACAAAGTAGTTTTAGGAAACCTATAACAGTGAACAAAAGAGTGATGAAGTCTCATTCTTAGATTGTTTACTCTTTTTTGTTCACTCTAGGATCAGAGCCCATAAAATGATGCCACACATTTTAAAGGGTCTTCTTGTCATACTGACCAACTTTCAAAATAATACTTGAAAAATATATATTATTATTACACAAACTATCCTTGGCTGGAAACTTTTGTTATTTTGTATCTGTAGGCTCTAGGTTTAAAGTCTAATAATGTGATTTTAATTGCGTGTGTTATCATATAATAAGATGAAAAAGTGAAAAGGTCTTTCAGGATTAATATGTGAGAATTCTATTTTCACTTCCATCTATGTTATTTTCATCCTCAATTACAAAGGAGGAATGGTTTGATGGGTTTCTCATAATCATTTTTCAGAATTATTCAAAGAAAAATGACAAAGTTTTGTGTCATTTATTTCTTTAACTTAAAAAAGTATTCCATGAAGTTATTTAGAGAGTTTAACTAACATGTCATTGGTCATATTCTTATTCCAATCACTGGTAAGAACATTACAATCACTATGAAAGAATTAAACTAAATATCCACCATCTGGCAGTTGGAATCAGGTCAACCTCCGATTAAACATGTAATCACATGCTGTAGGGTAGATAAATGAAGAAATCAGTGTTCTCCAGAAGACTAAATCATGTTGAAAAGATGTACAGCTTTGTTTAATCATTTTAAACAACTTGTAAGACTATCAAAGGAATGCTCTGAAAAAGAACTCATACTTTATATAGAAAAAAACCATAATTGCAAGGACTCTAAGTTCTACTTTTAATTATCAAAATTTGAAAATTATGTTCTTTGACAAATATTAATCTCAGTCTCACTATTCTACCTTTGTAGGGATGCTACTATTACTATCCAAGAGTTGATGATAAAATAAAGAATCTGATATAAAATTTCATTCACATAGAAATTGTAAATTAATTTACGATATTATATTTAGTCATTTTAAAAATGAAAATTTAATCTATTTTTGTGGTAATCAGTACACAATTATTCAATTCAGTATAATAGAAAGAATGGAAGTATGCCACAATTATATATCAAATTGTATAGTTCTCTTCTTGTTGTCTTAAAGTATGAATGGGTCAAACAATCTTAAACCCATACTTTTTTATTAGCACTCTTTCTTGTAGATGGTTGTAGATATTTTTGATGACTTTGCAAGAAAGAGATAGGTTAAAGAACTTGCAAGTAAGAGTTGTTATAATGCTTACAGTAACATAAATGACAAAGTGTCAGCAATGACTGAGATGACAAATGACACCATGCATATTAATAAGCATTAGATGACATTCAATCACTGTCCAATATTCTCAGTCATGTTGAAGGACAATACAGTCTTCAAATTTAGTACCTAAAGGAGAATTGTAACAGTCACAAAACAATGTATACAACATAGAAAGTCAGCAGAAAACTGGCAAGGTTATGCTTAGCTTCTTGAATAATACCTGCATAATTTTTGGATACATAGTAAAGGTCAACAGCAATGATTCCAAATTATAGTATAGAGGTCATATCTACTCATATCACCACTTCTGATCTTTCAACTGAATTTAGAAATGAATGAAGTGAAATTCTCTAGTGTATTCACATTGTTTTTCTTTTTTTTGCATTTATTTTCACTATCATCCCTCGAGCTTTTATACTGATCTGACACAACTATTTGACTAAATCACCTTGATTGCCCAATTAATACATCAATTCTGGGAATGTAGCAAATCCAAGTGAAATTTATGGAATGCTACCTTTGTTAGCAATCTAGTGATATGATGAAGATAGTGTTTGAATCATATGTAAATAATAGAGTTCATATGTCTAAAATTTCAAAGAGCCATATAATCTATTTTAAACACACACACACACACACACACACACACACACACACATATGTATATATAAACACTTTGGCATTTATTGTCAATGTATAATCACATCAAATAATTTTTGTATTTGACATAAAGTTTTATAACCAAAAAAGTGCCCTAAATTACACAATGATGTATAAAAGCATTTTGCTCAATAAAGATATAGGCAAAATTTTATTCTGTCAGTGAATAAATTCACACTATTTTTGTATGTTACAATTCAAAAGTTTTTAAAGATAATTCATGTTTAAAATTTCTATATTTGCATAAAAATTGCAATCCATTAATAAGCCTAACAGTGTGTCTGGGCTTGAATATAAATGAATACAGAAAACTAAATTATTCAGCTGTTAAATTCATTCCTTTCTACTGAACATCAATATTTTCCATAGGGAGATTAAAACAGTTATGGAGGGACAACTTTTTACTAGAGTGGGAGCATTATATAGGGAGGAGGAGAGAAGAGGGTGCTAAGGGAGGGAATATTGGAAAAAACAGTAAAGGGCCATTTCAGGGGTTATATGGAAATATATAATACAATTTCATAAAATTTATAAATGAAATTGCCAAATAACAAGGGAATTAGAACTTTAACTGGACATTTATTTTCACCTAAAAAGATTCTGTTATGGCAAATTTGTTACATCTACTCAAGTTGTGACCCAAAGAAGCACCATGGAAATTTCCAAACAGCCCAGGCTACTGCCAAGGCCATTGGTTACTCTCCACACATTTGTGTAAAATATTATCGAAGACAGTATCTACACAAATAATAATGCTATGCTAAAGGTATTATAGCAATAACATCACCTCTAGTGACATTCTGCTATACCAGTGCCTTACTCAGAAATTATCAGAGAAGCTTTCTCTTGTTGTAGATGGGAAAATATAGAGACCCACAACTGAATATCTTCATATAAGCATTCCCCTAAGAGTTCAGAGAATCTTGAGGAAGAGGAGACACAAAGATTGTAAGAACAAAAGAAGTGTGGAACACTAAGTAAGTAAGACCTTCTAGAGATACCTGGGCTGGCTCACATATGAACTCACAGAGACTGTGGTGGCATACACAGGACCTGCAAAGCTTTAAGCCAGAGGTTGTACTCAGTAAAAAGACAGGAAAGTTGAAACAAGTCCCCATCCCTAACCCAGAAGCTATCTCTTGTTGATAACCACTTACAGATATATAATTAGTTTATGTGTTTAACTGGGTATACAAACCACTCTTCAGAGCAGGCCTGATAATGCTGCAGCAGATGACCAAACTAAAATGAACTAAGCATCATCATTGGAAGTTCCCTGTCTCATAATGTTTGACAAAGAATTTTCTTTTTCATTTTAAATAGCACTATGCTTATTTATTATGGTTTCCCATTTTATGTTTTTATGGGATTCTTTTGTGAGTGGAAATATCTATGACTGTGTCTCCATGTGTTTTTCTTTGACTCTTTTTATTCTGTTTGGTTTTGTTCTATTTAAGTTTGTTTCATTTATTTTTATCTTATTTTGTTATTATTCTCATAGAACCCTGATTGTGTTTTGAGGAAAGTCAGAAATGATATGGTTTCAAATGGGAGGTTAGATGGGGAGGGTCTTAGAGAAGATGGGGGTGAGAAACCTTAATTAGAATATATTTTATGAAAAATATATTTAACAAAAAGAGAAAAATATATATTTACATCTATTTTTATTCAATACATGAATTTGAAGACATTGTGGTTTATTTTCTAATACAGAGGAAAATATTACAGAATTTTAAATACATATTTGATGTATTATTGGCAACTAATTCAGTTCAATAAGACACTTTTATTTAATGTTTAACTGTAATACATGAAAATGACTTACATTATTTTGAGATATAGAACTCTATATCTATTTTCTTTTTCTGAGTATAGTAAATAAAATATGGAAAATAATGACATAAGGAAGTATATGCTGAAAATTATACCCAAAAGATACCCCACAATATCATAAGGACATATGCTCCTCTATGTTTATAGCAGCCTTATTTATAATAGCCAGGAACTAGAGGCAACCCAGATGTCCTTTAAACAAAAATGGATACAGAAAATGTGCGTTTATTTAAAGAATGGAATATTATTCAGCTATTAAAAACAAGGACATCATTAATTTTGCAGGCAAATGAATGGAAGAAGAAAATATCATCCTGGGTAAAGTAACCTAGACTCAAAAGGACATGTATGGTATGCAGTCACTGATAAGTGAATATTACCTAAAAAGTACAGAATACTCATGATACAACTCACATACACAAAAATGGTGAACAAGAAGGAAGTCCTAGATGCTTCAATCCCACTTAGAAGTGGGAACAAAATAATCATGGGAGACAAAGGGAGGGAATAACCAGGATGGGAGAGGGGAGGGGAGAAAAGAGTGGAAAGATCTGGTGAAGAGGGGTAAACAGGAGAGAATCCCAGAGGGCAAAAACAATGAAATGAAACATACAGCGGTATGGAGTAGGGGGTGGGAAACCTCTAGAAAGTCCCAGACACATGGGATAGGGAAGACTCTCAGGACTCAGTGTGGGATCCCTTAGCCAAAATATTGAACAGTGGGGTGCTGGAACCTAATAGGACTACCTTCAGTAGTCATATAGAACCCACATTGGAGGGATGGAGACAGCAACTCACCTGAAAATCTTTTGACATCAAATTGCTAATGTCTCAAGAAAATAGAGGGACAAAAATAGAGCAGAGACTGAAGGAAAGATCATTCAGGGCCTAACTTGGGACCTATCCCATCTATGGGCAACAACCCTTAACACTATTTCTGACACTATGTCATGTTTACAGACAGAAGCCTAGCATGGCTGTCCTCTGAGAGGCTCTACACAGCAGCTGACTGAGACAGATGCAGCTAGCCACAGCCAAACATTTGATGAAGGTTGTGGACCTGAATGGAATAATTAGGGCAAGGAATAAAGGAGCTGAAAAAGATGACAACCATATAGGAAGACAAATGTCAACTAACCTGGACCCCTGTAAGATCCTAGAGATAAGCTAGCCATATGAATGGATACAATACAAATCTATTATCTAATATTTTGCAAATATTGAAAATTATTTCATGAAAAAAGAGAGAAGAAAAGTTTTCCAGAAAAAAATTCATGAGATACAATTACGAAAGAAAAATTTTATGAGCCAGCAAGTGTTTGTCACCAAGACACACTGTTGAGAGAGATATTTAAATTGGCCACACTTGATCTGTCTTGTGATACGGGGCCACCATGTTCCTGACTAGGCTAGGCCTGAGGTCACAAGCAGCAGCTTGTTCAGCCCCCAGAGACACCGGCCCTGCCACACATGAGACTCCAGCATAGGAGATGGCTTTGCCAATCTTCCACAGTGTCTCCACAAGGCTGGGCTGAGCCCAGACCAACACACCATGCATGCAGTACCTGGTATGAATGAGACTCAAATGCTTAAAGATTAATCAGAGGTTTATATGTTTGGTAATGCTCAATAACAAGATGCCCACACAATTAGAGGTGTTTCCCAATTAACTAACCTAGACATAAGTTGTTACCTAGGACTGTTCTCTACATGTGTGTCTCTCTATCCTCCTATATCTCTGCCTCACTTGTCCCTCCTCGTCCTTTTCCTCCTCCTCTCCTTACTCCTCCTTTTCCTCTCCTTAATCCTCCCACCTTAGCTCCTTCCAACTTACGGGGAAAATATGCTGCTACAACACACAACCTCAGTTAAAACTCACTGACCTGTATGGTAGAAAGAATGAATAGCTTCTCTGCCATCTTCATGTGTACACTGCCATATAAACAAATAAAATTGTATCTTAAAAGTTTCAAAGGCAGAATTGAATTGATAATGAGATTGAAATAAGAAACAGAAAAAATCTAGGTTCAGAAAAGAATCAGTAAATACTCTCTGATTGGTTTAAGCATGAATACAACATAATATAAATGCTTACCTCCAGATCACCTTAGTTTCTCTAAATCTATGAAGATATTTGTATGAAATCGTCTACAATTGAATGTATTATGATTATCACAACATAGAGACACTCTGAATAAACAATCTACAAATAAAAAAATCTAAATTTACACTTTTACTTAAATACCACATTCAGTTTTTGTACAAAATTACTGACACATAGATAAAATAAATTCACATAATTTAAGAAAACTTATGTGCACATTCATATAAGTAAAATTTGATAACATTGAATAAAAATGAACATCAAGCAAAAGTAGGTATTGAAAAACACATTTATAAGTTTTCTAGAGAAATATTACACTTTTTTTGTTGCTGTCCATTTCCATACACTAGCTTAATAGCTTCAATTAAATGATTAGTGTTTTTTTCATACTTTTTCCAATCATTTAAATATTTGGTAATTATCAAAATAGAATGAATAAAATTGAAGTTTTATGGTAATTGCACTAGGAAAAACTACTTACCCAAACTGTGAACCAACATTTTCTATTCTTTGGAGAGATTTGGCTATAGGTATAGGTTATGACTAAGTTAATTACAGGATGGTGGACCCCTGAATTTAGGCAGTATAATCCAAAATATACCATCTATAGATCATACACATGACAATACTAAACCAATATCAAGAGGAAAATAAAGAACTCAGTAGAAAAAGCTTATATTAGGAGAGATGCTTTGACTGTGCTCATGCAGAGCTGAAATTCCACATACCATATACAATAAAATGAAAGTATCAAACTTCTACACTACATTTTTTCTAAAAAAAAAAAACATGTTTTGTTTTTTCACAATGATTATAAACTAAACTCTCAAAACTTTACTGCAATGAATCTTTACTTAGGTAAAACCTTTTTCCTATTTTTTTTGTTAAATGTTACTTTTCTTTCCTCAGATGACTTTGATAAAATGAGAACTGCATCCAAGCTATGTGAATCCATGGCATAGGCTGTGGCCCGAGCATTTCTTTCTTTTCTAACTAATGCTAGGACTTGAAGATGCTAGCTAGTTTCCATACAATCTACTATTCCAAGCTGACTGATGTAATCCAGCTTCTCTGGGCTTTTGATTGCATTGCTCTGCTGGCCTCATACTAACTTTGGCAATATGTTCTAATCTTTTGGCTTCTCCTCATTCTCTGACTTATCTCTTCTTCACCTGTTTCTAGTTTATTCTTACTGTAACTTGTCTCTGTCCTGATAAAACCACCATATACACATACCACACACCTATATACCACACTCCTCTTTTATTCTATGTGTGTTTGTGTGTCTGTGCACGCTCTTAAATAGCCTCTTGTTCCTGTGTTGTTCTCATGAGAGCTGAGCATAGCTTATCTCTGCCTCGATCTGTCAAATTTTTCACTGATTTGACCCTTTGCCCCTCAACTAGACATCACTTTCAAACATGGATGCTTCCTTCTATAAACTAACCTTAACTTCATCGTTAGGGATTAAAGATGTGTAATGTTATCCCTTTTCAGAGCAGCCATGTTGCTAGATTAAAATTCTTCTCCCTTGTTTATACATACTTTCCATGTCCACATACAATTAATAAACAAAGATATAGTTTTTCTTAGAAAAAAAATTGTCCATCTGCCTATTGTATTATGGCAGAATCTGAAATTACTGATGATGATATGCTCAAATTGTATCAAGTATAATGCCGATGTGTTTAAAGTTTGATCTTATAGAGAATTACATAACAAAATATACTATGGAATTAAATTATGATTATATGTTTGACTGTCAGTATAAACATAAAATGAATTAAATAGCTTCAAACCTCACATTGGTTGGCATAGTATTTGGTAATAATACATTCATGAATAATTACTAAATGACAGTATTTATTTTTTAAACCATTCTATTTAAGTGAACTTCCCAGAACAGAAACTGTTAAAATAACATGTTATCAATACTATAATAATTGTGTAGCTAGATGTATACCTCATTTTATCTATTTTTGAATATATGCAATTTTTTCTAATCCCATATTGATATTTATTTATTTTTTCACAGTTTGTGTTTGTAATTTTTCCTTGTTTTTCAGTTTATAGTTATTTCTCTGCACATGAGAGTTACATAAATAAATTTTGTTATTCTTTGTTTTATAATTTCTTCTGAGATTAATATTTGATCTTCCTCAAAACACATGAACAAAAGACATGAACATTTATGTAAATAGTTTTATTTGTTAGCTTGACATGATCTAGAATCACCAAGAGGGAAATTCTCAGTGAGGACAGTCTATATAAAGTTTGTCCATGTGCATATCTCTGGTGGAGTGTATTGAATGTGTTAACTGATATAGAAAAATAAAAAATAAAAATGAGCTAAGTTGGAGGCATACATGTGTTCATTTCTCTTTTGACTGTGGATGTGACATAATGTGACCTGCTTTATGTTCTTGCTGTCTTAAATTACCTAATATAATGCAATGTATCCACTGTATTTTGAAATTAAATTTTTAGTTAAAATAAACCCTTTCTAGCTTATATTTCTTTCCACAAGTGTATTTTTCAAATAAATGAAAGGTGTTCAAAGATTGAGAAAATATCATTTGATACTAATATCAATTACACTTTAGCAAAAAGAATCACTGTAGAATACTGCATTGTACATCTTTAAAATGTAACATCATATATGTATACATATATATGTATATATGTATGTATATATTAATGAGAAACTCATATTTTTTTAGTAGAAATGGGGTGGACATAACAACAGTGCTCTAGAGCTGGAAGAAATTACAGAATTCATCTGAAGGCAGGAAACTTTTTGTTATGAGAAAAGTAATATTCATAAGATTTAGGATACTGATCTTGAACTGTTTTGAAGTGGATTATGAGCATCTACTTCTACACTTAAGGAAAATAAATGTTATCCTTCTGTATCTTTTCTTAGTCTTCCATGGGAATAAAACTGCTGCCTTCATATAAAACTGCTTAAAGGAAAGGCCATGTTTTCTGGCATTCCTTGCTTTTCTTTTTTCTCTTTCTTTTCTTTCTTTCTTTCTTTCTTTCTTTCTTTCTTTCTTTCTTTCTTTCTTTTTCTGGTTCTGGTGAAAAAAATTTTTTGAATAATACACTAAAAAGGTAAGTTGTTTGGTATTATTTCTCATTCTGCTTAGTGGGGCACAATATAATGTGAAGAATCATAATATCTATCTTGAAATAAGTAGAAGTAGACATAGCTGCTAAGTGGAGCAACAAATTCAAAGAATAAGAAATATCACTATGTATCCTAGTACCTTTGCTCCTAGACTTCTAATGAGTAAACATATTTCAAAGTTTTTTTTCATTGTAATAGGCTTCAGTAGGCAACTTTCATGCCTGCATATGATGCTACTTTGCTCACTTTCATTCCTAACACATTCCTTTGCCTTCTACTCTATTCTGTCCTCTTCCTCCCATAAAATAGCTCCTCTTCTGCTTTCATATCATAAAATGTTTTAAAGAAGCTAAAAGATAATTCCAAGTTTTTATATAATCTGTACTCAAATAATTCACAGTTTCTTATTTACGGAGTCATCATTACATGTTGGTATGATATTGAAATTATTGATTATAACATGTTTCTTCTTGCATGTTGAACAAAGCATTGATTTCTACTCATTTTCCCTATAGAGAAATTTAAAGCTGTAGTTCTCAACATATCTGGCCTATTCTGATCAAAAACCTTATGAATAATACCAGACACACACTGTATCTTTTTTTCAATGATAAACTTGGCTCTTATCTTCTATTAGGAGAAATTTATTGATATTTAATAGTTTAATTTAATTTTATTTTTTAATTATTCATTTTATATTTCTTTCACTACCCACCTCCTGATCACCCTCCCACAATCCTTCCCCTATTCTTCCCTCTGCTTCTCCTGTGAGCATGTGGGCCTAAACTGTGTATTCCCACACTCTGGAAATTCAAGTCTATGGGAGGCTAGGCATTTCATTTCCCACTGAGGCCAGATAAGGTAGCCAAAGTAGAAGAACATATTCTACATGCAAGCAACAGCTTTTGGGATAGTCCCCATTCCATTTGTCCAGGATCCATGTGAAGACCAAACTGCTCATCTGCTACATACATGAGGAGGGCCCTAAGTCTATCTCATGTATGTTCTTTGGTTAGTGGCTTAGTCTCTGAGAGCCCCTAGGGTATAAGTTAGTCGACTCTTTTGGTCTTCCTGTGGAGTTCTTATCTCATTCTGGGTCCACAATCCTTCCTCCTATTCTTTCATAAGAGTCCCTATGCACCATTCACTATTTCAATGTGGGTTTCTGTATCTGTCTGAATCTGATGCTAGGTGGAGCATCTCAGTACACTGTCAAAGGGACAAATTGTCAGTCTACAGATTGGAAAATGATCATTACCAACCCTACATTTGACAGAGGGCTAACATCCAAAATTTATAAATAACTCAAGGAGTTAGATATTAACACCACAAATAACCAAATTATAGAATGGGGTAGGTTGAAGGTCCTTGATCCACTTGGACTTGAGCTTTGTGCAAGGTGACAAATATGGGTCTATTTTATTTCTCTATATATTGACAGCCAGTAATACCAGCACCATTTCTTGAAGATGCTTTCTTTTCTCCATTGTATATCTTTGCCTCCTTTGTCAAAGATCAAGTACCCATAAGTGTGTGGTTTTATTTCTGGGTCTGCAATTCTATCCCATTGATAAATGTGTCTGTCTCTGTACCAACACTATGCATTTTTATCACTATTACTCTGCAGTAAAGCTTGAGTTCAGGGATAGTGATTCCCCTGCCATTCTTTTATTGTTAATTATTAATTACTTATTGTTTTCCCTATTCTTTTTTTTTTTGCCTTCCAGATGAATTTGAGAATTGCTCTTTCTAACTCTGTGAAGAATTGAGTTGGGATTTTGATGGGACTGCACTGAATCTCTAGATTGCCTTTGATAAGATGGCCATTTTTACTACGTTAATTCTGCCAATCCATGAGCATGGGAGATCTCTCCATTTTCTGAGATCTTCTTTGAATTCTTTCCTGAGAAACTTGAAGTTGTTGCTGTACAGATCTTTCACTTGTTTGGTTAGAGTTACCCCAAGATATTTTATATTATTTGTGACTACTGTGAAGAGAGTTCTTTCCTTAATTTCTTACTTAGCCTGTTTGAATCAAGGATATCAACATAAAACCAGATACACTGAATCTAACAGAAGAGAAAGTGGGAAAGAGCCTTGAACTCATTGGCACAGGGGAAAATTGTCTAAACAGCACTCCAATGGCCCATGCTCAAAAATCATGAATCTATAAATGGGACCTCATGAAACTGGAATGCTTCTGGAAAGGAAAAGACTTTGAAATAAAAAAAAATTGGTAATCTACAGATTGGTAAAAAAATATCTTCACTAACCACACAGCTGATAGTGGGCTAATAATCCAAAATATACTTAAAACTCAAGAAGCTAACCATCAAAAAAAAAAAAAACCCAACCCAATCAAAAATGAGGTATAGAACTAAACCAAGTATTCAAAACAGAGGAATCTCTAGTGGCTGAAAAACACCTAAAAATGTTCAAAGTTCTTTGTGATCAGAGAAATGCAAATAAAAATGAGCTTGAGATTCTACCTTACACCAATCAGAATGGCTAAGATCAAAACCTCAGGTGACATCACATGTTGGTGAAGATATGGAGAAAGAGGAACACTCCTTTATATTGCTGATGGGATTACACACTGTTACAACTAATCTGGAAATCAATCTGGAGGTTTCTCAGAAAAGTAGAAAAAGGTCTATCTGAAGACTGAGCGATACCACTCTTGGAAATAAACCCAAAAGATGCCTCACCATGCCACAGGGGCACATGTTCCACTTTGTTCATATCAGCCTTGTTTGTGATAACCAGAAGCTGGAAACAACCCAGATATCCCGAGACAAAAAATAAATGGGTACAGAAGATGGAGTTCATGTACACAATGGAATACTACTTAGTTATTGAGAATGAGGACATCCTGAGTTTTACAGGCAAATGGATGGAACTAGAAAATATCATCCTGAGTGAGGTAACTCAGACCCAAAATGACATGTATGGTATGTACTCACTAATAAGAGGATATTAGCAAAAACAAAAGTGCCAAATAACCAAGATACAACCTACAAAACTCAAAAAAGACAAGAAGCTGAAGGGCCCAAGTGAGGATGCAACAGTCCCACTTGTGAAAGAGAAGGAGTCAACCACAAGGGGGGAGAGAGGGACCTGGGAAGGAAAGGAAATGGGGGGAGTGGAGAAGGGAACATAATCTGGAATTAAATAGGGGGAAAGAATTGAAATCTCTGAGGGTCAGCAGAAAGAATGGAAACATGCAACCTTGGGAGGTAGGAGGCTAAGGGGACCCTCCAGAATGATTCAAAGACCTGGGACATGAGAGACTCTCAGAACTTAAAAAGAGGTACCTTAGATGAAATGCCTTACATTGGAGAGATGGAATGTGTAGAGTCCACCTCCAGCAGAAAGAACTAAACAGAGAAATCTTAACACTGAAATCTCGAATGGCTGAGAAGCACGTAAAGAAATGTTCAAAGTGCTTAGGCATCAAGAAAATGTACATCAAAATATCTCCAAAGATTCATTTTACACCCATCAACATGGCTAAGTTCAATTCTCTATATTTTTGTTGTTGTTGTTGTTGTTGTTTCAAGACAGGGTTTCTCTGTGTAGCCAGGGCTGTCCTGGAACTCACTTTGTAGACCAGGATGGCCTCAATCTTAGAAATCCACCTGCCTCTGTCTCCCAAGTGCTGGGATTAAAGGCATGCACCACCACTGCCTTACAAAATGGCTAAGTTCAAAAACTCAAGAAATATCACTTGCTGGTGAGGATGTGGAACAAGGGGAACATTCTTTCATTTCCAGTGGGCATGAAAACTTGTACAACTACTCTGGAAATCAATCTGGCAGTGCCACAGCAAACTATGTCACTTACATTTTACATTTATATGTCACTTACATTTTACAGAGGTTAAAGGTCACATTCTCTGGTAATCTAACACCTATGAATATTTAAATCCTCTGTTCTTGCTCCACCTCTATCAAACCAACTTCTTGGAACTTTGGAGCCCTATTTCCAAATCTTCATAAAAGACTACCTTGACTCCAAAGAAAATCTTCCTTTATGGTTATCTTATAGCATTGCATACTTTATATAACATCATTTTCTAATTTTTAGAAACTATCATTTTTATGCTTACTTTAATAATTTTAATTTTGTGCACACTAGAGTTGTGATCATACAACTTATAAATAATTTCATATAACTAGATATAATAAAAAAGTAATACTGATAATAATTTCTCAGATAAACTATGTGAAATATACTAGTGTTTTAGTTACTTTTAATGAAAGAAAATGATCAAGCCAACTTATAAAAGAAAGTGTTTATTAGAGATTCCAGTTTCAGAGGATCCATGACATTCATGAGAGACTCATGATGGCGGGTACACAGATATGACATGGCACCGAGGGATTACATCTCTCTAGGAAAAAAAAAAAAACATGGCAGAGAGAGCTAATTGGAAATGGTATGGGTTTTTGAAACCTCAAAGACCACCTCCAGTAACATGCTTTCTACAACAAGATAATATTTCCCAATCTTTTACAGAGTTCCACAAATTGGGGACCAAGAATACAAATATATGACCCATCTTACAGACTTATGTAGAAAGGCTTTATACATAAGAATTTAGAGATTATTTAAAATCTCACTACTGCCTTTGGTGTGCTGTAGTCAATTTATGTGACTTTTATGCACAGATTGCAAAAAATTATTCCTGTTATAGAAGAAACAAAACATTTCATTTCAATTGTTTAGAGTTTTTGTTATTCTTTTAAATAACTTCTTTTTGCATACAGGAGTACTATATCTATTTCACTCCTACTCCTTTATCCCCAAATGTAGACCCTTCTGTGTCTCCCCTCTCTGTCTTAAATTCACAGTATAATCTTTAAATATTGCTACATACATCCATGATACCCAATCTAGTGAGCTCATTTAACATGTTCCATATGTACACATGCTCTTGGCTCATAATTTTTGATTGAATAATATACCAGGGGCTTGTCTATGGAAGAAACTAATTCTCTCTTGGCAACCTGTAGCACTTAATCTTGAGGTTGGGCAAGGCTGCCATAAATAAAACCTCTAGTTGACCTGGTTTATGCTTTATTAAAAGTAATAACAACAATAATAAATGCTAGTTTTAAAAATTTTATTTAATGGCATTTTCTTCATTATTAGCATGTTTGGTTATATTAATTTATTGTAAAAATGAGAGAGGCTTGTTATATTTGTCATTCTATATTTGGCTAACTATCATCAAACATGTCCATTTTTATTTATGTTGGAAAAAATCACAGAAATTCATTATGCCTGAAAAATACTCCATAGTGTATGTATATATCACATGATTTTTTATCCATTTGTCTGTTGATAAACATCAAGACCAATTACATATTGTACCTGTTGTGAATGGTACTATGCCATATGTCAGTATGTAAGTCTCTATGGTGAGCTGATTTAATTTATCTTAGATACAGACCTAAAAGTAATATAGCTGACTCATATGGTACATCAAAGTGCAGCTTCCACGAAAACCTAAATAGTAGTCGAAATAATGACAGTACCAATTTATGTTCCTATTGATAGTACAAGTGCTTTTTTCTTTACTTTCTATAGGCATTTGTTGCTTTAAAAATAAGCATTCTAATTGAAAAACAATATATCATATTGTACTTTTGATATGTAGTTTTGTAAGAAATAATGGTATTGGATATTTTTCATGTTTTTGTTTGCAATATGTAGTGGTTTATTTATTTATTTATTCATTATGTTTTACTTATTCAATTTTTATACCACTCAATGCCTTGCTTCCAGTCACCCCCTTCCTTAAGCCTTTCCCCAGACCTCTTCCCCTTCTCCTCTGAACATGTAGGGGCCTCCCTGGGTATCTTCCCACCCTGGTACATCAAGTCTTTATAAGAGTAGGCACATATTCTACAAGTGAGGCCAGATCAGGCAGTGCAGATAGAAGAAAATATCCAATATATAGGCAACAGGTTTTGGGGTAGCCCATCTCCAGTTGTTCAGGATACACATGAAGACCAAGCTGCAGATTTGTTACATACATGCAGGGAGGCCCAGGATTAGCCACTGTGTGTTCTTTGGTTGTTGGTTCAGTCTCTGAGAAGTCCAAGGTTCCAGGTTGGTTGATTTTGTTGGGCTGCAATCCTTCATCTTATTCTAGAGTCCCCATGCTCCAATTTTGGCTGTGGGTATCTGCTTCTGTCTGAGTCAGATGACTGTCTTGCTAGAAACCTGTCTGCAGCATAACAGAGTATTATTAATAGTATCAGGGACTAGTGATTCCCCATGGGATGGATCTCAAGTTTGTCTGGTTACTGGTTGGCTATCCCCATAGTCTCTGTTCTATCCCAGATGCCTTAATTTCTTGTATATAAGATATGTTTTGGGTCAAAAGTTTTTTGGGTGAGTTGGTACCCCTATCTCTCCCTGGGGTTCCTGCCTAGCCACAGTAGACAGCCTCATCAGGTCTCATATCCCCAATGTTGTGAGTCATAGTTAAAGACACATACATTGATTTAGGAATACTGCCTCTATCCCAAGCCTCAGTCTTTTTTCTGGAGATGCCCCCTAATTTTCCATCCCAGTCTGTTGCACATTTCCTTTCATTTTCATGGAAATCAAACCATCCCCTCTGCCCTTCAACACACCTGATATAGCCACTACTACTCCCCTTTTCAACCCTTCTCACAATACAGTTCCCTCCATCCATCTCCCTTCCACGACCATTCTGTTCCCCCTTCCAAATGAAACTCAAGCCTCCTCCCTTGTTCCCTATTTCCTGCCCAGCCTCCTTAGGTCTGTTGAGTATCTTTTTAACATGTTAAAATAATCTTGCTTTAATTATTGTAAAATATGGCATAGTGGACATTATTGAAAATATACAATATTCAGAAGAGTTAATTCTGTACCTGAGGATTTTTAAATTGAACTGATTTTGAGTGTTAGTTAATGTAACACCAAAGTTATTTGGGCTAACAGGTGATTTATTATAAAAAATAATTTTGTTCCACTTTCTTTAATATTAGCACATAAAAGAAAGATTAAAACAGCCTTTAAAATGCATGTGATTGAATAATTAACAGGAACTAAATGTGGAAAGTAAACTGTATTTAAAAACAGGTAATTTCAAAGTAATTTTTCTCTAAAAATTGTCACACAGGAAGGAAATTTCACAGTTTCTTGAATCTGAAATTGTGTAATAAAAGTTTAATCACCTATAATTGCATAATGATTTTTTACAAAGGAATATTTCAACTCTCAATTTCATTTTAAAAATCATGTGACAAATGTGTAGTATTTATAGAAAAATATATGACCCGATTGATTTTGAACTAAAACTGTTAGAATGCATGCATGATAAGTCAAGTGAAAAATAAGAATGTTGGAGAACCATGGTCATAATTATCTTTTTAAATGTGACACATAATGTTCATTTTCTGTACAAGTATACATAATACAAATGTGCGAATAATTTTTAAAGCCACTAGATGTCCAACAATAGTTAATAAATTATAAAAATATAGTATAAATAAACAACATATTATTACAAATACACAACTTATTATTTAGGTATAACTAAAAATATAAGTACAGAATTTGCAGGCAAATGTTTTGTTGGTGCTTGCATAAGTTACATGTTTCATTCATATATGGATGCTTTTAGTCTTAGATGAGTGTGTTTGAATTGGCAGGCTCATAGGATTCAGAAAACTAATGTGGTATGGGAGACATATCAGGTATGATATGAATTCTCCATGAAAATGAATGAAGGGGTAGAAAACAAAGGTATTTAAAATGGGAAAACTGTAGTAGTAAGCACAAAAAAAGTTTAAATAGGGAAAGAAGTGAGAGAGAATGGTAGATGATGGAGTATAGGGAGAGGCAACTAAAACCAAAAGGCTTTGATAAAACTTTATGAAAACCTACATGTAGGTGGTGGTGGTGGTGGTGGTGGTGTGTATGTGTTTTTGTGATATTAGCCTTCTATCGGATGTAGTATTGGTAAAGATCTTTTCCCAATCTGATGGTTGCCGTTTTGTCTTATTGGCAATGTCCTTTGCCTTACAGAAGCTTTGCAATAGTATGAGGTTCCATTTGTCAATTCTTGATCTTAGATCATAAGCCATTGGTGTTCTGTTCAGAAACTTTTCCCCTGTGCCTAGGTATTCGAGGGTCTTCCCCACCTCCTCTTCTGTTAGTTTCAGTGTATCTGGTTTTATGTGAAGGTCCTTGATCCATTTGGACCTGACTTTTGAATGAGGAGATAAGAATGGATCTATTTGAATACATCGACATGCTGCCCTCCAGTTGAGCCAGCACCATTTGTTGAAAATGCTGACCTTTTTTCACTGGATGGTTTTAGCTCCTTTGTCAAAGATCAAGTTATCATAGGTGTGTGGGTTTATTTCTGGATCTTCAATTCTATTCCACTGATCTTCCTGCCTGTCTCTGTACCAATACCATGCAGTTTTTATCATTACTGCTCTGTAGTACAGTTTGAGGTCAGGGATAGTGATTCCCCCAGAACTTCTTTTATTGTTGAGAATAGTTCTTGCTATCCTGGGTTTTTTGTTATTCCAAATGAATTTGTAAATTGCTTTTTCTATCTCTATGAAGAATTGATTTGGAATTTTGACGGGGATTGAGTTGAATCTGTAGATTGATTTTGGCAACATGACCATTTTTACTAAGTTAATCCTGCCAATCCAGGAACATGGGAGATCTTTCCATCTTCTGAGATCTTCTTCAATTTCTTTCTTCAGAGACTTGAAGTTCTTGTCATACAGATCTTTCACTTACTTGGTTAGATTCACTCCAAGGTATTTATATTATTTGTGGCTATTGTGAATGGTGTCATTTCCCTAATTTCTTTCTCAGCCTGTTTATCCTTTGAATACAGGAAGTCTACTGATTTGTTTGAGTTGATTTTATATCCAGCCACTTTGCTAAAGTTGTTTATCAGGTTTAGAAGTTCTCTGGTGGAAGTTTTAGGGTCACTTAAATATACTATCATATCATCTGCAAATAGTGAAATTTTGACTTCTTCCCTTCCTATTTGTATCCCTTTGACTTCCTTTTGTTGTCTAATTGCTCTAGCTAGGATTTCCAGCACTATATTAAATAGGTAAGGTGAGAGTAGGCAGGCTTGTCTAGTCCCTGATCTTAGTGGGATTGCTTCAAGTTTCTCTTCATTTAGTTTCATGTTGGTTACTGGCTTGCAGTATATTGCTTTTACTGTATTTAGGTATGGGCCTTGAATTCCTGATCTTTCCAAGACTTTTAAAATGAAAGAATGTTGAATTTTGTCAAATGCTTTCTCAGCATCTAGTGTGATGACCATGTGTTTTTTTTCTTTGAGTTTATTTATATAGTGGATTACATTAATGAATTTCTGAATATTGAACCATACCTGCATTCCTGGGAAAAAGCCTACTTGATCATGATGGATAATTTTTTTGATGTGTTGTTGGATTCAGTTTGTGAGAATTTTATTGAGTATTTTTGCATCAATATTCATAAGAGAGATTGGTCTGTAGTTCTCTTCCTTTGTTGGGTCTTTCTGTGGTTTGGGTATGAGCGTAATGGTAGCTTCATAGAACAAATTGGGTAGTGTTCCTTCTGTTTCTCTTTGATGGAATAGCTTGAAGAGAATTGGTATTAGGTCTTCCTTGAAGGTCTGATAGAATTCTACATTAAAACCATCCGGTCCTGAACTTTGTTTGTTGGAGAGACTCTTAATGACTTCTTCTGTTTCTTTAGGGTTTATGGGACTATTTAGATGGTTTATATGCTCCTGATTTAATTTTGGTATCTGGTACCTGTCTAGAAAATTGTCCATTTCTTCTAGATTTTCCAATTTTGTTGAGTATAGGCCTTTTTAGTAGGATCTGATGATTTTTTTAATTTCCTCAATTTCTGTTGCTATGCCTCCCATTTTAGTTCTGATTTTATTAATTTGGATACTATTTCTGTGCCCTTTGTTTCATCTGGCTAAGGGTTTATTTATCTTGTTGTTTTGCCCCAAAGAACCAGCTCCTGGTTTTGTTGATATTTTGTATAGTTCTTTTTGTTTCGACTTGGTTGATTTCAGCCCTGAGTTTGATTATTTCCTGCCGTCTACTCCTCTTGGGTATATTAGCTTCTTTTTGTTCTAATGCTTTCAGGTGTGCTGTCAAATTGTTAATGTATGCTCTCTCCAGTTTCTTTTTGTAGGTACTTAGAGCTATGAGTTTTCCTCTTAGTACTGCTTTTATGGAGTCCCACAAGTTTTGGTATGATGTGTTTTCATTTTCATTAAATTCTAATAAGTCTTTCATTTCTTTCTTTATTTCTTCCTTGACCAAGTTATCCTTGAGTAGAGTGTTGTTCAGTTTCTATTTGTTTCTGGGCTTTCAATTATTTTGTCATTATTAAAGACTAGCCTTAGTCCATGGTGGTCTGATAGGGTGCAAGGAATTATTTCAGTCTTTTTGTATCTGTTGAGACCTGTTTTGTGACCAATTATATGTTTTATTTTGAAGAAGGTACCATGAGGTGCTGAGAAAAAGGTATATTCTTTTGTTTTAGGGTGAAATGTTCTATATTTATGTCAGTTAAATCCATTTGGTTCATAACTTTTGTTAGTTTCATTGTGTCTCTATTTAGTTTCTGTTTCCATGATTTGTCCATTGCTGAGAGTGGGGTGTTGAAATCCCCCACTATTATTGTGTGAGGTGTGACGTATGCTTTGAGTTTTAGCAAAATTTCTTTTATGTATGTGAGTGCCCATGCATTTGGAGCATAGATGTGCAGAATTGAGAGTTCATTTTGGTACATTTTTCCTTTGATTTCCTTTGATGAGTATAAAGTATCCTTCCTTATCTTTTTTTATTACGTTTGGTTGAAAATCTATTTTATTTGATATTAGAATTGCTACTCCAGCTTGCTTCTTGGGACCATTTGCTTGGAAGATTATTTTCCATCCTTTTACTCTGAGGTAGTGTCTGTCTTTCTCACAGAGGTGTGTTTCTTGTATGCAGCAAAATTCTGGGTCTTGTTTATGTATCCAGTCTGCTAGCCTATGTCTTTTTATTGGAGAGTTGAGTCCATTGGTATTAAGCGATATTAAGAAAAAATGATTGTTGCTTTCTGTTGCTTTTGTTATTGGAGGTAGAATTATGTTTGTGTAACTATCTTCTTTTGGGGTTGTTGGGAGATTACTTTCTTGTTCTTTCAACATTGTAGTTTCCCTCCTTGTTTTGGAGTTTTCCATCCATTATCCTTTGAAGGGATGGATTTGTGAGAAGATATTGTGTAAATTTGCTTCTGTCATGAAATATCTTAGTTTCTCCATCAATATTGATTGAGAGTTTTGCTGGGTATAGTAGTCTGGGCTGGCATTTGTGTTCTCTTAGGGTCTATATGATATCAGTCCAGGATCTTCTGGCTTTTATAGTCTCTGGTGAGAAGTCTGGTGTAATTTTTATAGATCTGCCTTTATATGTTACTTTACCTTTTTCTTTTACTGCTTTTAGTATTTTTTCTTTGTTTTGTATATTTGATGTTTTGATTGTTATGTGATAGGAGGTATTTCTTTTCTGGTCTAGTCTATTTGGGGTTCTGTAGACTTCTTGTATATTTAAGGACATCTCTTTCTTTAGGTTAGGGATGTTTTCCTCTATAATTTTGTTGAAGATGTTTACTGGCCCTTTAACTTGGGAGTCTTCCCCCTCATCTATACCTATTATCCTTAGGTCTGTCCTTCTCATTGTATCCTAGATTTTCTGGATGTTTTGTGTTAGGAGCTTTTTGCATTTTGCATTTTCTTTGACACTTGTGTCAATGTTTTCCATGGTATCCTCTGCACATGAGATTCTCTCTTTTATCTCTTGTATTCTGTTGGTGATGCTTGCATCTATAACCCCTGGTCTTTTTCTTAGGTTTTCTATCTCCAGGTTAGTCTCCCTTTGAGATTTCTTTATTGTTTCTACTTCCAATTTTTGATTCTGGACAGTTTTGTTTAATTCCTTCACCTGTTTGTTTGTGTTTTCTTGCAATTCTTTAAGGGATTTTTGTGTTTCCTCTTTAAGTGTTCCTATCTCTTTACCTGTGTTCTCCTCAAATTCTTTGAGAGTGTTATTTATCACCTTCTTAAAGTCCTCTAACATCATCATGAGACGTGATTTTAATTTTGTATCCTGCTTTTCCAGTGTGATGTGGTATTCAGGGCTTGCTATGGTGGAAGAGCTGGATTCTGGTGATGCCAAGTAGCTTTGGTTTCTGTTGTTTAAGTTCTTGTGCTTGCCTTTTGCCATTTGGTTACCTCTAGTGCTACCCTCTCTCACTGGTTCTGACTGGGGACAGTCTTTCCAGTTATCTTGCTTGTTTCAGAACTCCTGGGGTCCAGATGTCTCTGTGATCCTGTGATCCTGAGCTTCAGCTGCTCTGAGTGCAGTGTCTCCTCTAGGATGTCTCAGGGTAAGGTGTCTCCATGAGAGCAGACCAGCTAGTTGTTCACTGCCCTGATTGCAGTGGTTTCTCTAGAATGTCTCAGGATATGGTATCTGATGCTCTGGGTTCTTTGGCTCCTCTAGGATGACTCTGGGTATGGTGTCCCCTGCTCTGAGGCCGGTGGCCTTTCTAGGATGTCTCAGGATATGGTTTTCACAAGGGTGAAGACCCGCTGGGTGTCTGCCTTTCTGAGGACACTGGCCTCTCTGGGATGTCTCAGGATACAGTTTCCACAAGGGTACAGACTCACTAGGTGTCTTTTCCGCCTCTGGGATCTGGAGAGGGGCTGAAGGGGAGTGGAGTTCTGCAGGGGGTGGGGTTGGGTACCTGGGGGGCAATCCTTCAAGCTTCCTACTCCCAGCTGTGCCTCTGGTCTATAGGGCGGTCCACAACTGGCCTTCCTTACCTGCCTCCCTGAAGACACTGGCCTCTCTGGGATATCCCAGGATACAGTTTCTATAAGGGTGCAGACCCTGTGGGTGTCTGCTCCCACCACCGGGATCCGGAGAGGGGCCGACCAAAAAACTTCTTATTCCTCATCAGAAAAGCTTCTTTTGGGAGTATATATCAGTTTATACAGAGATGCACAAGTCATTGATATTGATATGAGGGAAACAGACTGTGGAGTGGCTAGTTCTAAATGAGATATTTATACCACACCTCTGCTTATAAAGCTTTGCATTCATGGACATGGCATTTTAATAAAAATATATTTGCCAGACACGGACTTTTTTCACACATGAATTCATATCAGGTGTGACTTCATGAACTAAGCTAGCACAAGATCAACCATGACAAAATTTCACCATCCATTCAGGAGTGGTCTATACAGTGCCAGCACTAGATTAGGAATGTTTGATGATTGTTGCCTCCTAGAGGAGGGAATATCAGTTATCTTTGGTGCTGTTCCCCCTGAGAGCCTATACTTGTTTCAGTAGATTGTGTTACATCCAAAAATATATAAATGTAGCAGTAAGTTTATTCAGAGCATTGAAAATATTAGGATCAACACAGTTAAATGACAGGCCATATAATGGGAGAGAATACTTGCAAATGGCATATATCATAAGGCGTCATACTTAAGTTATATTTAAAGCCACAAGTAGGAAATAGAAGAACCTGTAATTTAACTCTGTTGATTAATATTTTTTGGCACTGTGTAAAAGTATTTTAGTTTTAAGTAATCTCAAAGTTGGAATATTGGCAAGAAAATTATTTAATATTTAAATAAAATCCCATTTTCAAAAATAAAAGCCAGGCAGCGATGGCACATGCCTTTAATCCCAGCACTTGGGAGGCAGAGGCAGGCAGATTTCTGAGTTAGAGGCCAGCCTGGTCTACAGAGTGAGTTCCTGGACAGCCAGGGCTACACAAAGAAACCCTGTCTCGAAAAAACCAAATAATAATAATAGTAATAAAAAATAAAAAATAAAAAATAAAAAATATTAAGATCACATGAAATCAAGATGGAAAATAGTGGGAAGATATAGAAAGAATTAGAAATGAATTTGACAAAAACACATAAGTGTATTATAAAATTATTAAAAAAGAATTAATGATTTTATAGATATGAAAATGAGGTCTATATGCATTGGTAGATTTTCCATTGGTCATTACTATGACAGTGATATGGTTAAAAATGAAGCATTTTTATTAATTAATCTCCTTGAAAATATAATTATGATGGTATTATTTTTATTTCCTGAACATTTAAAAATTTATGATAAAATGTTGTTTCATAGTGCTACAATCTCAGGAAATATTTTTAAACTGTTTAACCTATGATTTTTGAGAAGCAGACCAATCGAATAGCAGGAGTATTCAACGTTCCTAAAGCTGTGAACCTTCACTATAGTTCATCATGTTGTGGAGACCCCCCAACACTAAAACTAATTTTGTTGCTACTTCATCTAACTGTAATTTTACTACTGTTATGAGTTGTATTGTAAATATAAGTGTTTTCTGAGGGTTGTAAATGGCACCTAATAGGGGCAGAACCCCTGTTTTAGAATCACTGATTTACAGAAACCTTAGTGTGCAGAAAAATTGTTGGTAATTTTTCTTAGAAGAGGATGAAAATAAGATTGGACAGAGGGAGAAGCTGAATTGTAATATATGTTTACATGTTTTAATGGACCTTTGTAGGGCTCTCTTGGGAATTAATGAACCTTCAGTGTTATTTAGAAAAGAGGCAGTGATTGAACCTGTGTATTTTATAGACTGATAAGTTTTAATAAATGTAGACAAGCATCAGGAAGAGTAACTTCATCTTTCGTGATAGGAGAATCACTCAACAGAGCCTGTACCACTTATTGTCATTAATGTAATAAGAAAAGTTACCATTGATTTGGAAATATAGCTCACTGATAGAGCACTTGCTTAGCAATCATAATGACCTAAGTTTCAATTCCCAGCACTACAATATACATACATATCCAAAAACACTCTTAAAACAAAACAATTACTATCTTGAGCTGAGGAATAAGTAGTATATTTGAAATTGTAGCAAAGCAA
The DNA here is from genome assembly GCF_011762505.2 of Arvicanthis niloticus. Taxonomy (NCBI): domain Eukaryota; kingdom Metazoa; phylum Chordata; class Mammalia; order Rodentia; family Muridae; genus Arvicanthis; species Arvicanthis niloticus. The sequence goes on from NC_047679.1 coordinate 105,902,653, forward strand.
TGCTGATTAAATTAACTAAAACTCAGATATAAAGTACCTCTGTTTAATTTCCCCTTCTCTGTGTATGACAATAGTACTTTGTATGCATTTTATGTACTATTTCATATACCAGTAAATATGGAATTTTCTAACTAATTCTACAATACAAATAACAATCTTCCAAAAAATTTGAACCAATAAGAAAAATATACATCATTAATATTTAACAGTATTTATACTTTATATTCATTAACATTTTCACTGCTTTATATTGATAGAAATATTTTCTAGCTTAAGTATGACAGCAGAGGACTGAATAGAAATATCAGTAGACATTACAGACATTTAAAACATCTAACAGTATAAAATTTGTTGTTTATATTTTAAAGGTTTTTATACATTTATTCAAAAATTTATTGATTCTCTGTGAGTTTCACATCCTGCATACTAACCCTATACATTCCTCGATTGCTTCATTCTTGCCCTCCACCCATGTAACTTCCTGCTTCAAAGAAAACAAAACAAAACTAACAACCTATTACCACCACCTCCACCACCACTACTACCATCACCACCAACACCAACAACAAAAGCATTTTGCCCTGGAAGTTGTAGAGTCTCACTCTGATTCACACAGGACACCACTTTTGTCCATATAGCTTTGATTGGAAATGTTCACTGGAATGAGTCCATAGCCAGGTTTGAAGCCTCTTGTTTCTTCCACACTATCAGCATTGGATGCTTCCTGGGATTCCTCTCAGTCACCTCTTTGTTGCTGCCCTGTGTCATGGAGAGCCTGTAATTTTAGATCTGCAGGACCAGCTCTTTCATTCAGTCTAGCAGTTTCCAGACAAGGTAGATGTTAGGGTGGGCCACCTTAGAGCCTTGGATATGGGTCTGAGTGGAAATTGAGCTGGTCAGCCTACAAGCTCCCCTGTGCTTGTGCCACCAGAATCAGTATTTCTATGTTACCCACGTGAGGAAATTGGCTAGCTTTCTCAATCTCCAGCCTGCCTTTGGGCAGACTGTTCTGTCCCTGAGTCCACCAGGGTCAGCCCTACTCTGCTGCCCTGGTAAGGTAATGGGTGTGGCTGCCTTCTTAAGAACTCACATGAAATGAAATAAAAAAAATAGATTAATTTCTTTGGTGGAAGAAATTTCAAAACAGTGTAATAGTGAATCTTTTGAATGATTATTACTGATAATACTGATGTGGGTCCACAGTGAAAAATTATAAGTAGAGCAAAATAAAATCCAAAATGTTCAGTTTGGAGAGAAAACTAACACTAGAAAACTTAACATTACAGCCAAGGAAAAAGAGAAGTTTGAAGAAAGGCTGCAATTGCTAAGATTATATTAGAAACATTAAGATAAAACCTTCCATAGACTCCAATAAAGGGGAGGGTGAATCCATTCCCCAACAGGGCCTGACTGCCTTGTCTTGCCAGTGGGAAAGATTATGCCTAACACTACAAATATTTGATGCACTTGGGTAGGGGGATACTCAGAGGGGCTGTCACCTACTCTGAGGAGAAGGCGAGAGGGGATAAATATATAAATAAATAATAAATATATTGAGATAAAAATAACCCCAGTATGAAAACAACAAGTACTATAGTTTCCATGTCTAATGTCAAAGGGCTTAGATGGCTCATCTACTCCAGTTTTGCTGTGTGAGGCACACATCACTCCCCTGAGCTGTCTTTGGTATCTTCAATAACTTGAAGTCCCCACTGCAGCCCAGGTTTCACTTTCAGGCTTTGCACAATGTGTTTTTAGGGTCTTTATGCAGGTACTCCCCTGACACATGCTGCCTGGCCACAGTAGTTCTCTGAAATTATGGAAGAATAATTCACAAGTACTTTACCCAGGAGGCCAGCATCACATGGATAACACCAGCAAGTTCCTCTATATGCTTAGATGGATTCTGGCCCATTGAACCTCATTAGCAGCAGTGTTTGTTTTTTGCTTTTTGGGAGAGAAACCCTTTGGGCTTTCATTTACAAGTTTCTTTCTATTTTTAACCCAAGACAGATGAAGAGCATACTATAATCAATAAGAATATAGAAAATGCATACTTTCAATCATACTAAAAAGATTACAAGAAATAAAAGTAAAGGATTTAATATCTAAACAAATGCTAAAAATGCCTTTTAGTTACTCAGAAACTTAAATCTGATTTTTTCTTCTTATGTTTTTATTAAGAGGAAAGACTAAGTGCATGTTGAGGAATCAGACCCCAGCATCACCCAAGAGCCGACCAGATTATTGAAGCATACTACTTTATATAGTTTAAAAGAGCCTAATATCAAATTATTATTATTATTATTATTATATTATTATTATTATTATTATTAAGAAATTAAGGAGAATTTCTATGCTAAAAACTGATAACATTTTTCAGAATACCATTTATGATCTAAAATAATTTTACATATTTTCATACAAAATAACATATCTATATTACTGTACCGATCACAAGAACAGCTAAGGAAAATAAAAGTTATAAATAAATATAAATTTAAGGTCCAGAAGATAGGCAGCAGTTTTATAAATTTCTGCTCTCTGAACATGACAAAACAGTTGAATATCTGAACTCTTGATAACACTGATTATTTTTAAAAATATTCACAAGATCAATCAAGTTACAGTTTATAGCAATGAGTGATGAGGGCCTCTAGATATCCCTGCCCTGGCTGAGGAGCTCTTTGTACTTAATGGCACTGGTAAAAAGGTCAATTCTCTTTGGACACTGTCATGGTTAGGTTGCGCATGTTCCAGTGGATGATTCTATATGTTTACACATAGGAGTAGCATTGATTGGTCTTTGTGAATTATTTTTAAAAGGGTTTGTGAGTACAGTAGACAGAAGCATTTGAGGGTATTTAGAGTAAATTGGTTACAGGTCAAAGGAATATGACATCAATACAGGCTATAAATACAAAAATTTTAGAGCAATTTTAATTCAGCAAGATCACTGTTCAGATCATATTTGATGACCTTCTAAGCCTGCATGATCCAAGTGGAATGTAGACATGCCCTTAGCACACACCTTTAGTCCCTCTGACTGGAATCCTTTGGTACACACACACCTTTAATACCAAACATTGACATCTAATTGAGGAGCAGACAAAATGACAAATCAGAGAAATATTTGACAGAATCTGTCAGAGATAGGATATGTTCAACACGCAGGAGAAAAAAAAATATTTAAGAGCAGCACAGGGAGAGAGGGTCAGTTGAGTTCAGTGCAGTGGAGTTGAGTTCATTCATGAGTTCATGCAGTTCAGTGCAAGTCATCAAAGGCAGCTGAAGCCAGAGAATAAGAAAGAGCCAGAAGTTTAAAATGAGTTGCCAGAGTTAGTCTGAAGCCAAGCAAATAAAAAAAATAAAAATGAGAGAAGCCAGATAGAATCAGTCACCTTAGATAGGAGCTCGAGCCTGAAGAGCTGAGTTGAACTAGTTATCTAGAGTTCAGAAAGAGCTAGAAAGGGGAAATTTATTCAGCTGTAAACCTCTGAGACAACAATTAAATCCAGTGAATAATAGTTACTTTTATAAGAAGTATATGATACAAAGAATAAATGAAACTAAGAATTGATTATTTGAGAAAATCAACAAGCTAGATAAAACCTTAGCCAAACTAACCAAAGAGCCTCCAGAGAGTATCCAAATTAACAGAAGTAGAAATGAAAAGGGAATCATAACAGGAAAACTGAGAAAATACAAAAAAATCATCAGATCTTACTACAAAAGATCTTATTAAACAAAACTGAAAATTATAGATGAAATAAGATGGTTTTCTATACAGATTCCACATACCAAAGTTAAATGGAGAAGTAGTAAACTATATAGTTCCATAATCCCTACATAAACAGGAGCAGTCATTAAAATCCTCCAAACCAAAATACGGCCAGAGACAGGTGGTTTTAATGCAGATTTCTACCAGTTCTTCATAGAAAAACTAACACCAATATTTTTCAGACTATTAAAAAAATAGAAACATAAGGAATAGTACCTAATTCATTCTATAAAGCCAGAGTTATACTGATACCTAAGCCATACAAAGACTGAAATAAGAAAGAGAACTTCAGACAAATTTTGCTTATACATATCAATACAAAAATACTCAATAAAATTCTAGCAAACTGAATCTAAGAAGACAACAAAACCATCATTCACCATGATCATGTAGGCTTCTTTCCAGGAATGCAGGGATCAATAAAAGGAAACCTGTCAATATAATCCACTATATTAACAAAATCAAAGACAAAAATCACATGATATCATTAGATGATAAAAAAAGCCTTCAATAAAATACAACATCCCTTCATGTTAAAAAGCTTAGAAAGATCAGGAATTTAAGGCCCATACCTAAACATAATGCAAGCAACACACAACAAACCAACAGCCAACATCTAATTAAATGGAGAGAAATTTGAAGCAATCCCACTAAAATCAGAGACAAGACATGGCTGTCCACTCTTTCCCTATTAATTCAATAAAGTACTTGAAGTTCTAGACAGAGCAATTAGACAACAAAAGGAGATCCAAGTGATACTAATCTGAAAGGAAGAAATCAAGGTATCACTATTTGAAAAATTATATATATATATATATATATATATATATATATATATATATCCCAAAAATTCTACCACAGAACTCCTATACCTGATAAACAACTTCAGCAAAGTGGCTAGTTATAAAATTAACTCAAATAAATAGCCTTTCTCTACATAAAGGAAAATTGGCTGAGAAAGAACTTATGGGAAAAACACCCTTCACAATAGCCACAAATAACATAAATTATCTTGGTGTGACTCTAACCAAGCAAGTGAAAGATCTGTATGACAAGATCTTTAAGTATCTGTAGAAAGAAATCGAAGAAGACCTCAGAAAATAGAAAGATCTCCCATGTTCAGGGACTGGCAGGATTAACATAGTAAAAATTGCCATCTTGCCAAAAGGAAACGTGCTCCAATATGTTCATAGCAGGCTTATTTATAATAGCCAGAAACTAGAAAGAACCTAGATGCCCCTCAACAGAGAAATGGATATGGAAAATGTGGCACATTTACACAGTAGAGTATTGTTCAGCTATTAAAAAATGAAAACTTCAGAAACCTTGTAGGCAAATGGTTGGAACTAGAAAATACCATCAGGAGTGAGGTAACCCATTCACAAAAGAACACACCAATTATATAACTCACAGACTTTATGAAGCTCAAGAAAAAGAAAGATCAAAGTGTGGATGCTTCAGTCCTACTTAGAAGGGGAAACAAAATACTCAAGGGAGGAATAGCATGGGAGGAACATGGGATGAAAAAAGGGAGAAGGGGGAAGGAAGAGGGTCATATATGGTAAGAGATGGAGGAGATGTAAGGAGGGTCAGGAAATTGGACAGAGGTGTATAGCAATATGGGATGGGGAACTGAGGATAGCCACCAGAATGTCCTAGATGCCAGGAAAGTAAGAGGCTTCCAGGACCCAATGGAGATGACATTAGCTGAAATATGCAACAAAGGGGAGATAGAACATGTAGAGTCCATATCCAGAGGTTAGACATGGTCCCCAGTTGAGGGATGGGGCCACCTACCCATTTTAAAACTATTAACCCAGAATTGTTCCTGTCTAAATGAAAAACAGGAACAAAGATTGGAGCAGAAACTGAAGAAAAGGTCATCTAGTGTGGGGCTCTAGCTAGCCCACGGGTGTGGGTCCTGTTGGTCTGTGTTGTGGTTCCCACTTGTCTGCCACCCCAGGCAGCTGGAACAGTGGATTCAGGGAGCAGAAGCACAGGAATTTTACTGAGTTCCCTCTATGTGGTGCCAGGTGGACACTGGGCAGAGAAGCTACTGGTCTTCACCAGGGCATGGAGAAGTCTTAGCCTCAAGTCCCCATGGGGGCAGAGCTCATAAGTGGGGTCCTCTGAGCTGAAATGGCTAGATGGGGAGACTGGTAGTCTCAGCCTTAGACACCCAGGTGCTGCTGGGAGCTACAGAAGAACTGAGATGTAGTGGGCATACGGGCTGGACTGGCCCGCAGCCAAGAGGGACGAGAAGGAGAGAAGCTCTGGCAGCACCCCACAGGTAGAGACTCTTTGTTAAGGCACTTGCTTGGCTGGATCATTGTTGGCTTGGTTAGCTTGATTGAGTTAGCCGCCTCCGTGGCCAAGGACATGAGGAAGTCCATGGTTTTAAAAGGTTTATTGTCATGGTGGAAAATGGATGTGGCTGTAATCCCCTGGTCCTCAGGGTGGGCCTGAGTTAAATAGGAAGGGAGGAGGACATGGGAAGGAAAGCTTAATTGGCTATGAAAGATATTGAAAACTTATGAAAAATATAGAAAGTTTTTATGACTCTTAGACCTGAGCAAAAGAATTCAGGTTCACTATTTCTAAGAATGCAGAACTAAATATAACATTTTAGGCCTTTACTGCCCTGGGATACATTCCACATTCCCATTCCGGGAAGGGTACATTATCCCTGAGTCAGAGGACACTTGCTGGATTAACATTCAAGAGAGGAAGGGAGGGACTAATTAATATTCCTTAGACCTCAGACAAGAAAACCCACCTGTGTGTGGGGAAGGCCCAAAGCAGGAAGACACATTCCTGACCACAAAGAAAGATGCAAGTCATCTGGGTGGTTCCAGGAATTAGCTGACTTTCCACTGTTTTTATGTTATGTTTCCTTGGTTACTCCTTCACCCCCTCTCCCGTTTGTGGGTTCTCCTATATAAGACCGCCCCTGAACAGGCAGTCTGGTCTATTCCTCTGCCCCTGTGTGAGTTACGAATTGACTATCAGTCGACTGATCTTGAAGTATACCTCTTGCTGTTGCATCAGGAATGGTGTCTTGTGAGTTATTGGGGGGCCATAAATTCCTGAGGCTTGAGGGAGGTCCTCCCTTCGTGGGGGGGTCTTACAGCTACACCCTCTGGCCTTTATGGTATCTCATTAATATGGAGATCTCTTGAGGCTCTGAGACCTCTAGTCACACCCTCTATGTGACTGAAAGGCACTGATCAATGGAGGTCTTCCATCGCATATCAGGAGGCAGGAGTCTGGGAGCAAGGTTGAACACCTATCATCCCATTAGTGTCCAGGGTTCATTAGTGTCCAGGGTTCATCCCATTAGTGTCCAGTGTGCTTGACCAGGAACCAAGCTATTCTTTCACAGTCCCACAATCCAGAGACTGCCCCATCTAGGGATCAATCCCATCTGCAGACAGCAAACCCAGACACTATTGCTGATTCCAAGAAGTGCTTGCTGACAGGAACCTGATAGATATTGATGTCTTGTCTCCTGAGATGTTCTCCTGAGCCTGACCAGTATAAATGGGGATTCTTGTAGTCAACCATCAGACTGAGCACATGGACCCCAATTGAGGAGTCAGGGGAAAGACTCAAAGAGCTGAAGGGGTTTGCAACCCCAAAGGAAAAACAAGATTAACCAACTAGATCCCCCAACCCCAGAGCTCCCTGGGACTAAAACACCAACCAAAGAGTACACATTGAGGGACCCATGGCTCCAGCTGAATATATAACAGAAGATTGCATTGTCTGGCATCAATGGGAGGAGAGGCCTTTGGTCCTGTGAAGGTTTGATGCCCCAGTGTAGGGCAATGTGAAGGTAGGGAGGCAGGAGTGGGTCAGTGGGAGGGGAGCATCCTCACAGAAGAAAGATAAGGGGATATGGAATAGGAGGTTTCTCAATGGGAAACAGGGAAAAGGGTAATAGTCAAAATACAAATAAATAAAATAACCAATAAAAAAGGAAAAAGAAATGTTCATCTTCCTTAGTCATCAGGGAAATGGAAATGAAAACAACACTGAGATTCTACCTCACTCTAATAAGAATGGCTGAGACCAAAGAACTCAGGTAACAGCACATGCTGGAGAGGATGATGAGAAAGAGGAATGTTCCTCCATTGCTGGTGGGATTGCAAACTTGTACAACCACTCTGGCAATCAATCTGGAGGTTCCTCAGAAAATTAGAAATATCTCTACCTGAAGTCCTGTCTATACTACTCCTGTCTATACTACCCAAAAATGCTCCAACATATAACAATGACACGTGATTCATTATGTTCATAGCAGACATACTCGTAATAGTCAGAAGCTGGAAACAGCACATGTGACCCCCTAATGTAAGAAGGAATACAGAAAATTATGTACATTTACACAATGAAATACTACTCAGCTATAAAAATGACAACTTCACAAACATTGTAGGCAAATGGATGGAACTAGAAAATACCATCGTGAGTGAGGTAACTCAGTCACAAAATTACATACATAGTATGTACTCTCTGATTAGTGGGTATTAGCCCAAAAGCTTAGAATGCCTATAATACAACTCAGAGCTTATTATATAAAGCTTACCACAAAAAAAAGCCCAGAGTGTGGGTGCTTCAAACACACTTAAAATGGGGAACAAAATAATCATGGAAGCCAGAGTGAGGGAGGGACCTGTGTTTGAGAGGGGAAGAAATTAAAGAAGGAGCATCAGGACCAGGTAGGTGAAAAGACAGGAGAGAAGTCCAGAGGGCCAGGAGAAGGAATAGAAAAATGTAGCAGTATGAGGTGGGGGATTTGGGGAACCACTAGAAAGTCCCAGACATCAGGGATATGAGAGGCTCCCAGGAACCAATAATGATGACATTAACTGAAATACCCAACAAAGGGGAGAGATAACCTTTAGATACAATATCCAGAGGTTAGGCCCAGCACCCCCCTCCCTCCCCCATTGAGGGATGGGGTCACCCACCCATCTCCAAATTTTAACCCAGATTGCTCCTGTCTAAAGAAAATATAGGGACAAAGTGTGGTGCAGAAACCAAAAGAAAAGACATGCAGAGACTGACCCACCTGGGGATCCATCCTATATGTAGACAACAAACCCAGACACTATTGATGGTGCCAAGAAGTGCTTCCTGACAAGAGACTAATATAGGTATCTCCTGAGAGGCTCTGTCAGAACCTGATCAATACAGATGTGGATGCTCACAGCCAATCCTTAGACTGAACCTGGAGACACAAATGAAAGAACTAGGAGAAGGGCTGAAGGAGCTAAATGACTTACATTTGAAATGTAAACAAATAAAATGATACAAAAGAGAAGTATACGTTCATTATATAAATATAAATTAAATACACTAAATAGCATATATAACATATTACATAAACATAAACTTAATCATGGTAAAAAAAAAAACCAATAACTCTATTTCAATTCTTTTTCAGTATCTACTAATAAAATTATTTTTTTGTTTTTTGGTTTTTTTTGTTTTGTTTTTTCGAGACAGTGTTTCTCTGTGTAGCCTTGGCTGTTCTGGAACTCACTCTGTAGACCAGGCCGGCCTCGAACTCAGAAATCTGCCTGCCTCTGCCTCCCAAGTGCTGGGATTAAAGGTGTGTACCACCACTGCCCGGCTAATAAAATTGTTTTAATTATTAAAAATTGTTAAAAAAATTTATAATAAATATTAAATTCAATGTGAAATGCAAATTTCTATTTTAATATAAGAACATATACAACACAGACTCTGACTTCTGCATCCTAAGTAATTTTGCAGTGAAATCATTGTAAACCAATAGTCTTAAAAGGAAAAAAAATCTACAAAGATCATAATGTTGAGTATCTTTAATAATGTGCCATAATGTGATGAGAACAAAACAATCTATATTCTACCTTAGAAAATTAGAACATATGTTAACTTACACTAATATGACAATTCTTTTAAAAAATGATGAAATATTGACTATATAACATATATATATTTGGGAATAAATAGATTTAACAGTACTCACCATGAAAAGCTCTAAAGATTAAGGAGAAATATATGTAATACTAGGTAAGTAGCAGATGTATAATCTTCACAATCTAAAACTCTAAAAGTTCCCATCTATAGTCACATAAATATCTATTATGTATATTTTCTATGGCAGTCTCTCACCACATTTCTTAAATTTCTCTTCTCTGAAAGTAATTATAGTTGACTGTACACTTGTTCTTTTCTCTAAACCTTTGTAAATTATTTTATTCAAAACTAAAGCATCTCTATTTAGTGTTACATATTACCACAGTTTCAAAAACTGAATCTAAATAAGTTAGGAAGAATTATTAGTCTATGGGTCATAGCTTATAACACAGAGTCACCTAAAACTTTTAGAATAAATTTCAATGAACTCTTTTATAACTTAGATGATATGATATAATTGGCAGAAAAATGTCTCATAAACAAAATTGAAATTCTACTTTGTTATTTTATGTTCTTAGTCAGGGGTCATGATAACTGTCCTTTTGAGCAGCAGCCAAAATCTTGTTCACAATTTTTTGTAAATAAAATTTTATTTGAATGCAGCCTCATATCCTCTTGCCTGTGCATTTTCTTTGCCACTTTAATAATACAAAAGCAGAGTTGATTATTAACAATTACTGACCTTATGCCTGGTAAGTTGTACCGGCTGGTTTTGTGTCAGGTTGACACAAGCTGGAGTTATCACAGAGAGGAAGGAGATTCCTTTGAGGAAATGCTTCCATGAGCTCCAGCTTTAAGAGACTTTCTTAGTTAGTAATCAGTGGGGGTGGGGGGGTGGGAGGGGTCATTGTGAGTTGTGCTGGTGGTCCTAGGTTCCATAAAAAAGCAGGCTGAACAAGCCATGGGGATTAAGCCAATAAGTAGCATCCCTCTATGGCCTCTGATTCAGATCCTGCTTCCAGGTTCTTACCCTGTTTGACTCCCTGCCCTGTTAATGACTCTGGCTTTGGAATCCATGTGGTGGGTAAACTGAGGCAAGCAGGCTTCGGGGGTGCATGCTTAGATTCTCTGACCAAGGTGATCCAGATACTTACAAGGGCTGCTGCCAAAGGCAGCCAGTGATTAGAGAAGCTGCTAGGAGACTTTTTTCCAGCACTGGCTGGAATTAGCCCAGAGACCCAACAAGTGTCCATTGCCTGTGAGGGACATGCATCTATTCCACTGTGCTCCCAGAATCCAGGCTCCTGACATGTGGTGAAGATCTCCATTAACCTGCACCATTCAGTCATGTAGGGCAATGCAGACCCTCCCAAAGAGCACAGGTAGAGGGTGTGACTACAGGCCTCAGCCTCAAGAGATTTACATACTAATGAGATACCTGAAGGGCAGAATGCTTAGCCAATTAAGCATTCTTCCCCAGATACTCCCCCCTTCTCCCTCTCTATTTAACTCAGGTCTGCACTTAGTTTCATGGTGGTGTGCATTCAGATTCAACTACCATCTGCCATGCCAATAAAGCCTGTAAAAACCCATGGACTTTCTCGTGTCATTGGGGCCATCCAGTGAGGAACTGAGGAGAAGGTCTTTAATGAGCCACTGTAGCAACAGTCACTATGCTTGCTGGAGAGCTTCTCTGCATTCCTCATGGAGACCCACCTATTCAAGCAAGCTAACCTGGCCACCCAAGTCTGCTAAGCCAGTACAGTAATCAAGTCTCTTTCTGCAGAACAGTCGGGGCTCCCCCCATCCCATCTCTTCCATAGGAGAAACAATAAAGTTGTAAGGACATTGTTTCTTCTACCCATCAACTATGTGAATATATGTATACATGTACATATGTATACATGTATATATGTATATATTTGTGTATATGTATATATGTGTATTTGTGTATATATGTGTATATATTTGTGTATATGTGTACATGCGTATATGTATATATGTATGTATGCATTTGTGCAAAGTTTGTATGTAAATATGTTGGAACATTGTTCCATCAATCAAATATGTATGTATGTGTGTATGTATGTATGTGTGTATGTATGTATGTGTGTATGTATGTATGTGTGTATGTATGTATGTATGCATGCATACATATATGTATGTATGTATGTAAAACTTGGGGGGTGTGGTGGAACTTGTTCCATCCACCAACTTGGTGTGGTATATATGTGTGTGTGTATGTGTGTGTTTGTGTGTGTTTGCATATGTGAAATGCTTGGAGCCTGTTGGTGTGAGCTTTGCTCCATCCCTTTGTTGTATCATTATGTGTATGTCCATCTGTGTGCTTGTCTGTCTGTCTGTCTGTATGTATACATGTATGTATGTATTTGTATGTATGGAGGTGCTAGAGCTTGTCTTTGCTTCAATCATTCTCTGTGTATGCAAGTATGTGTTTGATTACCTCTCACCTCTTTCCTTGCTCTCTAGTCATTATCTCAACCAATCCTCATTAGCTGCTCTCAGAACTGAACCTCACCAGCTGCCTGCTTTGGTTTACTCTGTGGTGTCAAAGATGATCTTTGGAAATAAACAATCAACTTAACCCAAAATTTAAGTTGGATTTTTATAATGCTGTACATCTTAATTAAGTAGTAAGCAAACTTAAATATACTATACTACATTGTTTCTGCCTAAATCACTTAAACATGTTTTTAAAGATACATTGATTCTACCTTTTCTACATTATTCATGAAAGTTGATTTAGTAGCTAAGAGGGGTAATCTCAATCTCTATTTTATTGCCCTTTAATTGTGTTTGTGATTGTGTGTGTGTGTGTGTGTGTATGTGTGTGTGGGTGTGTGTGGGGGGGTGTGAGTGTGTGAAAGCACAGCATGTAAAGTTTACTCTCAGCCTCCAAGACATAAAGAAAAATGCATTAATGATTGGGCAAGAGAAAGCTGATTTTTTTTTAACTAAATCACAAATTTATACCCACCATTTCATATCTCTATTTAAAAGTTAGAATATGAAACATCTAAAGTTTCAAATAAAATGAACATGAGGGTAAGGTTAATTGCTTCATGAAAGACTACACTTCATTATTTCTACTTCTTATAATGTATTTCTTTTCTTCTCATCTTCAGTGCAAAGTAATACATGTATTTTTTTCTCTAAAGTTCCCTTTTGTCACTAATTGAATTCTTTGTTTCCTACATCAATTCATAATTCACAAAATATAATACTATGAATTGGGTCAACAGTGAACAACAAAAAATGCATAGTAGGAAAATGTTTTTAGTCTTTTTATAAAAATTTTCAGCCTAATTGAATTCAAGACTATTCTTAATTTCATCTTTCAAATTTTTATTGAAAATAGAGTCTTCTCTCATTAAATAGGTCCAACATGTTCCCCTCCCTCTTCTCCTCTCAATTTTCCCCATATTTTCTGTATCTCCCATCTACTTCTTTTCTTTCCCTCCTCAGAAAAAAAGTGGGCTTCCAAGAGACCACTACCAAACAGGACAAAAGTCATATCAAGGTTAGAGGAGGAAATCCTATAGGAAGAAAGAGGTCCCAAGAGCAGGAAAAAAAGAGTCAGAGATACACCCTCTCTGACTGTTAGGAAACCACCAAAACATCCATGCTAACAGCTATAATATAAACACAGAGGACCTGGTGCAGACCCATGTACACTCCCGCTTGCCTTTCCAGTCTCTGTGTGCCCAATGTAAATCCTATGTAAATATTATGTGTTCTGTATTTTGATGATTTTCTGCCCAAGGTTGACAATGCTGCCATCTACTCCCCCTCACATCTTCCTTACCTCTCTATATTTGATAGTTAAGTTTGTTAAATAGGCTTTTGGGAAGGGCGTTCACAATCACAAACTACCACACTAGATATTCTAAATTCAGATGATCAACCATTGTCCAATCCTAACATTGATAGCTCATGTTGCCCCTTGGGAAGAAGGACCATGTTTAGAAGAAGAGTAGAAAATGTATTGGCAGTTTAGGTTCAGAAGACTTCTAAGAAAAGTAATCAGCTTCTTTGTTGATTTTTTAAACTAAAGCCAAAATATGTATCTGGGTTAACTTAGCGGTCTCATCATTACTGATGGAATAGTATGCCAAGGAAAGTTTTTGGAGTTCCGAACACTTATCTGGTTTCTATATTTTTCTGGGGTTACTGCTTTAGGGGAAAGTTAAAGTAGCAATGGAGATTTTAAAAGAGAAATTTCCTTCTGGTCGGAAGAATAGAATCTTTGACTTTGGTGAGGTTCAAACATTTGATTAATGCCAGGTCAGTCTTCTGGCCATAGGACCATTCTTGAGAAAAGAAACAGCCACTATCTGCATTGCAATGAAAATGTAGTATACTTCCTCTTTTGGTATTTTTCCTCTACTGAGCTCACTCTCTTTATGAAATTCAAAATTTTGTCGAACTAACACAGGTATCTATAACATTATAGACTAAATTATTGGAATTATCTCTGTCTTTTGACAGAATGAATATTGCTTGAATACATTACAGTTATTACAGCTAATTGCATTTAATGCTTTCAACTTTTAAATTATAATAGCATATCTACCATGATATGCTAATAATAAATATTAAATCTTATGCCATAACTTGCTTAGTTTCATTTTTAATTTATGTATTGTGTTAGACCAATTTAAATAATGTTTGGGAAATAAATCTATAGATTTCACCTGGTTGTAAAAATGATAATGACTTTTTCGGTTTTTTCCTACCCTTTAATCTCCTGGTTACAGACATAACACTAGATAGGAGAAAAAGGAAAGAGAGAGAGAGGAGAGAGAGAGAGAGAGAGAGAGAGAGAGAGAGAGAGAGAGAGAGAGAAAGCCCTGAATCTGATTTCTTTCCTAACAAAGCTGAACCAACTCCTCTAAATGACACAACAATCAACACTGCCTCTCAGTGCCCTTGCATTTATATACTCTCTGAAAAATTCCTGGAATTTCAAGCATCACACAATCAGAAATTTTTGCAGTGGGCAAAACTACTCCTCTGCTAGAGCCTGAGGTAAATCATAGTCAGGCCCACATCCCTACACCTGAGATAGAAAGGAAAGCATATTATTACAATATTTCTGTGTTTTTTTTTAAAAAACAAAATTCCAGAATTCTCAAAACTTGTCTCTAACAAAAGGCATTGTGATAACTTAATGGTAAAGTAGAATAGACAGACATGAATTGTTTTTTATCTTAGCCACTCTGATTGGTATAAGGTAGAATGTCAGGGTGGTTTAGATTTGTCTTTCCTTATAGACTAAGGACTTTGAACATTTCTTTAAGTGATTCTCAGCCATTTGAAATTCCTCTGTTGTTAACTCTCTGTTTAGCTCTATACCCCATTTTTTGATTGGGTTATATCATGGTTTGAATATGCTTGGCCCAGGGAATGGCACTATTTGGAGGTGTAGTCTCATTAGATTAGGAATGTCACTGTGGGTGTGGGCCTTAAGATCCTCACCCTAGCTGCCTGGAAGTGAGTCTTTCTCTAGCAACCTTCAGAAAAAGATGTAGAACTCCTAACTCCTCCTGTACCATGCCTGCTTGAATACTGCCATATTCCTGCATTGATGATAATGGACTGAACCTCTGAACCTGTAAGCCAGACGCAATTAAATGTTTTCCTTATAAAAATTGCCTTGGTCATGGTGTCTGTTCACAGCAATAAAATTTTAAGTAAGACAGGTTGTTTGTTTATTTGAAGGTTAACTTCTTGAGTTCTTTATATATTTTGGATAGTAGTCCTTTATTTTATGTGGGGTTAGTGAAGATTTTTTCCCCAATCTGGAGGTTGGTGATTTATCCTATTGACTATGTCCTTTGCCTAACAGAAGCTTTTCAGTTTCATGAGGTCCCATTTATCAATTGTGATCTTAGAGCCTGAGCCATTGGAGTTTTGTTTAGGAAATTTTCCCTAGGGTCTAGAGTTTGAAGTTCTTACCCATTTTCTCTTCTATTAAATTCACTGTGTCTGGTTTTATTTTGAGGTCCTTAATCCATTTGGACTTGACCTTTGTGCAATGGAAAATATGGGTCTATTTTATTTTATCTGCATACAGACATCCAGTTGAACCATCACCATTTATTGAAGATGCTTTCTTTTTTCCATTGTACATTTTTGGATTCTTTGTCAAAGATGAAATATCCATAAGTGTATGAGATTATTTCTAGGTCTTCAGTTCTCTTCCATTGATCAACCTTTGTAACAATAAAATGCAGTTTTTATCACTAATGCTCTATAATATAGATTGAGGTCAAGGAAGGTGATTTCCCCAGAAGTTCTTTTATTCTTTAGAATTATTTTTGCTATCTGAATTGCAAAAATATAAAACTCATGTTACAGCACATGTTGGCAAGAATATAGAGGAAGAGGAATGTTCTTCCATTGCTGGTGGGATTGCAACCTGGTACAAGCACTCTAGAAATCAATCTGGAGATTCCTCAGAAAATTGGAAATAGATATACCTGAAGACCAGCTATGCTACTCTTTGGCATTTACCCAAAAGATACCCTACCATACCACAGGGGCACTTGCTCCACTAAGCTCTTATCAGCCTTATCTTTGATAATCAGAAGCTGTAAATAACCCAGATATCCCATAATGGAAAGAATGGCTCCAGAAAATACAGTTCATTTACACAATGGAATACTATTTGGTTATTAAGAATGAGGACATCATGAGTTTTGCAGGCAAATGGATGGAACTAGAAAATATCATCCCAGTAACATAACTCTGATTCAAAAGGACATGCATGGTATGTACTTAGTAATGAGTTGATATTAGCCAAAAAAAAAAAAAATAGAGAATGCCTAGGATACAATCAATGGAAAGCAAGAAGGTTAACAAGCAGAAGGGCCCAAGTGAGGATGCTTCAATCCTCTTGGAAGGGAGTAGAAAGCAACCAAGGGAGGGAGAGGGAGGAAGGGACCTGGGTGGGAGAGCAAAAGGAGGAGGGAAAAGGAGAACATGATCAGGTAAGTGGGGGAATATAGGAGAGAAGCCTTGAGGGCCACCAGAATGAATGGAAATATGCAGCCTCAAGGTGGGAGGTGGAGGGCACCTTCTAGAAAGTACCAGAGACTTGGGTGGTGAGAGAATCTCAGGATGCAAAGGGAGAGAGCTTATGTGAAATGCTCCACAGTGGGGAGAGGCAACTTGCTTGCAGAGTCTACCTCTAGTAGAAAGAGTGGAGGGATAGGGTTTCCATCCCATAGTCAAAAACTCTGACCCAGAATTGTTCCTGTCTAAAAGAACTGCAGGGACAAAAATGGAGGAGAGCCTGAAGGAAAGGAGTTCCAGTGACTAGCCCAAATTGGGATCTAGTTCAAGTGGAGACTCCAAGGCCTGACACTATTACTGATACTATGGTGTACATACAGACAGGACCCTAGCATGAGTGTCCTCTGAGAGGTCCAACAAGAAGCTAAGACAGAAGTAGACACACCCAATCATTGGACTGAAGTTGAGGACCCCTGTGGTTGAATTAGGGAAAAGCTGAATAAAGGTGAGGAGGAGGGAAGACATTATAGGAAGACCAGCAGTCTCAACTCACCCAGACCACTGAGATATTTCAGATATTGAGATACCAACAAGGCAGCATATAGGAACTGGTCCATAGATCCTGACACATATTCAGCAGAAGTTTTCCTGGTCTGGACTCAGTGGAAGAAGTGGAGCCTAACCCTCAAGACTTGAGGCTCCAGGGAGTAGGAAGGCCTGGAAGTGGGGGTGGTGGTGGTGGTGAGCATTCTCTTGGAGACATGGGTGAGGAGGAATGGGAAGAGGAACTGTGGGAGGACAGACTGGGAAGGGGTAGGACTGGACTGTTAAAAAATAAAAGTTATAAAAAGTTTTAAAAGAGAATACTGAAATAAAAGACTTGTTAAGTATCCACACAATTGTACACTGTCCCAAACTTTAATACCTGTCAGTCTGAAAGACAGTAAACTGTTCCTTTGTATGGATAAAATTTAATTACAGATTTTAATTTTTATGGTAATAGATTTTAACTGGAGTATTTTAAGAATGTTGTAAACAGCAGTAAGTAGAATATATCACTTTTTTATTATATTTCAAATGTTGTTAAAATTCTCAAAGCTTTCTAATGAGAAAGTAAACAAAGTTTGTCTTTGTATCTATAAAATTAAATAATTTTCCTAAATGGTCCTATTATTTTCATTAAAAGAAAAATTATCTCTTTAAACATGAAGTAATTATGTAACTGACACATATTGTAATGAAAATAGAGTCTGTTCTTGTCAAATTGATTATATCTATTGAATTTTACAGATTTTCATGAGGAGGAAGTATAATGTAAATGAATAGATAAGCAGTTAAACACAAAGATATGACTATGATTGTTTTTACACATTGCAGTTTTCATATAATCGTTTCAATAAAGTCACAACCAAATAAATGGGTAAATTTCATTCATTCCTCTTCAATTAGTTACTTAGCAAGTAACTACAGCAATAGACATTCCTGGGTATTTCAAAGAACCATGCTACCAGTATAAAAGAAAAAATAGCAAAATTTGAAGTCACTTTTTTGAAACTACAATATTTTTTTAAGAATTGGAAGTAAATGTGTTTTTCAAATGGTAGCAGGGTACTATTAAATTAAATATTAAGGATCACAAAATATCCTATCTTTTAAAAGTATACATCCAAAAGATACAGGACAAGGGACCTTGTGCTAGTTAAGAATCTCAGGGAGCGGATGCCCCAGAGAAGGGGAATACTGAGGGTGTAGGTATATGTGTGTGACGAAGAGTGGGTGGGTAGTTGGGTAGGGGAGAACATTCTCAGAGGCAAAATGGAGGGGGTATGAGGTAAAGAACTCTGAAGGGGGGTCGAGAAGGGGGGCATCATTTGGAATGTAAATAAATAAAATAATTTAATAATAATAATAAAGAATCACACTATGTTTTAAATTTTAGATAAGTTATAATGTATATGTAGTATTTAAAAAGAAAAAAATATATTAAGGTATTATTTAGAAAATAAGGAAAAAAAAAACATTTTAAGACCAGGAAGAAGATTGTTAATAGAACTACATGAATGAATACAAAATAATTCTTGCAGTTCTGCTTTTTAAAATTTCATTAGTCTTAGGAAGTATTTTTTTACATCAAGCACTTTCAACTCACAAAATAGACATAAAAAAGATAAATTTTAATAAGAGAAAAGATATGTTTCATACTGATGGTATGATATTATAATAAATATCTTTTCAATTTAAATTTTAAAAGAAATTGCAAAAATACTGTTTAACATAATTTTATTATAAAATTTTGTGTATGTAACAGAAATTTTATTTAAAATGATAGTAATTCATATAAAAATGATATGTTCATACAATATTTTTGATCTCAAAGGACAATTATTTTATGCATATAATTTTCATTAGGTAAGAAATAAAGTATACAGGAAGAGCATAAATTCATTTATGCTAAGGAAAACACTTTCAACAATTATTTCCTTGGGCATTTATTTCTAATGTTCTTTTCATGTTCTATTTTATAGAGAAGTTTAGTTTCAAATATCCATGATTCTTATTTGTCTTTATCTTTGGGGTACTTGCCTGATTTAAGTAGGCCAATCATGGTATGTACTTTTCAGATCAAAAACAATCATTTTCAAAATCCTTAACTCTGGATAATCATAGTTCATATAATCCTCCATTTTCAACCAACCTATCTCAAGCCAGTTGAAATAAGGAATTATTTTTTGATTAATTAATTACTTTACATTTTTCTCACTGTCCCCTTTCCAGTCACCCCCTCCCACACTTCTTCCCCTATCTCTCTTCTCCTTCACCTCTGAGCAGGTGGGTACCACCTGTGTATCCCCTCACCCTTGTACATCAAGACTCTGTAAGACTAGGCACATCTTCTAGCACTGAGGCAGACAAGGTCTTAGGGTTTTACTGCTGTAAACAGACACCATGACCAAGGCAAGTCTTATAAAGGACAACATTTAAATAGGGCTGGGTTACAGGTTCAAAATTTCAATCCATTATCATCAAAGCAGGAGCATGGTGACATCAAGGCAGACATGGCATGAGAGGAGCTGAGAGTCCTAGATCTTCATCTGAAGGATATTAGGAGAAGACTGACTTCTTGGTAGCTATGACCAGGTACTTAAAGTCCATGCCCAACAGTGACACACTGCCTCCAACAAGGCCACACCTACTCTAAGGCCACATCTCTAAATAGTGCCACTCCTTGGACCAAGCATATATAAATCATCACATTCTACTCTCTGGCTTCAATATGGTTGTTCAAACACATGGGGACCATACCTAGTATAATAAAGTACATTTAGTACAATTTCAAAAGTCCCCATAGTCTATAGCAGTCTCAACAATGTTAAAAGTCCAAAATTCAAAGTCTCTTCTGAGATTCATCCAATGACTTAATGGTAATCCCCAAAGCAAGACAGGAAACTGGTTACCTGGACAAATTCAAACTCTGTATCTCCATGTCTGATATCAGAGCAGTCTTCTGACCTCCAACTCCTTTTTCATCTTTGTTACTGCAGCAAATTTCTTTCTTTTGTGCTGGATCCACTTCTTGTTAGCAGATTTCCTCAGCAGGTTTTCCACAGTTCTGGCATCTTGACCATTGTGAGGTCTTCATGGTAATTTCACTTCACAACTTCTTGTTCCAGTATCTGAGATCCACATATCATTATCTGGACTTCCCCAAAGAGCTTGCATTACTTCTTCAGCTCTATTCTCTGTAGCACTGTATGCTCTGGTTGACTCTACTCCACTGCTACATTGTTCATGGTGGTCATCCCTTGGTACTGCCATCTCCAATATTTTGAGGTCTTCTGTTGCAACTAGGCTTCACCAATAGCTGCTCATAGGCTATCTTCATGGTGTCAAGCCTCAACTTCATTACATGACCTCTTCAGTCATAGGCTATAAACTACAAGTGAGGCTGTTCCTTCACCAGTGGCCTTCCAGGGTGTCTCATAGTACCAAGCCTCAGTTACTCTTTATGCCTTCAAGACCACTACCACCTGGATGACTCTTACACATTACCAAGAAGCTACAACACAAGGTACAAACTTGTCTATTTCTGGAACACAGCGTATTTGTGGTCTCAGAAAATACATCCCAGATTTCATCTCACTGATGCTGGTCACTTCTTAATCACCACTAATTTCTTAGCTCCACCAAACTAGCATCAATTGTTCCAGTAGTTTCCTTCTCCTCTTGACTATGAAGCTAAAGACAAATTTCTAAAGCTGCTGAGTTTTGTTGCTTTCTGAGGCTAGAACATGCTCCAACCCAGTTTTTCTACTACTAACTCTCTGTTTTCCAACTCCCTTATTGACTATGCTTGTCTTGGTATTTGCTCTGTAGATTGACCTTGAAAAGGGAGATCTGCATCACTCGGGCTCCTCCTTATTGAAATAAAAGGCATTATACCTCCAAGCCTGAACTTAAGATTTTTTTCTAGAATTTGTTCTGTCTCAGGCTGGCTTTGGACTTAGAGATCTGCTTAGTTTTGACTTCTGGGATTAAAGGTGTGTACCTCTGTGCATAAAAGTAAGTTTTTCCTGGAAACCATTCCTCAAGACCCAGATCAAAAGTATGTGTCTTCCACTATCAAGATCTGGATCACAAGTATGGCCTTCATTTCTGGACTGTAGTTCATTCCATGTTAAAAGTCTGAATTATTCCTTGTTCAACTGCAAACACAAATGTATTAAATTGTGTAGGATCTTGACACAAGATCACCAATCCCTTAATCTCTTTATCTCCTTGAACACAGGATTCAGCTTCATTTCACTTTCTGGTACCCCTTTATTACTTGAACTATACATTTTATATTTTCTTCTCTCAGCCTGCTCTTTTTCATTAAAACTCTCTTCAAAAAACTTAACCAGAGAATAAAGTCTCTGCTGAACTCTTTTGAGACTTACCTTGTCAATGCAATTAATATAAATCTCTTTACTTTAGCCTCAAGTAAACTCTTTAGACAGGCAAAAAACTACCACATTCTTCAGCAAAATACAACAAAAACATTTTCTAGGCCACATACTGAAATTTTCCACTGAAACTTCTTGGAGCAAGTCTGAACAGTTCAAATCACTCTCAGCAACAAAATCTTCAATATTCCTACTAGGCTGGCCCATTACATTTCACTTACAAGCAACAGCTTTTAGGATAGCCCAACTCCAGTTGTTTGGGACCCACATGAAGACAAAGCTCCACATGTGCTACATATGTGCACAGAGGCCTAGGTTGAGCAAGTATATGTTCTTTGGTTGGTGGTTCAAACTCTGTGAGCCCTAAGAGTCTATGTGAGTTGACTCTGTTTTTTTTTTTTTTTTCTGTAGAGTTCCTATGTCCTCCAGGGCTAATAATGTTACCTCCTATTCTTCCATAAGAGTCTCCAAGCTCCAGCCACCATTTGGCTTGGGTGTCTGAATCTGGCTGAGTAGGTTGCTGGGTGGAGCCTCTCAGAAGACAGCCATGATAGATTGGAATAAGAAGTTATTTAAACAAGAGTTGGCAAATGTACTTTAGGTCTGTTTCAATAAATGGAATGACAAAAATCATCTAACCCACATTGTACATTTTAACTCAAGAAAACACAAATATGAGATTTTGTGGCAAAAATTATAAATCAACCATTATGAAGAGACATGAAAGTAGAATTTCAGAATTAAAAAGTGTATAGGTAGAAGAAATTAATTATTACTAGCGGAGAAATTGCAACAGCACTGTGAATTAGACATAAACATACAATACAGGTAAATATTACTAATAAATGATAACAAACAAAGACTTCAAACTTATTGATTCAAGTTATTTCTGAGATTTATGAAAGTCAAGAGTTATACTACTGCAGTTTGCACTATGATACATTTAGTTGGCCTTCAAGATGCCAAAAGGAAATATATGAATATTGAAAAGTCTTATCTGTATACCAAAGTGCTAATATTTTATGTTCATTTATCAAGCAAATCATTTATTTGATAACACTGATGATTAAAATCAAGAAAATATATCTAAATATTTCATAATAGATTTTTACAACAATATAATTTTAAGTAAATTCTTATGCTTTAATAGAAGTTACTCACCAAGAATGTAAAGCAATATTTACTTTCAAAAACATGATATAGGTCAGTGAGATGATTGAGTAGAGGTATAAAAACTTGAGGTACATTGCATGTTCCCATAGTAGAGAAAGAAATTCTGAAATTGTGCTTTGTTCTCCAAATATATGTCATGGCATGCCTACAACAAACATACACACATACAAAAACACACACATTCACACACATACACACCACATACACAAACACACACACACAGAAAGATACCCCAAAATATTAAAAAGTGAATTATTACAGAAACTGCCAAAAAATTCTAGACTTCAATATCAATAAACCTTCTAGAAAAAAATGGCAATGAATACTAACTGAATGTTTGTTGCATATTAATGATACGGTTGTTATATCTGGAAATTTTCTATAAGTCAAATGTGTTAATTAAAATGAATAATAATCCTTTTCACTTTTCAACACACACACATTCACACACTGTCCTTTAGTAATTTATACATTTTATTTAAATATTACCTACTTAATATTGACAAAGTTAATTAATTTTCTAATTATCTCCTTACAGTTCAATTTTGCTTAAACTTTAGTATATTATTGTGAAAGTGTTGAAAGTGATGCATTGAATTAAATATGGTTTACTTAGATGGTTTGGTTTTTATTATGATGTGAATATTACTTTCTTATTTTAAGTCGACATTATAATATTTTATCATACAAACATACTAAGGGCCCATAAATGTTGAACTTCTAAGAAAAAAATCAAAATCAAGCCAATTGGTTTTCTGAGGAAACCTTTTTCTATTTTTACTGCATCTTCCTTCTTTTAAAGACAGTTATTATACTAAAATATAAGCTAAACAAAACATTTTTTGGAAAATACATTCTGTAGATGAATTTTAATCCAGCAGCATGGCTGCTTTGTCAAGGGGTGAAATCCAAAAACCTTTTAAGTCTATGTGATCCAGCAGAAATGCAGACATATCCTGGATTAGGATCTGTCTATAATGCAGACTTGTCCTTAATATATACCTCTAATCTCAAACAATGATGGTAAAGTTATTTTGTAGAAGGAGAGAGTCATGTTTGAAAGTGACATCTAATTAAGGGACAAAGTATGAATCAGAGAAAGATATGACAGAATACTTTGGAGATAGTATATACTCCCAGCTTTCACAAGAAGAGCACAGGAAAGAGGAACTTTAGAGATAGCAGATAGAGCAAGAGATGGATACAGTTCGTTCAGCACAAAGTAGTTCAGAGCATTTCAGTTAATATAGTTCAAAGTCAGTCTTTCCAAGCAGAGCATTTTAGTCAGAAACTGAGAGAAGCCAATTTGAATCAGCTACCTTGGAGAGGAGTTTGAGGCAGAATATCTGGGTTAAGCAAGCCATCGAGAGTTCACAAAGTCCTAAAAAGTGTGAGTTCACTCAGGGGTAAGCCTCCAAGATAACAATTACACCTGGCAAAAAATAGTTACATTTAAAATAATCACAAAAGGGCAATATTCTCTTTTAAACATAATGAATTATTATAGATATGTAAAATGAGATTAATTGAAGTAGAATAAAGTTATTCCATGATATACTTCTAGTTAAGCTCCTTTGGTTTCATTTAACAACAAATTCATTTAACAAAAATATATTCAGTTTCTAACTTTAATTCATTAGTCTGTTACAAAACTTCTTAAAATTTTATTCTCATGTAAAACAAAACAAATATAGGATTCAATGGCCATTGTTACCATTCAGAGAATTTTTAATTATCCAAGTGTTTTCATTTATTTCTAAATTTAGGAATTTTATATTGTCATGCCTTACTTAATAGTGTCTCAAAACCACCAATAACTGTTTTCTCATATCCAATGCCTTCTCATGGGCTCCACAAGCACTTGGCACATACATGGTGCCCATTCATAAATATAAGCAAAACATTCATTCACATAAAATAAAATAAATAAAAATAAGTTTTAAAATACATAGTAGTTTTCATCTAAATTGCTGTTTATTTCTTCCTATGTACCTATGTTTTACTTATTATTATATTTTAAGTTTTCCAAGGTCTCTTTAAGTATTTCTCAACATAGAATCTTGTATTTGTTAAAAAAGGTTTCTTTGGAAATGAAAAAAAAAACACTAAAATACCATTACTGTGAATGATATCACAATATAATAAAAATGGCTATTGTCTACATGATGAATGTTGGCAGTACTAATTAAGATTAGGAGAGTGGAAATCTTCTATACATCGTTAGTTAGAAAGCAAATTTATGTATAAGTACTGTAGAAAACACTGGGGAGGTTTCCTTAAAAAGCAGAATCTAAGCTGGGCAGTGGTGGCACATGCCTTTAATCCTAGCACTTGGGAGGCAGAGGCAAGTGGATTTCTGAGTTCGAGGCCAGCCTGGTCTACAGAGTGAGTTCCAGGACAGCCAAGGCTATACAGAGAAATGCTATCTCTAAAAAACCAAAAAAAAAAAAGCAAAATATAAGAATATTTTAGGATCCAGTAATGATATTTCTAGGGATACAACCAAAGAAGTGCTAACTGTACTCAAAATAAACCATATATTTCCATGTATTATTTTTCTTAGAATCTTCATAACATCTAATTTTTCTCTTTACTACCTGAATCTTTTAAGTTCCATTTACTTCCTGACTCTCAATAAGTCTTCCTCAAAAAGGGAATAGTTTGATTCAGAGAAACTAACTTGTTGTACAATACGCTACCTCTTCCTCAGGAATTTATAATCTTTCTGCTCCTTCTTTTGTAATAACCATAGCCTTGATGATATGAATGTTTGATTATTTTACTCCATCTAAGCTAAGTAAGTTAAAGTGTGTCAGATCAATTGTTTCTTGTTTAAGAACTTGGATGGTTATGAGACTCTATAGTATACCTAGCATTCAAAAATAAATTTTCTCACATTTTTAAGAGAGGCTGAAAGCAAAAGTACTTAATAAGTACATCTAAAAAATGTTTAGAAACCAATTTGAAAAACCTATCACATTTATTTCATATAACTATAGCAGGACCCTCTCCACTGGTGTCTACATTCTTTTTTATTTAGTTTTTTTGCCATGGTTTATAGTAGGAGATATAAATTTTTCCTGTGTATCAATCCTCAATTTGAGTGAGCAAACAGTTGACTATATCTTTTAAATGATGTAGCATTATTATACTTGTTGGGGTCCAGGAATTACCTCAGAAAACACATGAATACCAATCTCAGTCAGTTTATTGAGAATATGCCCAAGGACTAGTAAATCTGGGCCATGATCCAGATTTGGAAACTGAACTATGACATTCAGCTAAAATTCTACATAATTTTTAACCCCAAAATATACAAACATCTGTGACATGTTATTTCACCAATCAGAATTTATAGATAGGGTATTTCCTTAGGAACATGTCAATATTATGCATTTATCCTGTTTCCATTGTACAACGATGGCAGAAGACTTACGTTGTCTAATATTTATGTTCTAACTTGTTTCCCTGGATGGGCCTTGTCTAACTTTCATGTCTTAACTTACCAAGCAGGATGTCAGTTGCCCACATATATGCCACTTTCTGACAAGTAGGATATCAGTTCCCAGGGAGGTCTTGGAAACATAAACTTTAGTGGACCACTACTCAAAATGGAAGCCTTATTCCAAATAGTTTCTTGTATTTGTGTAGGTGAGTCTCTTATGTTGGGGTTCATCCCAGGAGCAGCTTATAAAGGCAAATATCATAAAAGCTTATACACAGGTGCAAGAAGTATTATTTGGTGCTTGGTTCTGGTCCAAACTTGTTGTGTGTAACTATAAGAAACAGTTCTACTGTCTTCTATTTGATTTGTTACTAAGGTCACAAAACATAACAGAATATATAATCAATCTTGGCATTAGAAAGTTTACTAGTAACAGAAGAAACATATGAGAAAGTTTCCTTATGACAAGCTACCCAGGTAATGGTTACCTAGGCCTTAACATTTTACCTAGGCCTTGAAATTCCATGTAGGCCTCAATATTTTACCTAGGTCCCAATAATACCAGTAAATCTAACTTACCTGGCATATTGATATACAAGGTTCAACACTGAATAGGAATGTTGGTGACAGTTCTTCCTCAAAAGGCTGTACAACATCTTCTAATACAACCAAAGTCTCCCAGCAGAGAAGGAACTGAACTTCTAGTTTAGTTCCAGCCTTTAGAATTAGAAACCGCTCCATTTAATTATGCTATGAAACCAATAGCAATGAAAATTAATATTAGTGTTTATTTGACCTGGAGGATCTCATTGGCCAACAATTCATGGGGAAGCCACTAACTCTTGGTACAGTAATTTTCACCCATCCACCCCACAGGTCTTTGGAGTATCCTTTGTTACTCTTGAATGGGACTTTTCTTTAAACTCCTTGACTGTTATTTTTAGGATCATTCCATATTTTTTTAATCAATCAATAAGATAAGTTTTATACTATAAGAATATTTTATAATTTCAGAAGGCTCACCAACATCCATTTATGAGTAAATTCTAATTTTTGTCTGTTTGTATAACTAAAAATAAAGTACTAAAACCATATTAACAACCACCTATACAATATGAATAGATCCTATAACATATCATTTGTTTAATCAAAAGAGCTGGATAAACTATAGTGTGTAGATGGTAGATAATATCCCATCTAACCCTCTATAATTTACATACAAGTTCTATAAGCCATCTTGTTTCCTTATGCTTGAGAAGACTGCTGACACAGAGATGCTTCTACTACTCACCACCTTCACAAGTCTCAGTTACAGTACTCAACCTGGTTCAGGCCCAATGCTACACTTTAGTCTTCTATGCCTGTTTCTAAGACTGTGCATCAGTCTGACATGCTTTAGCAAACAAGATAGTATCTATAATTCCTTTGGCAATATGAGAGTGCTAAAATAGCCTAGGGATGGGCAAAGGATCACTATCCTCCCTATCCTCCTTCTCTGTAGACTTTATATATGTGTGGGTATAAGTGGTCAAATATAAGTCAAGCCTAAATTTTAACTTCTTCATCTCTCCTGTGAATAAAGTTCTAACTGTCATGGTCAACACAAACTATCTTGTGCCCAATTTTCTAAACAACAGAACTTGATATTTGATAAGAATTCAGCCTGATAATTAAATGTGCCCAATTGCTTATATAGGAAATTTCATTGGAGACTTGTTATTTCAAGTCTTGCAACATTTGCCTCAAGGAGTAGTGAGTTTTTGTATTCTTCAGTCTCTTACACTATAATACTCAAATGATTTTGTCTAAGCTGAATTCTCACCACCTTACAATGTAGTCTGTGACATGCTGTTTCTCTCCCTTTAAAAAAGCTTCCAATTTGACTAGTTAAGCTACTGAAGACAAACCAAAACTATTTCTTTTACACCATTATCAAAGCCTCTGTTTGCTTCTTCTGCATAAATTCCTGACCTTTGATAGTAGAAGTATGATAAAGATATCCCGTTTCAGGCTGAGAGGCAGTTAATTCTGTGATAAGTCAAACTCTTTTTGTATAAATGACTTCATTTTCACTATTCTGTTTTGCCAAAGAATAACTGACTAAAATGAAGATCACATGTCTCTATGACTGTTCTTTGTTTACTCAGTCTCACAGGACAGTGGTGTAATCATTGATGTATTACCTTTTGTCTTTGCATGCTTCTCAGTCTGTAAAATAAATCTATTATAAACTTGTGTCAGCAGTTGACCCAGTAGATGACAATAATTCCATCACTGTTAATGGTTCAACCATGCTATATATGTGAAGCTTATACAAATAATGCTAATTTTGGTTGTGATTATAGGGTTTCTCCTTGGCCACCACATTAGATTGAACTAAGAATTCTTACAAAATTTTCAAGCATCTTATTACTTTGACTCCAGTTTGTAGTTTAGGGGAAGGATTAAGAGGTGTGGCACTATTGGCAAAGGCAAACCACTGTAGTAGGCTTATGGTTTCAAAAACACTCCTTT
This sequence comes from Arvicanthis niloticus, assembly GCF_011762505.2. Taxonomy (NCBI): domain Eukaryota; kingdom Metazoa; phylum Chordata; class Mammalia; order Rodentia; family Muridae; genus Arvicanthis; species Arvicanthis niloticus. The sequence goes on from NC_047679.1 coordinate 105,931,454, forward strand.
GTTCTCCAGTATGTTCTCTCTTTCCTGTTTGTAGACTTGATATCTTAGCTGATCAAGCTCTATACACATCTGACTGCTTCCATGTTCCCTGACACAATGGTGACAGACTTCTAACACTTAGTATAAGCTCTCAATAAACAATTCATTCTATAAGTTACCTTGGTCTTTGTATTTTATTACAACAATAATATCAAGTAATACCTCCACTGATACGCACATCTTGAATGATTTAAACATCATTATGGATGCTTAGCTATGGAAGATTTTGGTATTCATTTAGAATTTGTTCTTATATTGATAAATAAGACATAGTTTGTGTGAGTCCTTTTAGATATTGGTATGTTTTATCAGCCCAAAAATAGTGATAGTGATCAAAATATTTAATGAATAACACACATTAAGTAGTCATTGGAAAAAATAATGGAGAGTAAAGAAACATTATCGGGCAGTGGTGGCACACGCCTTTAATCCCAGCACTTGGGAGGCAGAGGCAGGTGGATTTCTGAGTTCGAGGCCAGCCTGGTCTACAGAGTGAGTTCCAGGACAGCCAGGGCTCCACAGAGAAACCCTGTCTCGAAAAACCAAAAAAAAAAAAAAGAAACATTATACACATTTGGAGTAAAGTAGTATTTGCATCAGTGACTAGAGAACAGACATTCATCCTTTCAATGTTACACAGTGTGTAAAGTACAGGTATATTGAAGTACTAAGAGAGCCAATGGTGATAATTCAGGAGGACAAAAGGCTATGGTAGATCTAAATTTCATAGAAGACCATAGATTGCAATGGAAGCTGTATTTTGAAAATAAAATGAACATGCATAGGAAGTCATTTCCAGTTAGTCTCAAACTCTGAGCTCTATTGTTCATATTTGAGTGGTTCTCCTTCTGAGGTATATTTGTGGGAACATGTAGCATAATCTCAAAGGCAGGGTTTAATATCCCCCTTTTTTGGCAGATATAGTGATTCTAATAGCCGATTCACAAGTGAGCTTCTGAAGTGAAAGTTGAACTAGTTTCTGAATAACGAGTATGTGCCTAAAGAAAATTGGCTCTCTGACTGTGGCAGCAAACTAACCAGTTTGATAAGGATATGGCTTTAATGTCTTTGATAATGGCAGGTGAAGTATTGTCACAAAGTTGAAGTATGAAATATGGGTATATACCAAGAATATATATTTGGTGGTTTAAAGACACAGAGCTAATCAAGGTATGCTAAGACTCTTCCTGGATATGTACCAAATGGCTGTTATTTCAAGTAAGTCAATACACTGCCCTCTCTAGGATTCGATGGCTAATCATTCTGCTGTCAAAGGTGCCTACTGATGTCTTCAACAAAGCAGGCTACTTTTGGTCAAAGTTGTTTCAACTTTGTAAGATTGATAGCCTCCTTATTCCTTTATTCCTAGCTGTCTTTAGGACTATGCTGATCTTATCATCAATGATTCCTGTTCTACCTATATTTAGGTCTGGTTAAATATCAATATATGATTTTGGAGAGTGATGTATATAAACTGGGTATTCAAAAACTTCCCTTACTTTGTATTAAACCTTGTTTGTCAAAATGCCTCCCATGATATTTCATTATACTCTATATTCAATAGTATTTCTTTATACATTCATGCACTTATAATTTTTGCCTTCCAATCACATTACAAATTGAATTAAGAACACTTTTAGTTGTTGCTCAGTGTGCTTTCAGGGTCCTGTATATATGAAATGAATTTTCTCAATAATCATGCCTGGTGAAGTTTATTTAAAACATTTTTATTTCTGTTTAAGTGCAATTAGGTACCCTTAAACTTACATTGGTAAGAGATGACTATATGTTCATATTAGTTGATTGTCCTGTGAAAAACAGACAAGGTAAGATGATAAGAACCTCTCTAGTAGTACTAAATAAATAAAAGAATCCATCTTCACTTTTATGTAATATAATACTTTCTTGTTATCCAAGGAAATCTAGTGAGGGATTTTGGAAACTGGTTGTAACAAAAAAATAGTATCACAAGATTTTTTTTATATTACTATGTATATTGGAGTTCCTTAGATATATAATTTTAGGCTCTAACTCAGCACAGGCTTAAGGACAAGAAATAGTAGAGTTTCAACACTAAGATGCTCCTTGTCCTACAACAGCATGGAATTAAGACATCATTGGAGAGATTATGCAAATTGTTTCCCTGGAGAAAATATGTTGTGTGGATTTCTGAAAGCTGACAAAATCAGAATTCGGTCCTTTGTCTCTTTTTAAAATGTATTTTATCTGCAGGTAGATTGCCAAGATCATCAAGATATCCCTAAACATGCAAGGCTGATGGTAGGACATCTCTGAAAACTGACAGCTGGGCCCCATTGCTGAGAACAAATTCCATACAAATGATTGAACATACAAAGATTGAGCTGATGTCAGCTCAGATCCTTCACCTATTGTTTTCTAGTTTCTTTAGCATGAGCATGTACTCTGCAGGCTAAACAAACTTGAACACCAATCCAGGTGTAAAATCCTACACCTAAAATATATTCTGACTGTAAGATGCTCTGAGGCAATGGTGGGGCCAAATTTATGGGAATGGCCAATTAATATTTTGTTTAACTTTAGGCCTATGCCACTAGTTTGAGCCCTTGCCTTACATTGCCTGTATAAGTAGAAACTGGCAAATGGATAGCCTAGAATCCTAAGATCAGGGCCATCTCCAGTTATCATCAAAAAGGCTTCTTCTGGAAGTAGATGAGAGCTAATATAGAAACCCACAGCCAGACATTAGGCAGGGAATCTCAACTGGAATTCTCCATCAGGTACCACCCCCCCTCAGAGATTAGGCTACCCCATGCAAAATGGGAAGGAAAGAGTACAGAAGTCAGAGAAAATAGAGGATACCAGGAGAACATGACTCACTGAATCAAATAAATGAGGCTCCTATGTGCTAATAGAGATGGAGCAGCAAGGGGCTTGCATGTGTCTGTGTCAGGTCTCCAATGTTTATGTTAAGGCTCTTAGTCAGGTGTTTTTGTGGGACTCCACATAGTTGAAGCGGGCATCTCTTACTCTTTTGCCTGCTCTTAGGACTCCTTTCCTCCTATTGGGTTACCTTGTTCAGCCTTGATATGAAGGCTTTCTTTGTCTTATTGTAGCTTGTTTTGTCCTGTTTGTTTGTCATCTCTTTGAGGCCTGTTCTTTTTGGAAGAGGAATGGAGGGGAAGTAGATCTGGATCTGAGGAAGTCAGAAAGTTAAGGGAAGCCAAGATAAATGGAGGGAGGTGAAACTTTTTTATATATTATATTTACATTTCAGATTTTATCTCCCTAACCCCTCTTCCCCCACAACACAGGAACCTCCTATCCCATCCCCCCTTCTCCTGCTTCTATGAGGATGAGCCCCCACCTACCACCCTACTCCCACCTCCCCACCCTCGAATTACCCCTGCCACTTGGTGTTCATCCTTCATGGGACCAAGAATCTCCTCTCTGACCTATGCCAGACAAGGCCATCCTCCCCTTCATGTACAGATGGAGTCATGGGTCCCTCCCTATGTGCTCCTGGGCTGGTGGTTTCGACTTTGGGGGGCTCTGTTTAGTTGGTATTGTTGCTCTCCTCATGGGGCCATAAGCCCTTTCTGCTCCTTGTCTTCTCTCTACCTTCTCCATTGTGAAACACTTGATCAGATCAGTGGTTAACTGTGAGCATTGGCCTCTGAATGTGTCAGCCTTTGGCAGACCTCTAAAGAGACAGCTATATCAAGCTCTTGTCAGCATGCACTTCCTGCCATTGACATCAGCGTCTAACTTTGGTGGCTGTACCTGGGAAGTAGACCCAGGTGGAATGGTCTCCAGATGGCTCCTCCTTCAGTTTCTGTCCCACACTTTGTTTCCATATCTACTCCCTTGAGAATTTTTGTTACTCCTTCTAAGTAGGACTGAGGCATCCACACTTGCTCTTTCTTGTTCATGAGCTTCATGTGGTCTGTGTTGAGTCTTGGTTATTCCAAGCTTTTGGGCTAACATCCACTTATCAGTGAGTAAACACCATGTGCATTCATTTGTAGTTGGGTTAACTCAGGATGATAATTTCTTGTTCCATCCATTTACCTACGAATTTCTCAAATTCATTATTTTTTAATAGCTGAGTAATGCTCCATTGCATAAATGTACCACATTTTTTGTATCCATTCCTCAGTTGCTGGGCTCCTTCCAGCTTCTGGTTACTATAAATAAGGCTGCTATGAACATAGTGGAGCATATGTCCTTCTTATATGTTGGAGCATCTTCTGGGTATATGCCCAGGAGTGGTATAGCTAGATCCTCAGGTACTGCTATGTCCAATTTTCTGAGAAACTGCCAAACTGATTTCCAGAGTGGTTGTACCAGCTTGCAATCCCACCAACAATGGAGGAGTGTTCCTCTTTCTCCACATCATCACCAACATCTACTATCACCTGAGTTTTTGATCTTAGCCATTCTGACTGGTGTGAGGTGGTATCTCAGGGTTGTTTTGATTTGCATTTCCCTGATGACTAAGGATGTTGAACATTTCTTAAGGTGATTCTTTGCCATTCTTGTTTCCTCAGTTGAGAATTCTTTGTTTAGCTCTATACCCCAGTTTTAATAGGGTAATTTAGTTGTCTGGAGTATAATTTCTTGAGTTCTTTGTATATATTGGATATTAGACCTCTATCAGATGTAGGACTGGTAAAGATCTTTTCCCAAACTGTTGGTTGCCGTTTTGTTTTATTGAAAATGTCCTGTGCCCTACATAATCTTTGCAATTTGATCAGGTCCTATTTATCACTTCTTGATCTTAGAGCATAAGCCATTGGTGTTCTGTTCAGGAACTTTTCCCCTGTGCCTAGGTATTCGAGGGTCTTCCCCAACTTCTCTTCTATTAGTTTCAGTGTATCTGGTTTTATATGAAGGTCCTTATCCACTTGGAGTTGAGCTTTGTACAAGGGGATAAGAATGGATTAATTTACATTCTTCTACATGCTGACATCCAGTTGAGCCAGCAGCATTTGTTGAAAGTGCTATCCTTTTTCCACTGGATGGTTTTTGCTCATTTGTCAAAGATCAAGTGACCATAAATATGTGGGTTCATTTCTGGATCTTCAATTCTATTCCATTGATCTTCCTGCCAGTCTCTGTAAAAATACCATGCAGTTTTTATCACTAATGCTCTGTAGTAGAGATTGAGGTCAGGGATGGTGATTCCCCCAGAAGTTCTTTTATTATTGAGAATGGTTCTCACCATTCTGTTTTTTTGTTATTCCAAATGAATTTGCAAATTGCTCTTTCTATCTCTATGAAGAATTGATTTGAAAATTTGATGGAGATTGCATTGAACCTGTAGATTGCTTTTGGCAAAATAGCCACTTTTACTAAATTAATCATGCCAATCTAGGAGCATGGGAGATCTTTCCATCTTCTGAGGTCTTCTTCTATTTCTTTCCTCAGAGACTTGAAGTTCTTGTCATAAAGATCTTTCACTTGTTTGGTTAGATTTACTCCAAGATGCTTTATATTATTTGTGACTTTTGTGAAGAATATCATGTTCTTAAATTCTGTTTTAACCTGTTTACTCTTTGAGTAGAGGAATGCTACTGATTTGTTTGACTTGATTTTATATCCAGCCACTTTGTTAAAGTTGTTTATCAGGTTTAGGAGTTCTCTGGTGGAAGTTTTAGGGTCACTTAAGTATACTATCATATCATCTGCAAATAGTGAAATTTTGACTTCTACTTTTCCTATTTGTATCCCTTTGACTTCCTTTTGTTGTCTAATTGCTCTGGCTGGACTTCCAGTACTATATTGAATAGGGAGGGTGAGAGTGGGCAGCCTGATCTTAGTGGAATTGCTTCATGTTTCTTTCCATTTTATTTGATGTGGCTACGGGCTTGCTGTATATTGCTTTTATTATGTTTAGGTATGGGCCTTGAATTCCTGATCTTTCCAAGACTTTAACATGAAGGGATGTTGAATTTTGTCAAATGATTTCTCAGCATCTATTGAGATGATCATGTGGGTTTTTTTCTTTGAGTTTATTTATGTAGTGGATTACATTGATGGATTTCTGAATATTGAACCATCCCTGCATTCCTGGCATAAAGCCTACTTGATCATGATGGATGATTGTTTTGATGTGTTCTTGAATTTGGTTTGTGAGATTTTTATTGAGTATTTTGCATCAATATTCATAAGAGAGATTGGTCTGTAATTCTCTTTCTTTGTTGGGTCTTTGTGGGGTTTAGGTATGAGCGTAATTGTACCTTCATAGAACACATTGGATACTGTGCCTTCTCTTTCTATTCTGTGGAATATTTTGAAGAGAATGGGTATTAGGTCTTCCTGGAAGGTCTGATAGAATTCTGCATTAAAACCATCTTGTCCCGGACTTTTTTTGGTAGGGAGACTTTTAATGACTGCTTCTATTTCTTTAGGGGTTATGGGACTGTTTAGATGGTTTATCTGCTCCTGATATATTTATTTATTTATTTATTTATTTATTTAGTTAGTTAGTTAGTTAGTTAGTTAGTTGGTTAGTTAGTTAGTTTTTTGAGACAGGGTTTCTCTGTGTAGCCCTGGCTGTTCTGAAACACACTTCGTAGACCAGGCTGGCCTCAAACTTATAAATCTTCCTGCCTCTGCCTCCCAAGTGCTTGGATTAAAGGCATGTGCCACCACCACCTGGCTCCCGATTTAATTGTGATACTTGGTATCTGTCTAGGAAATTGTCCATTTCATCCAGATTTTCCAATTTTGTTGAGTATAGGCCTTTGTACTAGAATCTGATGATTTTTTTAAATTTTCTCAGTTTCTGTTGTTATGTTTCCCTTTTCAGTTCTGATTTTATTAATTTGAATACTGTCTTTGTGCCTTTTGGTTAGTCTGGCTAATGGTTTATCTATCTTGTTGATTTTTTCAAAGAACCAGCTCCTGGGTTTGTTGATATTTTGTATAATTCTTTCTGTTTCTACTGGCTTGATTTTAGCTCTGAGTTTGATTATTTCCTTCAGTGTACTCCTCTTGGGTATATTAGCTTCTTTTTGTTCTAAAGCTTTCAGGTGTGCTGTCAAGTTCTTAGTGTATCCTCTTTCCAGTTTCTTTTTGTAGGCACTTAGAGTTATGAGTTTTCCTCTTATTACTGCTTTCATGGAGTCCCACAAGTTTTGGTATGATGTGTCCCAATTTTCATTAAATTCTAAAAAGTCTTTAATTTCTTTCTTTATTTCTTCCTTGACCAACTCATCATTGAGTAGAGCATTGTTCACTTTCCATGTGTATGTGGGCTTTCCATTGTTTTGATATTTAAAGTAAGAAATTAAATAAAGAAGAATTTTATTCCGTTGCCAAAGCAATTGAAAAAATAATATTGAATTCCTCAGTTAGATTTATGAGCAAAAATCTAATATTATAATTCTTATAGTTCAGAATTAAATTAGATGATATATATTTAAATAAATACTGTAGCTGATTGTAGATGCTTAATTGTGTGTGTGTTTATGTATATATGTATGAATATTATCAAACAATATTTTTCAATTTGTGGGTTGAAATGAGATATTATCTCTGTCTGAAAGGCCTTTGTATAGGAAATAGCTTGAGAAATCAATTTCAATATTCTCTACTCAGGCTCAAAAAAGAATCAGAAAATATTGGAATTGGTCATGAATATCAGATTTTGTTTGCAGGCTGTCTAAAATAATTATAATTTGCATAATGTTAAAAGAAAAGCTATAGTTTATTCTTTTTTCTCTGCATTTCAAGGTCAATTAATCAGTCAGACTTGAAATCACTACTTTATTTATTTATGCTAAAATGTCATTATTGCTCTTGAACTTGTTGTATAAAATATGTAAATGTTTTTGAGGAACCATAGGCAGCGAGTGCTTTCTGGAGGAGGGCTAATCATATTTCTATGAAGTGTAGCCTTTGGTGAGGGAGCTTTGCTCAAATAAAGCACTGCTTCTTCACTCAATCTCATGCAAGCAACTCTAATTAAATGCAGTTGCTGACAATAAAAAATATGAAAGTAGGAGGACAGCTTACTGAGAGAGCAAAAGCTTTGGCAGGAGTGGAATTGGAATTAAAGTAAAGAATAGAAGATAATATCAAAATATGTTATAAATATGTATGAATTTGCCAAGCAATAATTTTAGAGGCGTAAAAATTGAGATGGCCCAAGAGATTCCATTAGTACTCTCATGTGTATGAGTAGTAGCAGCATTCTCTTCTCTGTGAACAATATGCATCAAGTTAAGGTGGCTATATTAAAGTACAGATAGCATGGAAAAATAATTTAATACTGTTCACACCATAATTGAGCACTTTTCTCAGAATACAGCCATAAGTTTTGTCATTTGGGAAGTTGTTTCTATTTCAAAATCCATTGATTAAAGTTCATTCTATTTTATATCATTGCCATTTCAGAATATATTTGCTATCCTTATTAAGCATGAAGGTGTTTGCTCTTCCATTCATAAGAAGTACTATACAGATATTTTGGTATATGTGGATATCCTAGAAAACCCTACCCTTGAAGCCATTATATATATTATTAAGTAAAATGAAATTTGTTTGAGCACAAGTACTTCAAAAGTATAGTGCTCTATCTGATAATTCATATGACTTCTAAGTGAATAATGAGTATTTAGCATGTTAAGTGAGGAGTTATGGGATTAATGGGTTCATATATTAATGAAATAGAAATAAACAACATAAAAATGTATGACAGTTTTAAACTTACACATTGTTAAAATTAAATCTTAATTTAATTGTTTTGAACTAAGATTGACTAAAGGTAAATAAAACCAGGCAGACAAACTGTGAATAACATGGTATTGCTGACAAGTATTGAGACTTTGAGAAAGTGATTAAGTCATGTAATCTTTTTACTTATGATTGGATTAAGTGTATTTCCAAATTGTTTGGGAGCAGTATCTTACACCTTTCTATTTGCTCTTCAACTCTGCCATCATTTGAGGACATAATACTGTACCATTTATCCTTCTGATCTTTGATAGCACTGTGAAGTTTCCTTGACAGGATACAAAAAGCAACCATATTGGAAGCAAGTGGTACTTTTCTAATAGAAAATAATGCTGTTTTCTTGGTCTTGGTTTTTCTAGCATCCACAATGTTATGAGAAACATATTTGTGTTCTCTGTATATCACTATTTTAAATATGTTAAGTAGTAGTATAAAAGGATTGAGACCAAAATCTAGAATAGTTTGCACTAACTGATATCAGCAGGGCTTTTAAAACAATTATTTCATTATGTAAATGGCATGAGCATCAAGCAAATTACAAGATGGAAAATGTTTCTATTTCTTGTTAGTTCTGTGAGAATCGTCATACAATGTATTTTGACCATATTCACCCCACCTCCCAGATCCTCTTAGATTCACTGCGTGATTACCTAACCGCCCAACGTGGCTTTCTTCTTTTTATTTTTATCAACCAAGGCCTATCTGTACTGCTTTCCAATTAGGAGAAGTGTATACCCTGCTGAATAAACATGAATTAGATTATATATTACAATCAATTCCAGTTGTTTAATATCAGTGCTGACTTGTGTTACAAATATAGTTATTTTCTGCCTTTGATATTAATAAATTTATTTTTGAGGGGTACTTAAATCTTCAAGTAAGATATTTAATATAACTCTCCTTGAAGCTGTATTGTGCTTTAACTCCTTATTTTTATTAGCAATTTTAATTCTCCCAGAACATGAGAATATAATTCAAATTCATTTGAAACTATAATAAGTGAACTCTGATTTGTATCTATGGCAAAAGCTGATCTCAGGTTAAGGGTGATTGATTTTTTTTCAAATCACTAAGCAAAACTTGTGTACTTACTGAAATTTTAGGATTGTTCAACCATCTCCAACTTCTGTGCTGAAATCAGATCAAATCCAGAGCCTTCACTATGAAAGCAAACTACTTAGCTTCTTTTCAGAAAATTTGTTCCAGTTACTTGATTAAGTACTTCATTCTTGATTTTTTGAAAGCTGAGAATGCAATTCTTTAGTTGTATTTCATATTCTTTAATGTTATTCTTTTATAATTATGATAAGTATTTAAAAATTTATCTATAATCTTTATCCATTAATTATTTATCCTGAATAATTTTCAAGGTATGTAATATGTTGTCTTAAATTAATGTAACTTTTATGTATATTATTAGCATAACCTGTATTTATTTATTCGATCATTTTTCTTTCATATATATGCAATTCACTGCATGATTACCCAACCACTCAATATGGCTTCCTCCTGTATATCTTTCACAAGCTTCTAACTTGTAAAAAAAAGACTAAGGCATTTTCTGCTTCTAGATAGACACCTCGTTAAAAAGTTGATGCTAATGTAATTAAAAGGGGGCAGTACCTATATTAGGCTGTAATTGTAACATAGTAGCTCCATACACATGTTGCTAGCACTAGAGGCATAAAAGATACAACAGTTTTAGGACACATGGCTTCTTATTCCTTGGTTTCAAACAGTCATTAAAACCATTTTATATGTGGCAGGAAATTCCCAATGTGAAAGCCTTGGGTGGCTATTGCCTCATTTGTGAAAGGTAACCTTGTAAATTACTTTTGTAAATTACCCCAAAATATTGAATATGCGAAAGTCAGGAAGTATCTGTCAATGAAGAGTATATACAGAAAATAGAAACAGTTTAAGAAAAATAAGCATTTTGAAGGCAGCAAAAATAGAAGAGTTAATTTTTCTAAACCCACATTTCTCCTCCTTTTTCCATTTATTTATTTATTTATTTATTTATTTATTTATTTATTTTTACCCTCCAGATTTTATTCCCCTCCCAGTCTACCCTCTGATTCTTCCTATACCTCCTTCCTTCCTTCTGTCTCCATGAGGGTGTCCACACCCCTCCATGCCCCACCCCACCAGACCTCTAATCTCACTGGGGTCTAGTCTTTTGAGGGTTAGATACATCTTCTCTTACTTAACCCAGACTTGGCAGTCCTTCCTCTGCTCTATATGTGTTGGGGGCTTCATATTAGCTGGTGTATGCTGCCTGGTTGGTGGTCCAGTATCTGAGAGATCTCAGAGGTTCAGGTTGAGATGACAGGTCCCCCTATAGGGTTGTCCCCCTCCTCAGAATCTTCCAGCTTTTCCCAAATTCAACCACAGTGGTCAGAAGCTTCTGTCCATTGGTTGGGTGTAAATATCTGCAAGGTCCAAGATACCAGCAGTGGACCCACAAGATTTCAGGTTTTACTTGCTGGATGTTAATCTTGTTGGCACCCAGTATTTCCAAACTATGCTTACATTCCTCTATTTTGGAATAATAATGCATATTCTGTACTCCTTGAAACTATAATTTGCTTTATAGAACAATGCTAGAAGTATATAATTTGCTTCCTGACTTTATAGAGGGATATAACTAAGATGTCTTTGAATCTGAGACGGGATTTTGACCTTTCAAACAGTGTTGAGATTTTGGGAGACTATGGAGACATTTGAAGTTAGAATAAACCCATTTATCATTATGACATAGCCATGATTCTGTTAGACTCATGGAGTGAAATATGGTAAATTAAGTAAGAAATATCTAAAGTAGGCTCCAGTATTTGAACACTAGGTTCCCATTTACATGTTGTTGGGAGAAGTTTAGGAACTGTGGCCATAATGATGGAAGTTTATCACTGGAGGAGAGCCTTTGGTAGTTTAAAACTTCTAGTCATTTATGGTTCACTCTTTCTTCTTCATGATTGCTTTTCAAAATGTGAACCCTTAGTTTTCTGTCTTAGCCTTCATGTTGGCCCTGCCTTCATGCCTCCCAGCTAGGATGGATTCATCTCTTTGTGACCATAAGCCAAAATAACTTCTTTCTATGAATTGTTTTTGGTTATTGGGTTTCATCAGAGGAACATAAAAGTAGTGAAAACAAGGAATTACCAATTAAATCCCTAGAAAAACTGAGGAATAGTTGGAAAAATATAATTTAATAAACTAGAAAATCTAGAAAAAAATGAATAATGAATATATATCATACCACAATGAAACTAAGAAAGATTTTTTGGTACACTATTTTAATGACTCTCAATTAACATCTCGAAGTCATTGAGAAAAATGTCTCCTACCTTTTTTAAATTACATGCATGTATTAAGGTCAGTTTTAGGTTGAGGGTCTACCAATACAATAGATGCAAATAGTCAAAAAATAAGCAAGACAATAAACACAAATAATCAAAGAAAAAGGAAGGCATTAAAACCAATTACTTGAACACTCCCTTGGTAACTGTTTCTAAGGGATTATCAGGATGACCAAATTATCTGAGCCTACTTCCTTGTTTTAGCTCAAGGTTATTTTCATGTCTGAAGACTACTTCTCTGTTCTAGCCTAAAATTTAGAATCCTGTTTGAAATTACTTCTTTGTTCTAGCCTAATATTTATATTCCTGATTGAAATTTATTCTTTGTTCTGCCTAAGATTTAGATTCCTACCTGAAATTACTTCTTTGTTCTAGCCTAATGTCTGATTCCTGCCTGAAGCCTACTTACTTGTCATTAACTAATAGCGTATTCCTGCCAAGCAGCCCATTTTCTTTCCCTTGGCCCAATTCAGATTCTTGCCAAGCACCCCCAAAGGCTTTCCACCTCTACCCCTTTTTATTTCATTAACAAGACTGAGCCTGTCTTAGGTTGTTCTGACAAGAATGCCTTTCTTACCCTTCATGTAATATGCATTATCAAAAGCAATGTACGTCTGTCTTAGGTTGGCAAGGCTCTGTGCAGAATCTTGCCAGTCCTTGGCATGCCAGCCTGTTAATTTAATAACTCTGTCTGGTGGTCCATTTTTCAAGCCATGTACTTTGATTGTTAACATGTTGATGTTGTTAAAGAAAAGCTTTAACAGGATTGGCAGGAATAAAAGTATTCCCAAGACAAATATGTTTAGCATGATCAAGCTATGTAAGCTATTTTTGAAGCCTGACCAAAATAGAAATACTGACCTCAGGCCATGGGTAATTTTATCTGCAGTATCTACTGTATCAGCGTTCAGCAGAGCAGCATTCTTGAAATTCATAACCTCCCTATGTATCATTAAAATTTCCAGAGAGTTGTTAGAATTATGCCACATACCCTGCAAGTATCATTAAACTTCTTGATAATTATAATGACTACCACTGTAAATTTTAGAACTAACATGAATCCAATGGTATTTGGTATGTCATTCAAGATGGCTCCTTAATCTTAAATTCTGAATCACCTTCCAGTAATTTGAATAGGATAAAGAGCATCAATCCATTCTTCCAAATGCCTATCTAAATCCTCTTGTATATTCAACACATTAGTAACATTTTTTGCTAAATGACTAATAAAGTAGCTGTATTAAATTTTTGTGTCACAGCAATTGCAGAAGCAGTGGTGCTAGCAATTAATGTAATTAAAGCTATTATACCAGCAGTAATCAAGCCCACTACCTTCTTGCTTCTGCTTGAAGCCTGCTTCATTTTTTCCAGTACTTGCAAGCTATTTTTAGAATACCAAGGTTCTGTTATACTCAGGGCACTAAAACAAAAGCTGTTTGATAGACCTCCATAACTGATATGCCTGATTTCAAAACACTAACACAATTAGAATGCAAGCAATGCAACTTATATTACTGTAGAAGAAACAAAAGTATTTTTAACTTGACAATTTAAAAAGCCTTAACACATGTACTTACACTTGTTTGAAATCCAGATCCTGCTCCAACTTTAATTCTTGCTAACATAGCATCATAGAGAACTGCATCTAATTTCCATATATGTCTCTGAGAATGTCCAGAACCAGACTTCCAATGAAGACTGTTATTTCTAATATTGGATTGATTTCTAGACCAGTCCATGATTGAGTCTGAATATCTGGTCACATTTAATAACAGTACAAGAGGCATTACAACTTCTCTTTTTGATTCTCTGTTCCACAAGGTCTAAGAACTTGAGGCAAGGCAGCTTGGCCCATTAGGGGTATAGGTAAGCAATGGTGGATTGGGAACTTATGTCCAATAGCTATTCACCATTGTCAGGGCACTAAGCAAGCTCACAGGTCAGCATCATTCTTTGTCCTGGCATCAGCATGTCACACCCATAACTCTGGCGGCCACAATGCTCCTTCAGCATCCGGCAGAAAAACACAAACATGCCCTCTTCTCCACATTTAATTACTGATTTTGATCATGCCTTATGTCAGTAAGTATATCCTTCTCTTCAACTATGCATAAGTGTGCCTAGTTGTAGAGCACCATAGTCTCTCAGCAGAAGGTTCCTCAGCATACAAATAATTTTTTTAAAAAATTAAAATATAAAATTAAAAGAACATGATTTATATAAATTTGTGGTATACAGGGATATATCTCCCCCTTTTTCATTTTATGAAGATATTGTTTTAAAATGCCATGGGCCCATTCCACAGTCTCTTGTCCTTGACAATTATAAGAAATCCCTGTAATATAGATAATGTTAAATTGCTGCTAAAATGTCTAAAATGGTCAACTGCCCTAGCCAGTTCAATTATCTGTTTTTGTTTATTTGTTTTTCTTTTCTTTTTTTATTATTGGGTACTTTATTTATCTACATTTCAGATGTAATTTCTTTTCCCCCTTCCCCAATCCCAGAAACCCCTTAACCCAACCTCCCTCCTCCTATATCTATGATGGGTGCCCTCACCCATCCATCCACACCCACATCCCATCTCTCAAATTCCCCTCAATGGGGCATCCAGCCTTCAAGGGACAAAGACCCTTCTCTCCCACTGATGCCCCAAAAGGCCATCCTCCTCTACAAATACAGCTAGAGACATAGGTCCCTCTATGTGTGTTCCCAGGCTAGCTGTTTAGACCCAGGGAGCTCTGGTTAGTTGGTATTGTCCCTCTCCTCATGGGGCCACAAGCCCCTTCATTGCTTTCAGTCTTTTCTTTAACTCCTCCTCTGGGACCCTGTGATCAGTTTGATGGTTAGCTGTGAGCATCTGCCTCTGTATATGTCAGACTTTGGCATTGCCACTCAGGAGACAGGTATATCTGGCTCCTGTCAGCATGCACTTCCAGACATCCACAACAGTGTTTGCATATGGTAATTGCATCTGGGAGGGATCTCCAGGCGGGAGGTCTCTTGATGGTCTCTCTTCTAATTTCTGTCCCACACATTGTCTCATATTTGCTTCTGTGAGTATTTAGTTACACATTCTAAGAAGGACCAGAGCACCCACACTTTGTTCTTTTTCTTGGTCTTCATGTGGTCTATGAGTTATGTCTTGGGTATTGTGAGATTTGCAGATAATATCCACTTATCAATGAGTGCATATCATGTGTGTTCTTTTGTGATTGGGTTACCTTAGTCAGGATGATATTTTCTAGTTCCATCCATTTGCCCAAGAATTTCATGAAGTCATTGTTTTTAAGAGCTTAGTAGTACTCCATTGTGTAAATGTACCACATTTTCTGTATCTATTTCTCTGTTGAAAGACATCTGGGTTCTTTCAAGCTTCTGGCTACTATAAATAATGTTGCTATGAAGATAGTGGAGCATGTGTCCTTGCTGTATGTTGGAGCATCTTTTGGGTATCTGCCCAGGAGTTTTATCATTGGATCCACAGGTAATACTATGGCCAATATTCTGATTTCCAGAGTGGTTGTACAAGCTCACAATTCCACCAACAGTGGAGGAGTGTTTTTTTTTTTTTTCTTCTCATCCATGAGCATGAGAGATCTTTCCATCTTCTGAGATCTTCTTCAATTTCTTTGTTCAGGAACTTGAAGTGCTTGTCATACAGATCTGTTGCTTGATTGTTGAGATTCACACCAAGGTATTTTATATTATTTGTGACTATTGTGAAGGGTGTCATTTCTCTAATTTCATTCTTATACAGCTTATGCTTTAAGTAGAGGAAGGGGCTACTGATTTGTTTGAGTTAATTTTATATCCAGCAACTTTGCTAAAGTTATTTAACAGGGTTAGTTCTCTGGTGGAAATGTTGGGGTCACTTTAGTATACTATCATGTCATCAGCAAATAGTGATATTTTGACTCCTTGCTTTCCAATTTGTTTTCCTTTCATCTCCTTTTGTTTTCTAATTGCTCTGGCTAGGATTCTGACTGAGTACTATATTGAATAGATAGGGAGAGAGTGGGCAGCCTTGTCTAGTTCCTGATTTTAGTGTGATTGCTCCAAGTTTCTCTCCATTTAGTTTGATGTTGGCTACTGGTTTGTATATTGCTTTTACTATGTTTATGTATGGGCCTTGAATTCCTGTTCTTTCCAAGATTTTTACCATAAAGGGGTGTTGAATTTTGTGAAATGCTTTCTCAGATCTAGTGAGATGATCATGTGTTTTTGTCTTTGAGTTTGTTTATATAGTAGATCACATTGATGGATTTCCATATATTGAACCATCCTTGCATTCCTGGGATAAAGCCTACTTGATCCTGGCAGATGATTGTTTTTGATGTATTCCTGGATTTGTATTGCTAGAATTTTATTGTGTATTTTTGCATCAATATTCATAAGGAAGATTGGTCTGGAGTTCTCTTTCATTATTGGATCTTTGTGTGGTTTAGGTATGAACATAATTGTGGCTTCAAAAAAGAAATTAGCTTGTGTTCCTTCTGTTTCTACTTTGTGGAAACAAGCTGGAGAAACCATCCTAATATTGAATAAAATCAACTTTCAACCTAAAGTTACCAAAAAGATAAGGATGGATGCTTTATACACATCAAAAGAAAAAAAACACCAAGATGAACTCTTAATTCTGAACCTCTATAATCCAAATGCAAGGGCACCCATATTCATAAAAGAAACTTTACTAAAGCTCAAAGCACACATTGCACCACAATAATAGTGGGAAACTTCAGCACTCCACTCTCATCAATGGACAGATTATGGAAACAGAAACTAAACAGAGGCACAGTGAAATTAAGAGAAGTTATAAATCAAATGGATTTAGCAGATATATATAGAACATTTCATCCTAAAACAAAAGAATATACATTTTTCTTAGCACCTCATGGCACCTTCTCCAAAACTGACAATACAATTGGTCACAAAACAGGCCTCAACAGATACAAAAAATTGAAATAATCCTATGCATACTATCAAATCACCACAGACTAAGGTTGGTCTTCAATAATAACAAAAACAATAGAAACCCCACATACACAGGAAAGCTGAACAATGCTCTACTCAATGATGACTTGGTCAAGGGAGAAATAAGAATAAAAGAAATTAAAAACCTTTTAGAATTTAATGAGAATGAAGACACATCATTCCAAAACTTATAGATCAAAATGAAAACAGTGCTAAGTGGAAAACTCATATGCATCCCTCCAAAAAGAAACTAGAGGAATCATACACTAGCAGCCTAACAATACACCTGAGAGCTCTAGAACAAAAAGAAACAAATGCACCCAAGAAGAATAGACAGCAGGAAATAATCAAACCCATGGCTGATATCAACCAAGTAGAAACAAAAAGAACTATACAAAGAATCAACAAGACCAGGAACTTGTTCTTTGAGAAAATCAACAAGATAGATAAACCCTTAGCCAGAATAACCAGAGGGCACAGAGACAGTATTTAAATTAATAAAATCAGAACTGAAAATGGAGACATAGCAGCAGAAACCAAAGAAATTGAAAATATCTTCAGATCATACTATAAAAGCCTATAGTCAACCAAATTGGAAAATCTGGATGAAAATGACAATTTTCTAGACAGATACCAGGTGCCAAAATTAAAACAGGATCAGATAAACCATCTAAATTTTCACATAACCCCTAATGAAATAGAAGCAGTCATTAAATGTCTCCCAAACAAAAAAAGTCCAAGACCAGTTGGGTTTAGTCCAGAACTCTGAGATCTTCAAAAAAGACCTAATATCAGTATTCTTCAAACTGTTCCACAAAATAGAAACAGAAGGAACACTACCCAATTTATTCTATGAAGCCACAATTGTGCTTATACCTAAACTACACAAAGACCTAACAAAAAAGAGATCGTCAGGCCAAACACCCTTGTGAATATCAGTGCAAACATACTCAATAAAATTCTGGCAAACCCAAATGCAAGAACAAATCAAAACAATCATCAATCATGATCAATTAGGCTTTATCCCAGGAATGCAGGGATAGTTCAATATATGGAAATCCATCAACATAATTCACTACATAAACAAACTCAAAAAAAAACCCACATGATAATTTCATTAGATTCTGAAAAATCATTTGAAAAAATTCAATATCCCTTCATATTAAAAGTCTTGGAAAGATCAGCAATTCAAGGCCCATACCTAAACATAGTAAAAACAGTATACAGCAAACCAGTGGCGAACATCAAACTAAATGGAGAGAAACTCGAAACGATCCCATTGAACTCACGGACTAGACAAGGCTGCCCACTTTCTCCCTATCTATTCAATATAGTACTGGAAATCCTAGCCAGAGCAATTAGACAACAAAAGGAAATCAAAGGGATACAAAGGAAAAAGTCAAAATATCACTATTTGCAGATGATATGATAGTATACTTAAGTGACCCTAAAACTTACACCAGAGAACTCCTAAACCTGATAAACAACTTCAACAAATTGGTTGGATGTAAAATCAATTCAAACAAATCAGTAGCCTTCCTCTACTCAAATGATAAACAAGCTGAGAAAGAAATTAGGGAAATGGCACCCTTCACAATAGTCACAAATAATATAAAATACCTTGGTGTGATTTTAACCAAGCAAGTGAAATATCTCTATGAAAAGATCTTCAAGTCTCTGAAGAAAGAATTCAAAGATGATCTCAGAAGATAGAAAGATCTCCCATGCTCATGGATTGGCAGGATTAATATAGTAAAAATGGCCCACTTGATAAAACAACCTACAGATTTTAATGCATTCCCCATAGAGATTCCAACTCAATTATTCATAGAGTTAGAAAGAGTAATTGCCAATTTCATTTGAAATAATAAAAAACCCAGGATAGCAAAAACTAGAGCTTGATGAGCTCATTTATTGTTTCTCTTACGTATTCTTATGTATGTGTTTAGGGCTGGCAATTATTTTTTGCATAATGTATTAAGGGAACAGGAAACAGATTTACTTTCTCTCTTAGCTGGCATAAAATTTTGCCACCAATTCATCCAGAAGTAAGACTTTGTAATATATCACCTATTCATTTTGCATTTTAAATTGTGTTGTTTTTATGCAAATTTAATTTGGGCAACAATATTCCTGAGATATAATATATACAGCTTCCCTGTCATTTATTTAAATACCATCTCACAGCAGGTGTCTTAGTTTTCTGGTTCTTAAATTTTTCCCACATCTTCTGGGATGTTTCCTGTGTCTTAGGTGTAGGGGTTGTATTGTAGATATATCCACTGACTCTGCTCATCCCAGGATGTTTTGACAGTGGTGGATTTATGTAAAAGTCTCTGTCCATTGCAAATAGAAGTTTCTTTGATGAAGACTGAGCACTACATGTGTGTATGTATGTATGTGTATGCTATAAGGATAAGCACTCACAATATAGTCAGGAATTATACTGGCTTAAGAAAGTGGCAGTAGGTGGTTCTCTACAAGGGCTCATTTTACCTTCCGTGTGTAGGTGGGTAGGTTAACTGTACTAGCAGTAGTTTTCTTCTAATGAGTGGACTTTAAGTCTAATTATGCAGCTTTTGGTTACCCCCAAGATAGAAATGTAATAATAGAACCATTGGGATTACCATTATTCACTAGTCATTTTTTCCACTTCTTAACTGTCCTTCTGGGTCAGACTACTAGTTGCTTTTGATCCCTTGGCAGCTTGAATAGCATATTCTGATACCATGAGGGTTTGTACTCAGGGAGAAAACTTCCTTAATTCCTCCAACTCATGTGGCCAAAATGTATGATGTCTTTAGCAAAAATGTCTTCACTTAAACTTCTAGTAGGTAAATAAGGAAATAACCTATATTAATTTCAGAGTCTGCCATATTCCTTTGACCAACAACTGTAAGGGATTTTTGCCTTACTGGACCCTACAGTTTTTATTAGATAATGTGTGGCTAGTCAGGGGAGCATTTTCACCATAAATAATATAATTTCAGAGTATCACCACAATGAGGTTTTATAATGTATATGTGGAAATATATTTACATATATTGTATTTTATATAAGCATATAATAATAGAAATATCACTAAAGGTAATTCTACTTTATGTTTTCAGCTGAAACTACAAACTTGCATAGGTTGACTTGCCAGCAAGTCTTCAAGATCCTCCTGGCTCTATCTAACACCTCATACTGAGGTTACAGACGCAATCAGCTATGCCCAGCTTGTTGTATGGGTGGTAGGAATTTGTCCTCAGGTCCTAAAGCATGCACAGCACATACTGCTAACATCATTCTAGCCTCTAAACATTATTTTTTGTGTCATGCTATATGTCAGATGAATTAGGATGAAAAGTAAGGCATACCTAGGATACTTAAACAATATGACTGCCTAAACAGGATCTGAATAAACTACTAGTGAAATATAAAAACCTTATTGGGCTCTGCCCCTAATCAAAAAATACAGGTAATTAAAGGCTGCTGAAATTGGAAGATTTGATATTCCTCAGGTGGAAACAAAAACCATTAGAATTTGATCAGCCCTTATATCATATACATACTAGAAATAACATATGGTACCAGCAGTTTATTTATGTATTTATGCATATATATATATATATATATATATATATATATATATATATATATAATGATTACAATCACATGAGCAATGGCATGAAATTGAGAGGAACAAGGATGAACATAGGAAGCATTGGATAGAGATAAAGGAAAGAAAATTGAAAAAATGTCTGTCATTACTTTATTAGTTTAGATAATTGTAAAGAGGAATTTTAAAGTTTTATGTAGACAAACAAGCTATGCAGGTGATGTTTTTAATTAAAAATACAAACAGAAAAATGAACCTTCATAAAAGTAAACTAAAAGCATTAGGTGGGTATGATTTAGCTTTTCTCTTCTGAGGAAATAAATTCACTCTAGGAGTAAGATAATCATTCATATTTGGAAGCTTATAGATTCCTTTAAAAATACTCCTAATGTTTAACTATTCAGATAGGGTAAACTGTTTTATATTTTAGTCATTGCTGGTGATTGTCAATAAAAAAAAATTCTCTCCATTAAACCAGATTTATGCTTTTCTTCATAATATGGTGGTTAGAGAGTTTCTTTCATAATAATAATAAAAAAAATTCTGTAAGGAAAAATAGAGTGGTCCCAACTACAGATATTTCTTTTAATTAAGCTGTCTCAGAAATGATAGAAGTGAAGGACAGGTTGTAGAAAATCATGTGTAACTGTTATTGGATTGTATTTGATGATGACAAGATAAAAATTCTCTCCAAGAAGAAAACTTCAATCAATCTGTAATGTAGATTTATGTGCTGCTGAAATTTAAGCTGTTGTAATAATGTCAACATTTTAACTGGACCATGAAAGTCAAACATCTGGATATAGTTCTACTACAAGAACAATTCTGAGAGCAAATCAAAGAAAATTTCCATGCCACTGTATTCATTGTTTAACGAACTCTGGAATCCTCATGGTTGTAACATGCATTACTTTGGAAATAAGTGCAATTTAAGTTTGGAATTTTGTCTGACATGTCCTGTTCTTTATCTGAACAGTATAATGTTTTAAATGCTTCTTGTGTGCATAAAATGTATTTCTTCCATGAAGAACAGATAATTTAGTTTAGTGATATATCTTGTTTGATACACTCAAATGATGAGTTATTTTTTACTTTTTATTTTCTGTATAATGGAGATTTAAATCTTGACCAAAAGTTAGATCACTGGTAGAATTTACTACATTTCTGTTAACCTTAGTTCAAAATGTATATTGAAACAGCCATTCAGAATTCCTAGCAGGAATTTATGGCAGTCTGAACAATAGGTATACATAATTTTTCTACTCATATAGCTAAATATTTAGTGTTCTTACTTTATGCTTTTGATAAAAGTATGGTGCCTAATATTCTGAAACAGTAAAAATAAGCATTATAAATTATTGCTATTATATGTTTATTCTTTAGGGATTGAGATGTTATTTTCATGAGTGACTAAATATCAGGCTCTCACATGTCATTGAATAAAATTAAATTTGTAGCAGTGTACAATAAAAGTAACACAATTCTGAAAAAAAAGCAGAATAAAAATTGATTAATACCCATTTTCAGTGATATCATTTTTATATGCTTCTTGTATTTAAACATAGCTATTATATATATAAATACATATATGTAGACACTGACAAGGAAAAAGAAGTAGAAAATATATCTAAACTCTTACTCTATATTTGATATTGTGATTATTTAAAAGTTCATTCATTCTCTGGTGTTTCTTCCTCTTGCAAATATTTTCTCCAATCAATTATCTGGATAATGTTGTTCATCATATGACAAAGAAAGAAAACATGAGAAAATCTGTACTTAAGTATACACAGAGGAAACTGGAACAGCTATTAGAATGAGAAATAATCTAAACCTCTAATTTGTCAGACAAAAGAAAATTAAGTCTCTTTTCTCCCTGTCTAAAAGGGTAAGAGCTCATCTCTTTATGGTTTAAGCAGTAAGCCTTTCTGAGAAGACTGAGCAATAATGTTCAGTAGAAAGCCCACCAGTCACATTTACTCTGCATGAAAGCCACCAGACTTTCCAGGAATGAAGTTTTGCATCTCATTTAATCACAGTAAGTGCCATTTTCCCACAGCAAGGGAAAAAAAGAATTTCTAACTAACAAAAGACTAGCTAACAAAGAGGTTTGCAAGTACTATTGTAATGACTGGTGGAAATTATCCAGTGATATAATTGTAAAAGTGTAAGTGAAAGCCACAGGACTAAGCACATTGTTTGTCAATAGTGTATGTGAGATGTGTAACTTGAAACATAAGTATATGTGCTAACACTAACAACCAAATCTATGTTTGAAATGGCCAACGTCAGTAAATAGCTTTTCAAGGAACTTGAAATGAATTACTAAAACAACCTACTACATTATTCTAATGTTTGTTCTTTGTAGTGAATAATTTTAGATTATATTTACATCACGATTAGTATAGGTTATTATTTCTTCCCTATCACTTTTCCTTTTCTTTTGCTCTTGCATTTTTATTCTAAAACAATATGTAAAGTAAATGAGGAACTCCATACTATGAATTACTTTACCATAGATATACTTTCACTTTTTTATTGATGACAGTAACAAAGAGTATTCACTGACTGTATTGTTTTTCACTGTGTAATTTAAATTTTTTTTACCATATAGGTTGATCTTACATAAATACTCCAAAATGTGAAACCTATTTAATTTTGAAAGTTATCCTTTTTGTTTTGCCTGTAGTTTAATATAATGTTTTCTTGAAAAAATTTTTTTTTGGTTTTTCAAGACAGGGTTTCTCTGTGTAGTCCTGGTCACTCTGTAGCTGGCCTCGAACTCAGAAATCCACCTGCCTCTGCCTCCCAAGTGCTGGGATTAAAGGCGTGTGCCACCACCACCCGGAAATTTTAAATTACTATACTTTTATGTAGATTCAATAAGCAAATTATAAAAGCACTCTGAGTCCTATACTTAATTATATCAGTGATACTTTACAAATCACACATAATATTCAAACAAGTATACATATTATTCACTTATGATTATATTTTACCATATTATTTTTTATAATTTTATATATTTTATGTAGTACCTATACATGCATATAATTATTTTAAACAAATATAACCTCCACTTTCTTCCCTCCACCATGTTTCACTCCTAATTTTATGTCCAATCTTTCCACCAGTTTTTCTAGACTGTTTGTCTTCTTTCTTTGAAATAATATTCAAAGTTCTCTTAGAGCTGGCTGTGTGTGCATATATGTATCATAATCTACTGGAACCTGCATAGCCTGGCAAAGCTCATGTCTCTGCAGAAATCTGTTTCTCCCTTTTGATGAAAATGGTTCTCTGAGTAGTTGTTCAAATTCATGCTTCCTTCCTCGTCTATGCTGAGATTTTTGGCTGGCTTGGTCATGTGTAGGATTTGTGTATGCATTGCCAAGCTCTTATGAGTTCATGTTTGAAACTGCATCATCATGTCCAGTAAATACTGTTGGATTGGAGATATTTACTACTGCTGAATCTTACACTCATTCAATCATTCTACCTTCTCTTCTGTGATGGTTATTGAGCCATTATTGGAGAAGTATGTCATTTGTCCCTTTTTAGATCTAAGAACTCAATAATCTCTTATTTTCTGTATCTTGATTAGTTGTTGTTTGTATTAATCACCAATAACTGTAAAAAAGGCTTATCTAATATTGTTTGAAAGATTAATTAATCAGTAAGTATAAAGACAGTTTTTGAGAGGAAGTTCATTTTTATATCTACCTAGCAGAGTAATAGCAATAGGTCTCCATAGGATTTTGAGGCCTTTATTCCTAGTGCACACCTTTAAAAAAGCCAAGTATACTACCAAGAGAGAAAAGTCTTCTTATTTTTTGTTGTTTTTTCTTTTTACTTTGAGAGAAAAGTCTTTAACAATATTATCCAACTATGAAAGCTACAAGAGCAATTGACCTAAAAGATACTCCCCATAATGAAATAGTGACCCAACTATTATGGAAGCAAACTATAAAGACTTTTACACATTTCATTTATATATTCTTTGTGCTTATATGTTTGTATTTATATAATTTCACATAAATACAAATATAGATTATATTACCTGGCAACACACATTAAAAAATTAAATATGAACAATATCATTAATTTTACATATTTATACTGGTACACATATTCTCTTCATATCAGTTTAACAGCTAGTATTAAAAATTAGTTATTCAAAACATTATAGTGTCAAAAAGATATATATATATGTTTATATATATATGTTTATATATATATATATATATATATATATATGGTATAAGTTAGAAGAAGTAAAGAATTCTAAAATTGTAAACATGCTAAAATACTTAAAAGTTACTAAAAATCTAAGAAATAAAGATACATCATACTTATCAATCTTTAGAAAAATATTATCCTGAGAATATTCCAACTACTCAAAGCAATCTACCAAATTATGGTAATCTTTATCAAAACCCTAATCAAATCCTAATCAGAAGTTTAAATCAATGATTAAAAAGCTGATCTTAAAACAGTACACTGCCCAAACATGTAATAAAAGAATAGCATCAAATGAAAGTATCCTGCTTTGAAGGAATTTGTACAGGCTGAGGTTGAGTTATATTAAGTTTTGAAAAATGGGGGTTAAATGAGCGACACTAACTTAGAGGCAAACAATAATGTCAAAGAACAAGATAGTTGAAGAAATAACATGAAATATTCTTGAAATAGAAATGTTAAAACAGTGAGATTGATGAGATTTCTCAGTAATAGTTCAGGGATATCCTCAGACACAAATAAAATGATTATTAACTTTAGAGACATTAACAAGTTATACTAGGTCTTCCAAAGCACACAAGATCCTCCTGGGAATTGATAAGTTGAACATGAATGCCCAGTTTTACATTTGTTCACAGTTCTGAATTATCCTGAGGTACACATTTTTGTGACATTATGAAATTGGTGTTTTCTTTTTTTTAAACTTAGTTCCACAATGAGAAACAAAAGTAGATTTTGGTATCTAACAATACATCTGTAGATGAGAACAAATAGTACACAGTTTCAAAAATGAATGTTATAAAGGTATATTGATGAATAAATAATGGAAATGGTGTTCAAATTTGTACTTAAATGAAAGTAATAAAGAGATAACATATATAAACCTATATACTTACAATGAAATGATTTTAAGAAAAGACACCAAACTATGCATAATTTAAGAATAATTCATATTACATGTAATGCTGGAAAATCTGGATTTCCAAATGTAAAATAATATGACTAACATGATATCTGTTACAACATACAGGATCAACATAGAATGGTTCAA
Organism: Arvicanthis niloticus; assembly: GCF_011762505.2. Lineage (NCBI taxonomy): Eukaryota > Metazoa > Chordata > Mammalia > Rodentia > Muridae > Arvicanthis > Arvicanthis niloticus. The sequence continues at coordinate 105,957,435 of NC_047679.1, forward strand.
AACCTAAAATTTAAAACCCTAATATAAAATATGCTATGAAATCACATTCAAAATGATATCTTGCACGTGTCTGTGAAAGCATGATTTGAAGAATTCAAAAGCTCAAACAACAAAAGTAAATCAACGCAAATGGAACTACACCAAACTGAAATATTTTGCACAGTCTAAAAACCTAGGGAATGTATAAAGACAACCTACAAAATGAGAAAAATAAAGTATTTACAAACAAAATTTAACAAATGTCTAATAATTTTCAATATTATTCAAACATATTTTGAACAAAAATATTCAAAAATATAAAGAATTTGTACAACAACATTACAATAGTTCAATTAAAATACAAACTCAACTAAGGGATCAACTATTTAAAAGTGCATAAAAATCTGAAGAGGTAAAAAATATAATGTTTAGCATTATTAATCACCAGAAACTTGTAAATTGAAGCTGTAATGAGCTATCACCTGACTACAATAAGAATGGCTTTAAAACACAACACTGACAGTTGTGCAAATGTAGAACTGGGAACACCAATACCTTCTATCTATACACAAAGAGCTATAGACAACTAATGAAGGTTGAAAATATAATATCAAATAGTCAACCTAAAACCATATTCAAATAATGAACAATAAACAGACTTAGCAGGTTGTATTGATTATACACATATACACACACACACATGTGTATACATATATGTATATATGAATCTCTGTGCCTATCAATTTATGAACAAATAAACTGTATGTTATTACACAGTACAATACTATTTTAGTTTCACAGTTTATAAACTTTTTGATGTAAAATAAATGGACATAGAGATTATAGTGCCAATTTAAATAATCAGGATACGTAATATATGTATGTATCATATCATTTCTCTCATATTTAGAATCCAAAACCACTGAGCTCATAAAGCCATACAACAAAGTTTTCATTTCTAAATGTTACAGAGGTATAATAAGAATGTCATAGCTATATTACAGGAACAAATTTTAGTGTTATGTTTTGCAGTCATATGAATAAAGATAAGGTTATAAAACATATAGAAGTCAATTTTTGTTTCTTTGTATTTTTTGTTGTTATATTTTGATTTCCTTTTATAAGACAGAGTCTCTCTGCATGGTTTTGCCTGTCCTGGAACTCATTACCTATACCAAGTTGGCATTGATCTCAAAAATTTGCCTGTTTCTGTCTCCTGAATGCTGGGGTATTAAAGAGTTATGCTCCATCACACTTGCATATAGCAACTCATATAGTTCTAGTCACAATGTCATGAAAAATTGTAAAGCTAATAAAACTGAAAATATCTTGAATTCTATACTTCACAATGCATAAATGTATGAGTAATTAATCTGATAGAGACATGCAATTGTTATACCAAATAGCAGTGAATTCTAAAACTCTTAAAAGAAATGTCAATCATCTTTTTCTCAAATTTTATTCAAATATTTCCACCAAAAAAAAAACTTCTAAGAATTTTTTTCTTTTTCTTTTTTTTTCAAGACAGGGTTTCTCTGTGTAGCCCTGGCTGTCCTGGAACTCACTCTATACACCAGGCTGACCTGGAACTCAGAAATCAGCCTGTCCCCACCTCCCAAGTTCTGGGATTAAAGGTGTGAGCCTCCACAAAAATATTTTAATACCATTCAGAAATTTGTGCATTAATTTAATTTTTAATTTAATCATTCTTTGGTAGTTTCATGAATATTATATTTAAGTCATTTCTTTATCTCTCTCATCTCTCTCCTCCTCCTACATGTTCTATCATTCACTTTTATACTCATGGCTACTGCTTCAATTATTATTGTTTTATATACTATACACACATATATATGCACATGTGCATGCACATGCACAAGCACAGGCACATGCGACATTCATACACACACACACACACACACACACACACACACACACACTACCGAATCCAGGTAATGTTTGTCATAAGCACATGCATATAGAAAGAATTATATGAAATTAGATCTTCTATCAGGGGAATTGACTGTGAAAGGGTAAATTTTATGATGTGTGTGTGTGTGTGTGTGTGTGTTTCATATGTATGAATGTCTATAAGATGTCAGGGTTTCTATTTGTGGAGTTCTACTGATATTTTCTAACAATTGTGTTTAAATTTCATTAATATACTCTCTTATTTGTTTTAGAAGAAATCTCAACCAGCAGCATGACATCTCTGGCAAGGGATCACATCTGAATACCTTCAAAGTCTATATGCTGGAATGCAGACATGTTTTTAGTATAAAACTTTAATCTCATATAATGATATCTAATTGATGGAGGACAGTTTAGTTGAGTTTAGGCAAAGCAGTAGAGTTCAATCCTGTTTGCTTCTGTTTAGTTTCTACAGTCAATTGAGATTCCTTGCAGTATAGTAGAAATGAGTTCATTCGTGAATTCCTAAAGAGATAGTTGAAGCCAGAGAATAAAAAAAGTATCCAGAATATAAGAACATATTACCAGAGGTAGTTTGAGACCAAGGAGAACAATTCAGTCAGAAGCCAAGAGAAATCAGACAGAATCAGTTAGCTTGGTGAAGAGTTTGGGTCAATACAGCTGGGTTGAACCAGCCAGCCAGAGTTCAAAAAGAGCTAGAAAGGTTGACCATTATTCACAGTTAGCCTCCAAGATAACAAGTACATAAGTACATAATAGCTATATTTACAATTAGTCTATATTCTATTTTATTTATGTTATTTTGTCACTTACTTATTTTAATCTACATAACTTTGTGATATATTCCTATTAATTTTCTAGCTTCATCTTAATACAAGGCCATTGGTAATATGTTTCTAATAAAACTCTTCATCAATGTTCTAGTTCAGCTCCACTCCACAATATTTTATAACTATCATGTTTTAATTTAGATTTTCTTTGGGAAATTTATTTTTTATAAATTTTAATAATTAATTATGTTATTAATATAAGAAACTATTATTTCTTAAATATATTATGATAATTTCATGGATTCATGGTATCCTTGTTAGAAATTTTTTCAACTTGACAAAAGACAGAGTCATCTGTGAAGAAAGAAACTTTATTTGAGAAGATGCTTATATTATACTGACCCATACACAAGTCTGTGGAGTATGTCCGACATGAGTCCAGCCTCTATGGTACCATCCCTGAGGAGATAGATGGACTTAGTTATATAAAAATGGTAGCTGAGCCAGACATGGGGAACAAGTCATTAAGTAGGACTCATTGGCTGGCTCAGTTTCAGCTTCTTCCTCCAGCTTTTATTCCTGCTTAAGTTCATACCTTGAATTTCCTGAGTGATAGACTGTTACCTGGAGTGTAAGATAAGATAAGCTCTTTACTGCCTAAGTTGCATTTTGTCATAGTGTGGTTGTCTCAGCAACCCAAATGCTAATAAATAATGCCTATTCAGAATCATGTTATCTAATTTCCAAATGTTTGAGATTTTTTTAAAATATCTTTTGTTTATTTCTTTGTAACTATAAACTCTTATAATGAGTTATTATTTAATCTATAATTTTAATCATTTTGTAGACATTGATATTAACTTTATGGTTTTGTATATATTTATCATCATTAACTTTCAACATAAGCTAAAATAATGCATTTATTTCTGATATTAAATTGAATGTCATGTAAATATCTATATTGTTTTATTGTTGGAGAGTATTGTTCATTTCTGCTACACAGTAATTTATTACTAGTTTTTCAAGACAGGGTTTCTCAGTGTAGACTTGGCTGTCCTAGAACTTACTCTCTAGATCAGTCTGGCCTTGAAATCACAAAGATCTTTCTTCATTTATATTGAACTTTCTTTCAGTTGTATCATTAATTTTTATATCTATTGCAAATAATAATAGATTTTATTATGAGTTTTATAAGTACTCCATTTAAGTTATGGATTGTCTCTTTTTATGTTTTAATTTTAGAACATCATAGTTATCTCATAGAATTGGTTTTTTCTGGTTGCTATGACATAACTGTGTCCTGATTCTCAAATACAAATCTTGGTATTTATTGAACTTGTTTGAAAGTACAGTGTTATAAGCTTTGTGACTTGTTTGAATGTACAGTTATGTTATAAGCTTTGTGTTATATGTTATAGTCTCCTTTCTGTTTTAATATCATATGTGTAAAAAATTTTGTGTAACTATGTAAAATATAAGACCCATAACTTATAGAAAACATGTCATTGTTGCTAGTTGAAAAGTGGTAGAATGACTGGACAAATTAGTAATGGAAGGAGAGATTTCATTATTAACTTACTTATACTTCATCATTATTCATACATTACCATTTATATATTTTACATTGTAAAATTGGTAAGTTGTTGGGTAACACTGTGAATCACATAATAACTAATACTATAGAGAAAAAGGTTACTTTCTTAAATTGAATTATTCAAAATGATAATTGTGGTTACATTGGAGAAATACCCTATGCATGGAAGCAATATGAAAAATTATTTTTGTTATTACGATCCCATAAAAGCTGCAAACACATAAGTAATATTTAACTAGAAATAAATCCTACATTTGTAATTTATATGAAAAAGGCTTGATTACCCTTAATTCCCATTGATAGAATGAGAAGATTCAATGGTAAGAAACCCTATGTACATGTTCAATGTGAGGTGAGTTATTTTTTCATTTTGGTTTGAATATGTGAATAAATATACAATACAGCAAAATCCTATAAATGTAAGAAGTATGGGAAAATTTTGTGTGTTGACAATTTACTTGGAAGGCATGAAGAAATACACAATTGGAAGGAATCTTAAATATTAGCAGCATGGGGAAAAGACAGCCAGTAGCCCCTTTCACATATGACATATCTCTATGGCCTAAAACAATGAAGATCATGGCATGATAACAGAGAGAATGAAACACACATATTCTATCCATAACCAACATCTCTCTAATAAGACTTATAGCTTGCCAAAACAGGTGAAAATTATGACTATGGAAATATAGTCAACTATCTGAGGATTGTGAAGTCATGGAACTTGGAGGAAAACCGATAATGATCATTTTACTAAACCTGTTTTATATCCACAGAAAAGTATAGGCCTCACTGCTTATCAAAGATGCATCTTCTTCCAACAGGACACCTTATAAAATCTCAATAACTAATGAAAATGCAGAGAAAAAGTGAACATATGGTGCTGAACCAGGACTGACATATGTGCTGTACAACTGAAGGATAATAGCAAAAGGGTACAAGGGATCAAATAAAAAAAATAACAGGAAAATACTTTTAAATATGTCAGAGAAGCTAATCTTATAAAGTCTTATCAACATAGCTGTCAAAACAAGACCCAGATAGGAATGATATTGATATGCTGTGTAAATTCTGTGAATTCTGTTATGAAACAGTTCTTCCAAACTTTAGCTAATATGGTCAACCCAAAACATTTTTTTTGGCTATCCTATACCTTACTTTTTTAAGTAAGGCAGTAAGTGGAACTTAAAAAAATAAAGAAAATGATAATTGGCTTGTTGCAGTTATTCATTCCCAATATATAAACTTATAAAATTGTAGATGCAATGAGTGACTAAAAGTTTACAGGTAGAGAAAGCATACCTCATGAATACATAGCATTAAAATGATCATGTTCAAGCTAAGAGAAAGATATCAATAGACAACTACCTGATCAAGCACTTGGGTCATACTTATAACTTCCTAAACTATAAAATGCTGTTTAAGCAGTTCTTGGAGATTAATCCATGGTTCAAGCTTAACTCATGTGGTATAATTGTATTTTAAAATGTCATCCTTTTTTTGTAGAAGATGTTATACCATTTTCAGTAACATAATTATATTAGCTATCACAACTTAACAATAAAAATCCTGGTGTGGTAACTTTAAAATTTTTAGAAGAAAGAGTGTGGGGAGCTGACAGAAGGCAGCTATCATCCTTGCAGCCATCTTGAGCCATATACCCTGACAAGAGATTTGATAGCAACAACTAAAGAAAACTCTGATAACATCTTGCTTTAGATACCCAGGATTTTCTCTTGGGTGTGTGAGACTTAAAGTTGTGATTTGGAGCCGAGACTTAAGGGCATGATTTAGAGATCATATTTAGAGACAAGGCCTAAGGGCATGACTTAAAGGTGTGACTTAGAGGCGTGGCTTAGAAGTGAGACATATAAAAGGCAAGAGGCAGACAGAAGAGTTCAGTACAACTTGGAACTAGGAATTAGGTTAGAGAGTACAACTTAGAGTACAACTTGGAGTAGAAATTAGGCATTGAGGAAGAAGACTTATTAGGTATTAGGCACTTGGCACTTGGAGGAAGAACTTGGAATTAGGCATTAGGCACTTAGCACTTAGAAGAAGTAACTTGGAACTTGGAGGCACTAGGGACTAGAAACTCAAGACTTGGGACTTGGAGAGAAGAAGAGAGACTGAAGAATAAACGGGATTGAATCACACTCTGTCTGGTCTCCATTCTTCACGTCCGTCCTCACTCTCTCTCTTGCTGAACCCCGACTCACAGACTTGAGCAGCTTGGGGCAGTGCAGGCTCTAACAGTTAGCCCCCAAGGCTTTTGGCAGTGCAGGTTCCAACATTGACAGAATGGTCTGAGACATTTTGGCCCCAAAATGTGGGTAGTGAAGTTCTCAACATTTCTGGCCCCCAAGTGTGGGGCAGCTTGGGCCGCAACAAAATAGTAGACACCATTTCTTTAAATACTACAATTTTTTTGAAATCAATAATATCATTACATTCAAATATGCCCAATGAAAAGAAACAGTCCAAATTCCAATTTGGGGATGGTGTGGGGACATCCTCATGCAGATGAGGGTGGGGGGTTGTTATGAGATATGAGATATGTCTGAGGATGGACAGGCATGGGTGTTGGGAAGAAAATCTAGATTGTAAATAAATAAATAAGTTTAAAAATTTTAAATATATACTTAGAACCAAAAAATTAAAAACTAAGTATTTTTTAAATTTATAAAACTTTTATGTGTATCCTTCACTCTGAATCTCTCTCTCTCTCTCTTTCATGAGAGGTAGGGAGAGAGAAAAAAACTTTTTGAGCAAACATCATGTAAAGTAAACCAGAAGAAGGCATCAGACTCCATTGAACTTGAGTAACAATTATTGACTAGTGAATTGTGAGAGCTGGGAACCAAAAGAACATCATCAACAATGGCTAAAAGTGTACCTAATTGCTGAGCTACCTGTCTAGTCCCCCATGGAAACTTTTATTTTCATATAACTTTTCATTGAAAATAATTTCATGTAATATATTCTGATCATTGTTTCTTCTCTCCTGACTTCTCCCAGATGTTGGACAGCACTTTCACCTATCTAACACAGTGCAGCTTTTCTCTCTACTTAGACAGCAAACATGCCAAAATTGGTCAGAATTTTTAAAAAGAAGAAAACAAACACTGGAAACACACATGCATGCATGCACATACACTCACAAACACAGTCCAGGAAATCGACAAATATACTCAAACAAAACAATATAAAACAAAAATGTTTTTAATGCTGTTGAGTTGCTTGAGACATTAGACCTTCTCCTTTCATAAAACAGAATGGTTTCTAACAATTTAAGGCAATTGTACTTTAAATCATCTGGGGTGTTGATGCAGATCTTTATGTTTATGTTTATAAACTTGTCCCCAGTGGAGGAGTTAGAAGACTGAAAGAGCAGAAGGGGCTGGCAGCCTCCATAGGGAGAGCAACAATACCAACCAACCAGAGCTCCCATAGTTTAAACCACAAGAATGGGAACACACATAGAGGCACCCATGGCTCCAGCTGTATAGGTAGTTGAGAACAGTGGGAGAAGAGGGCCTTGGTCCCTGGAAGGCTGCATACCCTAGTGTCAGGGAATTCAAGAGCAGGGAGGCATGAATGAGTGGATGGATGGGGACACACCTTCATAGAAGAAGGAAGAGAGAGAATGGGATAAGGGGTTTTAGGTGATTGGAAAAAGAGATAACATCTGAAAGGTAAATAAATAAAATATCCAATAAAAAATAGATAATGGCCGGGCAGTGGTGGCGCACGCCTTTAATCCCAGCACTTGGGAGGCAGAGGCAGGCGGATTTCTGAGTTCGAGGCCAGCCTGGTCTACAGAGTGAGTGCCAGGACAGCCAGGACACAGAGAAACCCTGTCTCAAAAAAAAAAAAAAACCAAAAAAAAAAATAGATAATGGAACTAGCATTTGAGAATTTTTGTCAACAATTTATTTCAGGATCCCTTATAATCTTCAAGGACAAGGTATTATAGAAGAGACCCATGAAAATTTAAAACAATATCTTCATAAAACAAAAAATGGGAAGGTATATCCTTGCATACCACAAATTTATTTAAATCACGTTCTTTGTATTTTCAATTAAAAAAAATTAGATTCCAAGGAGCTTTGGCAGACTTAAACTAGGTGAAAAGGAAGGATCCACTTACTGGCATATGGCATGATCCCAACCAGGTACCTAATATGAAGAAGAGCACATGTTTGAGGTTTTTCTGCAGGATGCTGAAGGAACGTGGTGGCTGCCAGAGTGACCAGTGAGACATGCTGATGCTGAGACAAAGAATGATGCTGACCTGTGAGCTTTCTGAGTGCCCTGACAATGGTGAATGGGAAGCTGTATTAGACATATGTTCCTGACCCACCTTTGTTCTCCTATATCCCAGATGGGACAAGCTGCCTTGCCTCAAGATTTTAGACATTGTGGGACAGAGAATCAAAAGGAAAAGTCATAATGACTCTTGTATATCTCTTAAAAGTGATCAGTTATTTGTACTCAATCATGTACTGATCTAGAAATCAATCCATTATTGGAAATAATTGAGGAATCTGACATTAGGCTAGAACAAAGAAGTAGTTTCAGGCAGGAATCTAAATCTTAGGCTAGAACAAAGAAGTAATTACAGGCAGGAATATAAATCTTAGGCAGAACAAAGAAGGAGGCTTCAGACATGAAAATGACTTTGGGCTAGGACAGGGAATTAGGCTCAAATATTTTGGTCATCCTGATAAGCTCTTAGAAATATTGATCATAGGACACTGTTTACTGCCTTGCTTATTCATTGACTATTGGTGTTTATTGTCTTGCTTGTTCCTTGACTATTTGCATCTACTGTATTGCTAGTTCCTCAACCTAGAACTGACCTTAATACTTATATGAAATTAAAATGGTATAAAAGCAAACAGGAGGAGGAAGGATGGTATAAGGGTTTTATGAGTGGTGGAAATGGGGAAAGGTGAATATTCAATTAAAAAGAATGGAAAAATACAGAAAAATGATAATGCTCATGGAGCATCATTTTGTCTACTGGCTGTCATCATGGATATATTGTTAGTAATTCATTCATTTTTTCAATATTAATATCTTATTCTCATAACAAAGCAAATAGAAAACTCTTCTCTTATTCCCTGTCCCATACCTGCAGCCTATCTCCAGTAAATCACCTAAAACAATACCATATTTCAGTGACATTATTTAATTAGCATATGGCTTAAAATGTGATTTACATTAACAGGATTCTTTTCCTCATCAAAAGTCAAGTGAACATATTAAAAGAGTTCTCTTGCTGGAAAGTTTTAAAAGTTAGCTGTCAAGAAGGACCTGTCAACTATATCTGTGAGAAATTGACTAAGTAATTAATGCTAAAGTAACACAGATATTTCCCCCAATTAATGTCTGTTGCTTACTAAAAACACCATAAATCTCAACAATTTACCCTTTTGTTTACTTATGTTGGATTTAAATCTTTTCCTTAATTACACCATCTGTCACATGGTGGAATATGTTCTGTCGTCTGTTACCAAACCCTGGTATCAGAGTTCAAAATCCAAAATATGTTAAAGGTCTACCTTAAAATTTTTCAATAGAATCAATTCACACACACACACACATTGTATACCTATAATTTCAAATTCTCAAATATGTGAAGCTAAAGCAGATTGTGAGGTTTGAGTCTAGCCTTGGTTAAAATGTGAGACCCTGTCTCCCAAAAAATGTAAATGACATTTAGATGTAAAAGTTAAAGGAAATACTGGCAAAAATATTGTGCAGTTAAGAAAATATTTTCTGTTTTGATGTCATGCCTGCTTCACAATTTATGCCTGATGCTGTAAACCTGGTCAAAAGTCAATGGAAAAGGAGGTAATAGGTTTGAGGGAATCCACTTGTGATGTTTTGCTAATTAGTCCTGTTGTCAACCTGCTTTCTCTTTTATGTTTATATCCATGTATTTCTGATTCTCTCAACTTTGGAAAAGAACACTCTTTTTAAAGTTGTGAAAAGTTAATAGAGACTCATATCTCACTGGATTAATAAGAACAACTGGGACTGCACAACATTAAATGAAACATCTATTTCAACCCCCTGATTCAGAAAAAAAGACAGATAATAACATAGTAATGGATTTAGAAGAATTGAGTGTTGGAGAATAGAGAAAAGTGTTATGAAATTACTTGTGGAAATGACATGGACATTGTAATTATGGATTCATAGTAGTAGTATTATGTATTAATGTTATGAGGAAATCACCAATGCAATTAATTGTATATAGATGGCATTATGTTTCTTTATCTATATATACATGTTTTGGAAACTCAAATGTAGACAGCAGTTCTCAGGCTGAACTTGAAAAATTAACTCATGAAAACTGTTGTATTCAGATTCAGGAAAGAATATGGCAGAATACAGGAAATATTACCTTGGGATTGGCAGTATAAAAAGATCACAGATAGTGAAAATTCTCATACATGCTATCTAAAAATACATATAAAAGCATACCAAAAGGTTACAAACAAGTTAAAGATTAGCAGTGAAGAAAGGTATAAGCCTCCAACTACAACTGCTAGGAAGAACAAAACACAGATTAATAGACAGATTACTAAGTGACAGAAGTCTCAGATAAAGATAGTTTACGCCAAAAAGAATGAGGAAAGAATAATAACTTATCAGCATGCAGTTCAAAACACAGGGGAAGAACAAAATGTTTGCAAACACTTCACATTTGAACTATAGAACATCAAGGCACATTTTGCTCCCTACCACTTTTCTCTCAAAACATTTTATCTAATAAGAAATGTAAACATGTCAAATTTAGTGAAACATTGAGTGTTCTTCTCAAGCCAACAAACAATTTAGTTTCAATCTCCTCTAGTCATTATGATAAAGAAATTGTATTTCAATTGAAACTATCACCTAGAATACGAGTATAAAATAAAATATTCGTATTTGATTTATTTGTTCAAATACAGGTCACTTTCCCCCATAAAACAATTGTAAACTTTGGTCCTAACTTCTGGCCCAACTTAGAGAGGTTGTAGTAAGTTTATGAGGTATTATCTCACTAGCAGAAGTTGGTAATAGAATTTGGAAATTCTTGAGGATTTATAGCATTGCCCCACCTTTATTCACTCACTGTTTCCTTACTGCAAAGGAAATATGAAGTGCTGCCTCTGTATTCTATGGAACTACTGTCTTTACATTGTAGAAGTACTAATACAATAGATAATGGATGAAGAGGTATTCACAATGTTTATTTGTTAGTTAAAATTATGTTAATATATTCAACATGAAGCTGGTAAAATTCTAGTACAGTAAATCATTGATACAGATCTTCCATATATTTAACCTAAAAGTCTCTGTTAAGTGTATGTATGGACAAATTTTCTCTTTGGTTTACAAAATAAAAAAAAAATCCCTATGATTCATATGCTTTGTATCAAAAACACATTTTATGCACTACTTATGTGTCCATCATTCTATGTTTTAATCAGAAGACATACATTTGACTTTTAAAATCCATCAAAAGAATATACCAATTATTAGATATTATTGATATTCCTTTTATTCTAGTTTAAAGTAAATGGTACTCAGAAGAAGCAAAATATCACACAGGGATAATGGTGTACATTTTAGAAATTTAAGAACAATTTGCACTGCCCAAATATTCTTAATTATGTGGTTTTTCATCAGAGTGTTGACCAATTACCACGCTTCATGTCTGTGGATAAAATTGTCTCTGTCTTCCTGAGAAGCTACCAATTGCTAATAGCTCTGTGGCTAGGCTGGGATTTCATGTCCAACATCTATCACCTTACTGGTATTTGGTATGGTTTATGTTTACATAGGTTTTGTGCTATCACAATTACTGAGTTGATATGTGTCTATGCCCTACTTTATCCAAAAGACTGTGTTTCTTCATGGTCATCCAATGTCTCTGGTTCTGATACTAAGTCTGCCTCTTCTACAATGATCCTTGAGCCTTGGAAGAAATAGTTGATGTATATTCTACAATCTTATTCTCTATATCTAGGACAGTTGAAGTTCTCTGTGTTAACAACTGTCTACTAATATAGAGACTTCTAAGCTTTTTAATGATGGCAGATTCCCATGTATTTGCTGATGCTGATATAGCAGAATATTTGTGTATTTCAGTCATTATCAGATTGTGTCCAGTCGAGAAAAATAGATCTCCTCAAGTATGTTCATCATCGAAAAGGATAGTGTGGATCTAAGCAATAAGGTAACAGTTATCTGGGTCAATTTCAAATACTAAGGTTTTATATCTTGAAGAGATCACAAAGTTGCCTCTGCTTTAAGTTATTCTACATAAAATTAGTTGCTCAGAAATTTTATGCTTTGAATGTAGTATTTTCTATAGCATATGTAATTATAGAATGGAATATCATTCTGAGGAAATAAAATATATTTTTTTTACAAAATTGGCTTTTCCCTAGAATTTACAGTATGGATTCATAGTATTTACACTTTCTGAAAAAAAAAACATTGTATTATTTCAATGAAACCTACAAGTGAAAATTCAGCTGGAAAGCAAATGAAAGCAAACAGTGTCATGCAATATTTTCTTTTCCTAATTAATTTGGAATTAAATTATTTTCATATCTGATTTAAAATATTCAGTGAATTTTCACTTTTTAGAAACTGGACTTATAGTCATTCTGACTTCTTTTGTGCATGCGTATCTTAGCAAAAAGAATGTTACTCATCTATTTTGTTAAAAAAAATTTAAAAATGGTTTTTAAATATGGATCAATTTGCATTTTTCTACATCTAGACCACCAGTTAGACCAGCACCATTTTCTGAAAATGTTTTCTTTTTTCCTCTGTATGTTTTTGACTTTGTTGTCAAAAATCAAGTGGACAGAAGAGAAGCCCAATTGTCCAGGAGAGGGAATAGAAATATGTAGTAGTATAGGGTGGGGGATGGGAGAACCTTTAGAAAGTCCTAGACACCAAGGATGTGAGATGTTTGCAGGACCCCATGGGGATGACCTTAGCCAAAATACCCAACAGTGAAGAGATGGAACCTAAAGAGATCACCTCCAGTAGAAAGACATGGCCCTCAGTTGAAGAATGAGGCCATCCACCCATCAAAAAATTATTGACTCAGAATTATTTCTCTCTAAAGGAAATGCAAGGACAAAGATGGAGCAGAGACTGAAGGACAGGCCATCCAAAGACCATCCCAAATTGGGATACATCTGATGTGCACAGACCAAACCCTGATACTATTTCTGAAATCGTGTTGGGCTTGCAGACAGGAGCCTGATATAGCTGTCCTCTATAGAAGCTCTACTAGCATCTAAGATTGTTGCAGATACTTACAACTAACAACTGGACTGAGTTCAGAGAACTATATGGAAGAGTTAGGGGAAAGACTAAAGGAGCTGAGGGGGATTGCAACAACATAGGAAGATCAACAGTATCAACTAACAATACCCCTCAGAGCTCCCAGGAACAAAGATACCAAACAAAGGGCATACCTGGGCTGGTCTATAGTCCATGTTACATTTATAGCTGAGGAGGATTGCATTGTCTGGCCTCAGTGGGAGGGGATGTGCTTGGTCCTGTGGAGATTTGATACCTCAGAAAAGGGGCATGCTAGAGGTGTGAGGTTGGAGTGGGTGGGTGGATGATGGAGCACCCTTAGAAGGGAAGGGGATAGAGGATGTGATGGGGGGCTTTTGGAGAGGGACCTGGAAAAAAGATAACATTTGATATGTAAATAACCAATTAATTAAAATGGCTTTTAAATTATAAGAGTGCATTTTGTTTGGTTAAGAAAAGCAATAATCATTTCTAGTAAAGTCTAGAATATATTGCCAATGAAACAAATGTTCTTCACTATATAGAAGGACTTTAGGATTATAACTAAACAAAGCTGTTTCTATGATTGTCCTTCTCCAATTTGCACACTCTTTAAGTCAATAAATAAACATGTATGGCAGTGACTACTATAAATTCTGAAGCCTAAGCATATGGACTGGTTAAAAATAAAAAGTAAAAATAAACTAAAGTGATAAGTTGAAAAACTCAAAAAATTTAAATTAGTAGGAATTCAATCTCAAAAGAGTTCTTTAAGAAATGAAAAAAATAACCATAATCAGATAATTATAATTGATTTTATTTAATAGGAAAGTTAAAATGTTTGCTTTTTAAATGGTTGAGGACTATACCTAAACATGGCTTTAATTCATGAGTCTTCATACCGTTTTGTTTGTATCATTTGCTAAACTACTTTAAACATTTACTTCTCTTGGTATTCTAACTCTGGTGAATATTCTGAACCATTGCTAAATCTAAGTTATCTTATTTAGTTTTGAATTAATAAAGTTCAGTATTATTAATATTGTTTTGACTCTGGGTTTACAGACCACATAAACTTAGAATAATGAGTTGCCCTGAATGATATTTTAGCAAATCATTGTGCTACGAGTGACAAGATAAGCAACAAAGATTTATGTAATAGCTTTTTTCTAATCTTAGCAACTTACTAGATATAATATATATATATATATATATATATATATATATATATATATATAAAAATGGTCATCAATAAACTAAAATATAAATGTTGATCAATAAATCGTATACTTCATTAAACCCAGCAGCCCTGTGGTCTATCACACCATCTATCTGTGTGCTCTGTCTTCCATTCTGCACCTCTAACAGAAATCCTGGACCTACACTCCATTCCTCAGGCTATAGCTCAACCTGTCTTCCTAGATGCCTGCTGTGACCCAGGACAATCAGCACAGTCTGCTTCCTTGGAGACCTGCTGTGACTCAAGGCATCCAGAATCATGCTTCAATTAGGTCTACCAGCTCTACCTGCAATCCCAGAAGTCTGCTACCACAAGGGAGTATGAGGCCAATAAAAAACAGAGGCAACTAGATGTCTAAAGACGACCAAAAGAAAAGAACCAACACATCAGGGCAATATGGCACTATCAGAACCAAGCTCCCCTATTACAGCAAGCCCTGGATATTCTAAAACACCTAAAGTGTGAAAAAATAACCTTAAATCACATTAAGACAACAGAGGCCTTTAAAGAGGAAAGAAAGAAATCCCTTAAAGAAATACAGGAAAATAAAATCAGAGGCTTTTAAAGAGAAAAGAAATACTTATAAAGAAATAAAGAAAAAATACAATCAAACAGGTAAAAGAAATTAAGTTTTTCAAGACCTGAAAATGGAAATAGAAGCAATAAGAAAAAAACAGATACAGAAATAACTCTGGAGATGGAAAACCTAGAAAAGAGAACAGGAATTACAAACATGACAAGAGAATCTCAGGTTTAGAAGTTACCATTGAAGAAATTGATATATTAGTTAAAGAAAATGAGAAATCCAAACTATTCCTAATATAAAACATCCAGGAAATTTGGGACACTGTAAAAGACCAAAACTAAAAATAATGGAAATAGAAGAAAGACAATATTCACAGATTAAAGGACAAGAATATTTCTTCAACAAAATCATAGAAGAAAATTTCCCTAAACTGAAGAAAGAAATATATATAATCATACAAGAAGCTTACCAAACACCAAATAGATTGGACTAGAAAAGAAAATCTTCCTGCCACATAATAATTAAAACACTAAATGTAGAGGACAAAGAAACAATATTAAAAGCTACAAGGGCAAAAGACCAAGCAATATATAAAAGCAGACCTGTGAAAATTACCACTGACTTCTTAATAGACTCAAAAAGCCAGAAGGGCCTGGACAAGGTCTTGGAGAACTAAAAGAAAACAGATGTCAGCCCAGACAAAAGTTTGGAATGCTGAAAAGAAAGATTGGAATTGCCTCAAAGAACTACTTTTTTTTGAGATTAATATCACTACATCTTTAATTTCTTGGTATTTTGATCTATCATATTTCAGAAATTGATTTTAATCTTTCTATATAAATAATTTTAAAAGCATCATTATAAGTATTTTATTTTTTAATTGGTTATTTTGTTTATTTACATTTCAAATGTTATTCCCCTTTACAGTTTCAGCTCTGCAAATCCCCTATCCCATCTCTATCCCCCCTGCTTTTATGAGGGAGCTACCCCACCCACTCCTGCCTCACTGTCCTAGAATGCCCCTACTTTGGGGTATCAAGGCTCCATATGACCAAGGACCTCCCCTCCTATTGATGCCACATAAGGCAGTCCTCTGCTACATAAGCAGTTGGAATCATGAGTCCCTCCAATTGTACTCTTTGGTTGGTGGTTTACTCCCTGGGAGCTCTAGGAGGTCTGGTTGGTTGATATTGTTGGTTGATATCAAAGACATATTTCCACACAACTCTACAACCCCATTTCCTATTAACCTTTCTTTTCCACTACCTCTGGGGTGTGGTGGGCTCGTAGGGAGGTTGAAGTATTTAAGACCTCTTATTAAAGTAGGTTTTGAAAAATCAAAACCTGCAACCAACATGTTCAGCAAAATAATTGGATATAAAATTAACTCAGAGAAATAAGTAGCTGTCCTTTATTCAAATGATAAATTGGATGAGAAAGAAATTAGGGAACTAACACCATTCACAATAGCCAAAAATAATAACATATTTTGGTGTAACACTAACCAAGTGAATAACAGTTCTATAGGAAAAGAGTTTCAGTTCTCTGAAGAAAGAAATTGTAGATTTAAGACCTACAATGTTTATAGATTGTTAGGATTAACAGTGAAAATAGCCATGTTACCAAAAGTAATCTACAGATTCAATGAAATTCCTGTCTAAATTCTAACACATTTTTTTACATTTCTTGAAAGAACAATTCTCAAATATATATGAAAAAAAATCCTAGGATAGCTAAAACAATCCTGTATAATAGAAGAACATCTGGTGGTACCACCATCACTGATTTCATACTGTACTATGTGCAATAGTAATGAAAACTTCATGTATTGGTATATATAAAAAAAGACAGGTTGATCAATGGAATCAAATAGAAGACCTGAGAGGCTCTACCAGAGCCTGACCAAAACAAATACAGATGTACCCAGTCAAACATCTGACTGAGCATGGAGACCCCAATGGAGGAATTAGGGGACAGTCTGAAGGAGCTGAAGGGGATTGCAACCCCATATGAAGAAAAACAATATCGACTAACTGGACACTCCAGAGCTCCCAGGGACTAAACCACCAGCCAAAAAGTACACATAGGGTGACCCATGGTTCCAGTTGGATATACAGCAGAGAATCGCCTTATCGGGCATCACAAAAGAAGGGAGCAACTTGGTCTTGTGACCCAGGGTAAGGAAATGCTAAGGTGCTGAGGCAGGAGTGGGTGGGCAGGTAGGGGACCACCTTCATAGAGGCACGGGGAGGTGACAGGGGATAGGAGGTTTGTGAAGGGGGAACTGGGAAGAAGTATAACATTTGAAGTGTGAATAAATAAAATAACCAATAAAAATGAAACAAACTTGAACATAGATGATTATAACTGTATTACATATAATACCCAAAAATTAATGTCAATCAATTAATGAGTGCAGAAATAAAATGGTCTGTTCATAAACACACACAGAGAGACACACACACCTACTGACACTTGATTTTTGACAAAGAAGCCAAAACTATACAATGGAATAAAGAAAACATCTTCAGCAAATTGTGCTGGCCTACCTGGATTTCTGTCTACATGTAGAAGAATGTAAATAAATCCATATCTATTGCCCTGCATGAAACTCAAGTCTGAGTTGATCAAAGATCTCTATATAAAACTGGATACACTAAATCTTATAGAATGAAAAATAGGAAATAGGCTTGAACTCATTAGTATAGGAGACAACTTTCTGAACACAACACCAGTGGCTCAGGCACTAAAATCAAGAAGTAATAAGTTGGACTTTATAAAATTGTAAGGAATAGGACAGTCCATAAGAGAAAATGGTAGCCTACAGTTTGGGAGAAGATCTTCACCAGCTCTACATCTGACAGAGGGCTAATATCAAATATATAATGTACTCATGAAGTTGGACACTGAAAAAACAAGTAACCAAATTAAAAATAGGGGTACAGAGCTAAATAGATAATTCTAAATAGTAGCCAGGCAGTGGTGGCGCATGCCTTTAATCCCAGCACTTGGTAGGCAGAGGCAGGTGGATTTCTGAGTTCGAGGCCAGCCTGGTCTACAGAGTGAGTTCCAGGACAGCCAGGGCTACACAGAGAAACCCTGTCTTGGAAAAAAAAAAAAAAAAAAAGATAATTCTAAATAGTGGAATCTAAAATGGCTGAAGAGCACTTAAAAATGTTCAACATTCTTTTCCCCAAACAGATTCCACCACACACCCCTCAGAATGGCTAATAACAAAAACTTGAGTGTCAGCATATGCTGGCAAGGATGTGAAGCAAGAAGAACACTCCTTCATTTTTGTTAGGAGTGCAAAGTTATACAACCACTTTGGAAGGCAATCTGGTAATTTTTCAGAAAATTGGAAGTACTTCTACCTGAACACACAGATATACCTCTCCTGGCATATACGCAGAGATGTTCCACCATATCACAAGGACATGTGCTCCACTATGTTCATAGGAGCCTTATTTGTAAAAGCCAGATACTGAAAACAACCCAGATATCCCTCAACAGAAGAATGGATACAGAAAATATGGTTAATTTACATAATGGAATACTATTCAGCTATTCAAAATGAAGACATTGTGATTTTTGCAGGCAAATGGATAGAACTAGAAAATATTATCGTAAGGCAACTCAGATTCAAAAGGGCATGGATGGTATTTACTCAATAATAAGTGGATATTAGCTAAAAATGTACAGGATACCCATGCTAGAATCCAGAGATCCAAAGAAGCTAAAGAAGAAAAGTCCAAGGATGGTTGCTTGAATCTCAATTAGAAGGCAGAATAGAATAGCCATAGGAGTCAGATCGAGGGAGTGAAATGGGTAGAAGAGGGAAAGGGGAGAAGAATGCTGGGTTCAAGATCAGCTGTGAGGAGGGACAGGAGAGATGGCCATTTGGCCATGAGAATTAATTGAAATATGCAGCTGAGAGGTGTGGGGAGGACAGGGACATCTCTAGGACTTGAAAGAGACCTGGGACATAGAAGGTGCCCAAGAATCAATGGAGTGACTGTAGCTGTAACCCACAGCACTGTAGATACGGAACCTGAAGTGGCCTCCTATAGCCAGGCAGGAACCCCAGTGGAAAAATAGAGACATCAACTCACTCACAAAACTTTCAACCCCAAATTTGTCCTGCCTACAAGAAATGCAAGGAAGGGGATGGAGCAGAGACTGAGGACATATCTGTAGGGTGGAGCAGGAGAGTATGTCAATCAGCAGAAAGTGCCTAATGACTACATTTTAAAAGAAATGATGTAAACTTGTCAAAAACTCAATGGTGATAAATTGTTTAACAGAATCTACCCACAACTTTGTAAAAATTACAAGAAAGAGTATGATTACACAAATTTTATAGACAGGAAAAATAATTTCATGGTGATTAGAACAATTTGTTAGTTAATTAATGGGTATCTAATTATGAAAGACAAATCATATTATGGAATAATAAACATTCATTTTTAATTTCTAGAAGATAAGGGACATACATATACATGTATAAATATATCAGACTGTAACATTTATGTTACTGCTACTTAATGTATATTCATGAATCTCACACATTGTTTTCATTATTTTATGACATATTTGCTTTACTTACACTTGTTTATTTAATTTTAGAACAGTTTGTAAGTTAAGTTTAGGTCATGAATGAAAATTTACTGTAACTTGCAAAGTAGAAAAACATATGTTCAGAAAAATCTGTTCATATTTTTTATCACTGCATGAAGCAAAATGTCATAATATGGCTATGAAAAATAAACATAGAAGTTCATTTTTATTATAGTATTACTTTATTTATGTAGTAACTGAAGATTTTCAAAAAATATCAGGCCGATAAGTGTTGAAAATCAGAGTACTAATATTTAGAAAGACATTATAGTATGAAAAGTACGAATTGTATCACACTATACCAGGTTACTGATAACATAACAAATCTCAAAATTATACCAAAAAGCTTCTAGAAACAATAAACAAATTCTGCAATATGGTAGGATACAAAAACTACTTACCCAAATCAGTAGCTTTTCTATACATTGACAGTGATTTCACAGAGAAACAGATCACGGGTACAGTCCCATTCACAGTAGCTCAAAGACAGAAAATATGTAGGAATTAACCTAACCAAGGAACCGAAGTGAAAATTTAAACTGATGAAGAAAGAAATAGAGAAAGACACTAGAAAATGGAATGGAATTCTCTGTTCATGTGTTGGTAAAGTAATTTTGTGAAAATGACTACTTTTCCAAAAACCAATTTGATTCAATGATATCAAAATTCCAACATCATTCTTCACAGAAATAGAAAAACTTATCCCAAATTACATATTAAACCACAAAATATCCCAGATAGTGAAAACAATTCTGATCAAAAAGAGCAATGCTGGGGGAAATAATCATTGTATATCACAAGATGCATAGCAGAGCCATAGTAACAAAAATACTATTGTACTAGCACAACGAGATGTGTACTAAAGAATGAGCAGAAGCTTGTAATTATTAATATTCATGGATTGACATATACTGATATTCATGTAACAAAAATTAGTGCAAAGGGGGACATGAACTGGAAAAAGTGTAAGTAAAATATATGGATATATTCGGAGTGCGAGAAGGGGAAGGATAAGTTATATCATGTATTGTAATATAAAAATAAGAGATTAAAAATGAAAATATTACCTGAAAACACATACATGTTGATAAATGATAAAAAATAGAAGACCCAACACATAATTTCAGACACATAATGCTTTACAAAGACATTAAAATGTAAAATGGAGAAAAGAAATCATCTTCAACAAATGGTCTTGGGAAAAGTAGATGCTGACTGTGTAAGAATGTAACTGTATCTATATCTGTCATTTTTCACAAAAATTAACCCAAAAGGATCAAAATTTAGGCAGTACTATACATGATACATGTATAGGGAAAGGCTTTCAAAATAGAACTCCATTTGCCGAGTAAAAAATGTCAATTAACAAGTGGGCCTTCATGAAATTTAAAAGCCTTTGAAAGGCTTTAAAAAATCAGCTTAGTGAAAAGGAAGCTCAGAAGCATTCAAAAGAATCATTGTCAGATATAAATCTGACAAAAGATTACTATCTGGGATAAATAAAGAACTCAAAAAACAAAGTCAGAAAACAAACAACCTATACAAATACCTGGAATATTCTCAAAAGGAGAAAAATTGCTAAGAAAACACCTCAAAATGTTTATTGTTCTTATTAATTAGGGGAATGCAAATCAAAACATTGTAATTTCATCTTACCACATCAGAACAGCAAAAGTTAAGAAACCAACCAACAATAAATGCTTTAGGTTATTGTTGGTAAAGGAATCCACATGTGTTATGTTGGGATTATAAACAAGTTTCAGCTGCTTTGGATATCAGTTTGGAACATTCTTTAAAAAACAAAGAAAACGTCATTCCTGTTGGGTCCTGGGAACCTCTTTGTTCCCTGGAATCTGGGACTTTCTAGTGGCTACTTCCAGTTCCCCATCCCCCACTGTTACACATCTCCATTAAAATTCCTGACACTGTGCTTTCACCATCTCCTACTGCATCTGATCCTGCTCCTTTCGCCCCCCCTCCTCTGTCCCTCCAAGATCCCTCTATCCCTCTACTCCCAAGAGATTATTTTATTCCCCCTTCTGAGTAGGACTGTAGCATCAACTCTTTGGTGTGACCTTTTTTCTTCTTGGGTTTCACATGGTCTGTGAGTTGCATCCTGGTATTCCAAGCTTCATTTTAGCTAATATGCACTTATCAGTGAGTACATACCATTTGTGTTCTTTTATGACTGAGTTATCTCACTCAGGATGATATTTGCTAGTTCCATCCATTTGCCTGAGAATTTCATGAAGTCATTGTTTTCAATAGCTGAGTAATATTCCATTGCATAAACGTACCACATTTTCTATATCCATTTCTCTGTTGAAGGACATGTTTTTTTCCAGCTTCTGGCTATTATAAATAAGGCTGCTATAAACAGAGTGGAGCATGTGTCCTTGTTATATGTTGGAGCATTTTCTGGGTATATGCCCAGGAGTGGTATAGCTGAGTTTGAAGGTAATAATATGTCCAATATTCTGAGGAACCGCCAGACTGATTTCCAGAATGGTTGTACTAGCTTTCAATCCCACCAACAATGGAGTGTTCTTCTTTCTCCATATCCTCACCAGCATCTGCTGTCACCTGAGTATTTGAATTGAACCATTCTGACTGTTGTGAGGTGGAATCTTAGGTTCCTTTTGATTTGCATTTCCCTGATGACTAAGGATATTGAGCATTACTTTTTAAAATCTTTCTTCTCATTTTTTATTGGATAGTTTCCTTATTTACATTTCAAATATTATCCCGTTCCGAATTTCCCCTCCACAAAACCCCTATCCCATACCCCTTTCTCCTGCTTCTATGAGGGTGCTCACCCACCCACCTACCCACTCCTGCCTCCCGCCCTGGCACTCCCCTACACTGGCTCATTGAGCCTTCATAGGACCAAGAGCCTCTCTTCCTATTGATGCCATCCTCTGCTACATATGTGGCTGGAGTCATTGGTCTCTCCATGTGTACTCCTTGGTTAGTGGTTTAGTCTCTAGGAGCTCTGGGGCATCTGGTTGTTTGATATTGTTGTTCTTTCTATGGGATTGCAAACCCCCATCACCACCTTGAGTCCTTTCTTTAAGTCCTCCATTGTGGACCCCATGCTCAGTCCAATGGTTGGCTGCAAGCATCTGCATCTATATTGTTCAGGCTCTGGCAGAGCCTTTCAGGAGACAGCTGTATCAGGCTCCTGTCAGCATGCACTTCTTTGCATCCACAATAGTGTCTGGGTTTGGTGTCTGTATATGGGATGCATCCCCAGGTGGGGCAGTCTCTGGATGGACTTTCCCTCAGTTTCTGCTCCACACATTATCTCCATATTTGCTCCTGTGAGTATTTTGTTCCCCTCTCTAAGAATGACCAAAGCTCATACTTTGGTCTTCCTTCTTGAGCTTCATGTGGTCTGTGAATTGTGAATTGTGAATTGTAAATTGTAATCTGTGAATTGAGTGCTTCTCAACCATTCTATATTCCTTCATTGAGAATTCTCTGTTTAGCTCTGTACCCAATTTTTAAAATAAGGATTTTTGTTTTTCTGGAGTCTATCTTTTTGAGTTCTTTGTATATTTTGGATATTAGCCCTCTATTGGATGTAGGGTTGGTAAAAATATTTTTCTAGTCTGGGGGTTGTCATTTTGTCCTATAGACAGTGTCCTTTGCCTTATAGAAGCTTTTCAATTTTATGAGGTTCCATTCGTCAGGTTTTTTTTATCTTAAAACATGAGCTGTTTATGTTCTTTTCAGGAAATTTTCCCATGTGCCAATGTGTTTGAGGTTTTTTGGGGGGAGGGGAATCTCTTGGTCCTGTGTAGGCTTGATGATCCAAGGAAGGGGAATGCTAGAATGCTGAAGCAGGAGTGGGTGGGTGGGTTGGGGAGCACTATCATAGAGAGAGGTGTGGGGGGAGGGAAAGGGGATTTGTGGAGGGGAAACTGGGAAGAGGAATAATGTTTGAAATGTAAACAAATAAAATAACTGATAAAAATAGAATATGATTATGTAATAAAAAGAAACATAATAGAAAAAAGAAAGAAAGTGGCTGGCTGGCATACACCATTAATTCCAGCAATTGGGACTCCAAAAAAGGCAGATGTCTGAGTTCAAGGCCAGTTTGGTCTACAAAGTGAGTTCCAAGAAAGCCAGGGCTATACAGTGATACAAGCCCAAATGACTTGAAATCCAACACTACAGATACTTACATAGATATGTTCATAGCTCTCTTATTTCCAAGATCTAGGAACCAAAAATAATTTAAATATATTTCTACTAGCAAATGGATAATAAAAATATGGTACATGTACACTATGGAATGCTGTTTAGCTATAAAGAAAAATAAAATCATGAAATTTGAGAAGAAATTAGAATAATTAGAAAAGATCATATAGAGTACTATAACTCAGATCCAGAAAGAAAAACAACACGTGTTCTCTTTCATGTGATGGGACTAGCTCTAAATCTTCAGATATGACTAGATATCCATTAGTAACTGCATAAAAAAGGAAATTAAAAAGGTGTTATTGTTTGAAGAATGAGGGCACAATAGAGAGGAAAATGGCAAGATATAAACATGATGTGTGTTGGGAGCAACCTTGCTTAAACATTAATGGCCTAAGTCAGCCATAAGCCAAAGTCAGCCATACATGCCTACTGACACAAACTCCTGGCCTCTGTGGAAAAGTACTAACCCTAGAACTGATAACTATAGATCTTATGGACAGTAACCCTGGTGGGAAAGTACCAGCCTAGATAAGAACAAATAATCATAGATCTTATGGACAGGTAGCCTTGGTGGGAAAGTACTAGCCTAGGTCAGAACAAATAAACAATAGATCTTATGGACAGGTAGCTTTGGTGGACAGGTAGCTTTAGCTAACTTAGATAAGAACAGATGACAAATAGATCTTATGGACAGTTACATAGTAACCTGTTCTGCCCTGCTTCTTCTGTGAACCCTTCACCCAGTCAATATCCTGTTCTGGAGAACATCTGTACTCCCCCTGAGATCACCTGCACTCCCCAGAGACAAAGAAGACCCTACATCATCCACCTCATATATCCTACTTCTATGTGTATATAACCCCCTTATGGAAAAATCAAAATTTGACAGATTGATCAGACTCCATTAGACTCTTGCTGTCTATTTCTTGCATACCCTTGCCCCCTGTTCTCTCTTCCAGGTCTTCTGATCCCAGTTCAAGGCCCTGTGAGACTGGGGCAGATGTGGGGTAAAAGGGAAAATTGGTGGGGTGTTATTAACTAGTTATTTGGGAGGTAGATATATAATGGAGAAATGAGGGTAAAATAACAATAGGGAAATTTGAAACTGTCATAAAAAATCATAGTATTATGTATCTACCTAAAAATACTTATTATGCACATTAGGTGAATAAAATTAAACATATAATTTAAATGAAATTTTTCCATCTGAAATGACAAGTCTCCTCAGAAGAGCCTTAGTCTATCAACAAAATCCTTAATATTAGTAATGAGAATCCCTCTTCACAGTTGTTCAGTGTTATCAAAGAGACTTCCAAAATATTGCAGTTGACTGCTACTATCCTTGATTTTCTCTCATATTATATTATTCTTTTATTTTTGCCCAGGTATTCTTTATGGAGTTGGGGAGTATATATTATAACATTCCAATATTGGATTTTGTTTTGATTTAACAAACTCATAAAAATTGTGAATTTTCCCTTGCATGAATTACAGTTTAAGTCTTACTCAAAAGATAAGTCATCTTAGATTATAGATTTTTTTTGATTCAGTGCCAGAATTAAAATTTTGAGCAATTGAAATAAAAATAATATATTTTTATGATTAAGAATATATTAGTTTGGCAGATATATAGAAATGTATATTTGGAATAGTCCCCTCAAATTTTCCATGTATTTGAAGTCAAACCTCCATGTTTACATATTAAATTATGATAGAGGTTAAACTTAGTTTAAAAATTGTGGTGAAGGCTACCGTGATGGTACATGTGGCTTTCTAAACCCTCAAGAAACTTGAAGGTCTAGGGAGTGGGAAGGCCCTTGGGGGTATTTTCCATGTTATCTTCTGCACATGAGATTCTCTCTTCCATCTCTTGTATTCTGTTGGTGATACTTGTGTCTATGACTCCTGATCTTTTTCCTAGGTTTTCTATCTCCAGAGTATTCTCCCTTTGTGATTTTCTTATTGTCTCTAATTCCATTTTTAGATCTTGGATGGTTTTGTTTAATTCCTTCTCCTGTTTGGTTGTGTTTTCTTGCAATTCATTAAAGAATTTTTGTGTTTCCTCTTTAAGGGCTTCTATTTACCTGTGTTCTCCTTAAATTTTTTGAGAGTGTTATTTATGTCCTTCTTAAAGTCCTCTATCATCATCATGAAAAGTGATTTAAATTCTGAATCCTGCTTTTCCAGTGTGATTGGGTGTTCAGAGCTTGCTATGATGGGGGAACTGCGTGGTGATCATGCCATGTAACTTTGGATTCTGTTGCTTATGTTCTTGTGCTTACCTTTTGCCATCTGGTTAACTCTAGTGCTACCTGTACTCACTGTCTCTGACTGAAGCTTGCCTTTCCAGTTGTCTTGCTTGTGTCTGATCTCCTTGGGGTTCAGATGTCTCTGTGATCTTCTCCAGCTATTTTGAGTACAGTGGTACCTCTAGGATGATGCAGGATAAGGTGTCTCCAAGGTAGCAGACCAGCTAAGTATCCGCTGTTCCAGGTGCAGTGTCTCCTCTAGGGTGTCTCAGGATAAGGTGCCCACTGATCTGAGTGCAGTGGCTCCTCTAGGATATTTCCGGATATGTTGTCTGATACTCTGAGTTCAGTTGTTCCTCTGCTGCTTTGGGTTGAGTGGACCTTCCAGAATGTCTCAGGTGGAATCCGGTGTCTACAAAAGAGCAGACTTGGCAGAGGTCTGCTCCAGGCCTCAGATTCAGGAGAGGGGCGGAAGGGGAGTGCTATTCCACAGGGGCAGGAGTTTGGGTATCTGCTGGAATCTGAGTGCTCCCAGCACCCAGCTATGGGAGTAGGGCAGTGTGTGGGTCTTCCTACCTAAGGCTGTGCGATCCGTGGAGCCTCCAGGATGTCTCCGGTGGATTCCGGGGTCCACAAAGAGCAGACTGGGCAGAGGTCTAGATATTCCATTTTCATCACTGAGTTTTATTACAAAGTTGAAGAATAGATCCAAAGTACTTAATTGTGATATTCAAAAGATATATACATTCTAATGTTGATAGAAGCTTTATTATGAATAGATAACTGTGTGAAAAGAAGATTAATGTTCACCAGCTGCTGTGTGGGTAAATGTATATACCATGTTCAATGAAATATGGTTTATTTTAAAAGGCTTAAATTGTTGTCCTGTACCTTATAAAGCATATATTATAAAAACACTATAAAAGACAAATTTATATGGAGGATAAAATTATTCAATTCATGATAGAAGAGAAAATGGGAGCTGCTATTTAATAGATTAAAATCTTAGTTATATAAGGTAATTTCAAGAGATCTTCTGAACAGCCTTGTGGCAAGATTTATCAACACATTATTAAATACATAAATTTATGAAAAAATCTCTGGATACATAATTTTTACAATGGGGATAAAGTAAATGTATATTCGTGAATCTTAAAATTTTCTGAGTTTAAAGACACTTTCTTTAACCTAGAATTTTAATGTAAAAAAACTTTAAATACAATTGGTAATAATAGCAGAAAATAGGCCCAACAAGATAGCTCAATGTGGTGATACAACATTAGGAAATATATTTTATATTTTAAGAGATTTTACATTTTGCTGGTCTTTACAGACAGATTTAATAACATACCTTGATTTCACTTAAGACCATTATCCTATTTTATATTGAAAAGTGTATATTTAAACTGCATTTAAGAGAAAAATTTAACAACCAACCTTATTTGCCCTGGATTTCCCAGGTGATTACCTTTTATTACTTAAGTTGTAAATCCTGATTTGTGTATTCTTCCATGCCCCTGCCCAGATAATGAATGTATATCATTTAGTTGGTTGTTTGGTTGGCTTTGGTTTTTCCAGACCTGACTTCTCTGTGTAGCTGTTTGCGCCTGAACTCACTGTTTAAACTAGGCTTGCTTCAAACTCAAAGAGATCAACCTGCCTGTCTCTTCCTCTTTAGTGCTGGGATTATAGTACTGTTTTTGCTTTAAATATTCCAATTAAAATTATATATATCACTTTCCTTTTCTTTACCTTCTACTCACCAACCACTCTGAGCTATAGTCTCAAACCCTATCCTGCCATACTTCCAAATTTATAGTCTCTCTCTCTCTCTCTCTCTCTCTCTCTCTCTCTCTCTCTCTCTCTCTCCCTCTTTCTCTCCTTCCTTTCTCTCCTCCCTCTCTCTATTTACATCTATTTAATTTTCTTAACCAGATCAAATTGATTGTTATTTTTAATAATATAACAATTTGACAGGACAAGAAAAATGATCTATTTAGATTCAAAGCAATTACTTTCTTATTGGGCAACGTATGAGTTTAAGTAATTTCTGACTATCAGATGAGTATATTTCACATGTATGAAAGCATATAAATTGAGTTGAGTCAAAGAAAAACAAATTTTTATCTTTGTAATATTGTTATATTTTAACTTTTTAAAATCAATTCATCATTTTATTCATTTACATCTCAAATATTACCCCACAGGTCCCCCTTCAAAGAGTGCTTTCCCCAATCTGCCTTACCCTTTGACTCTGAATGATCCCCCCCCGGGGGGGGGCTTCAAGTCTCTACAGGATAAGGCACACCCTTTTCCACTGAGACCAGACAAGACAGCCACCCTGTGTATGCTCTTTATTTGGTGTCTCTGGAAGCCCCCAAGAGTCCAGGATAGTTGACACTGTTGGTCTTCCTATGGCTTTGCCATCCTATTCAGTTCCTTCAATCCTTCCCCTAAACTCATCCATAGGGGTTGCTGACTTCTGTACAATACTTGGTTTTGGGGATCTGCATCTGTGTGAATCAGCTGCTGGTAAATCCTCTCAGAGGATAGCCATGCTATGCTCCTCTTTTCAAACACAACATATCATCACTAATAGTGTCAGGGTTTGGTGTCTGCCCATGGGATGCATATCAAGTTGAACAGGTCACTGGATGCCCTTTCCTTCAGTCTTTGCTACATTTATGTCCCTACATTTCTTTTAGACAGAAACAATTCTGGGTCAAAAATTTTGAAGCTAAGTTGGTGACCCCATCCCTCCACTGGGCGTCCTTTCTGACCATAGGAGGTGGTATCTTCATGTTCAATATCCCCAGTGTAGGGTATTTTGCCTAAAGTCAAACTCAGTGAGTCCATGCCCTAGCCATGTGTCTTGGACAGTTTAGTGGCTCTCCTACTCCCTACCCACACAGCACTGTATTTTCATTAATGCTCCTGGCTTTCTGGGCCTCTCTCCTGTCTCCTCCCTATACCTGATCTTGCCTCCCTTTTACCCTCTCCCTCCCCACTCCCACCCATGTTCGTGATTCCTTCTGTCTCCCATGACTATTTTGTTGCCCCTTTTAAGTAATATTTACTCATCCTTCCTTGGGCCTTCCTTCTTCTTAAACGTCTTACAGTTACTGGGATGTATCACGAGTATCCTGTACTTTTTGGCTTATATACATTAATCAGAGCATGAATGTCCTTTTGGGCATGTGTTATATAACTCAAGAAGATATTTTCTAGATTCATCCATTTGCCTGAAAAATTCACAATGTCCTTGTTTTTAAGAGCTGAATAGTATTTCGTTGTGTAAATAAACTACATTTTCTGTATCCATTCTTCTGTTGAAGGACATTTGGGTTATTTCCAGTTTCTAGCTATTGTGAATAAGGCTGCTATGTATATAGCAGAACATGTGTCTTTGTGATATGGTGGAGAATCTTTTGGGTATATACCTAGGAGCAGTATAGCTGGGTCTTCAGGTAGAACTATTACCAACTTTCTAAGGAACCACCAGACTAATTTCAAGAGTGGTTGTACAAGTATGCAATACCACCAGCAATTGAAGACTGTTTCTCTTATTCCATATCCTTGTCAGCAGGTGTTATCCCTTAAGTTTTGATCTTAGACATCGGAATTGGTGTAAGGAAGAATCTCAAAATCCTTGTAGTACTGGGTGGTGGTGGTGCACGCCTTTAATCCCACACTAGGGAGGCAGAGGCAGGCAGATTTCTGAGTTCGAGGCTAGACTGGTCTACAGAGTGAGTTCCAGGACAGCCAGGGATACACAGAGAAACCCTGTCTCGAAAAAACCAAAATAATAAAAATCCTTGTGATTTGCATTTCTCTGGTATCTAAGGATGATGAACATTTCTTTTTTATTCTTATTTATTTATTTATTTATTTACTCTCCAGATTTTATCTATCTGGAGATTTTATTTTATTTTATTTATTTTATAAATAAAATATTTTAAATATTTTAAATATTATAAAAATTATTATAAAATATTTTAAATATTATAAAAAGATTTTATTTTATTTTATTTATTTATAATAGATTTTATTTATTTTATCTATCTCCAGATTTTATTTTATCTGGGTACCTAGTACCCCCTCGAACTGTTCCACATCCCATAGGTCCAAGCCCCCCCCCCCCCCCGTCTCCAAGAGGCTGTCCACACCCCTCACCCCATATGACCTCTAAACTCTCTGGGGCCTCCAGTCTCTTGAGGGTTAGGTGCATTATCTCTCATTGAACACAGACCAGGCAGTTCTCTGAGATATATATATATATATATATCTCGATATCCTCATACCAGCTGACGTTTGCTGCTTGGTTGGTGGTCCAGTGTTTGAAAGATCTCAGGGTCCATATTAATTGAGACTGCTGGTCCTGCTACAGGGTAGCCCTCCTCGTCAGCTTATTTCAGGCTTTCCCTAATTCAATTACAGTGGTCAGCAGCTTCTGTCTATTGTTTGGGTGCAAATATGTGCATCTGACTCTATCAGCTGCTCGTTGGGTCTTCTGAAGGACAGACATCATAGGTCTCATTCTGGAGCAGTCCATAGCCTCAGTAATAGTGTTAGGCCTTGGGAACTCCCTTTGAGCTGGGTCCAACTTTGGGCCTGTCACTGGACATTCTGGTTCCTCTCCATTTCCATCCCTGTAGTTCTTTCAAACAAAATTATGGGTCAAAGTTTTACTGTGGGATGGCAACCTCTTCCCTCATTTGATGCCCTGTCTTCCTACTGGAGGTGGGCTATATAAGTTTCCTCTCCCTACTGTAGGCATTTCATCTAAGGTCTCTTCTTTGGAATCCTGAGAATCTCTCACCTCCTGAACATTTCTTTAGGTGCTTCTCAGCCATTTGATATTCCTTTGTTGTGAATTCTTAGTTTAGTTCTATACCCCATTTTTTGATTGGGTTGTTTAGTTTCTTTAAGTACTTCTCGGCTTGCACCCTACTATTTGATTGGGTTAATTGGTGTTTAGGAGTATAACTTCTTGAGTTCTTTATATATTTTGGATATTCACCCTCTATAAAATATAGAGTTAATGAATATCTTTTCCCAATCTGTAGGTTTCCATTTTGTCCTGTTGATGGTGTCCTTTACCTTGCAGAAGCTTTCAAGGGGCTCCATTTATCAATGGTTGATCTAAGAGCCTGAGCCATTAGTGTTATGTTCAAGAAATTGTCTTCTCTGCCAATTCATTCAAGACTATTTTCCACTTTCCCTCCTATTAGATTTAGTGTACCTAGATTTATGTTGATATCCTTGGTCTACTTGACTTGAGTTTTGTGCAGGTGAAAAATTTGCATTCTTCTAAATGCACATGACCAGTTAAAACAGCAACATTTGTTGAAGATGTCTTTTTCACTGTATAGCTTTGGCCTCCTTGTCAAAAATCAAGTGTTCATGGGTGTGAAGCTGACTCCTGGGTATTGAATTTTATTTCTTTGATCAAATCGTTTCTCTGTGTACCAATGAATACAATGTGGTTTTTATTACTATTGCTTTTCTAGTACAGCTTGAGATCAGGGATGGTGATGTTTTTCCAAAACTTCTTTTGTTTCTCTGAATAATTTTGCTATCCTGAGATTTTTGTCTTTCCATATTAATTTGAGAATTGCTCTTTCAATATCTCTAAGAAACTGTGTTGGAATTTTGATGGGAATTGCATTGAATCTATGGATTGCTTTTGATAAGATGGTCATTTCCACTGTTATTCCTACTAATCCATGAGTATGACAGATCTTTCCATTTTATGATATCTTCCCTGATTTCTTTCTTCAAGGACATGAAGTTCTTGTCATATAGGCCTTTTACCTAATTGGTTAGAGTTTAACCAAGATATTTGATATTATTTGTAACTATCTTGAAGGGTGGTTTTTCCCTAACTGCATTCTCAGCTCATTTATTATTTGTATAAAGGAGGGATACCTACTTCATTGGGTTAATTTTGTATATAGCTACTATACTGAAGTTATTTATCAGCTCTAATATTTGTCTGGTAGAGTTTTGGGGGTCACTTATGTGTATTATCAAATCATCCAAAAATAGTGACACCTTGACTTCTCCTATTCCAATTTGTATCCCGTTGACCTCTTTTTGTTGTCTTACTGTTCTAGATAGAACTTCAAGGACTATATTGAATATATAGGAAGAAAGTGGGCAACCTTGCCTTGTCCCTGATTTTAGTGGGTTTGAACCAATTTTCTCTCAGTGTAATTTGATGTTGGCTATTGGTTTGCAATATATTGCTTTTAATATGTTTAGGTATGTGCCTTGAATTCCTGATTTCTCCAGGACTTTTAACATGAAAAGGTATTGGATTTGTACTGAGATGAACATGTGATATTTTCTATGAGTTTCTGTATATAGTAGATTATGTTAATGTGATGGCGCCTACTTGATCATGTTGAATGAAATTTTTTTATCTGTTCTGCAATTTGGTTTTCAAGTA
Source organism: Arvicanthis niloticus (assembly GCF_011762505.2). Lineage (NCBI taxonomy): Eukaryota > Metazoa > Chordata > Mammalia > Rodentia > Muridae > Arvicanthis > Arvicanthis niloticus. The sequence continues at coordinate 105,990,323 of NC_047679.1, forward strand.
TTTTCTGGAGTATTTTTGCAGTGATGTTCATAAACAACATTGGTATGAAGTTCTCTTTCTTTGTTTTGTTATTTGTATGGCTTTGGCATCAGGGAACTGTGGCCTATATTTATGTAAATGAATTATGAATTATGAATGAATTATGTAGTGTTACTTCTATTTCTATTTTTAGAATAGTTTGAGGAGTACTTCCAGTAGCTCTAATTTGAAGATCTGTGCTTGTTTTATTTTATTTATTTATTTGTTTATTTATTTTTGGTGGTGGAGGGAGAAATTTTAATGACTGCTTCTATTTCATTAGGGGTCATGGGACTGTTTAAATAGTTTACCTGATCTTGACTTAATTTTAATATATGGTATCTGAGTAGAAAATCATCCATTTCATCTAGCTTTTCTATTTTTTTTTTTTTTTTTTGAGTATAGGCTTTTGTAGTAAAACCTGGTTAGCTTTTGAGTTTCCTCAATTTCTGTTTTTATGTATTGTATTCCTTTTTATTTACATTTTTGTTGATTGGGATACTGTCTCTGTGCCTTTTACTTAGTTTGGCAAAGGGTTTTTCTATATGGTTGATTTTTTCAATGACTATTCTCTTTGTTTATTTAATTCTTTGTATTGTTTTGTTTGTTTCTTTCTGGTTGATTTCATCCCTGAGTTTGACTATTCTCTACTATTTACTCTTCTTGAATGTATTTTCTTTTTTTTTTTTTTGTTCTAGAAATTTCAGGAGTCCTGTTAAGTTGCTAGTATAAGATTTCTCTACTTTCTTTATAAAGGCACTTAGTGCTTTGAATTTTCCTATTAATATTGCTTTATTTGTTTCCCATAAGTTTGGGTATGTTATGCCTATTCTCAAAAGTCTATAATTTCTTTCTTTATCTCTTTCTACCCTGACCAGTGTAGGACTGTGAAAAGCAGCCTGGTTTCTGGTAGAGCACAGGCTGGAAACCCATTAACCCTGAGGGATGGCATACATTTCACCACACCCTCACACCCTAGAGGCAGCAGGACTCTACAAATTTGTGTTTTTTAGGCATGTAAAAGCAATGTCCAAGCCCTTCCACAAGAAGAGAACTTGACCTGTGGTCATGTAGCCTCAAGACAGATCTTCATATTAATGAGGTACCTAAAGGCCAGAAGGGCTTAGCCAATTAAGCTTTTCTTCCCAGATACTCCTCCCTGTAAAAGGTATTTAACCTCAGGCTTGCCCTGAGAAAACAGTATGGTTTTTAAATATTTACTCTCTGCCATGACAATAAATGTTTTAAACCATGGACTGCCTCTTTTTATCAGGATCTGAAGTGGGGAACACTGAAACAGGCCTTCTCCTAAAGAGCCACGTTTAATCTGCCACAGAAGACCTCTCTGTGTTCCCAGCCATGGCGACCACCAACCCAAGCAAGCTGACCTTAGTGATCAAGCAAAACACCTGTCATCCCTCATGGTCATTGGGGCTTCCAGCTTATACTAAACCCAAAACCAGGCTTCCTTAGTAGACTGTTGTTCAGTTTCCATGGAAATACAGTTATTTTAATCTTCTTATATGTACTGAGGCTTCCTTTGTTTCTGATTATATGATCAATTTTAGAGAAGGTTGTGTGAGTTGCTGAGAAGGTATATTCTTTTGTTTTGGCATGAAATGTTCTGTAGATAGCTGTTAAATCTATTTGGTTCATGGCATCTGTTAGTTTCATTGTGTCTCTTATTAGTTTCAGTTTTGATCACCTGTTCATTGATGAGAGTGGGGTGTTGAAATCACCCACTATTGTTGTATGGGGTTGAATGTTTGTTTTAAGCTTTAGCAAAGTTTCTATACCAAAACATTTTTGTAGCCCTGTGCTCTGAGGTAATTTCTTTTATGATGAGGTATTTTTCTTGTATGCAGGAGAATGGTGGATCCTGTTTACATATCCAGTCTGTTAGCCTTTGTCTTTTTTATTGGGAATTGATTTCATTGGTGTTCAGTGATATTAATGACCAATCATTGTTACTTCCTGTTATTTTGTTTGTTTGCTGTGATACTGTGTCTGTGTGAGCCTCTCCTTTTGCTTAATTTTGAGAAGATTCATTTCTTGTGTTTATTGGGTGTAGTTACCTTCCTTGTTTTGGAGTTTTTCCTTCTATTGTGCTTTGTAGGGGGCTTGGTATGTAGAAAGATATTACTTAATTTTTTTGTCATTGAATATCTTTGTTTCTTCATTTATGATAATTGAGAGTTTTTCTGGTTATAGTAGTCTGGGCTGGCAACTGTGTTCTCTTAGAGATTGCAAGATATATGTCCAGGACCTTCTAGTTTTTAGAGTCTCTGTTGAGAATATTGGTATCCAGAGCCAGTTTGGCAAACTGACTTCAAACTCAGTAATGTCACACATAGGTGACATCTGTTGCCATGACAATTTTGCATACCTTCTTGGAGCCCATTCCTCATTCACACCTTGGAACAGCCTATGTCAGCCTAGATAAAAGGTGAACATTTCCCCACCTTTGACCCTTTTTCCCTTGTCTTCTCTCTCTCTCCTATTTGTCCCCGTTTTTTCCTAATAAAACCTCTGCCACGTGGAACTGCTTTGGCCTGGAGTGGTCTATTTGGACACAAGCTGTCATCCCAACACAATAGAGAAGTCAGGTGTAATTCTGATAGGTGTGTATTATATGTTACTTGGTCTTTATCCCTTGACACTTTTAATATTCACTTTTATTGTTCTGTATTTAGTGTTTTATTATGTAGCTGGAGGATTTTCTTTTCTAGTCCAGTCTATTTGGTGTTCTGGAGCTTCTTTTATGTTTATTTCCATTTCTTTCTTTAGATTAGGAATATTTTCTTCTATGATTTCATTGAAGATGTTTTCTGGCCCTTTGAAGTGAGAATATTCAACCTCTTCTCTTCCTACTATGCTCAGGTTTGGTCTTTTCTTTGTGTCCCACATTTTCTGGATGTTTTGTACGCTTTGTCCACTTGACATTTTCTTTGACTGAAGTACTATAATCTTCTATTATATTTTCTATAGCTGAAATTATCTCTTTCATCTCTTGTAGACTGTCTGTGATACTTGTGTCTTTAGTTTCTGTTCAATTTCCAAAGTTTTCCATCTCTAGAGTTACCTCAATTCTGATTTAATTTTTGTTTGTATTTCCATTTTTATATCTTACACCTGATGAATACCAATTGCAATGGCTTTTGTTGATTATGTTCTCATGCTTGTCTTTGGCATGTTCTCATGCTTGTCTTTGTCATGGTTGTCTCTGGTTTTAAGTGACCTATGTGTTTGGGGTTAGAGCACTTCTTCTGGGAGGCATGAAGTGCTGTACCTCTGGATAGAACATGGCTCCTTGGCCCTTGGTTAGAGTAGGCCTCATGGGAGACAGGCACACCTGTGCGGTGGGTAAGGTGGGGTCAGATGTACCAATCTGTGCTAAGAGGTGGACGTGGAGACCTGGAAGGAGATGGGGCTCTAACTGTGCAGAACAGAGCTTAAGTCTTCTGGGCTTTCTGGTGTGCCTGTTGGCATACGTATTGTGGAAGGGGTCTCACCTGTGTCCCTGATTAGAGCAGTCCTCCTGGGAGAGTGGCAAAACTATGGGTTGGGGGAACAGGCATGAAAATCTGCAACAGAGGAAGGTAGAGTTTTTATACCAGAAGGGTTTATATTTTTAATTTTATTGTTATATAATATATTTATGTACCCATGTGCCATGCCCATACATGAGTAATATACAACTACATATTGCTGAGTCTGTTTGTATGTATGTTTATGGTTTCAAGTATGACCACTTTGTTTTGGGCAAACTTTAATGGTCCTCATCCTTGGAAGGGGCTCACCACTTTGACTATACATTTTTTTAATGCAATATGGCCATATAATCACTCTGTTGTTCAGAGGAGTTACTGTGTTCCTAAGTGGTTTAGCATAGCAAACATAGGAATAAAATATATAGCCCAATCCTGTAATTAATTATATGTATGAATAATTAATGAATAATATTTAAGTGAAGAAAAATTTTAAATATTTTCTTAGATGCTGATGTGTTATATATCTGCCTAATTTTTCAATTTACAAATATTTGGTTATAAAATTTGTTTCATATGAAATTAAAGACTATTTGGAACTTTTTTGGCATGGGGAATTGTAGAGGACACAAGGTTCACATGCTGACAGATAAGCATTATTGAAACTAGAAATGTTATACACAGAGGCTTTTATCTTCAACAGAAAGCACGTGCATACCTGTTTTCCATCCATAAGATAGATGTGTTAATAAGCTGGTAATCTGTGCTACTCTGTAGAACCAAGATTCACCTAAATACCTGATTATCCTGAGCACTGATTCTCAGTCAATAGAACTCATTCTTGTGGGTGAGATCACAGGTCATTTCCAAAAGAGATATATTTTGCAAAGGAGTTTCAATGTAGCCATGTCTTATACTTTGTTGTGACAATTTCAAAAAGAAATTTTTTCCTAGTTGTACTATGTTTACACATGCTAAAAATAAAGTGCTCTGGAGAGGATTCATAAGTTTTAACCAGCCCATCCAACTAGGTTTTGCTGAACTAGATTTCATTGTTTTCTCTCGTAGATCAATCCTCTGATGGCAATAGAGCTTTTAGGGACCCAAATGGGGAATCTTGTGAGAATTACAGACATTGTAATGTTAATAATTTGAACTGAAATAATCGTTACTAATATGTAGAATTGTTTTTATTCTAGGTCTCAAAAATAGACCACACATAAATTATCAACTAATATATTACAATTCTTCCCATCAAACTTCTTGATTTTTAGTTCTTTACTGGCAATTTATCATCTTTGGAGTAGAGGTACTTTAATTGTTTGATTAGTTCATACATGCATATAGTAAGGTTTGATTCAGTCCATCAATTCCACCTATTCCATTTTATTTGTAATCCCTGGACATTATTTTATCCCTATTTTATGTGCTCATTTTAATAAAAATCACTGAGATTTTTCAGTACTGTCATTATGTGGACTGCTATAAGATAATCTGCCAGAAAATGGATATGTTTTCAGGAACCACATACCTGAAGACAGCTTACTTTCCCTCTCACAGCAGACTTTAGTTGCCAATAATGCCTTAGCTACTCACAGGTCTTTGTGGAAACATCCCCTATCTATGTTGAGTTTGTGACTAAGTTAGTCTTGTAATATTCTTATTAGTGAAATCATTGTCATTGTGAGTTATATGTGCAAATACCCTGTTATATCAATAAAACAGTATTGTAGTAACCAATTATCTCGTGGTTGCACAATAATTTTGCCCACTCTTCTTCAATGATAACATCAGTCTTAAGCAGAAGGCCTGTGATGTAAATGTCTAATTTAAAGTTGAGTACTCTCTTATTTTTTTTTTTTGTTTATGTTGGTCCATAATGGGTCTACCAGAAAAGAAGCTAAGGTTCAAGAAGGTTATGAAATATATTAGCCTTTGAGTATAACAAGTTATTAGAAGATGGTTTAAAACTATGTTCATTTAGCATAATAGAGTTGTAAGTTCACTCCTAGAGACTATGATCTATTTAGCCATGTATTCTTTGCTGCATTACCAGATGTACATTATGTAGTGTAGAGTAAGCCCTAAGTATAATCAGAAAATAGTTCTTTTCATAACCTTTGTGACATAATGACACCATGGGTATATTTGGCAGTCTGGTTATTACTGTGCTTCACAGGATTCACAGCTCAGTATGATATATTGTCCAACAGTATCAATGTTATACAGCAAAATGGGAGCTTCCAGGTTGTCTCCAGATTTATTGCTCTACGTTCTTTGACTCAAGTACTTTTTATGATAAATATGTTTGTATCTTGAAGTTCTGGAATGTAACCAAGATCAATGACAATTGACTACAGAGTTTGAGTTTTTATGGGACCCAAGTGACCAGTTATCTGTAAAAAAAAAAAAAAAAATGTCATCCCTTGATACAGGTTATTTTATCTGATAGTCTGTGGTAACTTGGAGAGTCTTTACCCACTTGCTAAAAGGTAGTTTTAAATAAACTCTCTCTTTTTTTGGATTTTTTTTTTTTACATTTCAGATGTTATCCCCTTACCCCATAATGCCCAGCCAAGAAACCCCCTATCCCATTCCCCCTGCTTATATGAGGATGTACCCCCACCTACCTCCCCACTCCCATCTCCCCACCATTGAATTCCTCCACACTCAGCATCTAGCCTTCATGGGACCAAAGATCTCTTCTCCGACCTATGCCCAACAATGCCATCCTCTCCTACATATAGCTGGATCCATGGGCCCATCCCTATGTGCTCCCAGGCTGGTGGTTCAGACCCTGGGGAGCTCTGGTTGGTTGGTTTTGTTGCTCTCCTCATGGGGCTACAAATCCTTTCACCTCCCTAAGACTCCTCTCTCACTCCTCCATTTGAAACCCCTTGATCAGTTCAATGGTTAGCTGTGAGCATCCACCTCTAAATATGTCAGACTCTAGCAGACCTCTAAGAAGACATCTACATAAGGTTCCTGTCAGCATGCACTTCCTGACATCTATACTAGCATCTACCTTTAGTGACTGCACATGGGATGGATACCCAGGTGGAATGGTCTCCAGACAGCCCCTCCTTCAGTTTCTATTCCACACTTTGTCTCCATATTTGCTCCCTTGAGTATTTTGTTACTCCTTCTAAGAAAGACTGAAGCACCCACACTTGGTCTACCTTCTTCATAAGCTTCATGTGGTCTGTTAGTTGAATCTTGGGTATTTCAAGCTTCTAGGCTTATCCAATCATCAGTGAATGAATACCATGTGTGTTCTTTTGTGATTGGGTTACCTCACATAGGATGATATTTTCTAGTTCCATTCATTTTACTAAGAATTTCTCAAATTCATTGTTTTTAATAGCTGAGTAATATTCCATTGTGTAAATGTACCACATTTTTTTATCCATTCCTCTGTTGAAAGACATCTGGGCTCCACCCAACAGCCAGTAGAAAGAGTTGCAGATATTCACACCCAAATATTAGATGGAACTCTGGAAGAGTTGGGAAATAATTGTGGAGCCCGAAGAGGACAGGGACTCTACAGGAAGACCAATAGAATCACTGACCTCGACTTTTGAGGGCTCCCAGAGACTAAACCAAAGAAACTAAACCAAAGAGTGATCACCAGCTAGACCTAGACCCCCAGCACATATGTAGCCAATGAGCATCTTGTCTTCATTCAGATTACCCACAACTGCATGGGGTGTCCTTGAGCCTGTTGCCTGCCTGCCTGTGGATCCTGTGCCCCTAAATGGACATCCTTTGCAGACCTCAGTTGAAGAGGATACATGTAGTCCTGCAGAGACTTGATTGCAGAAGGGCAAGTTAGATTTGTGAAAACACTTGCATGAGTGGATACTAGAAGAGGGGGCTGACATTGGGATGTAGCATGAATAAATAAATTAATTTAACAAATAGAAAATAAAGTAAATGCAAACATAAAAAGGTTGATGATTTTTAAATTGTTTTTAGTCATGTTTTACTTGTTCTGAGAAATCTGTTTAGTGAAATTGTTAGAAAAAATAAACAATGTTGCATAATATATATACATATGCATATATATGTGCATGTGTATATGTGTGTAAGTATTGTATAAGATATGTATATATCTTGACAGTACTTTCAGAAAAAGACTTCTTTTGCCAAGAAATTTAAGTCAACACTTGACATTGATATAAAATTTAAAACCTTCTGTATAGCTAAGGAAACAACCAAGAAAGTGAAGAGAAAACACATAGAATCAGAAATATATATATATATATATATATATATATATATATATGAAACAAAGTAGGATTAATATCTAGAATATATAACGAACTAAGGTGGAAAAGTGATAGAGAATTTAAAATGAGTTCTTGATTTAACCATAGACTTCTCAACAGAAGAAATATAAATGGTTATAAAATATGCTAAAATACTGTTCAGCATCCTTATTGATTAGGAAAATATTAATTAAAACACTTTGTGATTTGATTCAACCCAGTGAGAATGGGTAAAATAATACAAAACCTGAAAGCTTATGCTTATGGTTTGTGGATAAAAAGAAACCCTTATTCATTGTTACTGAACATACAAATTAGTGAAGCCCTGGATATCAGTATGAAGAATCCTCAAAAATCTAAAAATAAATGTATAATATGACCCAGCTATACCTCCCTTTGGCATATTCCCAAAGGACTCAACAACTATTTCCTAGAATAGTCATTGCTGTCATATTCAATATACCCAGAATATTGAAGCAACCCAAATGTTCTTCAACAAATGAATGAGTAATGAAAATGTTGCAAATATATATAATGGAATATTAATTAGCTATGAAGAAGCATGAAGTCATAAAATTTTCAGGTAAGTGAACAAACCTAGTAAAAGTAATCCAAACAACCCCAATATATCAATATATCACTGCTGGTGCCTACCTAGGATATTCACTACTACTGACTAGTGTCTATGCTACTGGAAGTTATTGTGCTTGCCATTAGAGAAAAAAGGTGATCACCAACCTACCTACAAACCCTGTGATCTACAATTGTGTTCTGCTTATATGACTTGGTGTTGCGATAGTGGTACAAAGCTTATTCAATAACCAACCAATATATGAATGAATTTAAGGTTCATTACACAAGATGGAATGTACACCAGACACTTCTTTGGTAGCCATGGACTGGAAAGTAGATAGACCACATACCTAGGGAAAAGTCAAATACTATTTTTGTGTTAAAAGAACAGTGCAATAAGGTGAGTTAATGACTTTCTACTATACTCATAGGTCAATGTCTTATTCAAACATCATTAGAGTAGTTTCTTCCTATAATAATATTCCTATAAACTAATACAGAGGCCCACAACTGGACAATGTGCAAAAAGTGAAAGACCATTGAACACTCAGTCCTAGTTGGTGTGTCTTCAATAAATTCCTCCCCTCAGAGCTCAGGGGACTATGATATTTTCTCCAAATGACAACCACTTGCAAAAGGAAAATCTGCTTTCTCGAATGTACTATCACAAGGTATACAAACTACACTTAAGACTTAGCCTGTGTCCAGCCATAGAAGGCCAGCATAAAAGGAACTCGGTTTTGTTGTATATATTGTTTTCATATAACTTCGAGAAATTTTTGTCTTACTAGTGTTGTGCTTATACATTATGTTTTTTTGAATTTTGTGTTTTATGTGTGTGTGTGTTTCATGAGCTTTTGCTGATTGCTTTTAAAACATTCTGATTTCTTTTTTCTATTTTTCTAAGAAACAGAGAGAAAGAAGGTATAATGTTGGATATGTGAGGATATGGAGAGATTCTTGGTGAGGATAGGGGAGGGGAAACTATGATCAGACTATTTTTATGAGTTTTCTATTTTTAAAAATGTCTTATAAAACTGTAAAAAAATGAGTGAGAAAATTTTATCCATGTATATAATATATTTTGGCAATTCCACTCCTAATCACGTCCCTCTAGTGCCTTTCATAGCTTAATATCACATTGCATATCTAGATGATAGTTCACTTAAGGTCAGAGATAATTGTGTAAGAGGGATAAGAAAGACTGAGAGTCAAAGTTTTCATAGACTGCTGTAAGACAGTTGTCTGTATATGACAATCCTGTTGCATACAGGAACTCACACCTGCTGTTGCTACATACACAAGGTCTCCATAAAACTAAGTTAGAATGTATTCCAAGTTGGATGGGAGATGTGCTCATGAAGCATTGAACCTTGATAGTTTTTCAGGGGAGGTTTTATGTTATTTATAGCATTACTTTAAAGACAAGCACTGCTCTCTTCCTCTCTCTTTCTCTCTCTCCTTATCTTTTACTTTTCCCTGCTCCTGTGTGTTAGGGAGATTTCCTTGTCATATCCTCCAACACTCCCAAAGTGATGTACAATATCCCCACAGGCCTAAATGTAGTGAGCCTATGTCGCCTCCTGAACTGACCAGCAGACAGAAGACAACAGACACGGGATCTTCTTCCCAACACAGTTTATTCAGGAACCTTGAAGTACCACAAAAACCCGCCGAGGTCTAGCTCCCAGCCCTTAAATCTCTGTGTCCTCTCCAATCAGAACCTGCCACCCGGTCATTCTCGATTGGTGCTGAGCACATATGTCACATGGCCCGATCTTATGTAAGGATGAACAAGCAAAATGCATGCACAGTAAAGCCTAGCCTACATGCCACCCAGGCTTCTTGAAATGGTGAGCCAACACACCAGGGGCGTCTGGCACCCAGCTAGGCACCATCTTGAGTTCCGCTCCCCACAAGCCTACTGTTGTGTAGTAGAAAGATCTCAAATGATGAGCCAAAATATACTTTTTCTTTCCTATGTTGTCATCCCCCATATTTTGTTTCATAACTGGGAATCTAGTAATGCACAAATTCTAATTTTCAGCATACACATTATTTTCCTTTGTGCATGTAGTTTAGTATGCATTGCTCATTTTATTTTTATAAAATCAATTTAAGATTCTTAAAAATTACATAAGGATCATGTCATTTTCTTATTGCTGCAGGTTGTGTTCTCTAGAAACAGTTTCTCAGTTTGTACTGAAAGAGAAAGTTGTAGTGTATGCATTTGAAGAGATAGTTCATCAGTTAAGAATACTCAGAGCCTTTGAAGAAGACCCAACTTAGGTTTTGAGATACCATATGTAACAGTTGAAAACTCACTTGTAACTTTAACCACAGGAGATCTGAAACCTCTTCTGATGTCCACTGGCACCTGAGTTCATGTGCACATGTACAGACAAAAAAATAATTAGCAAAAAAGGTAGGTTTAGCTATCTAAAATCCAAATATCTTTCATTTGTAAATGCTATTACAAATAATATTTTAAAAAATAACAAAAGCGAGCTATTCTGATTAATTAATATAAATTTATTAACTATCTAAGTAAATGTTTATTAGATGTTATATAATTAACAAGTTTAAATATATTATATTATATAAAATTCATATTTAATAAATTTAATAAATATAGTGTATATATTTGTTAAATATGTCATTAAGGTTATGGATTTAATTTTGTTAAATATGAATAAATATGAATTCATTAAATATAAACTTAATAAATGTATCATACAGCAATGTAATAGTGATCCAATCACTATTTGAATACAGTGAATATTTGAATTTTTCTTAAAGAGCACTTAACATCTCCTTGAAAATCAACATAGTAATATTTTACCCTACCTATATGCTTAACAAATTTTAACTGGGATAACATACATGAGCCAAGATTCATAGTAATTTATTATGATCTTCTTTATAGCATTATGATTCCAAAAGTTTTCTGATCATAAAGTCTTGGGAACTAAGTGACTTGAGTAATCTTGTATAGGTTTGCGATTACTTGAGCTCTATTGGGCAAAAAGAACAATTCTACCACAATGTGAATCTTGTGCTTTTTATTAGGATACAACTTCTGATAAAAGTATGTGTTTATTATCCTTTATTTATCATAGATTTTAATCTCATTTTCAGAATCATTTCATTCTATAACATAGATACTTCTATTTTAGATTCACATTGATTAGTGATGAATATATATATATATTCTGTTTTTAAAATATGAAAGGTATAACCCTTTATCATGATGGCAAATCTCAGTGACCTAGCTTTCTGTTTGTACACATCTTGAGAATATTGATTACTTAGGGCAAATGTAGAAGGAAACCTAGCTGTATATTTTCTGCACCTTTCTGAGACTGTACTGATTCCTTGTCAAGCGGAGAAGATGTATTTTTCTTCAGTTGTTAAATAGCTGCACAAGTATAAGTTTTTCACTTGTTTGAAATAAGAAATAAATAGAAAAATGACAATTGCCAAATGTAATTTTGAATTAATGAGGTTTTCTTCATTCGTAATTTACCTTTCTCTATTCTCATATTTTTTTCAGTTCTTCTACATTTTATCCATTTAATCAAAACAGAAGTATATCCTACAATAGGTAGAAAGAGTAGTAATTCCTATAATAATTAAAAATGAATTAATATAATATTGATGGCAATGCACAAAGTATTCCAAACGGCTAAAGAATGCATCATGGTAAAATGTATGACTGATTAAAAATCACACATGTTCGTTTCTGAAAATATACATAAAAATAACATTATACAGAATGGGCCAGATATATTTATGTAGATAGGAATATATAAGCTTATTAGTGTATCTCTAAAACAACAGTTGATAACTTTATTAAAGTATAATGTTAATCTAAAGTATATCCATGCTACTGCTTTTCTAAATAATGTTTTTTTTGTGTGTGTAATTTAGATTAAAATGTTAAAGTTCATTCATGGCATTCTTCATGGTACCCAACTCATGTGATTTTTCTATAACATTGCCAGATGGGATTGCTAGAAATATTAATTTGTGCATACCTTCTAGCTTTTCACCAAACATAATCCATTTATAATATGATTGCCAGTGTAATATACTTAAGGTGAAATGTGCAAAAGCATGCATTTTCATGAATTACACTTTCTCATGCCCTTTCATTGAATTCATAATGTGATACAAACTCCTAGGAATGTCTGTCAGAACACATAATGGTCTATTCTATACTTACTATATTTTTTCCTTTCTAAACAGAAATATATAATTCTATACTAAAAACTGAGTTTTTTTATTATTTTATTTCACTGTACTTTGAAATAAGATTTGAGTCCACTAATAATTAGTATAAGGGCAACAATTGAAATTGAGGCAATATAGTGTTCTGAATTATAAGGTAGAAAAAATACTTTATTACTTATAATTTATACTTAAAAACATCCAAAAGTATCTGAAATTTTTTATAATGTCACAACACATCTAGAATATGATACATTTTAAATTCAGTAGTAAAATGATTATTAGAAATGAACTGATATTGATAAAAATAATTTTATGATGAGCAGCTTAGAATGATAAAACAATAACAACCTTAACAAATAAATACATAAATAAATGAATAATTTTATACAGTTCTTATGTAATTCTAAAACAAAAATGTATTGAAAACTCACTATGGAATAGAAACTGGATTAATATGCACATATCACGTAGGTGATATACATGTTGGGTTGTCTAAGCAATAAATGATAAGTAGTAATTTCTGCTTGAAAACTTGGATAAGGGTTCACAAAAGAAGTCATAAAAAAGAAATTGAGGATAATAAAATATAAAATGAAAATAATCTTTATGCAATAAGAGCAATGGGCTGAGTTTAAAAAGTAAAGATATTTTGTACCAAGAATTTTAAATAAACCAGCTTGAGGAGAAACTATGATAAATTAGAACAATTATAATTTATAAAACCAAAAATCAGCATTACCAATGACAAATGAGATTTTCATTAATATAACATAACAATACTAGTTAAATTAACTTAAGCTTTTTTAGAAAATTAAAGATAATGAACATCTATATTTTTAAATAACTCTTCTGATATGAAATCTTTTTAAAAGTAAATAAATTATCAATATAATTGCTATAATTATCTGCAACTAGGTAAATGAATAGTTCATTTTAGTCCACTGAGATCATATAAATTCATTTTCTATAATTTTAACTTCTGATAGAATGAATGACATCTATTAGAAGCAAATCTAAGAGCCAAAGAGTTCAAGTATTTCCCTACAACTGAGAAGTCAGTATTTATTAAAACAGTGAAATACTTAACATTTATAGTGTCTTTCTTGAGATAAGGTTCATTATCTAAAATTAATAATGTGAGTATGTATTCAACAAATTAAGTCTACAGTACTTGTTGTCTGAAGTCCCTTATTAAGTCTAAATCAGACAGTAATTAAATCAATATATTAAATAACAAATATATATATATATGTATACAATTATAAAATTTATAGATGTACTCTCTTCATAAACGTTGCAGGAGTTTCATCAAAGTTGAAAACTTTTTATCTTGGAGGGAAAATTCTTAGAATACAATATTTACACACAGGTGAAACAACAGGTTTGTCTCAAAAGAGGTGAAATAGTGCATGAATGCCTTTTAATAAAGGAAATAATTCAAAATGGCTTGAGGAAACTGCTGTATCTGACCAGATTGACTAGGGCTTTCCTTCCACAATGAGTACATAAATAGTAAATACTGCTGAGTCACTCACATACTAACCAAGCAACAAAAGCCTCTCAGAGGATCCAGGCCACCTGGAAGAAGCAGAGAACAATCAAACTGCTTAGAAGCAACGAAAATCAGTTGAGCTATCTAAATGAAGCTCAGAGTAACCCAGCCACCTGGAAATGTAACTTTCCAAGCTGTTTAGCTGCCTGAAGGCTGTGCAGTGTTCTCCAGGTTTTCAGCTTTTATGAGATGGGGTGGGTTGTGTTGATTCAGCTGTCTTTGAAGCATTTCTGGTCCTGTAATAACGCCTCAACTACATTCCTCAGTAAACCTCAGTAACCTCAGTAAAAACCATTAGTTCACCAAGTTTGATTTCTGGTTGGTATCTTTACTTTGGTGCATCATGAGCTACATTACTAGGGTGAGTGGACATAAGTAGGTTGTGTCTCCACAGGAAAAGTCTGTTACAACAGAAGTCATTTCAAGTAGTACTTAAAAAACACAAAAAAAATCAAGGTTAAGCTATTCATGTCACTAATGATAAAGAACTTTCTCAAATATACCTTGATATTATTAAAATTAAGATAGGTGCTATGATTTGTGTGTCATTTGTAAAAGACTAATTTACACAGCAGTGGCACTGTGGATGACGTGAAATATGCAAAAGTAGTCATCCAATATGAGCAATGTCTCTCTCACTCTCTCTCTCTCTCTCCATTTCCCCCTCCCTTCATTCTTTCCTAACTTCTTCCTCCCTCCCTTTCATCATCGACAAAAGACACATTTGTATATTTTCATCAGAACTCCTAATAAAAGAAATACTTAACACTAATCATAAATTTTCCAAGACACAAATTAAAACATAGATTTTTACTGTATAAATATCCTGTCAGGCATCTTAGTGAAACAGAAAATTGAATAACACATTACATTTAGTGATTACATAGAATAGAGTTTTTTTTTCTAAGCATAACTTGATATATCCCATTTAAATCAGAATAATAAAAGCATTGTCCAGAGAAACAAACTACTTGAGGGAGTAATATTTCTTGCATTTGAGGCTAAGGCAAGAATACTATAATTTTCTATTTATATCTGTACATATGCTATGTGCTTACTGCTTTCATGTATCACTATGTAATTTTATTTGATAAGAAATGCATATTTTATTACTACTTTCAAGTGTTTTGTCTAATTTACTTATTATCTCATTCAATAATTTACTCATTGATTCATCCATTCACTCAAAAATGTAATAGATACTTCTTCACTGAAAGTAACTGTGTTAAGGATGCAACCTGCTCTCAAGATGTCTAGTTTCTATTTTGGAAAATAATAAATTGTAATTCAAATAGACATGTAACTGTAGAGTGAAAAATTATAAAGGCCATTTTATGAAATATGTGTAGATTTTTTGCCTTACAGAACTGAAAATAAGATTTCAGGCCTTCACATTCCAGGTGAAGGACACTTGCTGGATTACATTCCTCAAGCCTCGCCCAAGGCAGGAAGGCATTCCTGATTACAGATAAAGATGCTACCACCTAGGTGGGGCCCTAGCCCTATAGCCGGAAAAAGTAAAGATAGCAATCTGAAATGGCCGGATAGGGCACAATGGCATGAATGCACATTTTTGAGAAGAATGCAGGGCGATTTCCACATGACACTAATCATTTAGAGTGAATACCTCTGAATTGTTCCACTGTTTTCATGTTTTGTATCTTTAACAACCCCATCCCACTCCCCTGGTTTGTGGTTTTTCCCTTTAAAACCCTCCAAGGACTGGCCGAGGGGGTCGGACCTTGACTCCAGCGCGAGTACCTGGTCAGACCGCTGGCTGCCAGCTCTTTCCCTAATAAACCTCTGCTGATTGCATCCAGGTATGGTTTCTTGTGATCTTTGGGTGGTTGCGATTCCGGAGGCTTGAGGAAGGGTCTCCCGAGTATGGGGGTCTTCATTTGGGGGCTCGTCCGGGATATGCGACCACCTTAATCCAAGAACCACGCTGGGAGGTAAAGGGACCCCGCGGTTTTTTTCTGTCTGGTTGTTGTGTGACCTTTTGTCTAAATCATCTGATTTCTCGTGTGCTAGGGTTGCCTAAATCGTGTGCTGTTTTGTCTAGGTTTGTTTAAGTTATTTGGTTTCTAAGTTGTTTGTGCCCGTCTGTCTGAATTATTTGGTTTGCATCTAGGTGCCGGAGAGGACGTGGAATCCCTCTTGGCTGGCACTGGCGATTGAGACGGGTTTTTTTGTTAGTCTAAGTTGTTTGTGCCCGTCTGTCTGAATTATTTGGTTTCTGAAAAGTGCACTTCGGTTTGGACTGGCAGCTGTTTCTGTCTCGTGAGGGGCAGTAAACCATTTTTGTTTCGAGAGGAGACAAATGAGTGATTAGCAGACGTGCTGGAGAGTCACTAGCTGCTGCACCCCCAGAGACGTTTGGGGGTTCATCTAGGTGCCGGGGAGGACGTGGAATCCCTCTAGGCTGGCACAGGTTTGCATCTAGGTGCCGGAGAGGATGTGGAATCCCTCTTGGCTGGCACTGGCGATTGAGACGGGTTTTTTTTGTTAGTCTTTTTGTGTGTTAACAATGAAAACTAGAGAGAAAAGGTCAGAAATGGCCACCGTGGTAGTTGTGCTCTCATGGCAGTGTGTCTATTTTTGGGTTGTTCATTGCTGGTATGTTAGAAATCTGTTAGACTTGGTCCAGCATAGGCTGACCAAGTTGTCTGAATCTGTTAAATCTGAATCTGTGAAGACTGACCGCGTTGTCTGGTTATTGGAGTCTTACTTGGAAGGCGAGAGGACTTCCAGAAGGTCAGGGGATCTGACCGTTGGATTTCAGGGGGAAGGTGAGAGGCCTTCCAGAAGGTCAGGGGATCTGACTGTCAGGTTTCAAGAGACTGAGCGCTCCTACTTGGGAGAAGACGTGGAATCCTTCTCCATCTGGGGTCGTGACCAAATGTAGTTAAGTGTTATTTGTGCCACCCGTGGCAGGGGTGAGCTATCTGTGTTTTATGTACTACACGTGAGAGGGGTGAGTTATTTGTGTTGTTTTTTTATATGTGTGTGTCTTTTCTTGGCAAATCATCTGTGTGTTAGCTGTTAATCTACTGTGTTAAACATCTTGAGTTAAAAATAGGTAACATGATTGGCGGCAGAGAGAGAAATGAAGCCGCTGGTACAAGAATACAACTGCAGAAAGGCGGGCAGGTCCTTTAATAAGGGGCAGCTACCTCGGTTCGTGCTCGCGGTTCGTGTTCCTACAGCCCGCCTACCGCATGTAGGGTATGCTTCAGGTAACAGCACATGGAGGGTGCCCTCACCCAGCCCGCTCACCCAGCCCCCACTTGGCGGGCTACAACTCGTGGTTCCCCAGCACAGCAACAGCGTGCAACAGCTACCTAGTTTGGTATTCCTGGCTGTACTGGGTACCTTGAGGTCACTAGTGCAACAAATGGCGGTTTTCCACCTGCCGCCTATGAAGATAGATGAGAACCCAGGTGATAAAAGAAAAAAGAAAAAAACCTGGCAGTGGAGCCAGGACAGCTAGACAAACAGCCGCAGCAAGATTGTTCACCTGAGAGTTAATTATTTTTTTTAAAAAAAAAGAGAGACAAGAACTGGTTAAAACTGCTTACTTAATTTAGTTTAAAACTTACTTGTGAGGCAGTCTTGATTTACACAAGAAAAACTGATAATTCGCCCTGCTCTGTGGCTAGGAGAAGGACACCAACAGAAAGCAGAAAAAAAAAGGGGGCCAGCAGTTTTTTTAGCTTCTGTAATAAGGAAGTTGATAATGATTTTTCCTAGTTTAATAAGTAAAGCAGTGCTTTTTTCTAAAATTACAGCTTAAAAGTTATAGGCTGCCCTGAGTCAGAAATATATATATATATATATATATATATATATATATATATATATATATGTCAGGAATATATATATATATATATATATATATATATATATATATATCTCCTTCAGTTTTGATAAATTTTTTAGCCATTACTGTTTGAGACAATTTCATTATTTGTATGAGATTTTCATTAAGATTTGGTTTAAAGATGAGAGTTCTGACAAGATAAAATTAAAGAAGTGGTGAAGACTTGTGCTCTTACGTTAGACATAAAAATGTTTACTTTATTGTTCTTGTTGTAATCAGAAATAACTCTTTAAAAGGTTTTTATAGAACTATGACCAAAGTTTCTATTTTGTTAAAAGTTAAATTCAAATAAGTGTCAAATGTAACTCAAGTTGCCTTTTAAAAATTGTTAATAACTGTATGAACCTTCAACATCTTAATAATCCTTGCTGTGAAATGCTACAGATAAGGTAAAAGCCTTGCTTTCACAAGACCTTTGCAGGTTCTGGTCTTCAGATTGGGGACCCCGTCAATTGATCAGGCCGTGGTCAGCAGCAGGTCAATTTGGAGCAGATTTGACTGAGACCTCCATGTGACAGAAGGTAAGGGACACCCAGAGGCCCACGCCAGATTCCGCTGATAGGTCTTGAGAGAGAGGGTTATATGAGACCCCACTAAGTTTGATCGGGACACATGAGGTTAAGCAGAGATCAGATAAGTTACCCACAGCCTTTCTAGACTAGCTCATAGAGACATTCTGTCAGTGTAGACAAGGCTCCAGAGGCTACAGAGACTACAAGATAAGTCATTGAAAGATTTAGGAAGTATACTACATATTAAAATGATTGATGGTAATAGCAAGTGAGAGAAGATTTAAAAGAAAGGAATAGAGAAGAGGAATAGAGAAGGTTTAGTGTAAGTCTAGAAGAAAAGAGTAGAGAAGAAGAATAGAGATCAGTTGCTGTGAGTCCACAGGAATAGAGAGGAATAGAGGAGACTAGAGAGAGGTGAAGAAAGAGAAAGGTGACAGGAAAGAATTTACAGAAAGCAGAAAAAAGGGATTCCAATCAAAGAGAGATAAAACTCTTTGAAAAAGACCAATGTGCGCATTGCAAGTAAAGGAGCCACCCAACCTTTGATAGACACAGGGGCTTCCTCCAGGCCAATGGGTCAAAAGGTATTCATGGACTACCCGAAAATGGTGGACTAAGAGATGGGCTGGGTATCCCATTCATTTATCGTCATCCTAGACTGTTCCTACCCTCTGTCGGGTTGAGACTTACTCCCCAGGATTGGGGCCCAGACAGGCTGCAACTAACTGACAAGAACTCACGGGTAGAGGAAAGGCTCCTCCTACTGACTCCAGCCGGGAGCCGAGGTAACGTGCTTTACAGACAGGAGCAGTTTTCTCCATGCTGGTCAGAGACAAGCCAGCGCTACTGTGGTGGACACATGCCATCTGGACTGACTCCCCACCCCTGAGATCATCGGTGCAGAGAACAACCTTGGAACTTGGGGCTGACAAGAAAGCCAACATCTGCATGGACAA
The DNA here is from genome assembly GCF_011762505.2 of Arvicanthis niloticus. Lineage (NCBI taxonomy): Eukaryota > Metazoa > Chordata > Mammalia > Rodentia > Muridae > Arvicanthis > Arvicanthis niloticus. The sequence continues at coordinate 106,009,803 of NC_047679.1, forward strand.
CAGGTATGCTTTTGCCACAGTCCATGCCTGCAAGGCTATATGCCAAGAGAGGAAACCCTGATGAAACCGGAAGCTGTAAATATTTGTTGCCCAGGATACCAAAAAGGGAGGAGACTCCAGCCTGAGGCAACAACCGGACAGATCAAGTGGCTTGATACAGGAGCCCTCCCAGGTTTGGGGCCTAAAATAGACAATGGCGCACACAAGAAGAGAGAACTATACTCCCCAGAAAGCAAAGGATTTACCAGGCTAAATACACAGATGGACTCTTAAGATATGAGTGCAACCAAGCAGCTAAGAGACTTAAAGCGTATAAGGGACCTTAGGTTCTAAGCCAGAGAAATAATAAGACTTAGAGTAGATAAGAAATACCTAGGAGAAAACAGCCTAGAATAGGGACCTTCCCGAGGTTTCAAGTGTCCTAGGTAATTAGATCAAAGAGCAGTTTTAAGGTAAGTCAGGAATTGAAGATCCACTGTTTATATTGTCTCCGAAGCTCAGGACAGGTAGAGAGAATATACAGGACCCTAAAATTAAACTACCCTTGGGAACTGGCGCTGGCTAGAGTGTCCCTTGTTCTTGCTCCATACCCAGAATGCCCATTTTGTGTGAGAAATGATTTTTCAGGCTACTAAAAGACTGTTCCTGGTGCTGTGGACCATCCGACCTCCTTGAAGTTCACCATCACCACCTGTGACTGATGTCAACTGGAGAAGATCCAGATGCCTGAACAACCCCCTACTCTTTGGCTCCAGGTCTTCTGCTATTCTACAAGGCTAAAGAAGCAGCAGGCCTTGACTCCTGAGACCACCCCAGAGGCACAGGGAAAATACTGCCTTGGAGGGTGGGACTTAGTGTGTGTACACCCAAGGTTAAATGACAGCTTGTGATTACAAGATTGAAGTTGAAATGTGAATCTAGAGTTATATAGATTTGTTCCTTTTGCAATTTCTCTTTATTATATATGTGATTTTATGTATATGTAGACAGCTATGTGCCACAAAATGTGGAAAAGTCAGGAGACAACTTTGAAAGTGTGCTACAAAGAAAAGGAAATGTTTTGAAACCCCTAGTCAATAGAATAGAGCCCAAGAACCCCTGCTAACAGATACCTAGTGCCTAAAATTGATAAATGGTAGACTTACAGCTCCGGGTTAACACCATGTGTTTCCACTGCTATCTTTGATGAAAACAAAGATTATTGTGTACTTGTCCAGCTAGATCCTGCAGGTACTCTTGAACTGAGTTTGAGATACACCCTAGATGATTCTGCAGACAGCCTATTTTCCTTGACTCTAGCTGTTACATTGTGACTAGGAGTGGCCATAGGTATAGAGACAGGTGTAACTACATTGATACAGACACCTCATTACTTTCATCAGCTGAGAGCTGCCACTGATGTGGATTTGAGAGCCCTAGAACAGTCAGTAACAAAGTTAAGTTGTTACTAGACTTGCTGTTTCTTAAAGGAGAAAGTCTGTGTGCTGCTCTAAGAAAAAATGTTACTATTATGTAGACCATTCAAGAGTGACCAGAGAGTAAATTCAGAAAAAAAAGTTAGACCAGAGACAAGATAGAGATGCACTGCAACTTTGATTCGAGAGTTGGTTCAATCCTCCCTTGCTGGACCCCTTGTGATTTTACTTTTGCTCTTAACCATAGGCCCCTACATTTAAAATAGATTAGTAACTTTTGTTAGAGAAAGGATAAATGCTGTTCAGCTTTTTGTGTTGCGCCACCAATATAAGACTTTGGGTCAAGAAAATGGTAATTATGATGACACTGGAGTTTAAACTTTTCTAAAGATCCTAATCGGAAAAAGTGGGGTGAGAATAGACTTATTAATAATTGAGTTTTTATGATTAAAAACATAGCCAAATCGGAAAAAGTGAGGAATGTAGAGTGAAAAATTATAAAGGCCATTTTATGAAATATGTGTAGATTTTTTGCCTTACAGAACTGAAAATAAGATTTCAGGCCTTCACATTCCAGGTGAAGGACACTTGCTGGATTACATTCCTCAAGCCTCGCCCAAGGCAGGAAGGCATTCCTGATTACAGATAAAGATGCTACCACCTAGGTGGGGCCCTAGCCCTATAGCCGGAAAAAGTAAAGATAGCAATCTGAAATGGCCGGATAGGGCACAATGGCATGAATGCACATTTTTGAGAAGAATGCAGGGCGATTTCCACATGACACTAATCATTTAGAGTGAATACCTCTGAATTGTTCCACTGTTTTCATGTTTTGTATCTTTAACAACCCCATCCCACTCCCCTGGTTTGTGGTTTTTCCCTTTAAAACCCTCCAAGGACTGGCCGAGGGGGTCGGACCTTGACTCCAGCGCGAGTACCTGGTCAGACCGCTGGCTGCCAGCTCTTTCCCTAATAAACCTCCGCTGATTGCATCCAGGTATGGTTTCTTGTGATCTTTGGGTGGTTGCGATTCCGGAGGCTTGAGGAAGGGTCTCCCGAGTATGGGGGTCTTCATAACCTAGTTCTGTATAAAATTGAAAATGAGATGTGATATAAAATAATAACACAGGAAATATACGGAAAAATAAACAAAATAAAAATAATAAAAATCATTGAGTATAAACTATTTTCAAAGTGTCTTAAAGTAGGATAAGGTTTTTAAGGATGGAAAAGCGCAAACAGAAAAGACATTAGTTTCTAACACAAGAGTGCCCCTACACTCTAGATGCACAGTTCAGAAAATCGAGAGCTTTTTGAGTACCTCATTAGATTAAACTCATAATTAAGCACTATTTATTAGATTTTAAATATATTTTTATCAATCATTTTCTCTAAATGTATTATCATTAATTTAGTATAGGCAATCACTCTTGCATAGTTCTACTGACAAACTAACATTCCCTCTTTTTCAAACTCTAATCTGTCTTCCACACTCACATTTTATCTCATGACGTTGTATCATTTTCACATAGATACTTTAAGTAGTGAATTTCCTAAGTTTAAAACATACCTTTTTGAAGATTACAAAAACAGTCTGGATAATACAATATTTGCTTTTGTCCATATCTGTATCCACTGTCACTCACAACTATTCAACACTACCTCCAATTGCTTGAAGGTAAGATTTGATGTTTGTCTGCTGCTTTCCTTTATGTTGTTATTTCTACATGAAGAAAACATGCTGACATTTTTAATGATTTGTAAATGAATAAAGCTTTAGTGTGTATCATACAGTTTGTAGGGAAGCCCATATAATTTCTACATATCCTAGTTTAAGTTTAATGATAATTTTCTTTAACTACAGTTATTTGTATTTATAAGCACTGTTCATACTGTCATCAATTTGTTCATTTATGAATAAACTTTAATTTTTTAAAGTTTTGTTTAAACTTTAAATTTTTAAACTTTTGTTTTTTAATTCTAACACAGTTTGTTAAACATTTTATATTATTTTATTTCATTTTTTTAGTTTTCTTTTTTTCTTCTTTTTTTTTTACTGGATACTATATTTACATTGCAGATTTTATCCCCTTACACCATTTCCCCCAACACCCAGGAACCTCCTATCCCATCCCTTCTCCTCCAACTTCTATGAGGATGTACTCCCAACTACTCCCCACTCCCACCTCCCCACCCTCAAATTCCACCCCACTTGGTGTTTGGCCTTCATGGAACTTAGGATCTCCTCTCCCACCTATGCCCGACAAGGCTATCCTCCCCTACATTTACAGATGGAGTCATGGGTCCCTCCCTATGGGGAGCTCTGGTTGGTTGGTATTGTTGCTCTCCTAATGGGGCCACCAACCCTTTCAGCTCCTTCAGTCTTCTCTCTAACTTCTCCATTGGGAAACCCTTGATCAGATCAGTGGTTAGCTTGAGCATCTGCCTCTGAATATGTCAGATTCTGGAGGACCTCTAAGGAGACAGCTATATCTGGCTCTTGTCAGCATGCACTTCCTGACATCCACATCAGCATCTACCTTTGGTGACTGCACATGGGATGGATACCTAGGTGGAACGGTCTCCAGACGACCCCTTCTTCATTTTTCTGTCCCACACTTTGTCTCCATATTTGTTCCCTTGAGTATTTTGTTACTCCTTCTAAGTAGAACCGAGGGATCCACACCTGGTCTTCCTTCTTCAAAGATCCTACCAATCCTACATCCAATAGAAGGCTAATATCAAGTATATACAAAGAACTCAAGAGATTAGACTCCAGACAGTCAAATAACCATATTAAAAATGGGGTAGAGAGTTAAACAAAGAATTCTCAACTGAGGAAACATGAATGGCTGAGAAGTACCTTAAGAAATGCCCAACATCCTTAGTCATCAGGGAAATGCAAATCAAAACAACACTGAGATACCACCTCACACCAGTCAGAATGGCTAAGATCAAAAACTCAGGTGATAGTGGATGCTGGTGTGGATGTGGAGAAAGAGGAATACTCCTCCATTGTTGGTGGTGTGGCAAGCTGGTACAACCACTCTAGAAATCAGTCTGGCAGTTCCTCAGAAAATTGGACACAGCATTACATGAGGACCCAGCTATACTACTCCTGGGCATATACCCAAAAGATGCTCCAACATATAACAAGGACATATGTTCCACTATGTTCATAACAGCCTTATTTATAATAGCCAGAAGCTGGAAAGAACCCAGATGTCTTTCAACAGAGAAATGGATACAAAAAAGGTGGTACATTTACACAATGGTGTATTACTCAGCTATTAAAAACAATGAATTTGAGAAATTCTTAGTTAAATGAATGGAACTAGAAAATATCATCCTGAGTGAGGTAACCCAATCACAAAAGAATACACATGGTATTTACTCACTGATAAGTGGATGTTAGTCCAAAAGCTTGAAATAGCCAAGATTCATTTCATTTTTATTAAGAAGTTTCCTCCTGCGTTTCATCCTATGTCTTCCACATCACTGTATCTATCATTTTTCTCTCTTTAGAAAACAGATACTTACAGAAAAACAACAACAAAAGAAATAAGAATTAAAAATTTAAAAAAAAACACTAAAATAAGAAACAGGTAGATTTTATGTATAAATGGAATTAATCAAAAAACACTCATATGATATTTATTATCAAATTAAAACTTAATCATATTAACCATGCCATCCAAATAATACTACCTCCTCCTGTAAACTTAAAAAGAATCTTACTCACAACATCAGCCTATTGTAATTCCAGTACAAGGATCCTATGGCAGTTGTCTAATAGTAATTGTCTAATAACAATAAAATAAGAGGAGAATTTTTATTATTCTCTGCTGTGCTGAAATACTTGCCTCTACCAACTGAAAGTTACTGAAAAGCTAGAAGTCAAAAGGTTTCTTAACCACAAAGAACTTTATATGCAGTGCCCTTGGCTTTGTAGGCTCATTCCTGAAGTTACCACCTAAAGAGACCAGTGTGTATTTCCAAGGGAGAATGTAAAATAAAAAGCCCAGAGTAACAAACACCCCAGTTTCTGAAAGTTAAATCATTGGAAAAGCAGCCTCTAAGATAGTAACAGGATATTTGTGACACTAATAGTACTACTATTTGCTAAAATTGAAGATTAAAGTACAATCTCTAATTTATTTTCCCAGGGCAATAACAAAAATGTTAAAATACAAGTCTTCAAAACACTGACAACATCAAGAATCAATCAATCAACAAACCTCGAATTCCATGTGGGAAAGCTAGCTCTGGGTAGAAGCATTTGTTGAACATAGATATAAACATGAGACCTTAAAGGCAAATCTCCAGAAGGCACATTAGAATAAAGGAAAAACAAAACTTAGGAAGACCTTTACATGTACCTATACCACCATTGCTATGGGAATCCCATGACATGATTATCATGGGAACCCATTGAACACCAGCCTCATTTCAGATTCAGTGAGATATCCTGAATATGGTAGAAAGTAATAGGTAATAGATCCGAATATTTGAGGCTGTCCTTTGACTTCTAGGCATGTACATGGGTGCATGAACCTGCATTCACATATGAACATACACCACATACACACATACTCACTCACATACACTCACACACACAAAACCAAACCTATATGTAATATTAGTATAGTACTATAAATATTATCCTGTATTTTAAAGAAAGTCAACTGCCATTTTGTCTAAGCTATACCTTAGCTTGAAATACTTAATAACCTTAGGAAGTGACCATAAAAAATACTACTCTAAGTAATTGCAAAATAGTTTAAATGCTGGAAACAGAGAGTTCAACTAAACAAATTGAATGTAGGAACTAGGAACTAAGAACCAATTAATAAATGTATGGAAGCAAAAAGTCAGAACTTTGAGTTCTTTTGTGATAATGAGGAAATTTTCCATATACATAGGACCGACCACCAGATATCAAGGATAGAAAATATAAAAATAGATTAGAATAGTAGTCAAATAAATGATACCTGATATCTCTTCAAATCTGAATAGAAATATATATATATATATATATATATATATATATATATATATGCCAGATATAAATAGTTTACCAAACCCAATCTTATCTGAAAACAAATAGAGAAAATATTAAAATAAGTCTTAAACAGATGTATATTTAATAAAAGAAATTTAAATAAAGGAAAAATAATTCCTCTGGAACAAAAAAAAGTTAAACATAAGTGACAAATATTTTTAAATTGTTCTAAAATAAAAGATATCAACTATATTTAGCAAAACTATGCTTCATAAATGAAGGGGAAATATATCCTCTTGTCAAAAGAAAAAATTCCATGAAATGTAAGAAAATTATTCTTGCTAACATGTAATTATCTGCTCTTATTTGAGTTTAATCTTTCTACTTTCATTGTTCCAATAATGTATTTTATTCAAAGACAGACTTCATCCTAAAAGAATATTGCAGTATGGAGCAAGTATGACTGTATAGCCATCAAACATTTAGAAACTATATCTTATTACTAAATTAAATTTTTTATATGTTGTATTTGCTGGGAAAATCAGTGTCTATAACTCTATAACTCTTTAACTTTGTTTTTATTTCTCATGCTGCCAATATTTATAAGCCATTTTTAATAATAAATGTTCTTCAATTTTGTTTTGTTTTTTAAAGCCAGATTATGTATTTTGGGTAGAAATACTAGATAATTGTTCTTATATGTAGTTCTGTTAAGTTATAGATATAAAACAGAAATAAGTAGAACATACAAACCAGCACTTGAAATGCCAAGGCCCAGATTGAGACAAAGGACTTGTGGATGTTAGACTGGTGATTATGGCAAGATGCTGTTCAAAACTACAGGAAGTATGTGAATGGAAATGTAAGAGAAATATTCTCAACAGCCAATAGACACTTGTGTGAAAATAACCTTGTATAACACATGCATGTTACATATAAATATATTACAACTGAAACTTTCAAAAAGTGTATTCTTGTGTAGATATTTAATATTAGAAATAAAACACATAATAGTAAAGAATAGAAAGGAAATCTTAGTTTAATTACTCATATGTAAATATTACATAGGCCTATTTACTAGAAGTTGAATGTATATGAATATTGTATAAATAGTACAGAAGAGATAATAAAAATAAAAAAGTTCTGCATTGATTTTTAAAACTTTTCCTTATAATAGTTATTTATCTTCTTCAATAGAGTGTCATTATTTTTATGTAAAATTTGGTTGTTTTGAGTTTCACTATATTCAATGGACCTTGAAATTAACAACCGGGTCTCTATCTGAGGATTTGACTCCATATCCCATGCTGTGCATGAAATTAGCAAGGTTATTATTTATTCTCTTGTTAATAAATTAAAGAATCTCAGATAATTACTGCCAATTTAACAGTTTCTCTCCTATTTACCAAGTTGAAAATAAAGTGTGATTCAGTCTGCCCATCAATTTCCAAACATTTATCATTAAGCCTCATTTGGAAGTTTTCAGAATATATTTTTTCCTTTCTCCTGTCAATCACTGTTTCAGTCCCCAAAGTTTTACTTATTTTCAGTAGTTTTTACCTCGTTGTTTCATTTTTCAATGTTTTCTTTCATGTTTTCTCCCCCTTTTAACAGAATTTTCAGGTAATCACTGTTCTTTAATTTCATTGTGATCCTCTTACAATTGTACCACGTTGTCTGAATGTGTTTTCAATCTTTCCATGACTGTAACAACTATTTACAAGTATATACAGAAAAAAATTGCTTCACTGTTCTGAAAGTTACAGTTCATGAGCCACTTGAATAATGGCTAGAAAGTGTGTGTGGTGGGAAGTGGAGGCAATAGACAGACACAGACTCAGAAAGAGATAAAGACAGTAAATATGACCATGAATGTGCCACAGAACATTGTGGAGGTCAGAAGAAAAACTTGATAGTCAGTTCTCTCCTTCCAACTTGTTTAAGGATATTTGACCACACTGTGAACCCCAAGATTATGTTATATACTAGGAATATCTATTTCTAGTTGTGCTGTGGCTCATCCCTTAACATGTATCTTTAATTCCTCTGACTGGAATACAGACACACCCTTAATACACACTTTAATCCCGAACAATACAGGTAAAGTTCCTTTGTAGAAAGAAGAACCCATGCTTAAAAATTATATCTAATTGAGTGGCATACAAATTGATAAATTAGAGAAAGATTGGACAGAATAGTATATGCTCAACTCTCAAGAGAAGGGAGAGGAAAGGGACACTACTTAAGAGAGCACAGAGTGAAGAAAAAAAAGAGAGAGAGAAGAAGACAGTTCTACTGGGAGAATTTTACCGAGACATGTTGAAGTGAAAACAACCTAAGCACATGTGAAGACAAAATCAGCCAGAGAAGAAAGACCTAGAAGATTAGAACAAATAACCAGAGTTAGTTTGAGGCCAATCAGAGCAAAACATCAGAGGCAAGAGAGAAGCCAGATTAAATCAGTCAATATGGAGAGGAATTTGGGCCAGAAGAGCTGAGTTGACTAGGCAAACATAGTTTGGGAGAACAAGAAAGAATGAGCTTATTCAGCAGTAAGTCTCAGAGGCTGAAAACATTCTAGGCCTATGTTTAAATTGTACTGAGGCTAGACACTCCCAGAACTAGCCCTGTGTTAGCAAACAGAGTCAGTAAATCTCTAAAATGACAATTACATCAGAGGAATACAAGTTACCTTAACAATATGTCTTGTTGGTTGTTGAGACCACAAGGATAGTTGGTCAGTAAATTTCAAGAGTAGCTCCTGTTCCTGTCTCTCATCTTCCTGTGTGGGTGCTAAGGAATTACATATGTTTTAGATCCTATGTCAATCATTTACATGGATCTGAGCATTTAAACATACATCTCCAGATTTATTCAGTAAGAATTTAATTCACTGAACCATCTTCTCAGAACAAATTGTTCTAAATTTTTAAATGAAATATTGATAATTCAGATATTTTTAATGTAGCAGTGCTTTTATGTTAAAGTACATTTTGTTAACTATTTTGGCAGTTAAACCATCTTTGTTGAGGTCTGTGTTTAAGTAGCATGTCATTTTCTTCATGCCTTTATTTGAAGTGTTTAATTCAGTTTAAGGTATATTTTCTAATTTTAAGTTTATTCTTTGGTTATATGTATACAGTGATTTTATATCACACCTACCACTGATAACACATCCAACATTTCCGAAACACACCACACCCATCTCTACCTCCAAACTTCATATTACATATTTTCCCTGGATTCTTTTTGTATAACACACTAAGTCTCATTCGTGCTACCATTACACACAATGGTGTAGGGTTACTGTCTATCTATGAAGCATGGTCAAAATGCCAGGTACCATATTATAGGAAAATATCTCTCCCTCTGACAGAAGCCCTCAATTGTCATAAGCTTTTCAAGTAAGGAGAGTGGCTCCTGTGATATCTGGCTGTCCGTAATGGAATGTTAACTAGTTTAATCTCAGATAAGAATTTTGCATGTAACCATAGCTTCTGTGAGTTCATGACCATAGCCTACTTGTTATGCCAAGATGACACTGATTTACCTGATCATACCTGTCCTCTGACTCTTAAATCTTTCTGCTCACTCTTCTGTGATATTTTCTGATACTTGGGTGAGGTTAGGGGGATGTGTGATAAAGATGTCCCATAGAGTGTGACAATTTCATAGTGACTTACTAATGTCTGACTTTGACAAATTATGATTCCATCTGTGAGCCATTACCTACTGTAAAGAGAAAATTCTCTTTTGGGGGATGAGAGCTATACTTTAAGCAGTAATCTGTGTTATTTGCTCATTTGTTTTCAATGTTTTTATATTAATGGAATCGAGACATCTTAACCTTTTATTTAGCTTTTATTTAGCTCCTCTTAGTAATTCAATTACTTTAAACCTCTCATTTTGTTAAACTTTGTGTTTTTTTCCATTATATATCTTGTTTCCTTTATAACTTCATTCTTTCTAATTAAATTATATATTTGTGATCCACATCCATTTGCTAGCAAAACACAAATTTTCCAATTATTTAGCACTTAGTAAAGAGGGTAAACATAATTTCTGATTTTTCAAACTCTGATTCTAGCTAGTATTTTAAAACTTTCCCCATAGCAATTAAACTCCATTTATCTCTTCCAACACACATCACATTCGTTTTATATGTATTAATTGTGAATACTTCAAATTTACTACTGGATATTGTTTATAAAGTATGCTAGTAACTTCTGTTTTTCATAATCATATTCTTTTTCTTTTCTTACATTCTGTTTTGCATGTATGAAATTGACCTGGTAATGTATTATTTTGGGGGCAGAGTATCCTTTAATGTTATAGTTAGTACTCATCTATTGTCAAACTCAGTTATCATTTATGAGATAAGTTCCTCCTATACATTGCCTTGCACATTACTTTTTACTGCTTTGGAAATCTAGACAGGTAATTTTAATGTGTATGGGGAAGAAAGTATATGCATACTATGCATACAAATTAGAATCACATTGAATTCTAGATTTATTGAGTTAATTTGCCAAAAAAAAAAAACCCAATACCTTTAAAAATCAACCAATCAATTTATGAACATGGTACGGATATGAATTAAAATCAGATTTTATAAAAGCAAAGTGGTATAATTTTGTCACATTCTATAACCTGTTTTTACTAGAAAATAATTCTAAATATTACAAACTAAGAGTTTCCTTATGGCTCCTCTCTAATGTGTGATAATATTTTACTCTCGTATTTCCCCCTTTACAATGGTATTTCACAATCATTAATATCACTAGCCCGAGGGGAGCAGTGTTTGCGATATAAACCAATGAATTCATTAAGAAAACAAACTAACCTTACCCTGCTGATCTCTTCCCTTCACTCCTTTTTTGCCGTAATTCTGTTTATTCTCATATGTATTCATTTCTCTCTAGATTTTTTTCTCAACTTCTTCTTAAACATAGTTGCTCTATACACAGACTATATAAACACACTCACAAATACAAATACATGCACATATGTGTATACAGAAGAAATTATATAAATATTCAAATATCTGTGCATATATCAATTTCACATATGAGAGAAAAATTATGGGATTTCTCTTTTGGAATCTGAATTATGAGACATAACATAGTGGTTTCAAGTTCTAACAATTTTTCTACCAATGTCAAATTCACATGTCTTTAGTTTCATGAAATTAAGCTGATTGTAGTATTTAGTTGTTATGTATAGTGAAGGAATCAATAAACATGTATGCAAATATGTCTGAGGTATGTTAAGATTCTTTAATATACATATACCTGGATAGTGTTCCTGGGTCTTAGGTCTGATAGTTTTAACTTTAGTTTTTTCTAAGACATATATTTTTCAGATTTTCAAAGTGTCTTTCTGTATTTTCTCTCCACAGTTTATGTGGTGAGATGAAACCTCAAAACGCATTTAATTAGCATTTCTTTCTTGTTCTAAGGATGCTGACCATAACACTATTTATTAGATATGTTTCATTTAAAAAGCTACTTATTCACTAGGTCATTTATTTTTAATTTTATTTCATTTATTTCATTGTCTATATGTATATTTATTATTAATATATATTATCATTCTTAAGGAATTTACTAATTTATTACCCTGAAACCTCAGCAATCTATTTAAGTTTTACTAACAACTGTATCCTAAAATTTGTCTGAGACTAGTCCTATTTCATTTTATCAGTTTAATTCTTTGCATGTTGAAACAATAGTCCTCTTACTTGCTACATGTTTTTCATTTTAATTTGTTGCTTCTTTTTTAACAACCTGTATAAAATTTAAAATGGAAAATTTTAATTTTATATGAATGACAATGTAAGCTTTGCATCATATATGTCCTTAATTTTGATTTAAGTATATCAGTCATAACTGCAGGAACAAGTAGATACTAATCATAGTAATTTCCTATATTTATTTGAGTTAAATATGTATTCTCTGTGGAATGCCTTTCAATATTTAGTATCTATTTTAACTTTATTATATATTATGTTTTATTGGATGATGCAGAAACATTTATTTATTTATTTATTTATTTATTTATTTATTTTTGGTTTTTTCGAGACAGGGTTTCTCTGTGTAGCCCTGGCTGTCCTGGAACTCACTCTTTAGACCAGGCTAGCCTCGAACTCAGAAATCCACCTGCCTCTGCCTCCCAAGTGCTGGAATTAAAGGTGTGCGCCACCACTGCCTGGTGCAGAAACATTTTAAAATATTACCTTTTATGTTAGTTTTATGATCGTGGTATTTTGTTGTTGCAAAATTTGATACTTGTATGTAATGTGTTTTAATCAAACTTATCCATATTCCTTCCCATAAGCCTTTTTTTTAATATTTCAAAACTAATTGAGCTCTAGCTAGGCAGTGGTAGTGTATACCTTTAATCTAAGCCTTTGGCAGGCAGAGAAACGTGGATCTCTGTGGGTTTGAGGGCAGGTTGGTCTACAAAGATAAGTGCAGGAAAGCCACAGGACTACACAGAAATCCTTTATCTAAAATAAGTAATAAGTAAGAAGTAAGTAAGTAAGTAAGTAAGTAAGTAAGTAAATAGAACTAGTCATCTGTTGATTACTCTCTCAATCACTGTTCCATCTTTTTCTCTACACATCTTGTAGGCAAGACACATTTTGGGATGAAGATTTTGTGTGTGGCTTGGTATCCTCATGCCTTCACTAGGAGTCTCATCTGGCTACAAGAGGTGTCCACTTCAGGTTCTACATCTCCTACTGCTAGGAGTCCCAGCTAGAATAACCCCTATAGACACCCCTATCTTTGATATCTAGCATATACTAGAGATATGCCCCCCCTTTGCTTTGCCCCCTGCATATACTCTACCTCTCTCTACACCTGATCTGTCTGCCCCATTCTCTGCCCCATCCTCTCTTCCACCTAGTTCCCTTCCTCCATCTACCTACAATGATCATTTTATTTCCCTATCTGAGTAAAATTCAAGCACCCTGTTATTTGTCTCCTTTCTGTCTGTGGATTATAATATAGTTATCATGTACTTTATGACTAATATCCAATTATAAGTGAGTATATAGCATGCATGTCTCTCATGAAAAAGAACCAAGACCAGACACTATTAACATTACTCTGTTATGCTTGCAGACAGGAACCTAATATAACTGTCCTCTGAGACATTCATTCAGCAGCTTACGGAAACTGATGCAGATAGCCACAGTCAAACATTAGACAGAGCAAAAGAATCTTGTGGAAGAGCTGGGGGAAGGATTGATGGATACAAAATAGATAGGAACCCACAGGAAGACCTATAGAGTCAACCAACTTAGGCCCCTGGGGACTTCCAGAGACTGAACCACCACCCAAAGAGCTAGTATGGGCTGGACCTAAGACCCCCGATATATGTAACAAATGTGCAGCTTAGTTTTCATGCGGATCCCCAAAACTGGAGTGGAGTTCTATTATTGATGTTGTTATCATCATTGAGACAGTAACTGATTTGGGTATCAAGATAAAAGGAGCTTTATAAGAAGAGTTATTGCTTTTCTCTTTACTATGTTCAGGAGTAGTTTAAGAATCAATAGAGTTACTCCATCTTTGTAGGTATGTTGAGATATAGCAGAATCTATCTAGGCTTGGAATTTTTTTACCTCAGGATATATTTAATCAATGATTTTGTCTCACTGATTGATAGCAATATAGTTCTGCTTAAATTACTTATTTCACGTTGTTTAACTTTGATGTCACATATATGCAGAAATCCCTCCATTTTTTACAATTTTCAAATCACTAAAACTTGTGTGATTGTTTTCATCTGTTTGTTAGTTCTTCAAAAATTTTATACAATATATTTTGATCATATTCATCTCCCACCCTTGACTCATCCCCTATCCACCCTTTATCCCTACCTATCCAAATGTATGTGTTTTTTTTAATTAACATATCAAGACAATTTGTGCTACTCATATGCTTTTGAATGTGTGAACATCCTTTAGAGCATGGTTAAACTACCAGAGGCCACACCCTTACAATAAAATTTAACTCTATGAATCCTATTGTGTATTAATTGCTAATACCTCCTTGTTTAGAAGTAGGACTTAATACCTGCCATCCTTCTCCATTCTGTGAGTTGTTCTGATATAAGCTTCTGTAGGTCTTGTGCCTGTTGTTGTAACAACTATGAGTTCATATGTGCAGATGTCTTGTTGTTTCTAGAAGACACTCACATGTACCTATGCCTTTACAAATTCTTTCAGTTCCTCTTCCATGATAATACCTGAGCCTTGGGGATTGAATCAGGAACTTTTTCTTTTAAGGATGAGTAGTTAATGATCTCTATACTTTTCATCCTAGACAGTTGTGGGTCTCTGTGCTCATCACTATATTTTGAAAATAAAATGTTTCTGATAAGGGTTAGGATTTGTATTAATTTATAGAAATAACAGAAACCAATTACGGTTCAGTTTAATATATTACTACAGTTTAGCATAATACTAATAGAAGGTTCTCACCTAGAGCCTCTAACCTATATATCAATAGGTTCTAGCAAGGACAAAGGCCTCTAGTAAAATAGTTTCATGGCACTGTGAAAGATATTTTACTATTTTATTGTGTCCAAATCCCTCCACTTGAAGCCTTGCCTGGTTACAGGCACTGTGGCCCTCATTACTAAGAATCTTTGCTAGAGTTACTTTCGTAGATTCCATAAACTTTGTTTTGTATTAGGTTTCCACCTCACTCCTGAAATGCCTCCAAATTCCAGTCATTTCTCCCAGGATTTTCTCCCTCCCTTCTCCAATCTAATCCCTCTCATTCCCAATCCCACCCTTCCACCAGTCAATTTGTGAAATCTGTTCTATTTCCTCTTCCTGGGGAGATCCATGCATGCCCCCCTTAATCCTTTCTTGTTACTTAGCTTCTCCAGGTCTATGACTTGCAGTATCTTTTTCTTTTACTTTACAACTAATACACACTTATAAGTGAGTACATACTATGTTTGTCTTTCTGTGAGGGTTATAGCTTACCTCACTCAGGATGATTTTCTCTAGTTTAACCAGTTTGCCTGCAAATTTCCTGATTTCATTACTTTTAACTCTATTTAACTTTATACTCCATTGTATAATTGTACCACAGTTTTCTTATCAATTTTTCAGTTGAGGGACATCTAAGTTATTTCCAGTTTCTGGTCATTATGAATAAAGTTGCTCTGAACATAGTTGGGCAAGTGTTCTCGTGGTAGGATAGAGCATCCTTAGGGTATATGCCCAGTTGTTGTCCTGGTTCTTTAGGTAGATCAATTTTCAATTTTCTGAGAAGCTATCATATTGACTTCCAAAGTGGTTGTATAAATTTGCACTCCCACAAGCAGTGGAGGAGTGGTTCCTTCACTTCACATCCTCACCAACATGTGTTATCACCTGTGTTTTGTTTTCTTACCCATTCTAATAGGAGTACCAAGGAATCTCAGAGTCATTTTGATTTGTATTTCCCTGGAGGCTAAGAAAGTTGAACATTTAAGTCTTTTGGCCATTTGACATTCCTCTGTTGAGAATTATCTATTTAGCTCTGTAAACCATTTTCTAATTGGATTACTTAGTTTATGTTTAGTTTCTTAAATTCTTTAAACATTTTGTATATTAGCTCTTTGTCAGAGTTGCTGAAAATATTTTCCCATTCTGTGTGCTAACACTTTGTCCTCCAACCCAACCACAAAACTTTTTGATCTATACTTTATAGTCTTGCCTGCAGAGTATACTGAGACTAGAGCCTGGTAGAGTCATCATCAAAAAGACAAGAGACACTTCATCCTGCAAGTGATTGGAGAATATATAGAAAACTAAGCCAAATATTAGGCAAAACTCAGGAAGTCCTGCAGTTGAGAGGGAGGGAAGTATTTTAGGAACCAGAGAGATCAGGAACACACCATGAGAATATAACCCACAGTATTAACTGACTAGAACTCGGTGAGGACTTACAGAGATCAGGGAGCCTGTAGGGATCTGACTTAAATCTTCTGCATATATATTATGTCTGAGTATCTTGGTGTTCTTGTGAGAAAACTAAAAGTAGGAGCAGGGCTGTCCCTGACACTTTTGCCTAGTTGTGGGACTATTTTCCTCCTACTGTGTTGCCTTGTCCGACCTTGATTTGATGGTACGTGCCTGTTTTATTGTAGCTGGTTATATAGTGTTTGGTTGATGTTTCTGGGACACCAGGTCTTTTCTGAGGAGAGGCAGACGGAGGGTGGATCTGGAGGATAGTGGATGTTGGAAGAAAAGGCTATAAAGAGGATAGAGAGGGAAAACTTTGGTTGGATATAATATATAAGAAAAACTCGAAAAAAAACTCCCTTCAAATAATAAAAATAGAAAGAAAATATACATATGGGAACATGCCAGTAATAAATACAACACAAATGCTTTATTGTGAGAAAATGAATCTGTGTCAGTATACATGGAATCAAATCTTCTTCACTGTAGGAAGACTATTTGATAACATTTTAAGTTTATAAGGTAAAAGAATTTGATTCCTTTATTGTAGATGGGCCATTATACAATATATGGTAGAAGTTGCTAAATGTAGGTAATAAGCAGAGGAAGAAATGATAACTTGACCTATATTTTCATAGACTTTTCAAAATTCAAAAACTAATTAACTTATTTCATATGAGAGAAGAAAAAGGAATAAGAGAAAGAAGAATGGTACAGCATTTAGTAATGATATTAATATTTAATAAAAAATTAATAGTCTTATTCTAATGAGATAACATTAGAAGTTAGGCTGTTTTTTTAAAGAAACTATGTAAAATCAACTCATTAAACAAAACTAAATTCTGTTAGCAAAAATTTATGTATGAATGAAAGGCTTCTCATACTTTTCAGCTAGGATTTTGGGCTGCACAAGTGCTTCTAACCTCAATGTTTAAATGGTTCAAAGAAATTTTCTTCTTTGTATATATAAATAAGTAAACATACTTTTATTATTTTCCTCCAGAAATAACATATATGCATTGGGGTTTTTATTTGTACATATTGATATTCACTTTAGATTCCCTGTTATTTGCCAGTTCTAACTTACCCCTAATGTTTCCTAAAGCAGGTTAGACATTCACATACATTCTTAAAATACAGATGTTTCCTACATCCAATTATCTCCGGTGACCATTGGTAACTTCTCCAAGAGTTCTAATACAAGACAAAGGCAAGATTGCCTAGAATTTCTATTTCAAGACATTTATAGTATGTAAAGCCTAAAAGGTACATCCCGGGATACTTTACCCTCTGTATCATTATATTTTATTATAATTATTATTCTTTCAGTTTTGTGGACACACTCTAATTCTCTTATCCGTCTTACAATTGAATTCAAATAATTATGTTTCACGTATTTTATTACTAATTCTCTAGAAGTTTCAAAGGTGTGGGAACTTTCCTATTCATGTCTCACACACAGCAGGTACCTAGTACATTAGTGAATTAATGTATTATTATCATTATCTACTAAAATAATTTTTAGTATGTTCCAATCATTGTGGTAAGTTCCACTAGCCAAAACTTGGTGAAGTCCAATTCTAAGTTAGAATAATTCATACATATGATAAAGTATACAAATATGTGGGATTAACTTCATTACTCACTTTTAAAAATTGTTCCCATGCCCATGACAAACAAGGTCATTTTATATATTTAAAATGTCTCAAAATATACTAAAATCGACTTTACTAAGGAAGTTAAATTGAACAACTTTATGTAGAATTATGTAGAGCTCTTAAGAAAGCTCTGTGAATTGTTTAAAAGAATTTATTTTGATGTATGATATTTATTGTGTGTATGACTGAGTCTGGGACTATATACTGACTTTATTTACTTAGAATGTATTTCTAAAAGAGAGGTGGATTGATTGCATGGTAGTTTGATTTTTCATCTTTTGAATAATTCCCATTCTATTTTTAGAACTGTAGCTATAGAAATCAGAAAGGGATGACTGATACTCTGGAGTTCATGGAGTTGGAGTAAACTGCCATATGTAA
This sequence comes from Arvicanthis niloticus, assembly GCF_011762505.2. Lineage (NCBI taxonomy): Eukaryota > Metazoa > Chordata > Mammalia > Rodentia > Muridae > Arvicanthis > Arvicanthis niloticus. The sequence continues at coordinate 106,028,229 of NC_047679.1, forward strand.
GTACCCATAACCATTGAGCAGTATGCCAGTCCCAGAAGCTGTTTGAAGTAAATAGAGTTTGTGTAGTCCTCTAGAGGTTTTATGAATAATCTATCTGACATACTCAGGTTAATATAGTCTTTACATTATGCTGTTCAGTGTACTTGACTTTATGAAACTGAGGTGTAAAATTGACCATGTAAGTTCATACAATTCCAAGAATTGTAACGTTTCATGATTGCATATATATATATATCTGACCTATGTTCCTTCAATAAAGTTCTTTAAGTGATCACATACAGAACAATGTCTGTATCTTTTTCGCTTGGAGAACTGAAACAGAACTAATGAATGCAATTGAAAATGTAATATTGTGCAATACAAGAGAATCATCTGAAATAATCTTGGGCTAGCTCTTATTTTTCCATGATGTCTTAACAATTTGAGTTAGGAAAAATATGGTAAGATTGGAAAGACTTTATTTTCCTTTTTCTGGAAGAAGGACATCCAATATTTTCACAATAGGTACTTGAAGTATATAACCTGATGCATTTTAAAGTCAGATTTAAAATAACTACTTTGAGATCTCTGGGGTGAAGTCACAGTGCATTCAAGGCAGCTTTCATCTGTTGGCAGTTATATATAAATAATATAACATATATTATTATAATAACATAATACAATACAATCAATATAATATAATATATTATATATAATATAAAATATCTATAAATAATATCTATTCCATGGAATCTGTACAACATAACTCTTTTTCACAGAACTCATACAAGTTGGTATCTAATGCAGAAAGGAAATGATTAGTGATTATAAAGATTGATAAATAAAAATAAAAGGTGAGTATATGTATATAATTAAATAAATCAAAAATTTTATTTTAATTAATTTTTCACTTGAGAACTGTAATAAATATATGGGAATTTTTAGCCTTTTTTATTATTTTTGAGAATTTCACACAATTTCTGTATTTACATCATTTCCCTTTCACATTCTCCCCCATTTCAACTTCTATGTCCCCCTCCTCTCTTTTAAATTTATAAACTCTTCTTCATTATTACTGTAACATATTAAAATGAGTCCCTTTAGTATGTATATATAAGTAACCATTTTGGATTGGATCCCTAAGGAAGATTTTTTTTCTCTGTCTCTGTTTCAATCTGAACCAATCTATCTCTCTGTCTCTGTCTCTGTCTCTCTCTCTTTCTCTCTTGATCTCTCTCTCTCTTTCTTCCTCTGCCTCCCTCCCTTCTTTTCTCCCTCCCTCCTTCCCTCTCTATCTTGCTCTTATCTGTGTTGGCTTATCAGTTGGTGTTGTCAATGTTGCAGGCCCTGTTTGGGTGATGATATTGTTAAGAGTTCATGGGTAAAACTTCTTGTCATGTAGAAGACACTATCTTGTAGTTGATGTCCTGGTCATTTGGCTCTTTCAATTTCTACCCAATCTTAAATTATATTTCTCTGAGCCTTAGGTGTAGAGCATTGTATATGTGGAGGAGGTTGTATTGTAAATATATCAGTTAATGATGTTCATACAATGGTTGGCTGGTCTCTATATTGTGAACAGTTATAGATTTCTCTAATGTTCTCCATCTGCTGCAAAGAAATGTTTCTTTGATGAGGGGTGAGAGCTATACTTATCAATATATATGAGATTAGGTATTTAGAATATAGTTATGAATTACTCTGGGATAGGTAATTGGCAGTAGTAGATCCTCATCTAAGGTCCTTGATATCACTAGCCACAGGTAGTTGCATAGATTTAAAATATCAGGCACTAGTTGCTTTCTGTTGAGCAAGACTTACGTACAACTAGTAGTACTTAGTTATAAGTACCATTGTTGGACCTATGAGAATATTTTTCTTTACTTTTTATTTTGGGTTGTTTTTAAATGTTACAGCTGAATAAGACTTACTTTTCTGCCTTAGAAATTTGTATAGCATATTTAGATAATATGAGAGATAGACCTCATCACCTTCCAGGTTATTTTCACCTTGTTTCTTCCAATTATCGAATTCAAATTTTGCAGAATCTTCAGCAATAGGGTATTATATTCAAATTCATGGAGGCAACAAAGGAGTTGGAATAACCCATACTGCTTTTGGGTTCTCTGAGACTCCTGATACCAACAATTCAAGGGGAGGTTCCCCATGCTCAGAACTACAAAATCCATATAAGAATACATTAAAGCAATAAGTGGAATAGCTTAATTAAATATTTAATATTTTAAACTAGTGTATGGTTCCTTATGGAAACATTATCATCATATGTGGTATAATTTTGTTTAAATATTTACATATGTATTCAAATGTATTTATGTTTATTATATGTTTTCAAGTAAACATAAAACAATATTTTCCTATAGCTTTTCAACTATATTCTGTTTTTTATCCTTTCTCTCTCATACTTTCTTACTTAGTATGTTTAACACATGATGTTTAGCAACCGTGATTTATTTTATCCCTGTGATTACTTTTCTACCTACAATATCAAATATTAACATGAAGATGCCATGTTAGGCTTTGAACATACTTATGGTGGTGTTTTTCTAGTTAACTCTTTATGAAATATTATGTGGTATCTCTTAAAACAAGAGGGCTTCACATATGTATACATGATTATTTTCTGAAATTCTGATAAAATTGGCAAGTAAGATCCAATCTCATTTTACCTTAATGTCTTTATTTAGCTAAACGACTACATTTAAAAAGTGAGAATATTGTAGGAAACTACATAATTATTTTGTGTTGACACAACAGAATGATCTTGTCATTATCTTATTATAAAACTTGTCCAGGTAATTAAAACTAGCATAAATCATTTTGAGAACTCACAAAAATATCCTTCTACTTATCAACAGCTTATATTCAAACTGCTTATTAGATATTACTAAGAAGTAATAAATTATTATGGTCTGTAATGGTAGAGATTTGTAAAGAAATGCTTCTTGTTTGTTTCAAACTTTTGCCCTTTAATTAATATTTTTCCACTTAAACCATTACCACCTATCTCCAGGTAAACAACATTTTTATCTTTGAATTCATGTCTTTAAACAAATATAATTATATAGATTATTTGAATTCATACAGAATTCATATAAGAATATATAAAGCAATACCTAGAATAGCTTAACCTATAAAACTAACAGATTAATTATCATCCAAGATCTTAATCTAAGAATAATTATTTTGGATATGACTCCCAAATCTTAGAAACAGAAATAAAATATAGAACAATGACATGAGATCAAACTGGAGAGAGCAAAACAAAAGAAACTTTTACACAAGTAAGAGATAATTAATACAATAGGAGAAAATGTTATTAACCCATGTTTCTGACAAAGAATAAATACTCATTAGCTACACAGAATTTTAAAAATTCTATACCAAGAAAAGAACAATCACAAAGTGGTCCAAGTGCCTTAAAATACATTTAATTTTGTTTTAAAAATTTAGAAAAAATGAGTTATATCTTTATATATGTTGAATTTTAAAATGAATGTGTTTCAATTTTTAAAAGTAGAAGAAATGGAATCAGTGGATGAGAGAGGAATCTCTAGGACAAGCTAGAATCCTGGGACAATGGAAACTCCCAGAAGTATATGAAGGTGACCTTAGCTAAGACTTCTAGCAATAGGGAATATGGAGCCTGGAAAAGACAACTCCTGTAACCAGAAAAGATTTCAGTGGAGAGATGGGAAACCAAACTCAAACACAAAACTTCCAACCCATAACACTTTTCTATGTATACGGTGTTCAGGGATAAACTAAGAAAATAAATTGAGGGAATGTGCAATCAATAGTTAGCCCAACTTGAAACCTGTGTCATAAGATGGAGCCCACCCCTGACACTATTAATGACACTATGCTATACTTGTAGACAGGATCCTAGCATAACTGTTATGTGAGAGGCTTCAGCTAGCAGCTGAGAGAAACAGATATACAGACTTCCAGACAAACATCAGGCAGAGCTTGGAGAATCTTGTAGAGATGGAGAAGGGTACATTGAAGGATCCAGAAAGTTAAAGGACAGCACAAGAAATCCTATAGATTCAACTAACCTAGGCCATAGGGCCTCACTGAGACTGAACTACCAAGAAGAAAGCATTCAGAAGACAGACCTAGGTTGCTTAGATGTGCAGCCTGGACTTCATGTGGACCCCAACAGTAGGAGCAGGCACTGTTTCTGACTCTGTTGCCTGCCTTTGAATCCCTTTTTTTCTAACTGGAATGTCTTGTCTAATCTCAATAAAGGAAGATGCATCCAGTCCTAATTCAAATTGATATGGGAAGGGTGGTAGATACAAATGGGACATTTTACCTTCTCTAAGGAGAAAGGGGGAATGTGTGGAGAATGGATTGGGAGGAGAGGAAGGAGAGGAAGCTATGATTAGGATATAAAGTTAATAAATTAATTCATTAAAAATATTTCAAATAACAAAAGGAAGTGAAAATACATATATTGTTGTTGATTACAAAAGTTAGTATCATATGGAAATTAGAATGAAGGTTTTATAAAACTCTAAAATAGTTGTATATTTTAATTCATGAAGAGTATAAATAGATGAAATAAGAATATTCATACTACCAACCTTATAATATTTTTAGGAGTACCCTATGAGATAATATTGATAAAACCCTTTTCTGAATGCTGGTCCATTCTAACCACTCAACAAATAATTACAGTTACCATTATAATACCTGCATAAACATAAGAGAATTTAAATATATTTTACATGTCAAACATGTTGTTTCCCTTGAAATATATTGTGAGAAGATTAATTTTGTGGAGGTGAAATTTAAAGTAAGAATTGCAACTCAAAAGTAAGTGTAAATTGTTTAGAGACTTTTGAGATTAATTTTATCCAAACTAACTAAATGACACAGAGGAAGAGAAAGAGTTGAGAATAATGTACGGATTGTTCAAGACAAGGAATGAAAAGAAGGGATAGATTCTGAGTAGCATAACGTTTTTGCAAAAATGGGTCATGGTGACTATAAAAGCAACAAAAAGTGAACTATAACAAGAGGTGTGACATACTAGCTCAAATGAAACTTGGGAGTCCATAATTTTACCAATTGCATGGAATAACAGATTATTTTATTAATATGTGTTCCCTTTGCTAAATGTGTTACTATTAATTGTTTTGAGTAATTTAATGAAATGCAGTGAATCTACATCCATACATACTCTACTGCCAGATATTTTAGTTTAGTAACATATTTCTATGGTCAAATATATGAGTTGCTAAAATAAATTTTAAAAACGTTTTTCTTTTTTCCTTTCAGCCTTTATGTTTTGTTATTTAGCATTTGCTTGCTTCCTTCTGCAAACTAACTTTACCTTCATTTTTATAGATTAAATGTGGGTTATTCTGGCCAGATCAAACAGACCTAGAAAGAATTTGGATGTGATCCCCTGCCAGAGCAGTCATGTTGCTTGATTAAAATTCTTCTAAAATATACCTAGTATACACACCATTATACATCTCTCTCTCTATCTCTATCTCTTTTTCTCTCATATATACACACATAGTATAATCATATTCATTATTGTTTTATTATTAATATTGATTATTTGTCATAATTTGTTCCCTGCTTTGGGCTCAAAGATCCTGCTGTTTTACAAAGATCTTCTAGGTCTGTGTGATCCAGATGAAATGACATAATCCCTCTGGCTGGCATACAGACACAACCTTTGTGCACATCCTTAATCCAAAACACTGTAGGTAAAATTAATTTATAGAAGGGAACAGATATTTGTGTCCTTATCTTTCCACTGGAGCTCTTACCTGGCTACAGGAGGCAGCTTCTCCAGCATCTATATTCCCAATGCTGCAAGTCACAGCAAAGGGCATCCCACTGATTCTTGTTCAATTTCCGTGAGTGTGTAGGTGTTCAGGTTGTTGTTGAAGTCCAGCCTTAATCCATTCATGTCTGAAAAGATACACTGCATTATCTCAATGGTCTTGTATCTTTTAAAGCTTGCTTTGTGACCAAGTATATGGTCAATTATGAAGAAGGATCCATGAGGTGCTTAAAAGATGTTGTTTGGGTGAAATATTCTACAGGTTTATGTTAGATCCATTTCATTCATAATGTCTGTTAGTTTCATTACATCTATGTTTTTTTTGTGTCTAAATGACATGTTGGTTAGTGAGAGCTGGGTGTTGAAGTTTCCCCCTATTAATGTGTGGGGTTCAATGTGAGATTTGGGTTTTAGCAATTTTTTTTTTTTTTTTTTTTTTTTTTTTTTTTTTTACAAATGTGGATAGCCTTGGATTTGGGGCATAGATGTTCAGAATCAAGATATCATCTTGGTAATTTTTTTCCTCTGATGAATTTGAAATGTGTTTCCCTGTCTCATTAGATCAATTTTAGTTGAAAGTCTATTTTGTTATATATTAAAATGTCTATTCCAGCTTGTTTCTTGGGTCCATTTACTTGGAAAATTTTCTTCCAGCCCTTTACTATAATATAATGTTAATTTTTATTAATTAGGTATCTTTCTTATATGTAGCAGAATGATGGATCCTGTTATCACATCCATTCTGTTAGTCTGTGCCTTTTTATGGGGAATTGAGTCCATTGATATTGAGAGATTATAATAACCAGTAATTTTTATTTCCTGAAATTTTGATGTTGGTGGTTAGTGGTGTGTGTGTGTGTGTGTGTGTGTGTGTGTGTGTGTGTGTGTGTGTGTGATGTGCTCCCCTTTCTTTTGGCAGTATGCAATTACTTATTTCCTGGGTGTTATTGAATATAATTATCCTTCATGTGCTCAAGTTTTTCTTCTAGTATTTTCTGTAGGCCTGGATTTGTGGATTCATATGCCTTGAATTTAGATATGTCTTGAAATACCTAGTTTTCTCCATCTATACTTATTGAGAATTTACCTGGGTAAAATAGCCTATGTGTGCAGTGGTTATTTTTTAGAAGTTGCAGGATATCTGTCCAGGCCCTTCTAGCTTTCAGAGTCTTTTTTGAGAATTCAGTTGTAATTCTAATAGCTCTGCCTTCATATGTTACCTGACCTATTTTTCTCTTGCTCTCCTTAAAATTCTATTTTTATTGTGTAGATTTTGTATTTAATTATTATGTGCTGGGAGGATTTACTTTTCTGGTCCAGTCTAACTTGTGTTCTATAAACTTATATGTTTATAGTCGTCCCTTTCTTTAGGAAAGTTTTCTTCTATTATTATTTTGTTTGAAATATTTTCTGGGCCTTGGAGCTGGGACTCTTCACCTTCTTCTACTTCTTACTTTTAGATTAGGTCGTTCTATTGTTTCAAAAGATTTTCTGGATGTTTTGTGTCAGAAATTTTTAGATTTAGCATTTTCTTTGACTGATGTACCGATTTTTTTCTATTGTATTTACTAAGCCTTAGAATCTCTCTTCTTGTATTCCTTTGGTTGTGCTTGCATCTGTTATTCCTGTTCCCTTCCCTAGGTTTCCAATTTCCATGCTTCATTTTGTTTGTGTTTTCTTTATTATTTCTATTCCACTTTCAGATCTTGCACAATTTTATGTATTTTATTCACCTATTTAAGTGTATTTTCTTTATAAGTTTAAGGGATTTTTAATTTGTTTGAAGTCCTCTATCTTTTGGATTATATTGTCCTAAGTTTCTTTATAAGCCTTTATCATCTTTATAAGATTAGATTTCAAGTCAATTTCCTGTGTGCTTTAGTTTCCTACCAGTGGAACAGAGCCAGCAGGGCATAATCCTCTATGAATGTTAAAGATTCCTGAGAGTGAGACCTGTTCATGTATGTGTTATCAGGGAATATCCTCCCTGTCAAGGCTAATGACTCTATGATAATCAGAGATAAGTCCAGGAGATGAGAATGTGTCTAATATCTCAGCAAAATGTTAAATGATAAGAACTTCAGGATAGCCTTTAAAGTTTTAGGAAAGGACTCTGAAAATATGAGTTCAAGAGTATATATCATTTCTCAACTATGTAAAGTATAAAGATTCAATATGAGTTACATGAGGAGCTTCACAGACCTAAAAAAAAGACAGCTGCACTATGAGCCAGCTTGTCAGAAAGATATTAAAGAAAAAGATAAAGAGACTTGGGGAGTGATGATCACAGGGCAAGATCCTATACAGCTATGTTTATTGTTTGTACTCACAAAGGCAAGCAGCTTCCTGAGTTCAAGGTCAAACTGGGACAGGGACAGTATGGCCTGAAATGGTAATCTGGGGATGGGATCCCACCAAGCTAAACTTATTGTCTGTGCTTACAAAGGCAGGTAGCTCTCTGAATTCATTGGCAATGTTGAAAAATGTTCTTGCTGTATTTTTTCTAAGAATCAGGGTGGTATTGTCATGGAATGCATATTTATGGGATAATCAAAATGGAACCTCAAGGAAATGACTGGTTTAATGTGTAAATAATAAAGTTAACCCTGTTCTGTAAAAGCTGAGCTATCTGCATGAGCTGACAGGAGATCTCCAAAGAAAGCTGTCTGGAACAGAACACATGCTGTCAACTTGTACCCACATATTGAATGTGAGTCTATTTTTTTAGAGCTCCCAGACAACCCTTACTCAGATCCCCTCCTCAAGCTGAGGCTGGTCCTTGGCAGCATGGGTAACTATTACTACTAGTGTTAAAACATAAGTATCATCACTTATCATGTTGTCATTCGCCTTCTCAAAAGTTAATTTTAAAATTCTGTTTATATTGCATTTTATTTTTATAGATAGATTTAAATGTTAGCCATAGGTGAGAAAAGACTTTGTACACTAGTTTTTTTGTACACAGAGGAAAGAACTTAAGGCCTATATAAATTTTCTTTAAGAATTTTATCTTCCTGTTTTGCCACAGCTCTCTGCTTATATAATAAACTATGTGTAGTTTTACTTAGTATTATAAGTTTAGTTTATGCATAAAACTTAAGTTTAGTTTTATGCAATAAAACTAAGTAAATGCTATCTATTACTCATAAGCATTAATCACAGTTCATGTTAATAAACAGGTTCAAATATTCATACATTAGCATCAAAAATAACTTAAAATATCTAAACTGTGGAAAACTTAGACTTGCACCTCTACACTTGAAAGAGAATTTTAATTGTAATTCTTTCCCTGTCATGGTTACTTGTCTCACTACTCACTTGAACAGAAAATTTATTCTAGGGCACAGAGCACAGAAACTGCCACAGCTTAACTTCTGTAGGGTATAAAACTAGGTAAGAGCCTCATTAGCCTAATGCTAACAGAACACTGGTGATTGTGATAAGCTTTTTTGACAGAAGTGAATGCAACAGATTTTTCCAACCTTGTTTTCCATATTCATAATCTTCAGCATATTTCCCATATTTTATTTTCCCTTCATTTAACCATTTTACTGAATATGGACATATTTTATTAAATATACTGTGCTGGTTTTGATTAGTGCCTTTTATTATTCAATATCCATACATTTGTATGGTACATTTCCTTGATTTATATTTTTTCTGTAATGTACAATGCTAACTTATTGGCACACACCTGTAATCTTCTTCAAGTCCAAATGGTCCGCAGTTTGTTTCTCAGACAAAACCTGACAGAGATGTGGCTAAAATGACTATAAAACACTTCAGGCATAAGATAGTACCTAAGAGGAATGAATGTCCTATAGGGCAAAATACAACCTCAAGGGCAGGGGTGTGAATTGAAACACTCATTATAAAAGAGTAAAGGAAACTGTTTGCTCAAGCTCTTACTTGTAGTATTATCTTTAGCAGCTAGCTGAAAAATATATAAACAAAAGTGAAAAAATATATTTTCTCATTCCTGAAATAAACCCGGATTTTTTTTCTCTCCTTTCCGGGTTTCTTTTTCTCTTATAGCTATGCTGGTCATGACATAATATCATCCCTTGGGAGTTAGGAACAAGAACATCAGAGATCAAAGACATCATTCAATATATCAGTTTCAAAGATATCCTGAGGTTTCCAATAATCTCTTCTTAAACAACAACATAACTATTAGAGCTCAAATTTATAAAGATTTTATACTCATATAAACCACTATATAGTATAAGATCCTCTTCTTATGAGTTCTAATATCACCTCAACCTTTTATGTTGTATGGCATACTACTTAAAACATTTTGTCTTTAGACTCTTAACTCTCTAAAATATTATACAAGATGACCCAGCGTATGTGTCATCAAATGAGAGCAGAATATTCTCTTGATCTCCAAACTTCCCTGTCTGTCCTGATAATACATATTCTCCCCTTCCTTTGAAGAAAAATAGGGTATTTAATCACTTTTACCAAAAACTACAGAACATTGATTTATTTTGTGCATATCCCTACTTTCCTGTCATTATAATAGTACACAGAGCAGAATTTTATAAGCATTATTACATAAAGAATTTATGTGTAAATATGTATACACATTATACAAGAGGGTGGATATGCTATCTTTCATTTAAATAACTTGCTTTGTGAATGTGCATTGTTAAAACAGAATATTAGGTGAACTGAAAAGTATATATCAAATTAAGTCTTATGTAAGGAAAATCAAAGTTGCAATCATTAAAAATTGTAAAGAGGGATATTTTTTATTCTTTCTTCACTGTCTTTCAACCATCAAACAAATAAAAAAAAAAACAAAACTCACTTTAAGATGAGATTTTTCTTTAGGTATATGTATAAAAGATTGTTTCTAAATTGAAATTCAGTGCCCTAGATCTCATGTTTTTGTTTTGTTTCCCTTATTTCCTCATTGAAAATCTCTGCTACTTTTATTTGATATGTGCTTTGACTATGAGTAAAATTTCAATTCTTTGACTCCAAAGTAACTACAATTTCTGTTTCATGTTTCAAGGGCTATGTTATTTTAGATTTATGATTGTAGGTTAAATAGAAAATATAATGTTGAGTTCTTTAAATAATACCCAAGAAAGGAAATTTACTTTAGGTAAAGTTTTTATAGTTTTCTGAAATTAATTCACATTTCAAAATGAGTATCTTATCCTAACAGAAAATTATGCATTTGCAGAAGAACTTATGATTAAATATTTTCCTTGAATCTAGGAGTCTTTTTTATAGGTCAACAAATAAGTTGAAGAAAATAATAAATTTTTTGAAATGGAATGTTGCTTTATGGCTATTGATATGTTTGTTTTCATTTCAGGAATATAAAACCAAAAATTTCTACAATTATATTACATACAAGTATATTATATTGCATACAAATTTACTTAAATTGAAAAATCTTTCTGCCAAAACATTTTATATATTAATTTTGATTACCAATTTAGCTAAGTTAAGAAGATATTGTAGAAAAAACTGTGTATTTTTTCCAAAGCCCATTGAGGTAAGAAATGTATATTTCATGAAAAGTTTTAAGAATCTTTGGTTACAATTATCTTCAGTATAGGATCTATAGACTTAACTCTTCTGCCATAAAATCATCAGTCCTTTAGTTATTCACTATTCATCCTTGCCATTCATATACTTTGTGTACTATGATAACATTGAAAATAAAATAATGAATCAGCTGCTTTCATTACAGATTCAACAATCTTCCACGTATTACACTTTATTTTTACTGTATTTTCAATCCTATAGTCAGTTCTACAAACTGCCTGCTGAAATAACTATGTTCTTCACAGCACAAAACTTGTTTAAATGGAGTGAAAGAAGACAAAATTTTTAAAGGTCATCTAAACCATATTCCATGCTGAAGTAGCAGTTTCAATTTCATTAAGTTTTTCTGGACTTTTTAAAATAAAGTAGTACATGTAAGTATACTCTGATGAGTCTTTATGCGGGAATTAATTAATGAATGACTCCTTGGTGATCTATCCAAAAATATCTAAGTAGTTGTAAATAAATGGAAGTGTCTTTTATTCAGTAGTATATCTACATGCAAAATAATCTGGGAATTAATTAAAATTGTAAAACAACAAGGTGACTTTCAAATTATTTTTTCTCTTTTTGAAGTAAATTTGAGGACTTGTTTCACCATATTAATGACAAATCTAATACAATTGGAAACACTGACATATTTCCTCTTAAATAGTATAATGTAGAAAATAGACAAACATGATTTTTATAAAAATGAATTAACCATTTAATATCTATTCTTCCAATAATCTCAATGTTTTCATTGTCAAACATAAATAAATTATTTTTCTTTTAGAAAAATTTCTGTGTCAAAAGCAATTTAAATGGTGACAATCCATAATACAAAAGGTTTTATTTTGAAAATATATTCATTATAAATATGTAATATTATACAATAAATTATTTAAAGTCTATTAACTTTAAATACTAATTTAATTCTACAATTATTTAGTGAGACTTCCTAAATGCCAGAAACTATTATTTAAAATTAAGCATATACCAGTTTTCAAAGTGAGTCTCATATAAATTCTTAAAGGATAAAAAATATAGTAAAATATTTAGTCAGGAAACTGTTTCTGATAAGAATATATTTGAGAAGAAACATCTAGGATGTGGTAAAATAAGCATTCCAGTTATCAGACTACCATTTTAAGGACAGCGACTATGAATAAAAAAGACCCTCAGGCAAGAATATGCCTGACATGTTCAACAAATAGAAAGAGATCAGTGTAACTCTTATTGAGTAAGAAAATGTTCAAGTATTAAAATATATACTTAAAGAGGTAGAAAAATATAAGAACACTGATGTCATGTATATTGTGACCCTTGAGGTATTATTTTGAGACTTGGAAAAGTCACTCAGGTTTTGAGTTGAAGAGGTCAGTGATGGGACATTGTTTTTCAAAGAATAACTTTGACAATTGGGTAAAGAACTTACTGTAAGTATAGTTTGAGTGGGCAGCGGGGATATAAATGATTCATGGGAGGATGAGAGAAGTAGTTCTTGAATGGTAGTATGAACCTTTAAAAATCCCCTTCTCTATAATAAAAATAATAATGTGAGCTTTTACAGAACTCTAGATGCTAAGTGACCATTTTCCACTATACAGGGAACATTCATTCCAGAAAAAATGAAGTTCTCTTAGTAAAGATTACTAAAATATGAGTATTTCCCCTTTCTTTCTCTTCAGTCTTTTCTCCTTGGGCCCTACTTACAATGTCTCCTAAATTACAATGAAATTTATCAGTCTAGAGCCGTTGAAGAAGACTAACAGGCCTTAGGGTAGCCACTAAACCAACATAATTTTCATTATTTGACCAATGTGGGAACTCTATGGACACATTAAATCATTCAAGTTGCTTTTATTTGCTTTGGTTCAGAACCACTCAATAAGAAAAGCTTTTCTCTGAAGTTCATGGAGGAAAACAATCAGTGACAGTTACTTAGTATCTTAATTCTCTGAAACCTGAATACTAGTTGAATTACACAAAGGTCTTACTAAAATCTTAAAGGAACATCTGTGGAAGGCTATATCAGTATACTCTTTGCTTGATATATACGTTGAAATCTATAAATAATTGTGCATGCACATATCAGTGTACACAGCTAGAATAAAACTCAGCAGATCCTAGTGTCATTATTTGACTTTGAGTATCTGAAAAAGGGAAAGAGAAAGTTATGTCAGAGTTCTATAATGTCAGCGGGCTAAAAATGGTATTCAGCACAACACACATACACACACAGACAGAGAGAGAGAGAGAAAGAGAGAGAGAAAGAGAGACAGAGACAGAGACAAAAACAGAAACAGAGACAGAGAGTTATTTTTAACTTTGTAATTCATTCTCATTGTTTGCCCTATCTCCATTTTTCTTTTGAACACCATTCCCAAGCTCTGATATTTCTATCTTGCACTTTATTTTTTTAAAGTTTAGCAAATATTGTATATAGGAATATACTATGTTTCATGAAAATATTTTCATAATTATATTCAAGCTTATTGAAATAGACATTAATTTGCTAGATATTTTTAGCTCTTTCATATTAAACTAAACATTTTATTACAATATGAATCATCAATCATATACCTCATTATTTATATGATGAATTTGGTAGGAGCTTTATTAGTAATTCCCAAAACTTGGAAGCAGTAAAACTGCCATTCAGTAGAAATGCCAAAGATCTCCTTGTAAAGATCTTACTCTTACTTGGTTATTTTTATTACCAGATATTCTTTGAAGTTGGTATGAATTGGATATTATCTTAATTTTTTTCTCAGTAAGTTTGTTACTGTATAAATACTTATTTGAGAGAAAAGACATGATATCTGTCTTTCTGGGTCCAAATATCTGAATAAATAATAAATATGCAAAAAAAGTGCCCAACTCTGAAATATAACTTGGACTATTTCAAATAAAATTATATCTACACTTTAAATATAATGCCAATAATCATAATTTAAGGTAACTAGGTATCAAAGATTTTGCTGTTTATTACATTATTATGATTTATTCCTGCACTTTAATCACTTATTCATATACCACCTTGATATTTAACTTAACTAAAATGTGTAAACACAAAACATTCATCTTCACATCTTACATAACGATCCATTGTCAAGCTTTAATATTCAAAACTAGATCAAGAAAAGGAATCAACCATATGTAAAGGTTTTAATTCAATAGTTTATAAAGAAAAACATGAAACTGATATTTGCAATAGCTATCATATAGTAGATTTCCACTATCACGTTGAAGCTTTATTTGCAATATCAGAATCTCTTTGGTATTTATTTTTGTATTTATAAACAACTCACCAAAATACATTATTTTCTTATGCTTTCTTCTAATTTAAAATGTTATTTTATTTTATCTAGACTTAGTTCAAATATACAAAATGTTTTTGAAGCAAGTTTCTAATCGATATAGTAAATGGCTTCTTGTATTTGCCATACTTTCTGTGTATTTGAATCACTAAATAATGTTTTTCATGGAAATCATGAATTTCCAATGAATAACATGGAATCAATGTTGGAAAATATAGTTTATCCTGAGTCATAATACATCCCCTGCCTTGATTTGTTACAGTGATATGTATATGTGTCTCCAGCATGAAACTAAGTATTACAAATTAAGATTCTTTAATGGAATAAGAGGCTAATGCAGATAAGCAGATTAGGAAGAATGTCTCAAAAATTTAATGCTTTCTTGTTGCAAAGAGGCTAACTGATTTTCATGTGTAGTTCACTATTAGTTACTAGTTCACAGTTGATTGTAGGTGCTCTGAAACTGCATCCCCTCAAGATGATTGGTGAGAAAACCTTCACCTAGATCAAGGCTCAAGTAGTCTCATTAGGCATTGTCTTTAGGAAATATGGGATCGATATTCCTAGGACTTTGAAGTGTTTCATATAAGCAAGAAATCACAATATTGATAGCACTGCCATGATTTTAAAACACTAAAACTGCATTTAAACAATTATCATAAATACAAATTACTATTTACCTGATAATTACTGCAGTTGTTCATGGATAAATCAATATGTATTTGTTAGCACTTCTTTGTTCTTCTCACCAGGCTGTTATAGACTTCTTATTTCTTTATAATTCAACCATAAAAGTAGGATATTTTCTATAACTGTAGTATGTTCTACTTAAAAATCTTTTTTATTATGTGTTTACTTCTTCTCTAAGAAAATAATAAAAATAGAATGTGTGATTTATTAAAAGTGAATATATTAAAAGAAACAGCTTCAATTCCTTGAAATATCATTTTAGATTATGTGTAGACACCTGGAAGAAATATAGAGGTGAATTTGTTTTTCTGAATATTTATATGTATTTGTAAACAACAGTGTAAATTGATATTCAGTTTTAATCAGTTATTTGATACTATGTAACTGTAAATACAATTTGACATTTATTTCCATTTATTGTTGTAACTTTACATTTTTTTCCTTTAGAATTATAAACCTTTTGAGTATGTAGGTGAATTATCATTTATGTCTTAAATATTTTACTGTTTATATTTTTCATTTATCTTCCATGTAGAGTGCTATTTTATTTTTATTATTTACTGATAAAAGCTCATACTTCCTCTTAGAAATGAGTTTGTCATTGTCACAAAATAGTGATTATATTACACTGAAATTCATTGTTACTCTTTTGTAACTTAAAGTGTCCATAACAGCAATTTGTGGTGTTTATCATAACTAAATATATTCTGAACTCGATTGATACTAAGTTATCCTGAATATAAACTAAAATGTTATAATTGAAAATACTACTATATTAACAAACGCTGAATAGAGACATCCTTCAATTTGTTATTAAAGAAAATAAAAAACAGAAATAAAACCTATTGATCCTATTTTTTTCACCTTAATAAATAGCCTATATGTCTCATTTTTTATTTTCTATTTTATCTTAGTTTTAATGGCCCCAAATTGCTTTAAGCCTGAAAACCTAGTTGATGTTTGATTTGTCACTTCTATACAACAATAACCAAGTGCTTACAATAGAATATTACATGTTATTTGCTTCTACAAAAGTGATATAGAAAACTTGCTAATTCAGGAGCCAAACCATATGTAATATTCTTTTGAAAGATTTAAATATATTTATTTCACAAATTATCATAGGTATTAATAAGAGAAATTGATTATAGCTTTAATTATAAAAATAACCTGTGTACTTTGCTACATTCATATGAAATAAATGTTCACCTGAATGATATCCAGAAGCTATGTTGCAATAAAGAATGAGGACTAAAGAGATAGAGGTAACATTTGCTTCAATATCAAATTTTCACAGCTCTGTACTTAGTTTAGTAACAATATCCCTTGTTTAAAAAAACAGAAACAAACAAACAAACAAAAAAACTTCTGCTGCGGCAGCTCACTTGGGCAATGATTTTCGTTAGAATCTGTAATATGCATTCCGATACCTAATCTGGGTATGGAAAATGATTTTATCAGAAGTTTAAACCCTTATTACTTGGTAGTAATTGCCTTCAAGTCTATTCAGAGGGGAAAAAAAGACTGTTGTAAGGAACTTGATATTCCAGTTGAAACTATTTTGCTAATTCATTCCCTATCTTTAAAAAATCATTATTTTGACTGTACATATTATTCAAGATGAGATTACATCTTATATCAGTTTTTAAGAAAATTCATGTGTTGCACAGTTTCTTTTCATTATCACGGGCAATGCTTATCTAAAATGCTATTTGTAAATAGGATTTTTGCCTTTAGTATTAAATATGGGAAGTACTGTGAACTTGAGTTTTTTGCAACAAACTTGAAGGAAAAACACATGACTGATTATAACATCCAAATGGCTCAATGATGACACTAGACACACCTACTATATATTATTTTATTTCTCACAAATGACTGCATGAATAAGGTATAGTCTAGCTCTTCACATTTATATTAAATATATGTTCCCTAATATTTTCTGTCAAGGCAGAAAAGGTCAGGCTTTTTTAAAAAATGTAAATATATATATATATATATATATATATATATATATATATATATAACTAGTTTCAAAAAAATGTAACCCAATATATATATATATATATATATATATATATATATATATATATATATCTTCAAAAGAGTGTTCTTAATGGGATCCATTCAGATACCTGATTGATAGCTGTTACAACATTTCCATTAAAAACTATTCACTTTACCACCTGACTAGATGCAAAAAATACCCTTTACAATCATCCATTCTGTATTTCCAGAAGTGAATGCTGATACTAGCACATGATGTACAGTCTTACTCTAGAATTTTTAATTAACAATTCTTTTCCTTTTGTTTATAAAGTTAACACTCCAGTCCATACTAACTTAGAGGAAAAAGAACTTTCAATTCTCTCCTTAGATCAAATTATGAAGGTGGCACTTTGCTAGCTCATCTTTTGCAGATCACAAGCCCAGTCTTTTATTTACATATCAATTCAGTCATTACCTGATGGCTGAATTGGTCATCAAATGTTTTCCATTTGTTTATTTATGGTTTCTTTCAGAGAATACTAGTAATCAGCATCTCATGACCCTAGCTCCTTGATTCTTAGAAAGAGATGGCAAGCATTTTTTTAAATGTTTCAAAAGAATTCTGAGATCTGCTTGCCTTTGTTAACCACAAACAATAAGCTAGCTGAGTGGGACCCCACCCAGAAATGACCATTCCTACCATGTCTGGGCCTGCACCTAAACTCTCTATGTCCCAGGCAAACCTTTGAACACAGGAATTTGACTGCATTTTTTTCTGCCCGACTTTGTATCTTTCTGACAAGCCAGCTCATAGAGCAGTTGCGCTATTTTCCTAGGTCTACAAAGCCACTCATATAATTCATATTGCAGTGTTATATTTTGGGTAATTGAGAAATTATATTTTTTTGAATTCATGTTTTCAATGCTCTTCCCACAGCCTTAAGAGGTGTTCTAATAGGCACAGTGCGCTACCATTTTGCTGAGACATTGGACACACCCTTGCCTCTTGGACTCCTGCTCTCTGTGATTATCAAAGAGTTATTAACCTTTGCAGAGAGGACATTCTGCACAGAAACAATGTGAAAATATGTACATTATTATACAAATAAGCTTTATGCCCACAGAAACCATCAATACACATGGAGGCTCATACCTTGGTGGCTCTGTTCAATGAGTAGGAGAAACCTTGTCACCCACTCTCCCTGCCATGATCAGGCCACACTCTGCAGTAAACCAGATACAAGTGGGAAAGGATGCAATCTAAGTGTCTTTATTTGCAGATGCTATGACAGTATTTATAAATAACCTTATAAAGTATACTGGGAAGCACATTCAGTAAAATGGCTGGATACAAAATCAACTCACAAATAAAAGTAGCCTACCTATATACAAATAATACTACATCTAGAGTTTATGGAAGCATTTCCTCCCCTTATTTTTCTTTTCTTTTTTATTGGTTATTTTATTTAGTTACATTTCAAATATCCCCTTTCCCAGTTTCCCTTCTGCAAACCTCCTATTCCATCCCTCTTCCTGCTGCTTCTATGAGGGGGCTCCCGCACCCACCCACTCCTGCCTCACTGTCCTAGCATTCCCCTACCATGAGGCATCCAGCCTTCACAGGACCAAAGACCTCTCCTCTGATTGATGCCAGATAAGGCTATCCTCTGCTACATATGCAGCTGGAGCTATGGGTCCCTCCATGTGTACACTTTGGTTGATGGTTTAGTTCTTGGGAGCTCTGGGGGTTCTGGTTGGTTCATAATATTCTTCCTATGAGGTTAGAAACCCCTTCAGCTCCTTTAGTTCTTCCCCTAACTCCTCCATTGGGGTCCCTGTGCTCAGTCCCATGGTTGGCTGCAAGCACCTGAACTGTATAGGTCAGGCTTTGACAGAGCCTCTCAGAAGATAGCTATGTCAGGCTTCTATCAGCAAATGCTTCTTGGCATGAGCAATAGTGTCTGGATTTTGGTGTATCCCCAGGTGGGGCAGTCTCTGGATGGTCTTTTCTTCAGTCTCTGCTCTACTCTTTGTCCTTGTATTTCTTTTAGACTGGAGCAATTCTTGGTTAAAATTTTTTGAGATGGGTGAGTGGCCCATACCTCAACTGAGGGTCATGACAATCTACTGGAGGTGGTCTCTACAGGTTCTATCTCCCCTTTGTTGGGTATTTTGGCTAATGTCATCCTCATTGGGTCCTGGGAACTGCTTGCTTTCCTTGCATCTAGAACTTTTTGGTGGCTACTCCATGTTCCCTATCTCCCATTGCTACTCCCTTCTGTTCAATTTCCTGACCCTTTGTATATCTCCTCCACCCCTGTCTTCACTTCAACACTCCTCGCTTCCTCCCAAGTCCTTCCCACCCTCTACCTCTCATGATTATTTTGTTCCCCCTTCTAAGTAGGACTGAAGCATTCACACTTTGGTCTTCCTTCTTCTTGAGCTTCATATGGTCTGTGAGTTGTATTGTGGGTATTCTGAACTTTTTTTTCTTAATATCCACTTATCAGTGAGTACATCACATGATGCCAAGTAGCCTTAGTTTCTGTTATATTCGTGCGCTTGTCTCTTGTCATCTGGTTATCTCTGGTGTTAGCTGGTTGTGGCTTGTCCCTCATGCAAACCTGTGTATCAGTACTCCTCAGAGGCCAGCTTTCTCACAGTGGAATATGGGTATGGAGCACTGTGCACAGGATCAGTTCTGGGAGCCAACAAAAACTGGAAGAAACCTGTCTCAGGCTGCACTTTGGTTTCTGTGTTTTGAGGGCTCTGGGTAGGTCCCATGGAGTAGAAGTGGTAGTCTTACCTGTGCTCACAGGTGTGCCAGCACTCCTGGGAGACGAGATCTTTCCCGGTGGTATTTGGGTATGGAACGCTGTGGCATAGGATCAGCTCAGGGTGCTGTGACACAGTAGCAGCTCCAGGCACAGAATATATATATATATATATATATATATATATATATATATATATTCCATGAATTTTATGCTTTTTGTGATCCACTAACAAACAGCCTCAGATATTTAATAATTCTAATTTTTCTAAATATAATACTTTATACAGCATTTTTTCATTCAAAGTAATTTACTTGGGAATATATTCGTCACTAAGCACATAAAACAGTTAATGCCTATTGATATTCTTAATTGTGATTACTTTTAAAGCCTGACACTACTTATTGTGAAAAACAATTTTTTGTAAATGTAACGTTAATAAAAGTTGCCTTAATTAAGTTCAGATAGTTCTTAGGAGTCATCTTATCTAACATATAGAGAGTAAAATATAAATTTCTAAATTAAGCATACATTGCAAAGATATGAGAAATATATAAAATTATAAGTAAATATATTGATATAAGTATATATGTATGTAAATATATTTTATATATAACTATATATAATCACAATAAATGTACTTTTATAATAATCAAATGATCTAAGTCCTTAATATTCATCCTGTAATAGTCAGATAATTTAACTTTAATAATTTTGAATTTTCTTTTCTAAAATTGGCTCAGTATGTCTACTTTTATCTAAAGTTAAATAAGCACATGGAACATTTGAAGAACCAAATTTGGAATATAAAGCTGTTCACAAGTGTTAGATTATATTTTGTTTCTCTTATTGCTATTTTCTACTGTAGTTGTTAAAATGGCTTTTTACTTTGTGCCATCATTCTTTAAATGGAAGATTCGATTTGTCTGGGGTTAAATTCCAATTTTGATTATATTCAATGTTTGATATTCAATAGTGGCAATCTATTTTTATCTCACACTCCCATTGCTCAGAATAACATAAAGACAGTCTCATAGAAAATAATCATTTCTTACACATGTATTTTTCTTATTGTTAAGTATAATACTTAATTATTTTATAAATAAAATTATTTTATAAATTTTACAAATTTATATTGGTATATAATCATTTATATGCCAATCTAGTAATTCTACAGAAAACATTTAGGGACACTGGCATCTGAACAAAGTGCACAATTGTAATTACTTTAATTATTCTATGAATATCTCCAAAATAACTTCCTAGTTTAATCTGTCTTTTATACACCTTTAAGTTATTTGAGGCCTTTAATATTTACAGTAAATTATGTTAAACATGTAACTATTTTCTGATGCATTTTCTATAGCACTCAACTCAAAAAAGCACATTTCTCAATGAATATGATTTTTCATATATAAACTTTAAAATTTCAAATAGAACCTTGTGTTATTCACATTTTTTTATGTTTACTATAAATGAAAATACTTTGTTAACATATGGGGAGCCACACATGTAGTACAGGCTAGGTGAGTAATTGAAATTTAGTAATTGGAAAATTATTTTAATTATTTAATTTATCATTTGTGCACTATTTGATCATCTTTACCATCCTTCCTTAACTTCCCAGGACTACTATCTCTTCACTATTTGTAACATTCTTATCAAGTGTTTGATTTCCTGTTGCTTTTTTGCTCCCTGTACCCTACCAAACAACTTGGAAATGAGTATGGAAAGGTAATAAAATGATACAGTTCATATATCCTACATAGGATGTTGTTTAAGATATTTTCTGAATATGTTATGTTACTTTGTCATTATAATTATCTAGAGACTTTTTCCTAATACAAGGAAAAGTTGCAAGAAAACTAATCAGACAATATCTTGGAGGTTTGAATATAGTTGTCAAATTGTGCTGAAAACAAATTATCCAATTTATTTTTTATATTTATAATTAAATTATACAATTAATACAGAAGATTTTAGAAGACCAAGCCACAAGAAAATCAAAGAATGAGCCCTTTTCATCTGTGGTTATCAACCTTCATAATACTGCAACTCTTTAATAAATTTCATCATGTTCTGGTGACCCCAAACTTAAAATTATTCCATTGCAATTTCCTCACTGTCATTATAAATCATAATGGAAATATATAACATGTAAGATATCTGATAGGTGACCCTTAAAGTGATAGCAACCTACAGGTTGAGAACTGTTGACTTAAATGGAGAAGTGGTACAACTACAGCTGGTAATCTTCATGTGTACAACTTCCCAATTTCAGGCTTCAGTTTGGATTTTGTGTTTTAGGAATCTATGACTATGAAATTTTCCTCCTGACACTTGTTGACTGTTTTGTGGGCTGTCAGTTAGCCCTTCCTTCCTCCCTAAAATTTTTCTTTCACATATCCAGGGCTTTGTTTTGGTTGTATAGTGCTTCTGAGGTTAATCAGGATCATATATTTGTGTGACCAGAGTTTGGAGACTATTCTTTGATGTCTTGTGGGCACTCCATGGCTACCTAGATACCTGTGAATAATGACTTACCCTTCCTTGGAACCTAGTACCCAATTTTTCATTCAGAGCAAGAGAGTCCTATCAGCTCCTCTACAATTCATGATGGAATGGCAAGTTTGTTTGCTTGTTTTTTCTCAGTCATCTGCATATGATAATTAATTTTTACCTGGATAACATAATTTTTAACAAATATTTTATATATTGGGGAATACAACTTTCCCCATTTTTAAGGGTTTAAATAACCTTTATCATTCATTTTTAATCTATTTGAATTTCACATTATTACTTAGTTTTACACCTATTATTTAATTTTTCTTATATTGAAGTTCTTGTTGCCATGTTTACCTAATGATGAACGTTTTATGCCATTTTCCCCTTGTGATATTCTAGTTGTAGTTAAGAAGACAATGTCATGTTGTTCAAAACATTACTGAATATTCTTCTTTTTATTTTCCTCTCTGTGCATTATTTTTTTTCTTAAGTTCTATTGAAGCATTATTAAAAGTACTCTTGTTTCTTTAGAGTCTCAACCCTTGTGGAATACTCCAGAAAACATTTTAGGTTCTATACAATTTTCATTTTAAAAGTTCTACCTAATTATTTTTATTATGCTTTATGTTTTCTTCTTAATAATTTTGTTTTTGTTCAAGTAAATATTTTATCATAATGAATATATTTGCATGTCTATGTTAAAGAGTTCTTTCTGCTAATTGCAGCATCTCTTTTTTGGGGGGTATATTTGTATTGATTCAGATTTTTTCTACTTAATGAACACATTTGTCCTATTCCTATCTAGTGATTATTTCATGTGTTATGCACATTTTGATTTTATAATTGTGATTGAGTAGTTTTTGTATTTGTTTAATGAGTGTTCAAGGTTG
The DNA here is from genome assembly GCF_011762505.2 of Arvicanthis niloticus. Taxonomy (NCBI): domain Eukaryota; kingdom Metazoa; phylum Chordata; class Mammalia; order Rodentia; family Muridae; genus Arvicanthis; species Arvicanthis niloticus. The sequence continues at coordinate 106,051,747 of NC_047679.1, forward strand.
TTTTAATAAGGAATTAATTAGAAGTAAGTTACACCTTTTGTTTCAATATTATCATTATTTATTAGAAAGTATATAAAATAATACATTCTATAATGACATTTTAAATGTAGTAGAAGGTTTACTATGGAATATTTGTTGTACTGAATGACAGGGTCCATTTACTCTTCAAGCTAAATTATAATCTCTGATATTTTGACAAAATATTTTGTACATTCACTTGAAATTTCAGTATCATGCATTACTATTGAATTAGGGGATTATTAATTTTGCTTTTCTAGCTTATTGACATTTTTCAAAATATATATGTACAAATTAGACTTAAGTCTAATTTAGAATTTGTTTTCTATTTCTAATTTCGATTTGTTTTCTATTTGCAATTACCTTAACTCTGAATTACATTTTCTTTAATTACTAGTTACTGTGGCCACTCTAAACCCTCTCCTTATTAGTGTTTTGTTGCCTTGATGATTTTTTTTTTTGGTCTCCCAATTTGTAACATTATTTCAAATTAATGGAAGGCTAGAGAACAAAATTGCAATAATTATCAATGTAAAGTTTTCTCTTTGCTCATATATAACCTGTGCTGACTGTTTTCAAATAATTGTGTTGTCCTTCAGTTCTCTAGTTAATAAGAGTACTTTAGTAAACCAGATCACTTTATAATCTAGTTTTAATAAATGAAAAAATAGAAAAATCATATGTATTATCCATTCTGACTTCACTTATAATACAATTGATTTCTAGATTTATTAGCTTGATGAAGATCAAAAATAAAATATCAGGATTATACAATAAAAATGCAGCCAAGTTTAACTTACTTTTACAGTAGTTATTGGATTAATTCATTTTTGAGTGAATTAAAATGTGTCAGATATCTCTTTGATATTCCCCAAATGCTAAATTCTATTTTACTCTTCTTAATATAACAATATATAGATTCTAAGTAGCAAGAGTATACCTGCCATGTTACTAACCTAAAATGGATTAGGAAAATTTAACATGCTTAATTAGTTTAAAGAATGTTATGAGGAAAATTATAGTGACTGCTGAACTAGGCAAAATAAATTTTTTTTTAAAAAGGTTCAAATCAACATAAAATGGAATGAAGATTTCTTTTTTCTTTTTAATATTATTTTGTTTATATTTTTAATTATTTAATTTATTTACATTTCAAATGCTGTCCTTATTCCTGGTATCCCCATTGCAAAATTCCCTCTCCATGAACCCTCTCATTTGCCTTTAAGAGGCAAATTACCCCACCCATATACCCACAGGATGCTCACCCCTCCAGCATACCCCTTCATTGGGGAAAAATCCTCCATAAGACCAAGGGCCTCTCCTCCCATTGATGTCAGATGAGGCAGTCCACACTTACATATTCAGCTGGAGCCATGGGTCCCTCCATGTGTACTCCTTGGTTGATGGTTTAGTCCCTTGGAGCTCTGGGATTCCTGTTAGTTGATATTGTTGTTCTTCCTAGGAGGTTGCAATCTCCTTCAACTCCTTCAGTCCTTCCCCTAACTCTTCCATAGAGGTCCCAGGACTCAGTCCAATGGTTGGCTGTGTGTATCTGCATCTGTTTTAGTCAGGTGCTGGCTTTCAGAGAACCTCTAAGAGGATAGCCATACCAGGCTCATGACTGGAAACACTTCTTGGCATCAGCAATAGTGAAGAAGTTTGGTGTCTGTAGATGGGATGGATCCTAAGGATGGGGCAGTCTCGGGTTCCTGCTTCAATTTTTGTCCCTGCATTTTTTTTTATTTTTTATTTTTTTAGAAAAGAACAATTCTGAGTTAAAGATTTTGAGATGCGTGGGTGGCCCCATCTGTCCACTGAAGATGATGTCTATGAAAAGTGGCCTCTACATCTTCTATCTCCCCTTTATTGGGTATTTTGGCAAATTCATCCTTTTTAATAGCTGAGTAATATTTCATTGTATAAATGTACCACATTTTCTGTATCGATTATTCCACTGGGGGACATCTGGGTTGTTTCTAGTTTCTTAATATTATAAATAAGTCTGCTATAAACATAGTGGAGCAATTGTCCTTGTGATATGTTGGACCATCTTTTGTGATACTATACCAGGAGTGGTATAACTGCATCTTTATGCAGAACTATTTCCAATTTTCTGAAGAACCACCAGACTGATTTCCAAAGGGATTGATTGTACCAGCTTGCAATCCTACCAGCAATAAAGGAGTGCTCTTTTTACTCCACATCCTTTTTTTTTTTTTTTTTTTTTTTGGATGTTAAAGTAATTTTTATTTATTTTTATTTTTTTATTAGATATTTTATTAACACTTCAGACGCCATCCCCTTTCCCAATTGCCCCTTAGGAAAACCCCTATCCCATGCCCCCTTTTCCTTTTTGCATTTACACATTTTTTTTAAAAATGTTAATCATAGGCTTTATAAGTTTGGTATTGTTCAATTGAAGCTGTAACCCACTACCCAACCTAGATATATCAACTATCTTTGACCGGTGGAGATACATGAACATCTGCCTCCCTGTCTCCCCCATCTTTCTCTCTTTTATCACCTAGCTTCTCCTCTCCTTCTTCTCGTCCTCTTCTTACTCCTCCCACCTTAGCTCCCCCTACATATCACCCTTCCTCTTAAAATGAAAACTTTTCTCTCAAAATACAATTAGAGCATAATTATGCCAATTTGTACCAGTGAGGTACAAGATAGTCCTCATACCCTGTCCATCATTTTGTTGACTAACCAGAACCCCTGTCATCGATCCTAACTAAAACATTTAGTTCTGAACCTGGCTTTAGGATGAATGTCAGCTGACGACCATCCACTCAAATCTTTTCTCTCAAGATAAATAGCCAGGATTGGCTATGAGTCTATAAGTTTTCAACCCTGTCAGAAATCCAGAATGACTGACACTTAGACTCCACTTCACACCAGTCAGAATGGCTAAGAGTAAACTATGCTTTGTGCTTCCCACAATTATAGTTTACTCCACATCCTAGCCAAATCTGCTGTTGCTTGAGTTTTTGATCTTAACCATTCTGACTGGTGTGAGGTGGAGTCTAAGTGTCATTTTGATTTGCATTTTCCTGATGACTATGGATATTTAACATTTCTGTAGTTGCTTCTTGGCCATTCAATATCTGTTTGTACTCCATTTTTAATTTAGTTATTTTGTTTTCTGGAGGTCTAACTTCTTTAGTTCTTTGTATTGCGGGGGGGGGGGGGGGGTATAAGCCCTCTATCAGATGTAGGGTTTGTAAATACCTTTTCCGAATCTGTATGTTTCTGTTTTATTCTATTGACTGTGTCTTTTGCCTTACAGAAGCTTTTCAGATTCATGAGGTCCCATTTGTCAATTGTTGATCTTACATCTTGAGCCATTGGTATTTCATTTTATGTATGAGTACACAGTAACTCTCTTCAGACACGCCAAAAGATGATATTAGATCCCATTACAAATGTTTGTGATCCACTGTGTGGTTTCTAAGGCTTGAACTCAGAACCTCTGGAGGAGCAGTCTGTGCTCTTAACCACTGAGACATCTCTCCAGTCCCATGATATCTTAATAACAATATCAAGACATAGAAAGAGTAAGTATAAAAACCTTTTAGATTTTGAACAGTTAGTATCTTGAAAACTTTCATTATTTTCAATATTAAAAAAATGCTATTATTGTCTATTTGGTCAGTGTTGAAACAATGAAAAGACTAATTTCCAAAATGCTATTAATTTAATATTACAGGGAAATTTGACTTTCATTTATTTTTTCTGATTTTTCTTCATTGTTATTTTGTTCACTTGAACTGCACTGAACTTTTAAAAGTTTTTTTTAAATTTTATTTTATTTTTTATTTATTCACTTTACAACCTACTCATTGCCCACTTGTTGGTTGCTTCCTCCCAAACTCCTTCCCTGATCCCTTCTTCCCCTTCTCCTCTGAGTGGATGGATCCTCCCCTTGTTATCCCACAACCCTGGCACTTTAAGTCTCTACAGCACTAAGTACTTCCTCTCCTATTGTGGCCAGACAAGGCAGTCCAACTAGAAGAACATATCCCATAAAGAGGAAACAGCTTTTGGGATGGACCCTGATCCAGTGGTTTGGGACCCACATTAAGACCAAGTTGCCAATATATGTAGGGAGGTCTCAGTCCAGCCCATTCTTTGGTGGTTCAGACTCTGAGAGGCTAGACAACCAGCCCTAGTTAAGGCCCATCCTATAGGCAAGCACCAATCCCTGACACTACTAGTGCTACTCTGTTATGCTTGCAGACAAGAGCCCAGCATGGCTGTTCTCTGACAGACTCCACCCAGCAGGTGACTCAGACAGGTGCAGCCAACCCACAATCAAACAGAGGATAGAGCTTGAGAATACTTATGGAAGAATGAGGGAGAATGATTGCAGCCCCAATGGGATAGAAACTTCACAGGGAGATCCACAGAGTCAAGTTACCTGAACTCTTGGTGTTCTCAGAGACTGAACTACCAACCAAAGAGCATACATGAGCTGGAACAACACGCCCCCTGCATATGTAGCAGGTGTGCAGCTTGGTCTTCACATGGATACCAAGCAATTGGAACTGGGCCTGTTAGTGGGATTTATTCTTCTAATAAGTCTGCCTTGTCTGGTCTGAATGGGAGAGGCTGCACCTAGCCCTGTAAAGACTTGATGTTCCAGAGTAGGGGATATTCAGGCTCCCCACCACTTAGAGGAGAAGGGGAGGGGTGTAGGGGAAGAACTATGGGGGCTTGATTAGGAGAGATAAGTGAGCAGTATGTAAAGTGAATAAATAAAATAGCAATAAATAAAATGAATCAATAGAATTAAAAAAGATAAGGTTTTTCACGCCAAATTCACCCAAAATCTTCCCTACTTTCCCACCCACTTAACTTTATGCTCTTTCTTTCTTTCTTTCTTTCTTTCTTTCTTTCTTTCTTTCTTTCTTTCTTCCTTCCTTCCTTCCTTCCTTCTTTCTTTCTTTCCTTCCTTCCATGTATTTCTCCATTCTTTCTTTCCTTTATTCCTCTCTTAAAAACAAACAAACAAGAAGCACACAGAAAAACCTCACTAAAACAGAAACTGAAATATACAACCTGAAGGCCAATAAGACAAAAAAATTACATGGACAACAGAATATGAGCAAAATAGTCTGCAACAATGTATTTGAATTTCTTCTGTGTTGGACATTTACTCCTGCATATAGTAAGATTTCAATAGGAGTCACATTTTCTATGTTAAATTTTCTCCTAGATCCATGCCTTATCTTGTCTCAGGTATTTGGCCATTCTTGGAGTGTCAGACAAGAATTTTATAAGAGAGTACTTCGCTCCTCCTACAATGATTGTACCACCATTACACCAGCATATCTTTCAGGAAGGTTACTATTGTAGGTAACAGTATGTAGCATTGTAGATCATTAATATTCTCCTCTGGTAGTCAACAATGTAACTTACAGGTATGTGAAATCTATTCAGTAGCTCTGAAGCCTCTAGTCATGTATGACATTGAGTTCTCTGTATCTTATGAGCTTGGAATTGTCTTTGGCAATGAGACTTTACTTTTATTTATTCTATTATTCAATATATTTTGATAATATTCTTTCTTCTTCTCTAGCTTTCCAGACAATCTACAAATCTCTGACTCAATTTTATGAGCTCTCTTTGCCTCCTCCTCCTCCTTCTCTCTCTCTCTTTCTCTCTCTCTCTGTTTCTCTCTCTATTTCTCTCTGTTTCTCTTTCTCTTTTTATTTTTCTCTCCCAAAATAAAATCAAACAAACAAAAAAGACAAAAAGTAAGAATCAAAACAGATAAAAATAGACCAACAATAAGAGAAAGAAACACCAAATCAAAAAATACAAAAATTACTTAAACATGGACAGATACAGACACACACACACACAGCAAAACTGGAGCTCATTTTATGTTAATCAACTATTCCTAGGTATTGCATACGTCATGAGATGTGTTTTTTATATCCAGTAACACTTAATTGGCAAAAAGAAAAATGAAAAAAAAAACTGATTTATTTTCTTTTCCAACAAATATCAATTGAAAACTGTCGTTATTTTACTCGGATTTAATAATTACTGGGAGGTAACCTCAAATCTACTCTTCTAACTGTGGCCTAGTTATCTCCATAGCAGTGCAACCCAGATACTTGCTGTTTCTCCTGACTGTGTGTTTATAGCTCCTCTTCCTTCCCCTCAAGTTGGCTCCCTCTTCTCTCTCCCCCAACCAGGTCACTCCAAACCCTCCTCACTCTAATCCCTGCAATAATTTCATGTAGTAAATTTTATTTAACCAAAGTTTTAAATCAACAAACAAGGTTTATACAACTAAAGCTTGTAAACAGAAGAAGTCACTCATAGGCCTACACCTTCCAGTATTACAATACATAGCAGCAGACCAAAACTCAAGAGCAAACAACTTTCTGTTTAGGGGTGGGATTTTATTTGTGTCCCCGTGCTCCTCTTTCATACTGGTATATTGCCTACTTTGAACTTGTGCAGATTTTGTGTGTGCTATCATAGTTGATGCAATTTCAGATGTGAAACAGTCCATATTTATCTTAAGGTCATACAACACCTTCTGTTTGTTACAATATTTCTGTCCTCTCTTCCAGGTACATTCTGAGCATTGATGGGAGGGATTTGGTTAAGAAACCAGATGTAGGGTGATTGCTCAAAAGCTTCTAAATGTTTGCATATTGTCCAAGCACTGGTCTCTAATATCCACTCAAAGTCAGCACTCTTTTCCCCTTTGATTACTATAATTCACTTTCATGAGTTATTTTCCATTTTCTCTAACTGCTACTTATGGGACTTGCTAGCTTTGAAATCAGATGACCAAAGCATACATTAAGCCAAGTCACTGTGTCTCTGATAATAAAAAAAATACAAATATTTATCTAAGTTATCTAAACTTACTTCTATTTCTAGGATTCTTTATAGATTCTTCAGGGCTGAAATTTTATTTTAATTTCTGTTGCAACTTATATAATTATAATTATGGATACTTAAAATTTATTAAAAATCAAAGAAAATCTGGTACTATAAAACTGTTCATTTTAAAAAATTAAATTGTGAAATCTGATAGTTAAACTTTGGGGGAGGGACAAAGGAAGTGTAATGGTAATTTGTTCCCATCAGAAGATAGAATTATCCTTCAAGGTTGAGTGGATATAATTGGCCCACATATAACTCTCTTGACAAATAGTGCCTTCAGGCAGTGTGGCTGTAATAATTGTTCAATTACATACTTTTAGCTTTCAAATGACCAAAGCCATTATTATGCATCACATTAATAGATATACAGACATATTTTAAGCACATGGATTAAATGCTTTCTTTTTCCTTTGGAGGTTTAGTTTAGCTTGGAAATTAAGCTGTATTATAATTATGAATAATTTTTAGTAATTGTAATTTAATTCCCTGTAATCTAATAATGATGATTACTCTCTAATCAAATGATTTTACCAAATGTAATTTTAGTCATACAATCAAACTACAAGAGTGATTCTTGTGAGTGTAATAAAATCAGTAAAATATATTTATTTTGTTTTAAAGTAACAGTTGATTATTTTAATAATAAACATCTCATATATGAAATGTGATCATATTTATGTCAACTTCAAACATTTAATATACTTGAATGATGTTATTTTTATATACTTATTTTGCATCAAATATGGGTATTGCAAAAATTTTATCATACATCTATCACTGTTATTAATGAAGAAGCTGCTACACTGGGTGTAATATTTTGGTTTACTAATACACTATTTACATTGAATATACTGGTTACATAAATGCCATTTATTATGTATCTATTATGAGTATGAATGTAATTAATTTATAATTATGTTTTTTACTGAGTATATCTTTTAAGCATAATATCATACTATTTCCATAATGAATGGCTTAATTCACTTTCTCTATTTTGAATAGAAAAGTTGGTTTATCTTTGTCATTTTTACCTCAAAGAAAAGTAGTTTCACATAAATGTCATAGAATCTGTGGCATTTTTTATTTCTGTAGATGAGAGATTTTAATTGATATAAATGGACATTGAAAATATAAGGTCCAAAGAGAAGTATCATAATGCATTACACAATAAAAATACTGAATCAGAGGAAGATAAAACAAGTTAGAATTTTGGAAGTGAACAAAAGTAATATCAATGGTTTAAAGATAGGAAAAAGGTTTTGTATCAGAAACTTCAAGCTATTATGCCCAAGTATTTTTTTGGATTTTTATTTTATAGCAAACTTATCTAGAAAATGCTGTTAAAACAATTCTTTTGTCTCCTTTAAATGGATCTCAGTAGGATTGTGTGTGGGTTTTGTGTGTGTGTGTGTTTCTCTCTCTCTCTCTCTCTCTCTCTCTCTCTCTCTCTCTGTGTGTGTGTGTGTGTGTGTGTGTATTGTGGTCAACTTTTTGTTTACATAAATATCACCACATTTTTATTTAACAATGGGTTTCTCTTGCTTTGCAGTTTAAAGAGTGCCTCAATTTTTCCCAGTTCTTATAAGTTACATATATTTGAACACAATTTTATATACAGTAACTCATTTGATATACTTTTACTTTTTATTCCTTTTAAACTTGTGTGTATAAAAGTTACAAACTTTCTTCATTTATCTTTAGCAATCTCATTTAAAACTTAATGTAATTGTCCTTCAAATTAAAGTACACTAATAATTTACGTGGGAAGAGTTATAAGAGGTGAATTCCAATACTGAATATATGAGGGTTGGAAAATTAGTTTAGCTGTATATTTCTTGCCTAGCAAGTATCAACTTGTAGAACAGCATGGAAAGGAGAGTGACTCATGAACTCTTTGAAAGTTATAGGAAAGGAGAGTTAGTTTTCTTTTGGATGAGTTCCCTAAGTGTGTGTCGGTATTTCATTAGATGACCTTAGAGCCATACATGTACTACAAGTAGACTACATAGACTCAGTGGAATAAAACAAAAGAAAATCATGATACTTGGAGTAAAGTCTGGTGCAGAGGAGAGGTATTGAGGGAAGAAAATGTGGTAATATTTGATGAAAATATATTTTACATATATATGATAACTTCAAACATAAAAAGGTCAACTTAATTTATTACTAATGATAATATTCTCCAAACAGGTATAAAAGAGAATACTAAGAAGAAAATAAGATTAAATTATATAATATATATATAAATAAATTTGAAAGAATAAATATATAAATATATGATTTCCCATTATCTATTGCTTATCCAGTAAATTCCTGTTCCACATTATTTGAAAATATACCAGTGTTGCATGTAATTATAAGTGTAGGGATATATGTTTGTGATTATGTATGTGTATGTGTGTATGCACACACATATGCATGTATTGATATGTACACACAGAGACATATATTATATATATTATATGTTACATATATATAATATATATACATTATATATACATTATATATACACACACATATATATATTAAGCTCAAATGGCTTTGTCTTGAAATGATATCCCAAAATAAGCATAATTTGTTATTAGGTCCAGTCATTGATGGAAAATATGGTCACATGAATTACCTTTCATTCATTTTTACTGGTATCCTTAATAATAAATTTGAAGACCAAGTAAAATACAGGTGTGTGTATACAAAATAGAAATGCTGTATGTCTTATGAAAAAGAACCAAAAAATAAACATCCTAATGAAAGGAGAATCACTAATATCAAAAGGAAATTATGCCAATGTGAAGATATTTATCTTCTAACTTCAAGAACTCTAAGCAAATATAATTGTGTTGTTTTAAGATTCCTTGCAATTTATACTTTATGTAGACAGCTCATTCTATACACACATGCATATTTATTTACACACTTCTGAAAAATATTATAAAGTACTATATACAGTGTATATATCCTATTTTATTTTTAGTTTCAATTATTAAATATTTGTAAGCAATAGTAAAACATAATAAAATAAGAATTGTTACTAGTGGAAATATATATACTACTGTGACATGAACATAATAAATGCTATTATTTTTTCAGTATAATTAAGATGAGTGGAATAAATCTATATTTTTGAACATGAAATATAATATATTAAATAAAAATAACTTATAGGAAGATGTAATTTCATGTCATTAATGTATTTTATAATGAACAATTAAAAGCATACCAGTATATAATTTTGATATATAATATAGTATTTACTTTTATATGATAGTTATAATGTTATTTTTTGATGAGTTTAGGAGAATTTAACTTAGAAAATATAAACAATTTTAAACAATTCTCCATTTTAGACTTTAAAAAAGTAACAATTATTTGTATTTATTTGTAATAATTTACCTACTCTTATGATATCAGTATTGTTTGTTTCAGTTTTTACATATATTTATAAACATTCTGTGAATGTGTAGACAAGAAAAAACATTAGATAAATGAATGTATTGTGTAATTTAGAAATATTATGACTTTCCTCAGTGACCTCAAATTAAGCTATTGTTATATACATTTCCTCTAAGTTGATTTTTCAATTTCTGTGATTCTAGGTTATGTGTGTTACATTTTAAAAATACAATTGGCATTATTTTAAAACATATGATCAGTGTAGCACTTCTTATAACAAAATGGTCATTGTCCCAGGCAAATTTTGTGAGATATTTTTTGGCTTGTCATTTCTTGAGAATCCATAGTTAATTTCACTAATTTATATTCCATCCTAGTTGTTCTCCTAAGATAAAGACAAGTCCTTCTGAGAGGCAGCAATAGGTGGGAAATATTCAGCAAAAGGATGAACACCAGTGGGAATGTTTCAGCAAGTTACTAGGTAAGCACAGAACATCTAATTTTTTTCTTGGACTAGACTAATGCATGCAATGCACAAAGCTTTTCTTGAAGTTTAAAATTAGAGTTGTTCTTCTTCAAAATGCAAGATTTGCAATCTACCTCATAGAAAGGTGGTACTGCAGTAATTTTCCAACCTTTAAAAAATCGATACTCATTTCTAGTCCATCCAGCCCTTCCCAAGTTTGCAATTTTTGACATTTTTTGCAAAAATTATCTCCTAGCATCTTTGTAGTAATGCACATTGATTGCAACACACTTGATCAGAGACAAAGCAATAAACTGCAGTCCCTGATGCTGCTAAAGTCAGCAAATAACCAGTTATGGTTTCATTTTGTATTTTTTGCTTTTTAGGCTCTTTTTTTTTTTAGTTTTATAACAGTGAACTGGTGTGCTTTTGTCACACCAGGCTTTGCTAAACCATCTAAGCTAACTTCATTATCTCAAATGTTAATAATTGCATTTCAATAATGGCTTTCATTAAAGTGCCTCCAGGAGCTTATCACACATCAATTAAGGTACAGCACGCCCCTGTGCAGCAGGTCAGGATTATTATATCCTCTGAGACACAATGAGGTTACTGACTGAAGGTCATGGAGCAAATTAACTATCAAGTAAGTAGCAAAGAACCACAGTTCAACTGAACTCTTGTTTTCACATAGTATAAAAAATGGGGTTCTCAATTTTTTCTGTATCTCAAGTAGTCTTTGATTAAAAATGAAGAATAAATTTCAAACTCAAATGGTATATAATCTAAAATATAGAAATTTACAAAGATTAAACAACTGTTATCTACATAGATTGATCAGCTAATGTCAAAACTTTTACACCTTGCCAGGGTTTTTTTTTTATTCCTTGCACATGAAAGTGCTTGCAAGATATTTGGATTTGAAACATTAATACTGACAATTATCCTTAAGTATAATTTTCTCATAAATCCTCTAAGATTGCACTTATATGTGGGTTAATTTCTTCCCTCCACTCACTCTTACTTCTAGATGTCAAGTATGTAATCAGGATTACACACTCTGAATAGCTAATCACTGTCATACTGTGGCAGGAGCTAAAATAAGTAGTTGATAAAGAAATAATTGCTTCTTGATGGAGCAGTAACTGCTAGGGAAAGTATGTCTTTTTGATGGGCACTTTATTATAGAGCACTATAACATTTTCTCTGGAAAGAAAGTTGCTAGAAACCAATGGAAAGCAAAATTAGATGGTGGAAATTTTTAGACACATCACTGTACTTAGTCTCTGGGCTTGTTAGTTTAGTAAGATAAAATGAAGGGATGTATGGTAAAGTTTTTACTATACAAAGAATTGAATTTCAAAGTTTTCATGGCCATCACATAGAATTATATAATACCTTCAATTCAAAACATGTATACTAGAATCATTGGATATATTCCCTTGAAAAAGGTGATGAAATGGTGTCTAAATAATTGGTAATGTAAAAATTACATATTTCAGAAAAGCAACATGTGGCAAAGCTTACTGTTCATATGGGAGATAGATTATTTAATAATGTATTTATTAATAGTAGATATTGAATATTATATGTTTCTGAGGTTATTATTATTTAAGCAGTTTATAATTGATTTGAACTAGTCATTGACTATGTTAAGTCAATTGTGGACTATTTATTGACAAGAATGAAAATCTATTTTGTCATATAAATCATCAGCTTCTATAGCACAATTATGTTCTAGCAAAGAAGTTTTTCATGTTTAACTGTTGAATGTAAAATCTAGGCTAGTTTTTGCACAGCCTTTTATACCATTGCATATTTATGCCACTTAAATATATATTTAATTTTATTTAAATGATGCCAATGAATTTATCTTTTTCCTGTGGTTTATTTATGCTGCTGACATTTTTGTGTATCATAGTTTCATACATATATTTAAAAACCATTCAATTGAGAAAGGTTTAAAAAATTAGCATGAACATTTTAATATTAAATATATACTGTGGAAAGTATTCAACATCTATAACACAATTTTACAATTGAAAATGGCCTTAGTCCTCAATATCTACTTACTGACATTGGAAGAACCTGGATACTTTAGGCAGGAGTATATGCAGGATGGAAAGGCTATGAATTTTTACAATTCTAATGTAATATCGTGTATTTAAACAATTGCAGATCAATCTGATATGTAGAAATCACTACTCAATATATACTTTCTTGAATTTCATTTGAAAAGTTATGCTTTCTGTCTAGCTCAACAGTAAATGGGAAGAAACTGTAAAGGTTGGACAGTCAGAGCCTGGCAGTACATGCAGGCCAGGAGTTACAAACATGGATCAGTAGAAAAGATCAAACCAACACAGGGCAGAAGTACACTACTAGTAGGTTTCAAACTCCATAAAAGAAGACTTGGGACTTAGGGCAGGTAGTAAAGGCACCAACAACGTGGAATCCCACAGTAGGCATGGGAAGCAGCAGTCTGTTTTGAGAGAGGGGGTACTTTTTAAAGTGGCGATTGTTTTAACTTGTTGATCAAATATTTCCATCTACTGCTTCTTTATCTACAATATTTATCAAGAGACATTTTGTAATTCAGCCATATTTGTTTCTTATAATCCTCAAAGGACACCTAGCTTTTTTCTCCTCTAATAGTTTTTATCAAAACCTATGTGAAGCCTCTAGCTATGCTTTTTACTCTTTCCTTACACAGGAAAGAGAGTCATCATCTATGTATAATGGTATCTATTTAAGTGTATCAAAGTGGTTATATACTAGTTCAAAAATTCTAACAACTGCATGTTATTCATTAATAGTTTTGCATTGGTGAAATGTGAGTCAAAAGAAAAAAATGTATATTTTCTATAGAAATCTAGGTTTTTAATATTAAATTAACTTATGTATTAATATCTCAATTCATTCCAAGGCTTAGGAAAATAAGTAATCACCCACAGTTGTGTATCTAGAGGCATCTTTATTTTGAACCCTCAGGCTTATTATTTTGACTGATATTTACTATTCCCATTCAGAGTTTCCTAAATGCATATCATCAAAAATAAAATTGCAGTGATAAGCCTTTAGGTAAAAAAAAATATAAAATTTATGTTAATTTTATGAATTAGGGGAAAATATGTAAATTAATTTATATACATATTCCCACTAGAAAAGAGAGCTAGATATGAACACTGAGGAAAGTAGGGAGAATTTATTAAAATCATAAAATAAAAAAGCCCACAGACACTTGATATATTCACCATAAATTAAATGTAGATATACCTGTAAATTTTCTGGATTCATCTGAACAATTAATGTAAAACTAAACAGAAACCAATAACTCAAACATACTCTGAATTAGGTTATTGATAGACTAATAAAAGTTTTCACACAAACCATCTAGGTCTTATTACATTCAAAGTACAATTATTCACGACTTTAATAGAACCACAATAATTCTTCTTAAATTATTTTTTTAAAGAAACAGAGTGAGTACATTCAAAGTCTTGAATGATGTCTTTCCTCCAACACAAATGAGGTTAAGATGTAATTAAAAAAAGAAAATTATAGGCCAATGTCCATGATGAATGTAGACACAAAAATATAACAAAAAAACCACTTAAAGTAAAATGACAAGATAAATATATCAACTTACAAAAATTTATAGCATACACACACACACTCACATACTCAAACATACACATGCACACACACACACAAGATGTACACTGTATAAACATATTAATCCATGAACATTGGAGATTGGTTTTATCTTCTGATACTTTCCTCAAATTTTTTCTTCAGAGATATGAAGTTCTTGTTATACAGGTCTTTTGCTTACTTGGTTAGAGTTACACCAAGATATTTTATATTATTTATAAATAATATTATATTTATATATAAAACTTTTATTAGTCTACATATATATTTATATATATAACAATTTATATATAAATTATATAAATATATAAATAATATATATATAAATTATATAAAATATATAAGATATATATATGTATATATATACATATATAAACTTTTATTAGTCTACAGCTGGAGTCATGTGTCCGAGTCATGTGTCCCTTTATATGTGCTCCTAGGCTGGTGGTTTAGACCCTGGGGAGCTCTGGCTGGTTGGTATTGTTGCTCTCCTCATGGGGCCACCCACCCTTTCGGCTCCTTCAGTCTTCTCTCTAACTTCTGACTTCTCCATTGGGAATCCTTGATCAGATTAATGGTTAGCTGCGAGTATCTGCCTCTGCATATGTCAGACTCTGGGAGACCTCTAAGGAGACAGCCTTATCAGGCTGCTGTCAGCATTCTCTTACTGTCATCCATATCAGTGTCTATTTTTGGTGACTGCATATGGAATGAATACCCAGGTGGAATGGTCTCCATACAACTTCTCCTTCAGATTCTATCCCACACTTTGTCTCCATATTTGCCCCCTTGAGTGTTTAGTTACTCCTTCTAAGAAAGACCTAGGCATCCACACTTGTTCTTCCTTCTTCATGAGCGTCATGTGATTTGTTAGTTGAATCTTTGTTGTTTCAAACTTTTGGGCTAATCTCCACTTATCAGTGAGTAAATACCATGTGTGTTCTTTTGTGATTGGGTTACCTCACTCAGGATATATTTTCTAGTTCCATCCATTTACCTAAGAATTTCAAGAATTCATTATTTTTAATAGCTGAGTAATATCTCATTGTGTAAATGTACCACATTTTTTTGTATCCATTTCTCTATTGAAGGGCATCTGGGTTCTTTCCAGCTTCTGGCTATTATAAATAAGGCTGCTATGAACATGGTGGAGCATATGTCTTGGTTATATGTTGGAGCATTTTCTGGGTATATGTCCAGGAGTGGTGTAGCTGGGTCCTCAGGTAGTGCTATGTCCAATTTTCTGAGGAACTGCCAGACTGACTTCCAGAGTGGTTGTAACACCTTGCAACCCCATCAACAATGACGGAGTGTTCCTCTTTCTCCACGTCCTCGCCAGCATCTACTATCACCTGAATTTCTGACCTTAGCCATTCTGACTGCTGTAATGTGGTATCTCAGTGTTGTTTTGATTTGCATTTCCCTGATGACTAAGAATGTTGAGCATTTCTTAAGATGCTTCTTGGCCATTTGTGTTTCCTCAGTTGAAAATTCTTTGTTTAGCTCTGTACCCCATTTTAATGGGGTTATTTTGTTGCGTGGCGTCTAATTTCTTGAGTTCTTTGTATATATTGGATATTAGCCCTCTATTGGATCTAGGATTGGTAATGATCTTTTCCCAATCTGTTGGTTGCAGTTTTGTCTTGTTGACAGTGTCCTTTGCCTTACAGAAAATTTGCAATTTGATGAGGTCCCACTTGTTGATTCTTGATCTTAGAGCATAAACCATTGGTGTTCTGTTCAGGAACTTTTCCCCTGTGCCTAGGTATTCGAGGGTCTTCCTCAATTTCTCTTCTATTAGTTTCAGTGTATCTGGCTTTATGTGAAGTTCCTTTTTCCACTTGGACTTGAGCTTTGTACAAGGGTATAAGAATGGATTAATTTGCATTCTTCTACATGCTGACCTCCAGTTGAGCCAGCACCATTTGATGAAAATGCTGTTCTTTTACCACTGGATGGTTTTAGCTCCCTGGTCAAATATTAAGTGACCATAGGTGTGGGGGTTCATTTCTGGGTCTTCAATTCTATTCCATTGATCTTCCTGCCTGTCTGTGTACCAATATTATGCAGTTTTTATCACTACTGCTCTGTAGTACAGTTTGAGGTCAGGGATGATGATTCTACCAGAAGTTCTTTTATTGTTGAGAATAGTTCTATCTCAGGTTTTTTTTTTTTTATTACAAATGAATTTGTAAATTGCTCTTTCTATCTCTATGAAGAATTGATTTGGAATTTTGATGGGAATAGTGTTGAATCTGTAGCTTGCTTTTGGCAGGATGGAATTTTTACTAAGTTAGTCCTGCCAATCCAGGAGCATGGGAGATCTTTCCAACTTCTGAGATCTTCTTTGATTTCTTTCTTCAGAGACTTGAAGTTCTTGTCATACAGATCTTTCACTTGCTTGGTTAGATTCACTCCAAGATATTATATTTTATTTTATTTGTGGCTATTGTGAAGGGTGTCATTTCCCTAATTTCTTTCTCAGCCTGTTTATTATTTGAGTAGAGGAAGGCTACTGATTTGTTTGAGTTGATTTTATATCCAGTCACATTGCTAAAGTTGCTTATCAGGTTTAAGAGTTCTCTGGTGGAAGTTTTAAGGTCACTTAATTATACTATCATATCATCTGCAAATAGTGAAATTTTGACTTCTTCCTCTCCTATTTGTATCCCTTTCACATCTTTGTTGACTAATTGCTCTTGCTAGGACTTCCAGTACTATATTAAATAGGTAAGGTGAGAGTGGTCAGCCTTGTCTAGTCCCTGATCTTATTGGGATTGCTTCAAGTTTCTCTCCATTTAGTTTGATGCTGGCTACTGGCTTGCTTTATATTGCTTTTATTATGTTTAGGTATGGGCCTTGAATTCCTGATCTTTCCAAGACTTTTAACATGAAGGGATGTTGAATTTTGTCAAATGCTTTCTCAACTTCTTGTGAGATGACCATGTGGGTTTTTTTTCTTTGAGTTTATTTATGTAGTGGATTACATTGATGGATTTCCGAATATTGAACCATCCCTGCATTCCTGGGATAAAGCCTACTTGATCATGATGGATAATTGTTTTGATGTGTTGTTGGATTCGGTTTGCGAGAATTTTATTGAGTATTTTTGCATCAATATTCATAAGAGAGATTGGTCTGTAGTTCTCTTTCTCTGTTGGGTCTTTCTGTGGTTTAGATATGAGCATAATGGTAGCTTCATAGAATGAATTGGGTAGTGTTCCTTCTGTTTCTATTTGATGGAATAGTTTGAAGAGGTTTGGTATTAGGTCTTTCTTGAAGGTCTGATAGAATTCTGCAGTAAAACCATCTGGCCTGGACATTTTTTGGTGGGGAGATTTTTAATTACTTCTTCTCTTTCTTTAGGAGTTATGCAACTGTTTAGATGGTTTATCTGCTCCTCATTTAACTTTGGTACCTGATATCTATCTAGAAAATTTTCCATTTCATCCAGATTTTCCAATTTTGTTGAGTATAGGCCTTTGTAGTAGGATCTGACGATTTTTTTAATTTCCTCTGTTTCTGTTGTTATGTCTCCCTTTTCAGTTCTGCTTTTATTGAGTACTGTCTCTGTGCCCTTTGGTTAATCTGGCTAAGGGTTTGTCTATCTTGTTGATTTTCTCAAAGAACCAGCTCCTGTTTTTGTTGATATTTTGTATAGTTCTTTTTGTTTCAACTTGGTTGATTCAGCCCTGAGTTTGATTATTTCCTGCAGTCTACTCCTCTTGGGTATATTAGCTTCTTTTTTGTTCTAAAGCTTTCAGGTGTGCTGTTAAGTTGTTAATGTATGTTCTTTTCCATTTTCTTTTTGTGGGCACTTGGAGCTATGATTTTTCCTCTTAGTACTGCTTTCAGGGAGTCCCACAAGTTTTGATATGATGTGTCCTCATTTTCATTTAATTCTAAAAACTCTTTAATTTCTTTCTTTACTTCTTCCTTGACCAAGTTATCATTGAGTTACCATTGTTCAGTTTCCAAGTGTATGTGGGCTTTCAATTGTTTTTGTCCATGTCAAAGATGAGTCTTAGTCCACAGTGGTCTGATAAGTTATAAGAGATTATTCCAATCTTTTTGTATCTGTTGAGGCCTGTTTTGTGACCAATTATGTGGTCTATTTTGGAGAAGGTACCATGAGGTGCTGAGAAGGTGGTATATTCTTTTGTTTTAGGATGAAATGTTCTATAGATGTCAGTTAAGTCCAATTGGTTCATAACTTCTGTTAGTTTCATTGTGTCTCAGTTTAGTTTCTGTTTCCATGATCTGTCCATAGCTGAAAGTGGGGTGTTGAAATCTCCCACTATTATTGTGTAAGGTACAATGTATGCTTTAAGTTTTAGTAACATTTCTTTTATGTATATGGGTGCCCTTGCATTTGGGGCATAGATGTTGAGAATTGTGAGTTCCTCTTTTTTTTTCCTTTGATGAATATGAAGTGTCCTTCTTTATCTTTTTTGATTACTTTTGGTTTAAAACGATTTTATTTGATATTAGAATTGCTACTCCTGCTTGTTTCTTGGGACCATTTGCTTGGAAGATTGTTTTCCAACCTTTTACTCTGAGGTAGTGTCTGTCTTTTTCACAAAGGTGCGTTTCCTGTCTGCAGCAAAATGTTGGGTCCTGATTATGTATCCAGTCTGATAGTCTATGTCTTTTTATTGTTGAATTGAGTACATTGATATTAAGAGATATTAAGGAAAAATGAATGTTGTTTCCTGTTATTTTTGTTATTGGCAGTGGAGATATGTTTGTGTAGCTACCTTCTTTTAGCCTTGTTGGAAGATTACTTTCTTGCTTTTTCTAGGTTTTAGTTTCCCTCCTTGTGTTGGAGTTTTCCACCAATTATCCTATGAAGTGCTGGATTTGTGGTAAGATATTGTATAAATTTGGATTTGTCATGGAATATTTTGGTTTCTCCATCAATAATGATTGAGAGTTTTGCTGGGTATAGTAGTTTGGGCTGGCATTTGTGTTCTCTTAGGGTCTGTATGATATCAGTCCTGGATCTTATGGCTTTTATGGTCTCTGGTGAGAAGTCTTGTGTAATTCTTATAGGTCTGCCTTTATATGTTACTTTACCTTTTTCCCTTACTGATTTTAGTATTTTTTCTTTGTTTTGTACATTTGATGTTTTGATTATTATGTGGCGGGAAGTATTTCTTTTCTGGTGTAGTCTATTTGGAGTTCTGTAGGCTTCTTGTATATTTATGGACATCTCTTTCTTTAGGTTAGGGAAGTTTTCCTCTATAATTTTGTTGAGGATATTTACTGGTCCTTTAAGTTGGAAGTCTTCCCCCTCATCTATTCCTATTATCCTTAGGTTTGGCCTTCTCATTGTGTCTTGGATTTCCTGTATATTTTGGGTTAGTAGCTTTTTGTATTTTGCATTTTCTTTGACAGTTGTGACAATGTTTTCCATGGTATCTTCTGCACATGAGATTCTCTCTTCTACCTCTTGTATTCTGTTGGTGATACTTGTGTCTATGACTCCTGATCTTGTTTTTTAGATTTTCTATCTCCA
Source organism: Arvicanthis niloticus (assembly GCF_011762505.2). NCBI lineage: Eukaryota > Metazoa > Chordata > Mammalia > Rodentia > Muridae > Arvicanthis > Arvicanthis niloticus. The sequence continues at coordinate 106,071,708 of NC_047679.1, forward strand.
GGGTGTTCTCCCTTTGTGATTTCTTTATTTTTTCTACTTCCATTTTTAGATCTTGAATGGTTTTGTTTAATTCCTTCTCCTGTTTGGTTGTGTTTTCTTGCAATTCCTTAAGGGATTTTTGTGTTTCCTCTTTAAGGGTTTCTGTCTACCAGTGTTCTCCTTAAGTTCTTTGATAGTGTTATTTATGTCTTTCTTAAAGTCCTCTATCATTGTCATGAGAAGTGATTTTAATTCTGAATCCTGCTCTTCTGGTGTGATGGGGTGTTCAGGGCTTGCTATGATAGGGGAACTGGGTTTTGATGATGTCATGTAACTTAGGATTCTGTTGCTCAGGTTCTTGCGCTTGCCTTTTGCCATCTGGTTAACTCTAGTGCTGCCTGTACTTGCTGTCTCTGACTGAAGCCTGCCTTTCCCTTTATCTTGCTTGTGTCTGATCGCCTCATGTTCTGGATGTCTCTGTGATCTTCTCCAGCTGTACTGAGTACAGTGGTACCTCTAGGATGCCTCAGGATATGGTGCCTCCAAGGTAGCAGACCAGATAGGTGTCTGCTGTTTGGGTGCAGTGTCTCCTCTAGAATGTCTCAGGAAAAGTTGCCCACTGATCTGAGTGCAGTGGCTCCTCTAGGATATTTCAGGATATGTTGTCTGACGCTCTGAGTTCAGTTGTTCCTTTGAGGCTCTGGATTGAGTGGACCTTTCAGAATGTCTCAGGTGGAATCCGGGGTTCACACAAGAGCAGACCAGGCAGAGGTCTGCTCCAGGCCTCATATCTGGGAGAGGGGCAGAAGGGGAGTGCTATCGACAGATTTTTTTTTAAAAGAAAACTTATCAATAATCTAACTGCTTCCTAGTCATAATGAATTTATGTGGAATAACAATTACCATAAGAAGAGTCTCAGGACTTGATTTTAAAAATAACATCATGGAGGTGGGAATGTCTAGTAGGAGTTTGGGATGGAAAAGAAAATGTTGCTTACTTGAGGTACAACAAAATTTAAGAAAAAGTATCTCCAAAAAAATCATTAAAACTTCCTAATAATTTGTACTACCAAAATAGTACTTTTCAAATGTTAGAGATTTTTAACAAAATACAAAATTAAAATATGTAGTTCAGGCTGACCTCAAAATCATCATCCTCTTGCCTCTTTCTCCTTCAGCAAATCATACTGGCATACTGTCATAAAAGGAGTGAGAGGGGGATAATATATGAAATGTAAGTAAAATATCAAAAAAAAGATTTAAAAATGTTTTTGTGATAAGATCATTTGTGTATATGTCCATGAATGGTATACCTGGATCTTGATCTATTCCCATCTTCCTGAGACACTACAATAGGGTAGCACTAAGCTTTTGGGCTTAACCAACCAACCTCTATTTTGACTTAAGGCATATTTCATGAAATGGAAAACCCATTTCACTACCATAAATTTCAGGTAAGAAAACATTTTAGATCAAAGGGTTTGTGTCTGGGTTGGTGTTTACATTTATCTTTTTGGTAGCCTGAAGAGTATATTCATTTAGTCAATGGGTTGTGTGGGAATTGTCTTCAGCAAGGGGCCTTGCTGTTTGTTTCTGGAGAACAACCTATTATCTTGGAAACAACTTGGTTTGTTTGAAAATTTTCATGGGATCCATTTGGCCAACACTTCAATTGGATATAAGCCAATCCTAATACTTCATTTGGTGACAAGGGTGGGCAGTGGGTATCACTGATCCTCATTATTAGGAGACTCCACTAAGGTTATATTTTCAGTAGTTACTACTGCAATAGGTTTTCATGACAGCCTGTGCCCTTCCCCCAGCCTGCCAGTCTGAGCAGGCCTGAAAGATCTGTTTACCACAATAGACCAAACAACAGTAGGACCAGGGAGGCATTGCAGGCTTTGGGTCCTGCAGTCTGAGCTAAGAAGAATGGACCACCTGCTGAGTTTGAACAAGAAGAGACTGGGGGGTGGCTTCCCCTTTATATGTGAAAGCAAAATATTAAACTTCTGGCCTTGATCAGAATACATTGTCTTGGCCCATGCTTCTCTCGCCCTCCATTCCCCTTTCATTCCTAGCCTTCCTCTCAGGTGAACCCTGTTCCCATAGCTGCTGGAGGTTACAACAACCCTCAAATGTGCCTCAATTTTAACTGCTTCTCCTCTTAGTACCTCCTTCAACCCTATCTCCCCTTTCCATCTCAACTTGTCCTGTTTTCATCTTTCATGACCACAATCTACCCATAAAATATATTCTATTTCCCCCTCACAGGGAAATCAATGTTTCTATCCCCTCAGTCTATTTTTCTAAACTTAGTCTTTCTGAGTCTATCTATTGTAGCCTAATTATCATTTACTTAATGTCTAATATCCACACATAAGTGAATATATACCATAATAACATTTCTGGATTTAATTACCTCACTCAGGATTATGTTTTAAATTCATTTACTTGCTACAAATTTCAGGGTGTCATCTTTTAAAAGCTCTGTAATATTCTATTGTTCAAATCTACCACATTTTTTGCACTCTTCTGTTTACAAACATCTAGGTTGTTTCAATTTCTGTTTTTTATAAATATAGTAGTTATCAACATCATTGAATAAATGTTCTTGTGGTAGGATGAAGAGTCCTTTGGGTATACTGCTAAGAGTGGTACAGCTGGATCTTGAGGTATATCAATTTGCATATTCCTGATGAACCACCACAGAGATTTCCATAGTGGCTGTAAAAATTGTCATTTGCATCAGCAATGGGCAAGTGTTCCATTTACTCTATATCTGCCTCATCATAAGATGTCACTGGTCTTATTGACCATAGCCATTTTGATAGGTATAAGATAGAAATTCCAAATAGTTTTGATTTGCGTTTCTATGATGCCTAAGGATTTTGAGCTTTTCTTTAAGTGTTTCTCAACCACTTGAGGTTCTTCTATTGTGAATTCTCTGTTTATATCTGTATCACATTTTAAATTGGCTTATTTGCATTTTCATCGATCATTTCTTATCTCATTTATTTATTTTGGATATTATCCTTCTATTAAATGTGGAGTTGCTAAAAATATGTTCACATTTGTAGGCCACTACTTTGTCCAAATTATGGTATAAATCCTTTACCTTACAAAATGTTTTTAGTTTATGAGATCCAAATTGTTAATTGTGGAACTTATTGCCTGCACTAATGATCTTTTCTTGTGACAACTGAAGGCTATTCCCCCACTTTCTCTTCTATCATGTTTAGTGTATCTAGGTGTTTGATTATTTGGAGTTGAGATTTGTGGGGTGATAATTACAGTCCTATGAACATTCTTCTATATGCAACAATCAATTTGACAAGCAACAATTGTTGAAGATACTGTCTTTTCCCGTGTGTATTTCTGGCTTCTTTATAAAATAAATCAGCTGTGCACTGCTATGTGGATTTATAACTGCATCTCTAGTTTGATTACATTAATCAGCATATCTGTTTTTATGCCAATACCCACTACAAATTAGGACTTGAGACTTAGTACAGCTGGAACCAGGATTAGGACCTGAGACTTGGTGCTAGGGACTAGGGACTTGGAACAAGGGACTTGGAGAGAAGACAAGAGACTGAATAAATGGGATTGAATCACACTCTGTCTGGTCTCCATTTTTTGCGTCTGTCCTCACTCTCTTTCTTGTTGAACCCCGACCCACTGACCTGAGCATCTTGGGGCAGTGTGGGCTCTAACAATTTAGCCCCCAAGGCTTTTGGCCATGTGAGTTCCAACATTGATAGAGCAGTCCCCAACATTTTGGCCCCCAAGCGTTGAGCAGAGCAGTCTGTGATATTTTGGCCCCCAAGCTTGGGGTAGTGCAGTTCTTGACACCAATTAAAATAATAGGTTTTATATAATATCACCAATAATGAAAAATAGTAGCAATTATAAATAATACCTAATTTAAACATATATTTATAATTTTATATTTATCAGTTAGTATATAGCAAATTAACGCTGAAATTATTTCCTTAGTTTCCTGAGCCCACTCTGTTATCTGTTGTGAGCAGGTTGTGATAACGTTTTAGGGTCCCTTGGGGAGAGGAGCGACAGGTCCTCTCCACTCAGGATTCCTATATAGGATTGACTGTGAGATGGTCAGTTCCCTGAGAGGGGAGAGAGTATGCCAGACACAGAGGTTTGATATTTAAATGTTCTTTAATAATGTACAGCAAACAATATAACAATATATTATCACCAATGTTAAAGCTATTGTAACAAAGAGGTATTGCCACATTTCCTATGTATTGACTCTATCAATGTCAGTACAATAAACACAAATAGTAAGTTGCTAATTACCGAAGAAATAAGCATAGCAGTAAGTATATTATTATTCATAAGTTATACAACCTGAGTCCTTATGACTGTAGTTTCTAGCAGCTTAGGTCCGGAGAGTGCTTGACCACGAAGATAGGGGTGTTCTGCTGCTTCCAGCAGCTCAGGTCTGGAGAGTTTTTGACCACGAAGTTGGAGGCTTTGGTCTCTTGGCTGTCTCCTTGATGATCCTGTACAAAGTGCTCAGTCTCTCAGCTGCTGCTTTGATGATCCATGTTGTAAAGTGTTTGGTCTCTCAGCTGCAGAGGAGGCCTGAACAGAGGATCACACTAGGTAACCATTGCTACCAGTGTGATGAAGTGCTCTGGCCAAGGGCTCTTCTTTTATGTTTGAATTGGGGTTACAGCTGACGTACATGGCAGATAACCAGATATGTCTCGTTATCTGTGGGTTATGACTTCATTGTAGGTGGGCTTTTAGTTATCATCATATTTTAAGACATGTCCAAGCTTGTTTTCTGGACTTGTCCAGATTTGTTTTCTTTCCTATTACAATATGGAGTCAGCTCTGTTAAGGACCTGCTCCTTACATTTAGACAGCAGCATATTGTCCCAAAATAGAAAAAAAATATACAGGTAACTTCATATCTTCATTAATCCCCTCAATTCTCCCTTGGACAAAACCAAAATTTTCCATGTCAACGTTCAGTATTGATGTGAACCTTTTTTAGTATAAAGTCCAGATATATTTTAGAAAGATAATGTAGTATGGAATCTAATTTCATCAGTAAGTACCTATTAAACTCTACTGACCATCCTGTAATATTATACAAATTTGATAAATTAACAAATTAAAGGTCTTTTCACTACAGTCCTGCCTGTGTATGAATTGTGGGCATTGGCAACAATGAGCAATCTGTTTGAACATAAATATTGTTACTTTAATGGTGAAATATATATTTACAGCAAGGGGAACTTGATTCATTGGAACTTGTTTCATGATTCTCAATAGTATACAGTATTTTATGATGAATTTTACATTAAAGAAAAGCACAAAGACACTATTTCAATATATATGAAGTGAAATTTACTTTGAAATTCCAGTAACATTATTAAGAGAGTGTCATTGAGAAATGGAGATGTTTATCATTGTTCCATTGAAATTTGTAAAGGCTGTACTTTTTCTTTATGTTGTACAAGTAGTATTTTCTATCATTAATCAGACTGCAAAGGAATGAAAAGAAGTGAATATATTTTCTTGCACTCAAGGAACACAGAAGGACAACTTTCATGATTTGAGTTTCTCTAGCTTAATCTGATTTTCAGAGTCATATATTTCACTATGTATGAGACTAACATATCTTGCAAAATGCAAAATAGTAGAATTTTAGACAATACTAAAGTTAATTTTTATGTTGTTGAAATATACAAGAAATATATGAATTAGAATATATGCTAAATTATGAATATATGCTGAGTCCCCTTCTGCCCCTCACTTGGTCATTTTGGCTGGGGCAGACACCTAGCTGGTCTGCTCCCTTGAAGACACCATATCCTGAGCCATTCTAGAGAAGCCACTACACTCAGAGCAGTGAACACCTAGCTGGTCTCCTCCCATGAAGACATTGTACCCTGAGCCATCGTAGAGGAACCACTGCACTCAGAGCAGCAGGATTTTAGGATCCCAGAGGTGGCCTGAGTCCCAGGAGTTCTTCCACCCAAGAACTCAGGATCTCAGGGTCACAGAGACATCTTGACCTTGAGGAGTTCTGACACAAGCAAGATAACTGGAAAGACAGACTCCAGTCAGAGACAGTGAGTGGAGGTAGCACTAGAGTCAACCAGATGGTGAAAGTCAAGCACTAGAACATAAGCAACAGAAACCAAAGTTACTTGGCATCATCAGAACTCAGTTCTCACACCATAGAAAGCCCTAGACACCCCATTACATTGGAAAAGCAGGATTCAGAATTGAAATAACTTCTCATGATGATGATAGAGGACTTTAAGAAGGACATAAATAACTCCCTTAAAGAAGTACAGGATGTTGGGAGCCAACTCCTAGCAGAAAGCTGCTATAATCTTTGAAACCATCTCAGGCCATATAACCTGACAAGAGGATTGTTTTCAACAGCCTACAACAGCTAAGCACACTCTGATAAACATCTTGTTTTTCCCACATATCTTGTTTTGTTGTTTAGTACCCCCAGCTGCAAGGTGCACATGGTAAAGTGTCTTCAGCTGTGTTTCACTGCTTGTGTTTATAAATACCCAGGATTTCCCTTCAATAAATGAGACTAGAGACTTGATCAGACCCTCTGTCTTGTCTCCATTCTTTGCATCTCTTCCCCTCCATCCCCACTCTCTCTCTTGCTAGACCCTGACCTGCAGACAGGAATAGCAGCTAGGGTCGGGACACAGTGGCCCCCAAGCTGGGCAGTGTGTTACTCGACAAAGTGGTGCCTAACAAGGGGCAGCCTGAAGCAGCATGGACCAGGCTGGGTGGGACATAGTGGCACCTTAACTTTGGAGCTCCAGTAATCGGGATACAGTGAAGGACATTGCAGGAATTGGAAGCTGCCATCCCCACTCCTGCGCTGCAGAACCTGTCTACTGCTAGAGCTGGTTTGGCAGTGGCACTCAGAGCCAGACAGAAAAAACAAGAGACCCAGTGAGGGACGTTACTGGAAGAAGGGTCTGCTGTGAATTCAGAAGTGAAACAAAGGTGATTGCAGCGAGACCAGTAGGTCATAGTAACGAAAATGGGGCAAGAAATAAGCTAGCAGAAACAGATGAAAAAGGCTTTAAAGACTTGAGGAGAAAATTGCAGGCTGCTCTGAGTCAAGAGAGCCAAACAGATAAATAGATAAATAGAAGGTTGCTCTAGGCAGACAGCTGAACAGAAAGATAGTGTTAATCAGTTGTATTAGATTGATTTAACTTTCAGAATAAGTGTGATTCTCAGTTATGTAGTTATATTTTCCTATGGATAAAAGGTCAATGTAAAGGCTTTTCTGGCTACTGGCTCAAGGATAGGCAGATTTGGGGGGGAAAAAAGGTTTTCTATGTGTTTTCCAAAGATATCATTAAGGTAGTAGTTATATCTTTCAGAATTATATGGATCAGACATGAGAGAGGTAGGGCTCCAGAAGACTAGATTCCAGAGAATCAAACAAAATAATTATCTTGATACTAAAATTTGTTTGGAGATTTGTATATTACAGAATACACAGCTTTGGTGAATGAATCTTCTTATCACCTGCATGTTCACTGATGCCCTGGACTTCCAGCTGGATGCAGTTCAGACATTAGAGACTTATCAGTTTACCCTTCCCCTCATTCCTCTTCTAATCTCTCAATGCCCATATTCAGCTTGAAAAAGTTAATGAAGAGTCAGCACCCCAATTCTCTGGATGTGGGGACTGAGGTGGTTAATATTAGGCTGTCTTTCTAGGGAAAAGTAATGGTTTTATTGGAACAGGAAGGAAGAGCTAAAATTGATTACATGGCCAAAATCTATTTGTAGAAATCTGTATAATTGTTACTAAGCTGATGCAAATTCAAGGATTTCATTGGTGTAATTTCTTCTATTGAAAATTTGTGGGTACAAGGCTTAGAATTTTTACTTCTGCAACAGGGGCTTGTGTGCTACCCTTAAAGAAGGGTATTGCTTTTATACCATCCATTTAGGCTTTAAGTCTCTTGTCTCTCGGGTCCATGCTGTTTAACAAACTGATGGCTTTTGTACAACAATAGATAGATGCTATTCAAATAAAACCCATACAGGTCCACTATTACAGGCTGGAAGCAGGGGACTCTAAAACCTCTGTCATCAAGACTGACAAGGATTAACCACTAACTTACTCACTAAAACTGATAGTCAATGATGGGTAAAAGAACACCTCAAGAGCCTTGCCCCTAACTGGGATGCCTCACCATCTTAAAGAGGAGCTCAACCAATGGCTGTTGAGTATCCAAAGATGGGAAAGGGAGGCTGAGGTCTTTTGTTCTGACCTAAGGCAGGCACAGTTTCTGTAAGTTTTTCCAGCCTTCCCTTTTGAAAAAAAATTTAAAAAGGGGAACCTGCTGGGAACTGACTCCTAGCAGAAAAGCAGCTATCATCTTTGCTGCCATCTCGAGCCATATAACCTGACAAGAGACTTGTTTTCAACAGCTTATACCAACTGAGCACACTCTGATAAACATATTGTTTTTCTCCACATATCATATCGTGTTTTGTTGTTTAGTGCCCCCAGCTGGAAGGATCACATGGTAAAGTGACTTCAGCTGTGTTCCCCCGCTTGTGCTTATAAATACCCAGGATTTTTTTCAGTAAATGAGACTAGAGACTAGAGACTTGATCCTACCCTCTGTCTTGTCTCCATTCTTTGCATCTCTTCCCCTCCATCACCACTCGATCTCTCTTGCTACACCCTGACCTGCTGACAGGAGCAGCAACTTGGGCCGGGACACAGTGGCCCCCAAGCTGGGAAGTGTGGGCCTAGACAACAGGAGAACACAGGTAAAAATAGGTAGAAGCCCTTAAAGAAAAAATAAAAATCCCTTAAAGAATTGCATGAAAACACAACCAAACAGGTGAAGGAATTAAACAAAACCATCCAGGATCTAAAAATGGAAGTATACAAAATAAAGAAATCTCAAAGGAAGACTACCCTGGAGATAGAAAACCTAGGAAAGAGATCAGGAGTTATTGATGCAAGCATCACCAACAGAATACAAGAGATAGAAGAGAGAATCTCATGTGCAGAAGATATCATGGAAAATATTGACACAACTGTCAAAGAAAATGCAAAATGCAAAAAGCTCTTAACCCAAATCTTCCAAGAAATCGAGGACACAATGAGAAGATCAAACCTAAGGATAATAGGTATAGATGAGGGGGAAGACTCCCAACTTAAAGGACCAATAAATATCCTCAACAAAATTATAGAGGAAAAATTACCTAACCTAAAGGAAGAGATGTCCATAAATATACAAGAAGCCTACAGAACTCCAAATAGACTAGACCAGAAAAGAAATACCACCTGTCACATAATAATCAAAACATCAAATATACAAAACAAAGAAAAAAATACTAAAAGCAGTAAGGGAAAAAGGTAAAGTAACATATAAAGGCAGACCTATAAGAATTGCACTAGACTTCTCACCAGAGACTATAAAGGCCAGAAGATTCTGGACTGGTATGATACAGACCCTAAGAGAACACAAATGCCAGCCCAGACCAATATACCCAGCAAAACTCTCAATCACTATAGATGGAGAAACCAATATATTCCATGACAAAACCAAATTCACACAATATATTCCCACAAATCTAGCACTTCAAAGGATAATTGATGGAAAACTCCAACACAAGAAGGGAAACTATAACCTAAAACAAGCAAGGATGTAATCTTTCAATAACCCCAAAAGAAAATAGCTACACAAACATAATTCCACCTCTAATAACAAAAATAAAAGAGAGCAACAATCACTTTTTCTTCAATATCTCTTAATATCAATGGACCCAGTTGTCCAATAAAAAGACATAGACTATCAGACTGGACACATAAACAGAACCCAGAATTTTGCTACATAAAGGAAACACACCTCAGTGACAAAGACAGACACTAACTCAGAGTAAAAGAATGGAAAACAATTTTCCAAGAAAATGGTCCCAAGTAACAAGCTGGAGTAGCAATTCTAATATCAAATAAAATCAATTTCAACCAAAAGTAATCAAAAAAGAAAGGATACTTTATACCCATCAAAAGAAAAATCTACCAAGGTAAACTCTCAATTCTGAACATCTATGCTCCAAATGCAAGGGTGACCACATACATTAAAAAAAAAAAAAAAAACTTTACTAAAGCTCAAAGCACATATTGCACCTCACACAATAATAGTGGGAGACTTCAACACCCCACTCTCAGCATGGACAAATCATGGATACAGAAACTAAACAGAGACACAATTAAATTAACAGAAGATATGAACCAAATAGATTTAACAGATATCTATAGAACATTTCATCCTAAACCAAAAGAATATAACTTTTTCTCAGCACCTCATGCTACCTTCTCCAAAATAGATCATGTAATTGGTAACAAAACAGGCCCCAACAGATACAAGAAGACTGAAATAATCCCTTGCATCCTATCAGATCACCACAGAGTAAGGCTTGTCTTTAATAATGACAAAAACAACTGAAAGCCCACATACATGTGGAAACTGAACAATGCTCTACTCAATGATGACTTGGTCAAGAAAGAAATAAACAAATTAAAGACATTTTAGAATTTAATGAAAATGAGAACACATCATACCACAACTTGTGGGACTCCATGAATGCACTTTTAAGAGGAAAACTCATAGCTCTAAGTGCCTACAAAAAAAAAAAACTGAATAGAGCATACACTAGCAACTTGACAACACACCTGAAAGCTCTAGAAAAAAAGAAGCAAATACACCCAACAGGAGTAGACTGCAGGAAATAATCAATGAAATCAACCAAGTTAAAATAGAAAGAACTGTACAAAATATCAACAAAACTAGGAGCTGGTTCTTTGAGAAAATCAAGAAGATAGATAAACACTTAGTCAGACTAACCAGAGGGCACAGAAACAGTATCCAAATTAATAAAATCAGAACTGAAAAGGGAGACATAACAATAGAAACTGAGGAAATTTTAAAAAAATCATCAGATCCTACTACAAATGCCTATACTCAACAAAACTGGAAAATCTGGTTGAAATGGACTATTTTCTAGACAGATACCAGGTACCAAAGTTAAATAAGAAGCAGATAAACCATCTAAACTGTCCCATAACCCCTAAAGAAGTAGCAGCAGTCATTAACAGTCTCCCCACCAAAAAAAGCCCAGGACCAGATGGTTTTACTGCAGAATTCTATCAGACCTTCAAGAAAGACCTAATACTAATACTCTTCAAACTATTTCACAAAATAGAAACAGAAGGAACACTACCCAATTTGATCAATGAAGCTACAATTACACTCATATGGAAACCACACAAAGCAGAACAAAAAAAGAAAACTTCTGACCAGTCTCTCTTATGAATATCGAAGCAAAAATACTCAAGAAAATTTGCACAAAACAAATCAACAACACATAATTAATCCATCATGATCAAGTAGGATTTATCCCACAAATGCAGGGATGGTTCAATATAAGGAAATCCATCAATGTAATTCACTATATTAAAAAATTAAAAAAAAAAACACATGATAATCTGACTACTTGTTGAGAAATCATGTGACAAAATTCAACATGCCTTCAGGTTAAAAGTCTTGAAAAGATCAGGAATACAAGATCCATACCTAAATATAGTAAAAGCAATATACAGCAAGCCAGTAGCCAACATCAAACTAAATGGAGAGAAACTTGAAGCAATCCCAATTAGATCAGGGATTATACAAGGCTGCCCACTCTCAAGCTACCTATTCAATAGAGTAACGGAAGTCCTAGCCAAAAGCAATTAGACAATAAAAGGAAGTAAAAGGGATACAAATAGGAAAGGAAGAAATCAACATTTCACTATTTGCAGATGATATGATAGTATAATTAAGTGACCCTAAAACTACCACCTGAGAACTCCTAAACCTGATAAACAACTTCAGCAAAGTGGCTGGATATATAATCAACTCAAACAAATCAGTAGCCTTCCTCTACTCAAAGGATAAACAGGTTGCGAAAAAAATTAGGGAAATGACGCCCTTCACAATAGTCACAAATAACATAAAATAAGTGGTGTGTATCTAACCAAGCAAGTGAAAGATCTGTATGACAAGAACTTCAAGTCTCTGAAGAAAGAAATAGAAGATCTCAGAAGATGGAAAGATCTCCCATGCTCCTGGATTCACAGGATTAATATAGTAAAAATGGCCATCTTGCCTAAAGCAATCTACAGATTCAATGCAATCCCCATCAAAATTCTAAATCAATTCTTCATAGAGATAGAAAGAACAATTTGCAAATCCATTTGGAATAACAAAAAAAACAGGATAGTTAAAACTCTTCTCAACAATAAAAGATATTCTGGGAGAATCACCATCCCTGACCTCAAACTGTACTACAGAGAAGCAGTGATAAAAACTGCATGGTATTGGTACAGAGACAGGCAGGATGATCAGTGGAATAAAATTGAAGTTCCAGAAATTAACCCACATACCTATGGTCACTTAATGTTTGACAAAGTAGCTAAAACCATCCAGTGGATAAAGGACAGCATTTTCAGCAAATGGTGGTGGTTCAACTGGAGGTCAGCATGTAGAAGAATGCAAATTGATCCATTCTTATCTCCTTGTACAAAGCTCAAGTCCAAGTGGATAAAGGACCGTCACATAAAATCAGATACACTGAAAGTAGAAGAGAAGGTGGGGAAGACCCTCGAATACCTAGGCACAGGGGAAAACTTCCTGAACAGAACACCAATGACTTATGTTCTAAAATCAAGAATTGACAAATGGGACCTCATAAAATTGCAAAGTTTCTGTAAGGCAAAGGACACTATCAATAGGACAAAACAGCAACCAACAGATTGGGAAAAGATCTTTACCAATCCCATATCTTATAGAGGGCTAATATCCAATATATACAAAGAACTCAAGAAATTAGACTCCAGACAACCAAATAACCCTATTAAAAATGGGGTACAGAGCCAAACAAAGAATTCTCAACTGGGGAAACTCAAATGGCTGAGAAGCACCTAAAGAAATGTTCAAAATCCTTAGTCATCAGGGAAATGCAAATCTAAACAACCCTAAGATTCCACCTCATACCAGTCACAATGGCTAAGATCAAAAACTCAGGTGATAGTTGATGCTGGCAAGGATGTGGAGAAAGAGGAACACTCCTCCATTGTTGGTGGGATCTCAAACTGGTACAACCACTCTGTAAATCAGTCTGGTGGTTCCTCAGAAAATTGGACATAGCATTACCTGAGGACCCAGCTATACACTTCTGGGCATATACCCAGAATATGCTCCAACATATAACAAGGACATATGCTCTACTATGTTCATAGCAGCCATATTTATAATAGCCAGAACCTGAAAAGAACTCAGATGTCCTTCAACAGAGAAATGGATACAAAAATTTGGTACATTTACACAATGGAATATTACTCAGCTATTAAAAACAATGATTTCTAGAAATTCTTAGGTAAATGGATGGAACTAGAAAATATCATCCTGAGTGAGGTAACCCAATCACAAAAGAACACACATGGTATTCACTCACTGATAATTGGATATTAGCCCAGAAGCTTGAAATACCCAAGATTCAACTCACAGACCACATGAAGCTCATGGAGAAGGAAGACCAAGTGTGGGTGCTTCGGTCCTTCTTAGAAGGAGTAACAAAAATACTCAAGGGAGCAAATATGAAGACAAAGTGTTGGACAGAAACTGAAGGAGAGTCTGTCTGGAGACCATTCCACCTGGGTATCCATCCCATGTGTACTCACTAAAGGTAGATGCTGGTATGGATGTAAGGAAGTGCATGCTGACAGAAGCTTGATATAGATGTCTCCTTACAGTGCTTTCAGTGCCTTACATATTCAGAGGAAGATGCTCACAGGTAACCATTGAACTGATCAAGGGGTTCCAAGGGAGGTGTTAGAGAGAAGACTGAAGGAGCTGAAATGATTTGTGGCCCCATGGGGAAAGCAACTATACCAACCCACCATCACTCCCCAGGATCTAAACCACCAGCCTGGGAGCACATAGGGATGGACCCCTGGCTTCAGCTGTATATGTAGGGGAGGATGGCCTTGTGGGGCATAGGTGGGAGAGGAGATCCTTGGTCCCATGAAGGCTAGATGCTGAGTGTGGGGGAATTAGAGGGTGGGGCGGTGGGAGAAGGGGGTAGGTGGGGGCACATCCTCATAGAAGCAGGAGGAGTGAGGATGGGATAGGAGTTCCTGGGCATGGGGGAAATGGGATAAGGTGATAACATCTGAAGTGTGTATAAAATATCCAATAAAAAGACTATCACAATGTAAAAAAAGTTACAATTAACAGAACATAATATCAAAAAAAGTATGTTATGCTGAACTGTTTGTTTTATTAAGCTGAATAATATTTTCTGGCAAACAAATTATCAAGAAAACTTACACAAATTATATATTGCATTGGAGATGTCTAAATGATTTAAATGATGAATACCTTTCTTCCAAAAGTATATTTGAATAATAGTATGTGTTCTTTCAACCGACAATGGTTTTTGTTTAAGTATGCATGACACATTTAGGAAAATACATTTGATTAATTAATATCAAAGCATAAAACTGTTTCCACTGAGGTTATTTCAATGTTCTTACAGAAATACACTAATACTTTAACGATAATGATTTCAAGATCTGAATCAAGTTTAATAGCATTTTTAAAACATTTTGTTTATTTTTAAAATATACTGAAGATATTTTTATTAAGGAGTAGTGATGATTGTGGTGGTGGTAGTTGTGTGTATGTGTGTGTTGCAGTTTTTGAGTTTGAATGAAAATTCATATATGAAACCTTAAAGTCTTAACCATAATATTTCTACAATTGATAGATATAATCAACAAAGTAGCATGATAGAAAATTAATACACATTCATACATACAAAAGAAAGTGTGTGAAAGAGAATGAAAGAGATAGAGAGCACCATCACTACCACCACCACCATTAACAACAAAATCATTAGCCTTTAAAAATACAAATAACAAAATTCCAAGAAAGAAATCAAAGAAAAATTACAATTCTACTATTCATGATGGCCTTGACTTGTACATTGAAACTTTACCACATTGAAGGAGTTTCCATGCTTATCTACTGGTAGGATTACTGTTGAAAAAAAGGCCTTTATACAAAAAGAAATAGAGCTATTAAGTGCAATTCCCCAAAATTTCCAAAGCATTTTCATAGAAATTGAAAAATCACATTAAGGGGCCATAATATGTATGAAAGTTCAATGCATATAAATTGATTAATTGATAATGAAATTGCAGCATATACAAGCCAATAAAATTTCATTTAACTTTTCTAAGAATCAATAAAAATTAACAAAAGTATTGCAATTATAATCATAAATATGTTGTAATGTTTATTACTTACCTAAAATTTAATTTTAGTGCTTATAAAATTCTAATAATAAAAATATTAAATAATAATATTAAATAATATCCAAGATTTTAATAATTTGAAAAAGTAGGTATTTAGGAAATAGTATCATGATATTGACAAGTTTAAACATATTTATCTGCTGCATAATAAGTAAATGGTCTACAGAATTAATATTATCAAAATGTAGAATAACATCAGTTTTTGCTTTTACAATTAATCACGTGCTCTATTTCCCTTAAAAAGTTTGAGTTGCTCTATATGGGTATGCTTGCAGACTTACATAATTATTTATCCTATAGATGACTTTTAAGTGCATCCTTAAATTTACATGCCTCTATTGTTCAACTTCTAAAGGTCAAGCTTCATTGCAAAATTTGTTGGCATTTTTATACATCATTTAATCCAAAATTGTGTTAACTTTGACATAATTTAAGCAGTATATCCAGGAGTTGCAAGTGAACATGGATCAAAATAAACAATAGCTATTATATTTTACATTTCTACTATTTTCAAGTTACCTAATACACTATGTTATCTTAGTGAATTTTCAAAATAACACTAGAATGTAGTGGTATTATCCTTCTTTTTCATGGGCAAGGCCAAGTTCACAGAGCAAAAATAGCTGACTATTTTGAAAGTGGCAGTTAATACCAAACTGATTTCCCTTGTTCCAGAACTATATCACTTAAGAAATATGTTATGCATACAAATTTCTACTCAATATAGAATTGCCAGGTAATGAATGGAAGGGAGGTTGTGATCCCTCTTATTTGAGATGTTACAGCTGAGGGTTGTTGAGCATTTGGCAGATATATAATGGATATTGCAGTGTTTTACGCAGGTAACCTCTCCAAACTCTGGGATTCACTTAATCTCTATGAAATGAGTTACCTGAATTGAAGATAAAAAAGGTTGATAAGACTATTGATGTTTTTATTTTGTGAGATTTATTTTGGATTGTGTTTTTGAAAATTCTTTGAATTTATATGTAAATGAAAGAACAGAAACATCATCTAGGTTCAAGTATAATGTGATTGGAAGATATATATTACTTAGTTTTATCTGAATGCTATATATTGTTATTCAGGACAATCAAAAATAAATAAATGAACCATGTTAGAGATCAACAGCATTGGTACCAATTTATATGACCTATTTTAACTTCTTATTATACTTATAAGCTAGATTCTGTATCTTTAATTAAGTGATATGGCATTTGCAAATAACTTTTTTGTTTGAAACAGAAAAAAGTAGTTATTTCTTTATTAAAAGAAAAAGATTATATTAAACTCCAGTATCTATCTTTAAGTATGTTACTATTTTATTTAGTTGTTTTGTTAAAAGCATCAACAGTTCATTAATGAACTAACAAACAAGCACTTAATTGCTTATGATAATTAGTTTCTTTGTAATAATAGGTTAAATTCATTTTACAAATACTGTGCTACAAATAAATCCTGACTATACATAAAACTTTCAGTAAAATTAACATTGGTTCCTATTCCATGATGTGTAAAGAGAAATAGAAGGACAAAATATTACACTATAGTTCTATCATAAAAGACACATTAAGTATCATTTTCAACTTAATAAATGTACTCTATGAATAATATTTCAGTAGATTTTAATCTTTCTGTGTAAACCAATATTTGGATTTATGTAAGACACTGGTGAGTATATTTCCATTCCTAAATTTGAAAGCAATAACCTTTTGCTCAAGTCGAACACAAATTAACATAAACTAGGCAGTCATTAAAAGAGAAATAGCAAAATTTAAGAATACTATTGTTTTGCATATCAAAATAGTGGTGCTTTGGGTTCTATAGTTCACTGTAAAGCAGAACTTCATCTTGGGGACATATTTTTTAAACAAGCAGAAAACTGAACATTTATGATTAGTTTCCAAAGATTTTATTAGAAACAAAGAAACATCTATATGGTTTTTTTTCAAAAACCATAGTACAACTATAGCCATGAGGAGAAAAAACTTAATTTTTTTTTTTTAGTTTTAATTTGGCTAAGCAATAGTATTACTGTTATGACTATTTCAAACAAAAATTAAAGATAAAATATTCTATAACTCTTTATAAGAAAGAAAATAACTGGAAATTCTTAATAATAAGCATGGCCATTAAAATCATTTTTTACAACAATATTTTCAGTAATATGCTAAATACAGCTAGTTACAGGTCTTATAAAAAGAATGATAAGACAACATCATGATGGTGTTATTGAAACTAGCAAGAGTTTTACTCTTTCCTCTGTTCAGAATAAAAACTAGTAGTGAATATTTGCTTATAGAAGTTCTTGACTGAGTAAATGCTTAGAAGGTCTACTTTGGACAGAGATTGGAAAAGAACCAGTGACTCTGAACACTTTATGTGAGACCAGACAATAACAGTGCTGACTGTAGTGCCTAGGCAGCATCACAGAGTGGAGCAATAACAGATAATGAGACAGTAATATACTTGCAGGAAGAATCATGAACATTTGTTTCCCACTCAAAATGTTATTCCATCTTCCTTCAAAGGCATTGTGTTGAAATTCCCTCTGGGTCTTAGAAAATTATTGAGCTTTCCAAGTTTATGAACACAAAGCTGCATGGAGAGAATTTTTACCTGCTTGGAAAATATTTTCATTTAAATGTGGCTGTCTGAATTCTGAGATGTGAAGCTTGAGCAGCTGTAAGGTTTTGTGGTTTTGCAAGGAGAGGCAGGAGGAAACATTGAATCCATTGTTTGCCAGACTAGAGGATTACTATGTGCCTGTAAATTGATTTCAACTATGATACAAATAACCCATTGAATATGTAGCAGATGTGTAGCTTTGTCTTCTTGTGGGTCCAGAACAACTGGAAAAGTTGTTGCATGTATTTGGAATATGTTCTAGCTGGGCTGCCTGTCTGGCCTAAGTAGGAAAGGATGTACCTAGCCTCACAAAAACATGATGTGTGAGGGTAGGGGGATATACCCTGATGGAGGCACCCATTCAGAAGGGAAGGTGAAGAGGGATGGGGTAAGGAATGTGGAAGGGAGTCGATGTAAAATGAATAAGTAAAAATTAATAATAAAGGAAAAATAAAAAAAGAGAATTTATAGGATAAAGAAATTTAGCCAAGAGGCTCTGAAGTTAGATTGCTGCTTTAGAAGAGGAAGTGGCCTTGGTTCCCAGAACCTACATTGATTAGCTCACAACCATTGGTTCTGTTGCTCTAAGTGATCCTTTTTCTCATCTTTTCTTATCAGGTACTGGTATATACATGGTGGACATACATACATACATACATACATATGTATGTATATACGTATGTATGTACTTACAGGAACTCATACTTAAATTAAGTCCCACATTCTTATGTCCCAAGACTACTTAAAGTTTCAAAATCCGAAATATCTTCTGAGACTTAAGGGGATGTCTTAATTGTAGTCCCCTAGTAAATCAAAATCAAAAAGCAGATCACACGCTTACAACATATGAATATATGTTATATATATATATATATATATATATATATATATATATATATATATATGAATATATGTTGCCATTAAGAATGGGAGGAAAGGGAGCATAGTGAATTATTAGTCCAAAGCAACACCAAGACCCAGCAGGACAAACTTCAAATCCTGTAACTATCTGATTTCAAAGGGCTCTTCAGATTCTTGATTCCTTGAAGCTTTGTTAACTGCAACATACCTCACTTTCTTGGGCTGCTTGTACATCTATCTGCAGCTTTCTCAGGTAGATATTTTATAGCATCTCCAACATCTTGTCTCCAACACAATACTGGCTCAACTTTCACAGCTTTAACAGGATGTTGTCTCCTGGCTTACATGCAGGCAGACATCTTCTATATACCTAGCCTCAACAACTTTTCTTAATTATAAAGAAGATTCTAAAGATTATAAGAAGAAGATTATAAAGCCTATGATTAACATTTTTTTAAAAAAATGTATAAATGCAAAAAGGAAAAGGGGGCATGGGATAGGGGTTTTCTAAGGGGGGGAATGGGGAAAGGGGATGGCATCTGAAGTGTAAATGAAAGATCTAATAAAAAAAAAAAGAAGATTCTACAAACTTTTACTCCTGCATCCTTCTTGAGAAAACCTGTACAATTGGCCAAAGCTGCTAAGTTCCTCTGCCTGCTGGGACTAGTAAGAAAGCACATATAGAAAGAGAAAATAAAGATATGATACACATATTAACTTCTCTAGTGCTCCATGAAATTTATGTTGTTATTCTAGTAAAATTTCAACTTTGAGTTATCGTAATTTTTGCTTTATATTTAAGATTTGTAAAATTAAGTTAATGATAAATGTGTACAAATTTTCAGTTATATAATATGAAGATAATATATCTGAAGTGAAATATCCTGGTTAAAATATACTGTATAAAATGATAACATTAAAAATGATTTTTATCTATATAGAATTTTACACATGCAGTTTTATAATGTTCATATATTTTATAGAAATTTAAATAACCATCAATGTAATGGGTATAATTATGACATTTTACATATACATATCACAATACTTTGTTCATAGTCATTCCACTTACATTTTCAAATGTCCTATTCTTAATTTCATGGTTATTTTTCTTATCTCATATCAGTTCTCTTTCACATGTTATGCACATCAGATTTACACATGGGAGGATAACTCTAAACAATAATATTGTATCTTTCTTCCTCTAATTACTCTATTTTGTACCTCCTCTTCCTTAATTCATCCCAATACACCCTCATACTGCCCATTCCAACTTTACATTGCAGGTATAGATAAATGTAGATAGGTAGGTAGGTAGATAGATAGATAGATAGATAGATGACAGATAAACTGTTGATGGAATATTAATAGATAAGAAGATACCATATGAGAGTAAAGATTCAATAGTAAGCAAGACTTAATTTGTATAACATGATAATTTTTGTGTCTATTTACTTTCCTATATATGACATAATTCCATCTTTCTTTATTATGAATAAAACACCATTTTTTCATGTGCTTTGTTTACATTGATTTGTCTCTGTATGTGTATGTGGGGTGTCTCTGTGTGTGTGTGTGTGTGTGTGTGTGTGTGTGTGTGTGTGTGATCTTCATTCATTCTTTTACTGATGGACTTCTCACCTGATTGGTTAAAATGAATGGTGTTGAATAGTGAAGCAATATCATGAAGGTGACAGTAGATATGTCGTATGCTGACTTAAGATTACTTTTTGCATATACCTATGGGGGGCATAGCTGAGTCCTGCTATATAATTTTTAGAAATTTTTATATTAGTTTCATGTAGAGAAATTTTAATCCAGAAACAAGACTGCTCTGACTGTAATACTCATGTAGTACACATGTTTAATCCCAAACCATGTAGATCAGGTTAGTTTGTAGAAGGAAGCAGCCATGTTTGAAAGTGACTTCTTATTAGGGGATAAACAAGGAAACAAATCAGTGAATGATTTGACCAAATGAGTCAATGATAGAATACAACTTTCATGAGAACAGACAAGAAAAAGAGTCTACTTAAGACCCAACACAGGGGAGATAAAACCTGTAGAGACCATATCCAGTGAATAGGTACACCCCTCAGTTGAGGGATGGGGTCACCCATCCATCTCAAAAATTTTAAACTAGAATCATTCCTGTCAAAAGGAAGTGGAGGGACAAAGAGTAGAACAGAGACTAAAGGAAAAGCCATCCAGAGACTGCTGGACCTAGGGATCCATCCCATCTGCAGACACCAAACCCAGATGCTATTGTTGATACCAAGAAGAAATTGCTGACAGGAGCCTGGTATAGCTGTCTCCTGAGAGGCTCTGCCAGAGTCTGACAAATACAGATGCAGACACTCGCATCCAACCATTGGACTGATCACAGGGACCCCCAAAGAAAAAGTTAGGGGAAGGACTGAAGCAGCTGAAGAGGATTGCAACTCCATAGAAAGAACAATAGCAGCTAACCAGACCCCTAGAGTTCCCAAGGATTAAACCATCATCCAAAGTATACACATGGAGGGACTCCATGGCTACATCCGTAGACATAGCAGAGGATTACTTTATTTGGCATCAATGGGAGGGGGACCCTTGGTCCTATGAAGGCATGATGCCCCAGCATAGGGGGATGTTTGGGCAATGAGTTGGGTGTGGTTGGGTGGGGGGAGCAGCCTCATAGAGGCATGCAGGAGGGAGATTGGGATTGGGGGCTCAGAGAAGGGAAACCTGGAAGGGAGACAACATTTGAAATGTAAATAAATAAAATATCCAATAAAAAGAGCAGGCAGAGAGAGTTTTACAGAGACAGGTTACAGAGAGAACAAGGTAAACACAGGCAAAGACAGAATAAGCCAGAGAATAAGAAGCCAGAAGACTGGAATCAATAGTCAGCATTAGTTTGAGACCAAGTAGAGCAATTCAGTCAGAGACTGAGAAGCAGATTAAAATCACTCAGCTTGGTGAGGAGTTTGAGCCAGAAGAGCTGAGTGAGCCAGAAAGCCAGAACTCAGAAAGAGCAAAAAAAGTGAGTTTATTTGACAATTAGCCTCTGAGATAACAATTACATCTGGCAAATAAAATTTACATTTCTGTTTTCATCTTATATTATCAGTAGCATGAAAAATTGTTTCAGTTTCTTATGTCATCTCAAAAATATCTACTTTTTATGTTCATAATTCTTTCTGAGATTTAAATTCCATCTTTCCAATAGGTACATGTGTAGCAGGATATCTTCCTGATACATTTGCAATAAGCTCGATAATGTGGGAGGTTCGAAGAGTAAGAAGGAGAAGGAAAAGGAGGAGGAGGAGGAGGAGCAAGCAAGGAAGAAGAGAGGGAGAAGATGGCAGCGAATGTCAGAGTGTTTCCAGCAGTCTAAGGTAGCAACTTATCAAAATGTTAAATATCGGGTAACAACTCTAATTGTATGGTTATCTTGTTAATTGAGCATTTCCATTATATAAAGCCTTATTATGTTATATTATGCTTTAGAGTCTCATTTCTACTGGGTACCACATGGATGGCGGGTATCATCAGGGGCTCAATCAAGCTTTGTGGAGACAGTGTGGTGGATTTGCAGAATACCACCATGCTGGCATCTCAAGGATCTAGTTGCTGTGTGTGTGGACCCTGTCCTCTTCCAGCTGTGGTGTGCTTGACTTCTGGCAGCAAAACATGGCAGCCTGAGCTTGAATCTCTTGTTTCCTTTTTCATGTGAGATCTATCTATCTATCTATCTATCTATCTATCTATCTATCTATTTATTTATCTAGATATCTAGATATATATAGATATCTAGATATCTAGATATATATATATCTCCAGTTTCATTTTTGTATATATAGATATCCATTTTTTAAAGAGACTGTCTGTGATAGTTAATGTAATTTATCAACTTGACAAGATTTAAAATCTCCTAAAAGACAATTCTCCAATTTAGTGCTTAGGCCTGTGTTCGAAGAGGTATATAGTTTATGTTCATTGAGTCGAAAAGATTCACACCAAAATTGAATGGCATCTCTCCCTGAGTTTATGTCCTAATATGTTCAAAAGGGGAAAAGCTAGCTTAACAAAATTAATATTCATGCCTTTTTACTGCCTAATTTTGTGTATAATACCTGTTTCAATCTTCTGCTGGCTTGACCTCCCTCCCTCGCTGACATGGTAGACTCTACCCTTGAACTGTGAACAAAAATAACCCCTTTCTTTCTGGAAAGAGTTTTATTTGTCAGGGAAATCTTATCACAGTAATTGGAAAACAAAGTAATACACTATCATTTCTTCAATGTGTGTTTATAACAGTATTAATATCTATTGCAGAATAACTTTAATGTCCTTAATTTTATTACATTTGTCTATGTGCTTGTCTTTATGCAAGTACCATGTTCTTGCTATTATAACTCTGTAGTACAATTTGAAATAATAATTATTATTATGCCTGTTGCAAGATTATTGATATTTCTTATTTTGTATATCTGGTATTCTTTTTCCTTTTCATATGAATTCTAGGATATATTTTTACTTCCCTAATGAATGACTCTGGTATCTTGATGGATATTCTGTTGAATCTGCAGGGGTTTTTTGTTTTGTTTTGTTTGTTTGGTTTTGGTAGTATAGTCAAATTTGTAGTATTAGTTCTACCAATCATGTACACTGGTCATCTTTCTACCCACTACTGTTTTCTTTGATTTAATTTTTTAGTGTTTTCAAAGCTTTTATTATAGAGATCTTTAACTTCCTTAGTTAGGTACATTCAAAGTATTTTTAAGCTATTATAAATAGTATTTTCCATGATTTCTTTCTTTGATATGTAAAAAACTATCAATTTTTATTAAATGTAGTGTTCCATCATTAGATTTATCAGAAGTAAGAATGGTTAAATTATTATATTTTCCCAAACAGGATTATTCCAATTTCTTTATATCAAAAATTCAGTTAATATATTTGTATATTAAAAAATTAGGAAAGCTTTGGACAAGTCTGCATTATTCTAGTTATAAAAGATAGCGTCAATTTCCTCAGATTTTCTTTAGTTGAATTTCATTTCTTTATTTTTTAGATTATAACATAAAATAAATATGTCATTTTAAAAAGCAAATATTTTTAATTGAAAGTACTTTGTTAAAAGACAGTATGTTCCTTTGTACATCCATTTTAAAGCTCTAAATTATTATTTGTGGTGTAAATGTGCTTTATCAGAAATATAGATGGAGAAATTTCTGTCTTGTAACAGTGTCAGAATTTATTGAAAAGAACTAATTCACAAGGTTTTTTTTTAATTCACAGTTTTGTTGGTTTTTACTTTTAAGAATAATTTCTATATCAATATTTTATTCATGGGTGGTGATCATTGTGCACAACAAAGTACAAAGCCATTCTGTCTCTACAGATTCTGCTTGTAGGATACAATCTCTCAATTCAAAGCAAAGCCTGGAAAACAACTTTTTAAACACAATATGGAATAACTTAAAGCAGGCCTCAGCATAATGCTTGCTGTTCATCAAACTGCACATAATTAATATTTCCAGTTTTTTAGATTTGGACACAGTATAACTATCACAATACACTTAATAAAACAGATA
Organism: Arvicanthis niloticus; assembly: GCF_011762505.2. NCBI lineage: Eukaryota > Metazoa > Chordata > Mammalia > Rodentia > Muridae > Arvicanthis > Arvicanthis niloticus. The sequence continues at coordinate 106,096,179 of NC_047679.1, forward strand.
TATCATCTCTAATTATTTCCTTGTATCCTTTTTACTTGTTTATAATTCTATGCTAATAATATTTATTATGTGATTTGCCATCTTAATAAAATGTAATGTCAAATATCTATTGCTAATTATAGGCACTATGGTTTACAAATCATCACTAAAACTCATAATCTTAGATATGCATACGTTTATGCATAATAAAAATGATCCTCCTCTACACATTCCTTGATAACTACTTTTTGTGTGTGTGGTTCTATAATTTGGGATATTTTTAATTGTTCAGTTAAGGTAAATTAGGGTGTGTTTGTTTTTCTGTGATAATTCCCATATAAATATCTTTCATCTCCTTCCATGTTACCATATATTGTACAATCTTATTATTATTTAGTGCTGAAAAATACCCAACTTCTGATTGTATACCATATTTTTTATCTATTTACCTTTTGATGTAACTGTTGTAATTTTTCCATAGCATGGATATTATAAGTAACTCCATTTTATAGGAGAATAGATAAAATGCATATACATAATGGTTTATTTTTTCTTACAGAAAAGACTCCAAATATCAAAAGCAATCCTGAATAAAGTGAACAATGCATCAGCACATATGATCTCAAGTTAAGCTATAGAATCACAGTAATAAAACAAGCCATCTGACTTTGACAAAGCTGCTCTATATGTTGGACAAAGAGAACATCTTCAGCAAATGGTATTTGAAAAACTAGGCATATACATGTAGGAAAATGAGATTTAACCCTCAGTTCTCACCCTGCACAAAAATGAACTTCAAATGAATCAATATTCTCAACATGACACCTGAAACTGAAGTGCTAGAGAGAAAGCATGGAAAATGCTAAAACATAATCATAAGTAAGGACTGGTAAATATGAATGTATTTTTCTTAGAAAAGAGGCAGCAACTGATAAGAGCAAGCTTCTTGGTTTGAAGGGCTTTTATAAAGCAAAGATATCAGGTAATACAGTGAAGAAAATGTCTACAGAGTGTATGGAAAATCTTTACCAGCTATAAATCTGACAGGACTAATATTTAGAGTTACAAAATATACAAAAATATCTAGAAAATAAAAAAGAACAACCAGATCAGAGGGTTTTCAAAAAATGGAAAAAAAGAAAAAAATAGAAAATACAAAAGACTACAAAATACTTTACAAACTATTCAGCACCATTATTTATCAAAGAAATAAAAATCAAAATGACTCTGAGATTCTGTTTCACTGCAGTCACGTGGCTGTCATGAAATCAAATATCTGCAGATGTACATATTCTCAATAGCTAAAAAATGAAACCAATCTAAATGTCATTCAACTGAATAATGGACAAAACAAATGTAGAATATTTACAAAGTGGAATATTATTCACTCATTAAGAGGAATGTCCTTATGAAATCTCCAGGTAATGGGTGGAACTATACAAATAAAAACAAACAAACAAAAAACAAACAACAAAACAAAACCAAAAGAACAGGAGATAACCCAACACAAAGTAAAATCAGATGATCACATTATCAGTACCCTCCTTCATTCCTTTCCTTTGTTTGTTTGTTTGCATAGAACTCACTTTGTAGACCAAACTGGCCTCAAACTTAGAGAGCTGCCTCCCAAGTGCTGAGATTAAAGTTGTTGACCTGCTTTTTTTCACTATTATGTTAAGTGGGTGCAAATTCTTTAGGCTTCCTTCTCTTCTTGTGCAGAGTATAAATAAGGTGATAGGCTGCAAATGAAAAAAAAGTAAAAATAATTTATTTGATTCTCAAATTAATGTATATTAAAATAGAGATTGAAGTAGTGTTGACCCCAAATTCCTACTATTTTTAAATCTGCATGAGTCTTCAAATAGTAGCCTCATATTTTCATGGTCATTTTGAAGAACTGATTCGGAGATTAACCAGACTTCTATAACAGATATTTTGACATCACTTTGAGTATCACATGCCCAGGAAAATACTCAGAATGAACAAATAAATAAATAATAAATATATAAATAAGTAAAGCTACTTTTAAACAGATGTTCTAGCAATTTCATCTATTTTTTTTTAAATAAAAGCCTGCTGACTAAGAAATGGGTAAGTTTTGCTGTACTGCTAGTGCTCTTGTAAGCTGACAGAGAATTAAATGGCATGTGTAAGACTGTTATGTAAGCATGTCTGAGGACCAAAAAGATGTTAGTTTACACCAGAAATTATTGTGTGCTGGTTACATTTGTATAAAAATTTAGACCTCCACACTGGAAGGAATCAGAAGTCATGTAACTGCAAGTTAATATATGATCTCTTTGTTTCTGTAAAATGCTAATGTGTAGAACTAAAATAAAAGATTAAATGGTTAAAAAAAAAGGTGGATGCATAACTCAACTTGGCTTCAAACTTGCTTCATTAGACAAAAGTGATCTTTTATCTATTGATGGTTTAGCCTCCATCCCTCAGGTAATAATTTGACAGCTGTTTTCTTTGTTTTATTTTATTTTATTTATAGAATCGACACCTTTATGTGATCTGGGCAAATGCCAGCTTGAGTGTGTGTGTGTGTGTGTGTGTGTGTGTGTGTGTGTGTATACACTCAGATGGGGTCACATATCTGTACTTATGGGGCAGCCATAAAATGGATATTAGGTATCATCCTCTACGTCTGTCAAACTTACTTTGAGAAAGAATCTCTCATTGAAAATATATCTCATTATTTTGGGTTACAAATGATAACCAATATGCCTTGTGATTATTTTATATGGTGCTTGGGATCTAAATATTTTTTATGGTTATATAACAAGCACTTTACTCACTAAGCAATCTGTCAAACTCTTCCCTGTTTTGCTCTTCATGGTCTTGGTGTTTAATATTAAATTTCTCCTTATATATCTGAGCTACAGTTTTTACATATATAATTCATGCTAAAATCTCAGTGGAATTTCTTAAGAAATACAAAAAGGACACATTATCAGAGTATATAGACCCACAAAGACCTTGAATAGCCAAATTAGTTTTGAACAGTAAAAATCAAAGTGATGGAATCATATACTTTACATGGATTACATCCCTATAACTACAAATAAAATAGACATAGCAACCAAGGATATATAGGATTCCAAAGATGATTCATGTATATATGCTCAACTGATTTACAACCAGGAATCCAAAAACACACTTTGACAAAGACAATCAGTGAAGTTGGAAAAACTGAATAAGCATATTTTAAAAAATAAAAAAAACTGAACCTTTATATTCTACAAGAACAGCTATCAATAAATTGTAATTTGGCAACATGGCTTCTCTGATTACATCCAAAAAAAACTTCAAGGTCTGTGTGATCTTGCTGGAATTCAGACAGGCCAGTAGTACACACCTTTAATCCCTTTGGCTGGAATCTTGTAGTACTCACCTTTAATTTTTATGACCTCTAATTTAGGGGAAGACAAAAATGATGAATTGGAGAAAGATTTGACAGAATGAGTCCGAGATAGGATATGCCCAATTCTCAAGACAAAAACTATTTAAGTGCGGAGAAAGTGAGGACAGTTCATCAGTGAGTTGGGAGTTGCATCAGTTAGGAGTCAGGTCAGTCAGGTCAGTCAGTTTTAGGAGTCAGTTCAGTGAGTGCAGTGCAGTGGAGTTTTGTTGTATGAGTTCCCCAAGTTCAGTGCAGGTCAGCAGAGGCTGTTAAAGGCAGAAAATAAGAAGGAGCCAGAAGATTAGAACAATTTGACAGAGTTACTTTGAGGCCAAAGAGAGCAATTTAGTGAAAAGGTGAGAGAAGCCAGATTAAATCAGTCAGATTGGAGAAGAGTTTAAGCCAGAACAGCTGAGTTGAAGCAGCCAGGCAGAGTTCAGAAAGAAAGGAGGAAGTGGTGAGCTTCTTCAGCATTAAGTTTCTAAGATTACAATAACATCTGGTGAATGACAGTTACTTTTACACACAACAATTGCTATTAACTACTGAGTCATCATTCCAGACACAGATGGAATTATTTTAAAGACTATTTTCTGCAAAGGTTTTCTATTTCGAAATCATGATTCTTAAGGCCATTCTTGAATCAGTCAAATATCTACATGTAAAATAATAAACTATAGGAAATAATAAACTACAGGAACTATCTACAGGAAAATAATAAACCTAATTTTGACAGGATAAATTATTTTAAGAATGTCAATAAGGTATAAATTTTGTTACCAAAATTTGACTGAACAAGTTTCATTTACAAATACAAATGGAAGTTTCATTTCTTTATAAGGAATACATAATATAATACAAAGTCCAGATGTAGTTAAGGGCATAAATCAAGTTAAATGTGATAAATGTGAAGGAGAACAATGGAAAATAAAATTAAATCTAACAATTTATAATGTATTACTAGGGAGATGGGAGTTGACAGGGTACATGTTTTAGGAAATTTGGTCATCCTGATAAGCCCTTAGAGTGTCCATGGAAATTTGTTTATTGTCTTGCTTGTTCTTTGACTATTTGTGTTTATTGTCTTGCTTGTTCCTTGAGTATTTGCAACTAGTGTAGTGCTAGTCCCTCAACCTAGAACTGACCTTAATACTTACATGTAATTAAAATGGTATAAAAGCAAAAAGAGGAGGGGGATGGTATAGGGGGGTTCTAGGTAGGGGAAATGGGGAAAGGGGATGGCATCTAAAATGTAAATAAATAAAATATCCAATAAAAATAAATTAAAAAGGAAATTCTCAATGAATTAATAATTTTATTTATTTAAAAACCCATAGGAAAAACAACAATATTAACAAACTAGACCCCACAGAGCTCCCAGGGATTAAACCACCAACCAAAAAGTACACATAGAGGGATGTCTTAGTCAGGGTTTCTATTCTTACACAAATATCTTGGCCAAGTAGCAAGTTGGGGAGGAAACAGTTTATTTAGCTTACACTTCCACATTGCAGTTTATCACCAAAGGAAATCAGGACTGGAACTCAAGCAGGTCAGGAAGCAGGAGCTGATGCAGAGGCCATGGAGGAATGTTACTGGCTTTTTCCCCTGGCTTGCTCAGCTTGCTTTCTTATACAACCCAGGACTACCAGCCCAGGGATGGCACCACCTACAGTGGGCTCTCCCGCCTTGATCACTAATTGAGAAAATGCCTTACAGCTGGATCTAATGGAGGCATTTTCTAAACTGAAACTCCTTTCTCTGTGATAACTCCAGCTTGTTTCAAGTTGACACAAAACCACCCAGTACAAGGGACCCATGGCTACAGCTGCACATATAGCAGAGGATTGTATCATCTGTCTGTCATCAATGGGTGGGGAAGCCCTTGGTCCTGTGGAAGCTTGATGCCTCAGCATAGTGGAATGCTAGGGCAGTGAGGCAGGAGTGGGTAGGTGGGTGGGTGAGTATCCCCATAGAGGCAGGGGGAAGCGAGATGGGATAGGGTGTTTGTAGAGGGGAAACTGGGAAGGAGGATAACATTTGAAATGTAAATAAATAAAATAACCAATAAAAAGTGTAAATTAAAAAATAAAAGTAATTTGGCAATGTAAAAAGAATGTTTCAGTAGCTACCTATCTAATCCCAATCGATCGATATATATATATATATATATATAAAAATTACGAAAAAAGAAAATGTAGAGGAAAAAATAGTGTAACATGTATATACAGAATCCAGTAAATAAAATATTATATAAAAATGTGGCATATCTTTGAGCACTTTTAGACCCATTCATCTATTCTTACAAAATCCAACACATGGTACTATTCTCTAAAAGCTATTCCAATAGTCCTCCTAAATAAGCAGACCATCTGTTCCCATAATTGCAAAATGGCTAATCTTTACTAATTTGAGACATGAGTTCATAGATAAGCATCAGCTGCAGTTTTGCCAGCTGTATCCTAATCCTTCACAGGCACCTCTGTGCAAGAAGACATGTGTATAGACAGTCTTACTTTATAACACAATGTTCCTTCTCCTGTTAAAGAAATACCCAGAGATCATTAGCCATGACACTTGAAATTTACATTCCAGGAAAAGTAGATATCACATCTCTAGAAGTCAGCATTTCAATTTAACAAATTTGTGAACAAGACAGTTTAAAGAGGACAAAAAAGTAACCTATATTTGATAATATTTGTATTTCCTATCACTGTCTATAATCATATACCTGGGCACTCCTGATATTTTCTGAGATAATATTATTTAATGTGTATTTTAAAATTTTGAAATGTATGTATATATTATTCTTAAATACATAAAAAACAACCTACTCCATCTATACAAAGTTACTTGTATTCACGCTTCTCAGATCTGAGCACTTGGTATCATATAGCCAACTTCAGTGCTCTTCCTCGAGGAACAAAATGAAAGTCAAACAGAAAATGGATTTGAAAAAGAAGGGGAAAGGGTACATGAGAGTGTTTGGACAAAGGTAAGGGAAGGAAGGAGTGATACCATTACATCAAAATCTCAAAATAAAAAAAAAACATTAAAAATTAAAACACTGACATAATGTTAAAATTTTCTGTGTTATATTTAAATTTTGGTTTTTAAAATATTAATATTCTTTTATGGTTTACCTGATTTTGTAATGAACTCATTTCTCAGTTCTACATTTATCATCACAAGAACCAGCATATGATGCCAATTTACATGATCAACACATAATATAATTAATAGACATAAAAGTGTGAGTGATTTACAAAATTAATTTTTAAAGTTCAAAACATTCATAAAATAGTATTCATTGAGGTAAGGTGAGGAAAATATTTAGGAGTGAGAATATTGATAAATTGTTACAGATTTGAACCTTTGAATCAGCAGAACATAAATTCATTATCTCTATACTATTTTCTTTAAAATCATTAGAACTAGTTGATTTACATATTCAACTATTTTTTAAAAGCACTCTAACATGTATCAATCACTCCCTGATGAAAATAATGATCATCTCTAGGTTTTATCCAGAGATTTTTACTTTATGTTTTATTTTATTGTATTTTACTTTGAAACAGACTCATTTTTCATCTCTAGCTGGACATGAATATGCTATGTAGATTTGTTGGCTTCAAGATCAATGTTATCCACAAATATACCTTCAAAAGGCTGATGTTATAGAAATGTACCATCACAATTTCTGTATTTTGTACTTCATATTAGAAATGTTCAAATATATTCTACAATAAATAATCAGAAGATAATACAAATGACTCCTGAATTTGAGTTGCTTTTTACTTTTAGAATCACATAACAAAAATTGAATTTTACAGAATGGCTGCAAATGAATTGCAAATTTCTCTTGATAATAAATATATAATATATGTAGGTTAGTATATCAATATTTCTAAAAGCTGACCTATGAGAAGGTATAAAGCTTGTTAGTGAATATATAAACAGTAGGTAGAGATAGTCCTCCTTTTGGAATTTCCATGTGAGAGAAGAATTTCAACTGGGTTATTTCTGTGAATTTTTAAATGTGAAGGAAAACTACAGTTTGAATGAAAGATCATTCAATTTTTTATTTCATTACAAACTTTTACATTATTTAGTAAAAAAGCTAGCAATAAAAAATGAAACTCTCTCTAGCAGATAGTCATATTAGTCCTATTTATCCAAACCTATAAGAAACATACAATTTGACTGAAACACATTACATTTGACAGAAAAAAAGAACATTACTGGAAAATCAGTCAAAATATATTACCTAGTAACATTGAATATATCTGTCACTTACTGTAAAAACATTGTTACTGAGCTTTAGCACAAAGCCATGATTGAGTTTGACTTTTTTAAATTTGAGAAGTACCAGTAAAATCAGATGTTTATAGGCCCACTAGTGAAAATCATAGAACTCCTACAACAGATCTGCCTATAGGTTCCAACAAAATAAAAATAAAAATAAAAGTAGGATCTTGAAAAATAATTGAAGTGATCACTTTTATTTTTATAACAAGCATTCTAATTCAAGCTAAGAGACAAAAACATTTTTTATTACAGCAAAAAATAATAAACTCCATAACCTTTCAAAATACATGTTTTAGAAACTTCTAGGACCCTGTTATTATTATGTTTTTATAAGGATATATGGAAATGCATTTAAGGTTTGGACTTCCTTAATTAGGATTTATAACCAAATAGTTTGCACATAGTTGTGTGACATTCTATAATGATGCACTGCTGAGTCAGCAATAAGAAAGTATATTTAGAACTATATCCTATAAAGAGTATATTGGAGAAAAAGAAAAAAAATAAATGTGTAGCTTTACTTTTTCTGACAAATGAAAGAATAAAAATAAAAAGACAGTTATTTCATATAACTAAACTCAAGTAGAATTTAGTATGTGGATGATTTTATCAAAAGACAAAAACATAAACTGTGAAAGTATTTCAATATACTCGTTATAATATTTGAAAACATTCACTTATGCATATGTTTGCAGACATGATTTACAGTTAGCTTCATTCAGCAGCTTTGCTTTGAGGCAGGCATACTCATTTTTGTCATCATAGTTCAAATATTTTGGGTCATATAATTTTTTATGATGAATTGTCCTTTGCATTCTAATGTGATTCTAATGATTCAAATGCTGACTTATTAGTGAAGCTATGTGGGGAGCCAACAGAAGGCAGCTATCATTCTTGCAGCCATCTTGAGCCATATACCCTGACAAGAGACTTGATTATAATAGCCTACAACAGCTGAGCATACTCTGATAACATCTTGTTTTAGATACCCAGGATTTTCCCTTGGGTGTGTGAGCATCTTGGGGCAGTGCGGGCTCTAACAATTTAGCCCCCAAGGCTTTTGGCAGTTTGGGTTCCAATATTGATAGAGCAGTCCCCAACATTTTGGCCCCCAAGTGTGCAGCAGAATGGTTCTCAACATTTTTGGCACCCAAAATGTGGGGCAGAACAAGCCGCAACAAAGCTACACTCTAAATTCCAGGAAAAAACAACTTTCCAATTTTTTAATCAAAGTATCTCCAGATATTTTATGCCTAATTGAAAACTGATAGTACATGGACTTACACATATGATAGCCTAAAATAAAAACAAAGGGAATGGTGATATGCACTGTGTTTCTTTTATTTTCTTTTTTTTTGGGGGGGGATATTTTATTTACATTTCAGATGCCATCCCCTTTCCCCATTTCCCCTCCCTAGAAAACCCCTATCCCATGCCCCCTTTTCCTTTTTGCTTTTATACAATTTTTAATGTTAATAAAAGGCTTTATAAGTTTGGTATTGTGCAATCAGAAGTGTAACCCAATACCCAATCTAGATATATCAACGATCTTTGACTGGTAGAGACACATGAACATCTGCCTCCATGTCTCCTCTTCTTTCTCTCTCTTTCTCTCTCTCATCACCTAGTTTCTCCTCTCCTTCTTCTTCTCTCCTTACTCCTTCTCTTCCTCTCAGTACTCTTTCCCCCTTAGCCCCTCCTACATATCGCCCTTCCTGTTAAAATAAAACTTTTCTCTCTAAATACAATTAGAGCATAATTTTACCTATTTGTGCCAGTGAGGTACAAGATAGTCCTAATACCCAGTCCATCATTTTGTTGACTAACCAGAACCTCTGTCATCTATTCTAACTAACACACTTAGTTCTGAACCTGGCTTTTTTCTTGGCTTTAGAATGAATGTCAGATGAAGACCATCCACTCAGATTTTTTTCTCTCAAAGTGAATAGCCAGGATTGGCTATGAGACTATAGGTCTTCAACCCCGTCAGAAATCCAGAATGACTGAGTTAACTGAAATTATGGGAAGCACAAAGCATAGCTTCTAAAACTTAACCAATTTAGAGAGACATCTGAATACCTGGACACTCCCTCTACTACAGAAAGTTGGAGCATCAAACCTTCAGCCTTCTGGTCCAGAATCATCTGACAGACCTTAGTGATGCAGAATTATTAAGGGCTGACTACTCTGTCTAGGCAGATGTAATCAGTCGACTATTCTGCAAGTGTGTCCTTTTCTGGACAGTAATTGGTCTGTGGATGCAAAGAGGCAATTCTTGCCTAGTGGCTGTCTCCCCACAGCTGGAGTAACTCCAAAGATGCTCAATTTCTTCTTAGAATCTAAGACAGGAAGCTGTCAGGAGCAAACAGGTCTCTAATCAAAATGAACATTATTATGAAAATGTTTGTAAAGTCAATTCTGTGGACTTCTGACGTTTTGAAAACCAACTATCCATGTAAGGTAATCTGGACTGATGTCTGTTAACTCCTCTCACCTATTTCTAAATAAAATATAGAAAACACCCTAACAATAAACTCAAAGCCATGAATTTGCTATAGTCCCTTAACTCACAGGCTAACCATCTCAAATCAGTTAAAAAAGTTAAAGAAGGACTGGGTCTAAGCCTTGTATTCCTAAATGTGTTATACAGGCACAATGCCCATGAGAGTATCAATATTCATGTCCCTTTTATATCAATAAGAAGCTCATACCAATGAAAACCTTATATTTGAAGTCAAAGTAAATTTTGTACTATTTAAGAAATTATAACTTCATCTTGATAATAATTATACAGATTTCTACCAATAGGTTATGGCTATGCAATAAGTCCTAGTTAATCCTCCCTGTTCCAACAAAACCACTACTTTTCCCTAGAAAGACAGGTCAATATTAACCACCTTAGTCCCCAAGCCCAGGGAATAGGGGCGCTGACTCTTCATTAACTTCTTCAAGCTGATTCTGAGAGTTGAGATATTAGAAGAGGGGTGGGGGGAAGAGTAAATTGATAAGCCTCTGACAGTGTGTCTTCACTGCATCCAGATGGAATTCCAGGACATGGGAGGTCTGAGCCTGTCTGCTCAGTATGCTTGATGAGTAGATACAGCAAGGCTGTGTATTCTGCAATATACAATTCTCAAAACAAGTTTTAGTATCAAGATAATTTTTTAAGAGGGCTGACATTTTATTAAAGATGTTGGTTCTAACAACTTTTCTCTTTTTTTTCCCTTTTTAAAAATTGGTTATAATATTTACATTTCAAATTTCATCCCTTTATCCCATTCCCCCCACCACCCAGTAATCCCTTATCCCATCCCCCTTCCTTTTGCTTCTATGAGGGTTTGATTTTCCTGTTTCTATGATGCTGTTTCCATTAACATAAACTGTCTCCTAAATTTCTAAATCCTTCCCTTTGTGTTATTAAATCACCTTTTCTTTCTTTTTTCTTTTATTTCTTTTTTTCATCTTTTTTTAAAAAATGGGTATTATATTTACATTTCAGATTTTATCCCCTTACCCCACTTCCTCCCACCACCCAGAAACCTCCTATTCCATCCCCCCTCCTCATGCTTCTATGAGGCTGATGCACTGTGTTTAAAGACTCTTGGTACCAAGTCTGATTCTTTGAGTACAGTGCCCTTAAACCTTGAGATAAGAAGAGTGAAACAATCCCAGAAGGATTTTTTGACATCAACAAGCACACCCCTACCGATACACAAGAAGATGCTAACATACAGAGAGAGAGAGAGAGAGAGAGAGAGAGAGAGAGAGAGAGAGAGAGAACTTAAATAAATAAATAAATCTTAAATTTATAATCTAACAAGTAAAAGCAAGTATCAAGCAATTTTCTGTTTATTTCTAACATCTAACAAATTCTACAAAATATTTCTTAAACTAAAAATATCGACTAACTGTAATCTGAGTAAAATATAATAGATAGACTTTTCATTTGTTAATATATTATTTTCTTTCCTACTTTATTGGCTTTTGAAACCCTATGAGTGCTAATGTAATACACTTAACACTTCTATTTTTATTCACTACACACATACACACACATACATATATACATAATGTTCAAATCCGACATGAATGTTCAATTAGATTAAAATATACTTTGTTTAAATATTAATTGAATAAAACATTTTGAAATTAAAATGAGCATACTTGAATGCAGTTAGGAATTTATCATTTACAATTAACTGAATAAAAAGTATTCTAATTGTACTGAACTGAAGTAATGGAAAGTTGTTTTGCTCTGGAAAAATGACTTAGAATTCTGCAAAGTAAAAAGAGATACTAACCATATGATACCGAAGAAAAAGTTAGATCAACATTTAGTTTTATTAAACTCAACAAATTTTATTAAGGAAAAGCCTTATTGAAATATAAATGAGCTTTCTTTTGTCCTTTAGAAATTTCAATCACAGATCACTATACAATTACATATTTAAATTTATTACAGATTCGTGATTAATCAAAGATTATATAACTACAGATACTGCAAAATAGTAAACATGGTTTGAAGCTGGACAGATCAAGGCTTACTTTTCTTCTCTGGTACTATGCATAGGACCTTCCTGCTCTTTGAACACCAATGTTCCAATTTGATGACTCTGTGTTCCATGGTTCAAGTAGGTGGAATTTTCAACTATAAGGTTTAAATGTCAAGTTCTGGAGAGTAACCAAATGTAACAGTAATAGCATGAGATAGCTGTGGAGTTTATGGGGCCTCATTGACAAAAATTAAAAAGAGGAAAAGAGGTAACTCATTCCTGGTAAGTATCCTGCTTTTTTTTTTTTTTAACATATCATGTACTATTGAGTTCAATTAGTGTTCCTCATTATAGAGTAACTCCATTCAAATTCACTTTATGTATTGATGTGTGTAGATTTTAATGAGTTTCTACTGTATTAGGTTTCTGTATGAATCTTTAAAATGATTTTTACTGATCATTACCCACTTCCTTAGTTCCTTCTCTACTCTCTACCATTTCCTTTAGTCCATTTGATTGATTTTCCTGGTTCTCCTTTCATTTCATTTTATATTCTATCTTCCCTTGCTTGAAAGAACTCTTGCTCCCCCATTGTCTTTTACTGGTTTCCTTATTTGTGTTGGTATTCCAAATGAAACAAACAGCATCTATGTCTAAAACCTAAATTCTATATTTTGAAAACATATGTTTATCTTTCTGTGTCTGAGTTACTGTTTCCAGTTCCATTTATTCAGATACAAATGGGACCATTTTTTTTTTCTTAATAGCTGTATAAGAGTCTATGGTGTAAATGTGCTACATTTTCATTATCTGTTCTTCTTTTGATGAATATGTAAGTTCTGTTTCCTTGTTATTTGAAGAGAATAGCAGAGAATATGGAAGAGCAACTGTCTTTGTAATAAAACATGGCTCAGACATTAAAACTTAATTCTCAAAAGCAGTCGAACAGAACTCAAATTGGGGAAAATTGCAAATCATATAACACTTTACAAAAGCAATATGTGACACTGCCTATGTATATATTAAAGTCATAGAATTAATCTCTATAATCTTTATTAAATCTTTGTTATTTGACAATTCCATGCTTTTATACAATACAATCTGATTATTTCTGCTCCAAGCTCACTTATCTCCTACCCATTTTCATCAACTCCTCCCCCTTAGAAGTCACTTTCTTACATTCATGACTTTTGGTTTTGTTTTACAACAAACCACATTTTTTACAAGGACCATCTCTATGACAATAGATTTGGAATTATTCTTTGGAGTCTGGTAGGATAGTCTTTTACTACACAACTGAAGATAGTGCATAGAATTCAAAATTTACATTTTTCCATGGAAAAACCTCTAAGAATAAGTTTACTTATGAAGTAGCTTACAAAAATAAAAGAGATCTACAAATTTCTAAGCATAGTTCCAGACCCATGGCCTGTGACCTTTTGAACCTTTTTTAGATTGTGAGCCAATTAAGTTGCTTCTTCCATTTCCCATTCCATCTTCCACCATCACTCTCCATCTTTGGCTATGTCAATATCCACATGCCTAATTCCTAGCATGGAACTAATGATTACTGTTGGTTCTGTGGCTGTCTTTGCCTGGTAAATATGATCTTCTATTAACGTGCATTTCCCCTAATCTACCTCAGCTGCAATCTCATGAGCCTAGTTTGTGACCTACAGTCCCTATTTGTTAACTATGCTTGTTTGTTGAGTAAGTTGTTCCCTTTCTGTCTTTTTTTCTCCCTGCCCTTATTTGCAAACTGAAGGCCTCTAGTTCCTGACCAGCAGCCAGGAAGGTTCTTTAAGTTTGAGGCACTTTTGCCTGTTCAATCCTTCTCCTCATCCTCTAACCTTGACCTGTGCCTATCTCACACCCACAGACCAAGGTCCAGATAAATGTATCTTTGAATGGGAAGACATTCCTTTCATGTCTTATCCACATATACACTGTTATTTGTATACCACAGGTCTAAAGACAGACCTGGGAATTAGAACACAGTTTTGCCAGTTAAACAGTTCATCTGCCAGATTTACCTGGCATAGCTGAAGCCATACAGCTATTGCATTGCCAAAATCTAAGGAAAACCAGATTATCACATCAGATACAAAAGCAGAGAAACAAATCCACAGGTACAGGTCAAATCACAAAGACATTTTGAATGAAGAAGACAGCTTGTGACTTCTGACAAGGCCCCTAGACTATAGAAATCACGCCTAATAACATCCCACATCAATATCTAAACACAGAGTTTAAAAATAAAACCAAAACAAATAATAAAAACAAAAAACAATTTACCCAAGAATTCAAGAAATTTGAAGAAATTTCCAAAAGCATATAATTAAACTCTCAATCAATGTCTGAGAATGCTAAAATACACAGCTGAAGGAAATAATATGATATATGATAATGCAGGATTTGAGAACTAAAATCAATCAATAAATAGAAATTTCAAAGAGAACACAAGCTGAAGTGAAGATTGACATAAAAAACAACTAAGCATCTTAATTACATCATTCAAGGGGAAGCCTTACAAATACAATCAAGATAGAACATCAGGACAAAAAAATGAAGTAGACAATATAGATTAAATAAACAAAGGATATAAAAAATCCAACAAGTTATAGGAAAGAAACATGTAGAAATATAAAATGCCTTCAAGAAACTAAAAAGACAAAGTATATTCAGTTACATATAAATTAGATACATACATATATTATGGGAATAGATGATAGAGTAGAATTCTAGGTCAATGTCTACAACAAGTATCTTACAAGATCATAAAAAAAATCTTCCCCAAACTATGAAAGACATACCCATATAGATGCAAGAAACACATAGAATATCAACTTGATAATATCAGAAAACAAACTCCCTAAGGTATAGCATAGTTGAAACACTAAACATACAGAAACAAAGAAAATTATTGAGAGATGCAATTAAACAAAAAAGGATAGAAGTATTACAAAGGAAAACCCAAAAAAGTAACATCATATTTCTCAACTGAAACCTTGTAAGTCAGAAAAGCCTGTAGCCATGCAAGTTCTGAAAAACCACGATTGCCAGTCTAAACTATTTGTATCCAGCAAAATTATGTGTTATTGTTAAAATAGAAAGATTTTCCATGATATAAGCAGCCAAAACCCCTTATATCCTACAATAAAATACCCCCCAAAAGGCTATCTGATGCAAAGTTTACAGTGAAGTAAGCAAAAGGACTTTAAACAGAAACAGAAAAAAAAACCAGAACTTAATTCAATACAAATCACAAGTAAGAACTCAAACCAACAAAAATACCAGAAAATTCAAATAAAACCTCAAGGATAGTTAAAACAGTCCTGTATAATAAAAATATTCCTGGGGGTATCATTATCTCTGTTTTCAAAAAAGTATCATCATCTCTGTTTTTTTTAAATAGTAATTTTAAAAAAACATAGTATAGGGGAGAAGGTATGGGATGTGGAAGAGTCAGAGAGTGTACTGGGATGTGGAAAAAAAGCTGTGAAGGAGTCCCAGAGGTTTTCCATGCTTGCGGGTCTCATATACTGGAGAATGTTTGAAGTTTCAAAGGCTGGAACCTTTAACTGTGTCAGGCCCAATGATACAAGAATTCCGTAGATTTCTGAAGAGTTTCATTGCCATGGTATGGTGGTTGGATCTGGATGTACACCACCATGAAATGCAGGGCAGACCTGAGTTAAATAGGGAGGGGGAAGGGGCTGGGGAAGAATGCTTAATTGGCTCCACCCTCTGGCATTCAGGCATCTCATTAGTATGTAAATCTCTCTAGGGCCTGAGACCTGTAGTCATACCCTCTACCTGTGTTCTTTGGGTGGGGCTGCATTTCCCTGAACATGACTGAACAGTGCAGGTCAATGGAGTTCCATGCCATGTGTTAGGAGCCTGGATTTGGGGCTGTGGAAGAGATGCCTATCCCTTACAGGCAATGGACACCTGTTGGGACTCCAGGCTCTCCAACCAGTGCTTCTACCAAAACCAGACATCCTATCACGATCCTAGACTGGGAGAAGGATAAAGTCTAGACTGTAAAAAACAATTAAAGAATACATTTTTTTAAAGCATAGTATAGGTGTAAAAACAGATATGTTCAATAATGTAACCAAATTGAATCCCCAGACATAAGGTCACATACCTATGGACATGTGGTTTTGCATATAGAAGCCAGAAATACACATTGTAAAAACAAGGCATCTTCAATCAATGGTACTGGACAACCTAGGTGGCTGTAAGTAGTAGAATGCGAATAGATCCATACTTATTACCGAATACAAAATTTAACACCAAATGGATCAAAAAACTCAATATAAAGCTAGATACACTGAATCTGATAGAAGAAAAAGTGAGGCATAATCTTGAACTTAAAGAAATTTTATACAGAACACCAGTAGCATAGTAAAAGGAACAATTAGTAAATGGGTACACATGTAACTTAAAAACAGCAAATGACACCATCATTCAGACAAAGAGGCAGGCTACAGAATGGTAAAATATGTTTACCAACTATACATACAATATATGGTTATTATCTAAAATATATAAATAACTCAAACTGGACATCAAGAAATCAATCCAATTACAAAATGGGGTACAGCCTAAGCACAATTTTCAAAAGGTGAAACATGAATGCTTAAGAAACTCTTATGGAACTATTCAACATACTGAGTCATCAGCAAAATGCAAATCAAATCTACATTGATATTTTTCTTACACAATTCAGAATGGCCAAGAACAACAAAACAAATGATAGCTCATGCTGATGAGGATGTTGACTAAACTTTTACTGCCAACTATAGAAACCAGTGTAGCAGTTTAGTAAAAAGCTTGGAATTGATGTACCTCAAGATGCCACTTTATGATTCTTGGCCATATATCTAGAAGACTCTACATTCTATTACAGAAGACACTGCTCATCTATGTTCCTTGCTGCTCTATTCATAATAGTCAGAGAGTGGAAACATGTGAATAAATAAAGAAAATATGGTACATTTACAAAATGGAACATTATCTACTTCTTTAAAATTAATTTCATAAGTTAGTGGATGGAGGTAGAAAATAAATCAACCTGACTGAGATAACAGCCTGAAAAAGGCAAATATGTATTTGCACATATGTGGAAGTTTGCTCTTAAGTCTTCAATAAGCAGGTTACAATGCATATAAACATAGATGTTAGGTATAGAGTAAGAGACTAGGCTTGAAGGAAAGTTCTCCCTAGGAAAGAGAAATACAAAGATTGTTATGGTTAAACAGATGTGGGCGTAACAGATGTAACAGGAGGATCAGATGAGTGGGGGATATAGAAGAAAGGTAAGGGAAGCAATAAAGGGAGGGGTAGCTAAAATTAAGGGTCTTTTTAGGGGTTGTGTAGAAACAGAATAGAACCTTCTTAAAAGTATATCATGCATGAAAGAAATCTAAATTGTAATAACCAAATAACAGGGGAAACAAAGGCTCAACTAAGTATCTCTCTCTCATGTGTGTGTGTGTGTGTGTGTGTATGTATGTATGTATGTATGTATGTATGTATGTATTCCTAACAACATTTAGCTGTACCCATAAGATTAGTGTCTTGCTCAGTCATCATCAAAGAAGCTTCCTCTTGCACTATATGAGAACAATACAGAGACCCATAACTGGAAAATGTGCAGACACCGAGAAACCTTGGTACTAAATGTTCTAAATAGGATACTTTAATCAATTCTCTCATGTTGGAGCTCAGAGAATACTACAGAAGAGGAGGCTGAACAATTTTAAGAGCCAATGAGATCAAGATCTCTATTGGTGTCCAAGCACTGAAAGTGGAGTTGAAAACAAGATCCCAATTCCTAACCTAAAAGCTATATCTAATTGATAACCACTCACAAAGTAAAAATTATTTTTCTCAGCTGAGTTTCACTGGGTTCAGAAACCACACTTAAGGGTAAGACTTTGCCCATTTGTAGATGACCAACATCTAACATTTATACATTATGATTTCCAACTTTGTTTTTATTGCTTTTGGTGTGTTTTCAAGTGTATGTATTTCAGCATCTCTCATTTCTCTTGTGCTTTTTATTTGGTTCTTCTTTGTTTGTTTTGTCCTGTTATTATTTGTTTTTTATTGCATTGTATAATTGAATGTTGTCAGACATCTGAATCATGTTCACAAAATAGATAAAGGTTATAAAATATTATAAATCCATATATTTTAGGTAGAAATATCTTCAAAGGATTCTGTTTTGAATGTTTAGTCCTAAGTTAGTATGGCAATTGGATCAAGAGGTAACTGACTTCATCCATAAACAAGATATTAAAAGGTAAAACAAATTTAAAAATGTAAGTAACTTGGAGCATGACTTTAGAAAGCACAATTTCTTCCTTGCTTTTCTGTCATCACTCTTTTTATTTTTTCATAGGCTCTTATAAAGTATGCTGATTTTTTAATTTCCCTGTTTTGTTATGATATATATATAACTTGCCAAAATCTAAATCCCTGAACTATAGATTCTAAAACCACTATCCAAAATAAACCTTTCCTTCATTTATATTGATACTGTCAGAAAATACAAATACACACCCATATAAACTCATGTTTGTTATCTAGGAAGCATTTTGTAATATTTATATTCAGTAATAAAATGTTAGTATGATCCATAAATACCTATTTTCAAAAACACACATTAAAAAACCTGAAATATTAGCCAACAGTAATTACTAATATAAGTACTTCATTGGAGTTCATGAAAATACTCAAAGTATCAAAAATGTAATAATTCCTAAAAAAATAGTCCATTATAAAGATATTACAACATTTTATAAGAATGACTAACTACTTTAAAATAATACTAAAATATAATGAATTCAGTCTATACACAAAAATTCACAGAACAAATTCCATAAGGTAATTTTCAGGTATTGTGTTTTTGAAATGCCTTTTCTCATGATTGAGACAGTTAACAGTAAAAATTTATATTATGAACTTTCAATTAATGAATTGAGCTACATTTAAACATATACTCTTGATTTCTGATATTTATTTATTTATTTATTTATTTATGGATGGTTAAGAAGGTTGAGATGACTCAATTAGCACAGGATAGTCAAGGATCACTATAAAGCCTTTTCCTCACCTCAATATTTCTGCAAAAATGTGTTTGTGCCACCAAATCCAGTAAGTTTTTTAATTTAGATGTTAAAATTTCAGCATTGATCAAGAAGATAATTCCTAAGAGTTGAAGTTCATTTTTTTCTTTTTTATTGGATATTTTCTTTATTTACATTTCAAGTATTATCTCCTTTCCCAGTTTCCACCCAGAAACCTCCTATCCCATCCTCCTCCACCTGCTTCTATGAGGGTGCTCCCCAACCCACCCACACACTCCTGTCTCCATGCCCTCACATTCCCCTACACTGGGTCATTGAGCCTTCACAGGATCAAGGGCCTCTTCTCCCATTGATGCCATACAAGTATATCCTCTGCTACATATGTGGCTGGAGCCATGGGTTACTCCATGTGTACTCCTTGGTTGGTGATTTAGTGCCTGGGAGCTCTGGAGAGTCTGTTTAGTTGATATTTTTGTTCTTCCTATTGGGTTGCAAACCCCTTCAGCTCCTTCAGTTCTTTCTAACTTTTCCATTGGGGACCCTGTGCTCAGTTCAATGGTTAGCTGTGAGTATCCACTTCTGTATTTGTCAGGCACTGGAAGAGCCTCTCAGGAGACAGCTATATCAGGTTCCTGTCAGCATGCACTTCTTGACATCAGCAATAGTGTCTGGGTTTGGTGACTGTGTATGGAATGGATCCCCAGGTGGGGCAGTCTCTGAATAGCCTCTCATTCAGTCTCTGTTCCACACTTTGTCTCTGTATTTGCTCCAGTGAGTATTTTGTTCCTGCTTCTAAGAAGGACCAAAGCATCCACACTTTGGTCTTCCTTCTTCTTGAGCTTTCTTCTTCTTGAAATTCATGGTCTGTGAATTGTATTTTGGGTATTCTGAGCTTTTCGATTAATAACCACTTATCAGTAAGTCCATACCACATGTGGTTTTTTTTGTGATTGGGTTACCTCACTCAGGATGAAATTTTTATAGTTTAGAAGATTAGATCACACTACAAATTATATGTTCACTGAGCTTCAATTTTCAGCTAAAATTTATTTCCTTTATGTGTTTAATAATATTATACCTATTATACTTGAAGATTTAAATTTTCTAGCAAAATTATCCACCTGGAATGTAAAATGACAATATTTTTCACCTGCAAAACTCTTCAGACCTATAAATAGAGTGCATAGCACACTCAAATACATGTTTTATACTGTAAAATAAATATAATTTTATTGAATCTGTCAAGTAAATCCTGGAGATGTACTTATACGTGTATACTATGTCAAAAGGAAAAAAATGTATCCTTTAAATGAGCTGAGATAATTGACATACTGTACTTAGGAGAAAGTTGATATGCAATCTTTTAGACAAACAGCTAGGCATACTGCTTATTGAATGTTCAAGTCTTTAAACATGATTTAAAAATAGCACTCATTAAATTAATAAGTCTAAGATGTCATGATGACTTTAGCTAATATAAGAAACTACAGTAAAACTATAGTATGAGAAATTTACATGGGCTTTTTATTGTTATTCTCTTGTTTATATATAATTACATCATTTTTATTTTCATTTTTCTACCCAAAACCCTCCTTGCATGCTTTCAAATTTATGGTTATATATATATATATATACATATATATATATATGTATATATATATATATATAACCACACACATATGGATTGTATTGATTTAGAAAAATTGTAGTTTTAAGTTCTCCTCTAAGACCCATGAGTTAACTGGCCCTGGCTGTTGGCCATGTTTCCAGGACTAAGCAGGAGTTCCTACTTGTTGAGCAGTCTAATTAGAGTCTAATTAGAGAACTGTCAGATACCACATATATATAATATTATGTAAAATGTAAGGCTCCCACGAAGGGAGGACCTCACCCAAGCCTCAGGAATTTGCGGCCACCCAGTAACTCACAAGACACTGAACTTGATGCAATCAGCAAGAGGTATATTTCGATCAACATGTTGAGGTCAAGACCTGTAGCCCACGCAGGGGCAATGGGGTCTGACCCCGGGGCTTTGGAGACAGAGAGAATTTAAAGCCAAAAACCACAACTCAGGGGGGAACCACAACCCAGGGGGAGTAAAGGAGGGTTATTGGAGAGTACCTGTGGAAAGTCCCAGCCCGTTATTCAGTTTGTGACAGGGTCCAAGGAACAGTCATGGGGAACATTTTGTATAGGCTATTCTCTAAGAGCCTATTCATAACCAACCATCTATCTTGTGGTCCTGAAACACAGAGCTCACAACAAAGCTGACCTGCACTCTTGGTTCGGCTCTGCCTATTAGTAGTTTTTGAAAAATTTTAACCCTTTCAATATAACATTATACATAATATATATAACATTATATTATACATATGTACATATTGTAATATGTATGCATAGTGTATACACTATATATTTACATATGCATATGCTATTATATGCATAGTATATACACTATATATATTTACATATATATATATGTTATTATATGTGTGTATATAATACATATTATATCATATATGCCTATGTGGGTATAAGACCATTTTGCCAGATTGCAGCATTTACTAGTTACCTGTAGTACTTCATATACTATACTTGCTGCCTATCTGTGCATGCTGAAATGTCTGTTACTTTTTGTCATTTTTAATATCATGTTTAGGCAATCATGGGGTGTGATTTTCAGACTATAGCTTCAGATATTTCTAGGAGATGCAGTCTCAGACGAAACTCGATGTTCCTCAGGCTCTTCCAGTCTTTTTGCTTCTTGCTCCATAATGATGTCTAATCCTTAGATTCAGGAGTAAGTGTTATATCTGTACAACTTTGGACAGGCTCTTCAGCTTTACCTTTTGATTATTGTTTTTCTGTTTGTTTTCTTCCTTTTCAAAGAGAAACTTCCTTGAAGACTCCATTTATTTCTGGGTATAAGTCAAAGATTCTGAATATAGTTAGGGATTATGATGGTTTAGTAATACAGTAGTTATAGTTTTTTGCTACGTTTCTAGGACTAGGTACCATTTTCCTCTTGTTGAGTAAGTCTTAAGTTCAATTGGGGAACTAACTAACTCATGTTCCTACCAAGGTAGGTGTGGCACTCTTTTTCCTTTCAGGTAACTGGGTCATGCTGCTGGTCATTGTTGTATTTCATAAGTATCATACATGGGTCAAACTGTTAGTTGTGTCTATCCTTTGGAACTTTTCATGGAGCTTTTTAAAACTTTGAAAGCTAGAACTCAATGAAAAGGCTTTCATACCATTTCTACCTAAGGGATATCTGGGTTCTTTGACTAAATATCATTGTGTCTTTATTAATAGGGACTTACCATCCATCTCCTGTGTGGACAAGAAAGGGTAATAACACCTCTGTTTATCTTCCTTCACGTCTGCCTCCACTGCCCTGTTTCTATTTTAACTTCCTAATCTCTACAGTTAATTCAGATATGTGGATATATCTGAAGATTTGAAACTAAAAACCACAAATGAAAGAGTTCATGCAATGTTTGTCTTTCTGACTCTGAGTTACTCCACTCAATATATATTTTTCTAGTTATTTTGATTTACCTGCAAATTTCATGATTTTATTATTCTTTTCAGCTGAATAGAATTCCATAGTATATTATAACATATTTTCATTATCCATTTGTCAATTGAAGAATGTTTACATTGTTTCTATTTCCCAGCTAATATGAATACAGCAGTAGCAATGAACATGGCTGAGTAAATATTTGTAGAGTAGGATCTTGAGTCAAGCAGAGATGCACAGTTAATTTCTTTTTTATTTCTTATAATTCCCACATTGCTTTCTAGTGTAATTGTACCAGTTTCAAGTTCCTCCAAAAGTGTGTGAGTATTCTCTTTTTCTTTCATTGCATTTGTTTGTTTATTTGTTGATCTTTGCCCTTCTGACTGGGATAAGATGAAATCTCAAAGGTGTTTTGATTTATGTTTCCCTAATTGTTAGTGATAATAAACAAATTTTCGAGATATTTCTTAGCTATTTTTTAATTCTTTTGAGATCTTCCTGTACAAGTTCAAGTATCAGATTTTGAGTAGGTAGTTTGATTTTTTACTGTTTTTAATTCTTATAAATTCTGAATATTAATACTCTGTCAGATGTTTAGATGGCCAAGATTCTCTTCATTCTGTGAGCTTTATCTTTATGCATTTAAATGATTCCTTACCTCTTCAGAAGCTTTTTAGTTTTATAAAGTTTTACTTTTTAATTTTGACCTGTATCATTAGACAAATGTAAAAAGTCTTCTCCTATATCTATGTCATGTAGGGTACACTGTTTTATTCTGGAAGTTTCAGTATTTGAGGTTTCACATTTATGCCTTTGATCTATGTGCATGTGATATTTAGAGGTCTAGTTTTTATTCTTCCCATGTAGACATTCAGTTTTCCCAGAACCATATGTTGAAGATGCTTTCTTTTTCTACAACATATGTTTTTTACATCATTTCCAAATACTAAATAGCTGAAGTTATGCATATGCATGTTTCTATCTTTGGTTATATTTCATTAGTCTACATGTCCATGTTTGCAACAGTACTACATTTTTACTATGATAGTGGTATAATGGCTCTGTAATATATCTTGATCTCTGAAAACTTAACCCCTCTTGAATTATTCTTTGTACTCAGAATTGTTTTAGATATCTGGAATCGTTTGGGGTCCATAGGAATTTTAGAATAGTATTTTCCCTTATTTTTAAGAAGAACTAAATAGAGAATTTGATTGGAATTTTATTGAATCCCTGAAGAGATTTTGTAAAATGGTCATTTTCACAATATTAATTGTACTGAATCCAAGAGCATAGGATTCCTTTGCATTTTCTCATGTCTTTATCTCTTTGTTAAAAGATTTAAATTTTTTATTGTAGAGTTTCTTTACTTCATTGATTCTATTTATATCTAGATATTTTAGTTCCTTTAAGATTATTAAGAACAGGAGTTTGTCCATGATCTCTGTCTCCCATTATGTATAGTTGTTGAATAAAAGCTATTGATTTGGGCAAGCTTATGATTTTGTTTCAATCCATATTGCTGAATTTGTTTATAGTTTATAATATTTATAATAGAATTTTTAAACATGATTTATTCACTTACTTACTATACATTGATCAAAAATAAATATAGTCTCACTGTGACAAACCTTTAAGAAATACATTAATGAAAGTAGTTTTAGAATCCATTAGAAGTACTTTTATTATGTTGTTAATAATCATGATAGAGATAATTTTGAGTACATAATATATATGGTTATTATAAACATCTCAATTAGCACTTAATGTCCTATGTGGTAGCTAAAATTATTTTTATATTTCACAGATTCATAAATTTATGCAAATAAGTTGTCCCAAGATGCCATATAAAACAAAGGAAATGAATTTCTGATTCTTCATTTTTAATGTCTAAGATGCATTGTAGTCCAAGTGATAAATAATAGTTCTGGAACATGTGCTTTATTAAAAAACATTTGCAAATAAAAATAATGAATTTGATTCATCACTGTAGGAACTTCAAATATGTTAAGAGGGTTTAATATCATATTTTCCTTTAGTTTTTTAAGTATGGCTGTATTTAAAGTTGGATAAAATACCTGTTCGATATGAACTAAATTGTTTGAAACTACAGTAATTGAAAACACATTTTATATATATATATATATATATATATATATATATAATAATAAAATTGTTAAATAATAAAATATGTTATTTTTAAAAAACCAGATAATATTTTAAACAAAAAGATAAACTTTGGATAAAGACTAATTTTCTGTATATCTGATGAAAATATTTAAGGATATTTAAAGCAAATTTATTGAGTATTTTATTGAGCATTTTTTAATCAATGACATTGATTAAAAGACATAAGAGACATTGGTCTGAAGTTCTCTTTTTTTGTCCAGTCTTTGTGTGATGTAATTATCGGAGTGACTGTGGCTTTACAGAACTGATTTGACAGTGTTCCTTCTGTTTCTATGTTTTGCAATAGTTTGAGGAGTACTTGTATTACCCCTTCTTTGAAAGTCTGATAGAATTTGGCATGAAAACCATCTGGGCCTGGGTTTTTTGGTTGAGACTTTTGATGACTGCATCTATTTCTTTAGGAGTTATATGGGTGTTTAGAAAGTTTACCTGATCTTGATTTAACATTGTATGTGGTATCTGCCTAGAAATTTATTCATTTTGTTAAGATTTTCTGATTTTGTGGAGAACAGGCTTTTGCAGTAAGACATAATGATTCTTTGAATTTCTTCAGTGTCTGTTATTATGCCCCCCTTGAATTTCTGATTTTGTTTATTTGAAAACTGTATCTCTGTCTTTTGGTAAGTATGGCTATGGGTTTGTCTATCTTTTTAATTTTATCAAAGAACCAGCTCTTGGTTTCCTTGATTTTTTGCATTGTTTTCTTTGCTTCTGACTGATTGATTTCAGCCACGGTTTGATTATTTCCTGACTTCTGCTCTGCTTTGCTGTCCTTATTCTTTGTTTTCTAGAGTGTTCGGGTGTACTTTGTGGTTCTGAAAAAGAAGGTATATTGTTTTGTGTTTCATTGAAATATTCTATAGATATCTGTTAGGACCATTTGATTCATAATGTCTGGTAGTTTCATTATTTCACTTTTTAGTTTTTATCTGGATGACCTGTCAATTGATGATATTGGGGTGTTGAAGTCTCTCACTATTAATGTTTGGGGTTTAGTGTGCAATGTTTCTTTTACAAATGTGTTTACCCTTGTGTTTGGGGCATAGATGTTTAAAATTGAGATGTACTTTTTTCCTTTGATGAGTATGGAGTGTCCTTTGGTCTCTTTTGATTTTCATTTAAACAACATTTTATTAGATATTAGAAAGGATACCCCCAGCTTACCTTTTGGATCCTTTTGCTTGAAAAACTTTATTCCTGCCCTTTACTCTGAGGTAATCTCTATTTTTATTGCTGGAATGTGTTTTTTGTATGCAGCAGAATGATGGATCCTGTTTTCCCATCCATTCTGTTAGCCTGTATTATTTTAATGGGAATTGAGTCCATTGATGTTGTGAGATTTTAATGACCAGTGATTTTATACCTGTTATTCTGATGTTGCTGATGTTAGTGTGTGTGTGTGTGTGTGTGTGTGTGTGTGTGCTTCTCTTGCTTTTTCTGGTATGTAATTACTTATTTCCTGTGTTTTCTCAGATGTAATTATCTTCCTTTGGTTAGAGCTTTATTTCTAGTGTTTTCAGTAGGGCTCGATTTGTGGGGAGATTAAGTTTGGATTTGTCTTGAAATATCTTATTTTTTCCATCTATGGCAATTGAGAATTTTGCTGGGTACATTAGTCTAGGTTGGCATCTGTGGTTTTGTAGAAGTTGTAAGATATCTGTCTAGGCCGTTATAGTTTTAGAGTCTCTGTTGAGAATTCAGCTGTAATTCTCAGAGTTATTCCTTTGTACATTACCTGTCCTTTTTTTCAGTGCTGTTTTAATGGTCTTTCTTTGTTTTGTAGATTTTATGTTTTACTTATTATGTGGTGGGAGTATTTTCTTTTCTGGTCCAGTCTAATTGGTGTTCTATAAGCTTCTTGTATGTTTATAGGTATCTTTTTCTTTAGGCTAGGAAAGTTTTCATCTATGATTGTGTTTAAAATATTTCTTGAGCCACCAATTAGGCAACATACACCAGCTGATATCAGGCTCCCTGAAACATATACAGCAGAGCAAATAGTCATTTGGTATGACCTCAGAAAGAGAAGATGCAGAGAGACTCTAAAAACTACAAGGGCCTGGATAGATATCATGCAACTTCTACAAAACCATAGATGCTATCCCTCCAGGGACTTGAGGCCCCAGTGAGTGAAGAGGTCTGGTGGGGTGGTAGTGGGGGGGGTGGGGACATCCTCTTGGAGAAAGGGGTGGGGAGGACATATGGGATAGGGAGTGCTCTGGGGGCTGGACGAGGAGGTGGATGAAGACTGGACTGTAAAAAGAATCAAAGAATGAAAGGAAAGAAAAAGAAATAAATATTTTCTTGGCCTTGGAGCTGAGACCTTTTAATTTCTTATATTTCTATTATTTTTCTGTGAGGTCTTTTCATTGTATCCCAGATTTTCTAGATGTTTTATGTCAGGTATTTTTTAGATTTAAAATTTTCTTTGACTGATATATCAAGTTTTTTGTATTATATAAGGCTGAAATTCTCTCTTCCATTACATGTACTCTGTTGGTGATGCTTGCATTTTCTGTTCCTGTTCTCTTCCCTAGGTTTTCCATCTCCAGGATTAGTTCAGCTTGTGTTTTTTTTTTTTTTTAATTATTTCTTTTTTCACTTTCAAGCCATGCACAGTTTTATTTCTTATACCTGTTTAATTATATTTTGCTGTATATCCTTAACATATTTATTTCTTTTCTCATTTAAGACCTTTACCTATTTAATCACATTTTCCTGTATTTTTATGTATTTTTCCTCCCTTCTTTAAAGACCTCTATTATCTTTATCAGATTGAATGTAAGGTCATTTTCTTGTGCTTTGGTTGTGTTAGGATATCCAGTATTTGCTATAGGAAAGTGGCTGTGCTCTGAAGCTAACATATTACCCGAACTTTAGTTTATTGTATTCTTTTGTGGGCCTTTTCCCACCTGGATGTCTTTAGTCCCTGGATGCCCGTGTTGTAGGAAGTATTCTGAAGGCGATTAACCTTGAGACTCTACTTTATACCAATCAGAATGGCTAAGATCAAAAACACAGGTGACAGCACATGTTGGTGAGAATGAGGAGAAAGAGAACACTCTTCCATTGCTGGTGGGATTGAAAACTGGTACAACCACTCTGGAAATCAATCTGGAGGTTCCTCAAAAAAAAAAATGGAAATAGATCTACCTGAAGATCCAAAAATACAGCTCCGGGGCATATACCCAAAAGTTATCCCACCATGCCACAAGGGCATGTGCTCTACTATGTTCAAGGTGGTCTTATTTGTCATAGCCAGAAGATACAAGCAACCTAGATGTCTCAAAATGAAAGAATGGATACAGGAAATATGGTTCATTTATACAATGGAATACTATTCAGCTATTATGGATGAGGACTTGATGAATTTTGCTGGCAAATGGATGGCATTATAAAATATCATCCTGAGTGAGGTATTGCAGACCCAAAATGATGTGCATGGTATATACTCACTAATAAGTGGATATTAGCCAAAATTGTACAGAATACCCAGGATACAATCCACAGAACTCACGAAGGTTAACAAGCCAAATGCCTCAAGTGAGGTTGCTTCAGTCCCACTTGAGAGGGAGAAGAAAACAGAGGGCAGAGAAAGGCTGGGAACTGGGTAGAAGGGCAACGGAGAGGAGCAGGGTAAAAGGGGAATCTGATCAGGTATTGGAAGAGAGACCAGTAGTGAAGCCCTAAGGACCAACAGAATAAATAGAAATATAGAACCTTGGTGGGAGGTGGGAGGTGGGAGGTGGGAGGTGGGAGGTGGGAGGTGGGAGGTGGGTGGTGGGAGGTGGGAGGTGTGGGGTGGGGGGAGGTGGGAGGTGGGTGGTGGGAGGTGGGAGGTGGGGGAGGTGGGAGGTGGGAGGTGGGAGAGGTGGGAGGTGGGAGAGGTGGGAGAGGTGGAGGAGGTGGGGGAGGGTGGGGGAGGGGGGGAAGGTGGGAGGAGGTGGGAGGGGGGAGGTGGGGCAGGTGGGGGAGGTCAGGAGGTGGGGAGATGGGGAGGTGGAGAGGTGGGGAGGAAGTGGAGAGGTGGGGAGGTGGGGAGGTAGGTGGGGAGATGGGGAGGTGGAGAGGTGGGGAGGAAGTGGAGAGGTGGGGAGGTGGGGAGGTAGGTGGGGAGGTGGGGAAGTGGGGAGGTGGGGAGGTAGGGAGGTGGGAAGTTGGGGAGGTGGGAGGTGGGGGTGGGGAGGTGGTAGGTGGGAGGACCCTCTAGAGTGTACCAGAGACCTGGGAGGTAAAAGAATCTCAAGACTTAAAGCAAGGGATTTCCAAAAGTGGAGCATTTGATATATGCTAACACATTACTTTGACTTTCACATTAAAATATAGTTAAATAGAAATTGTAGAGCATAATTCAGAAATATGCTTGAGATTATTGCTACCCTGATAGGCCTATGGAATACTCAGATGGTTTTCATTTTATTTACTATTTTAGTGTTTATAAAAAGTTAATAATTCATAATGATGGTAAACTATTGTAAGTTCAAATAAGTTATACCTGTTATAATACACGCTGCCACTTTTAAAAACAATTTAAGATGTTACTAAATATATAGTTGGATGGTACAGAGTGTTTAATTTTATACATATCTCCACAGTGTATCGCATAGTATAAAACATCATTAGATATTTAAAACTACAAACCATAGAGTTATATTCATTCTCTGTAAATTGTCTAAAGGTATGTGATCTATTTATATATAATTTAGAACATTTTTTTCACTCTAATAACGCCTTGGATAATTGGACCTCATGAAGAATATATGGCACATATAATTGGTACCTTAATAAATAAATGTGTTCAAAAGAATGATATGTAAATTTTATCAAAAAATTGATTCATCCTCAAACGTTTTGACATTTGAGAGTCCCACAACATGCTAGGCATCACTTAAAGAACAAATAACTGACTTCCATAATTCTCCCAAGTAAGAATTGAGTATTAAGCCAGATAAATCTCTTCAGTATAGTTCATACTAGATGCTACTCCAATACTGTATCTACAAATGGAAGCCAGTTTGAAGTCTGACTACAACATGAAAATATCATATTATATGACCATACTTCACATTAAAGCACTCTGCATCTTGGCCCAAATGATTTATTTTTCTACACGGTTAGAGTATTTGTCCATGAAAGTAGCAAATTGTGTTTGTATAAGTTATTATTTTTAAGTATAAAATCCCAAGCCTCAAATTTGAAAAGTGGTATAATACTTGCTTCCAACAAACTAATATATCTTCAAAGGTAAATATTAAAAGGAAATTTACAACATAAAAGTCTTAGATTTCAGAGTCAAGAGACTGTAATCTGAAGAAACCAATGTATAATATAACGTAGATAAAAATGAATTTTGATGAGCTGTTTCTACCTGACAGATACAGAGCATTTAATCAGGATATCTAAATTACTAGTAGGTGTTTAGTTGGTATAAATCATTAGTCTGTTGTGTTGGTTCTTTATATTTTTATCAACTTGACAGGAAATAGACTTGTCTGGGAAGAAAGAACCCAAACAACCCGAGGAGAAATTGTCATTATCAGATTAGCCTAGAGGCAAGTACGTGAGACCTTTTCTTAATTGGTGATTGATGTTGCAGGGCCAATTCTACTATGGGCAGTGCCACTTCTGGCTTGCATAAGAAAACAAACTGAGCAAACTCACATAAACAACCCAGTGTTACACTTCCTGCCCAGAGCTCCATAATGATAAGTTATAAGCTACATGACAAAGTAAGCCATTTCCTTCCCCAGTTGCTTTTGGTCATGACTTTTTACCACAGAAACAGAAAGGAAACTAGGATATTTATATATGACAAGTTTTTAATGTATAAACTAATCTTTTTCATTAAAGTCACAAGCCTCATTATTGGAGAGTGGGACACAATACATGTTTTAAAACAAGTAAGTAAAAAAGGAAAGAAAGGAAGTGTATTTAAAGTACATCTTCTGAAATTAAAGAATATGGCATGCCATGGGCTCATAGGCCATGAGAGATTAAAAGGTCAATTTTTAAACAGGAATCCAGACAGACTAGGAACTTATAATCTCTTCTGTTGTTGTGGGAATGTGCCATGCTCTCTGCCATGATGATTATGTGTTTCAACTCTCTGAAACTGTAAGCCCAAAATAAATTCTGATGGTTCCAGACAGTGAAATGCAATCATAACTTTCTGCTATTTCATTACTTAAACAACAGCTATTTCGTCTTCAAAGCGTACTCTCCCAATTTTATGTCATCTACTGGTAGTTCACTAATTCCAATGAGTGCTGCTCATATGAACTTGGGTATGAGGCTATCCTTTAGAACATGGAAAACCTGCTCATTATTTAGAATACCCCCTACAACTGCTTCCAACTGCCACCTTTTCCTCCTAAGAGATGGAGCATGGAAAATACATCCCATATTTATGTCTATAATTCTGGCTGGTTCATCTTATATAAATATCTAGATAATCACAGTTGCTGTGAGTTCATGAGTACAATGCGCGTAATCACGTCCAGAAGACAGCATTTCACAGCATTCCTCATTTTCTGTCTCTTACATTGTTGTTCTGTCCTCCTTTTTGGTGTTGCTCCCTGAGACTTAGTGTGTGAAAGTTGACATTGTGGTCTCATTTGGGATTTTGCTTTCAATGTCATTCTCTGAACACTGGAAAATTGTTGATCTTTCCAACGATTGTTATCCACTTGAAATGAAGTTTTGTGACTAAGATTGAGAGCAATCTAGGTGTATAAACATAAACATAGAAGGTGATTTTACAACATCACCATGAGCAAAATTATAATAGGTTCTAACATGTGACCTATGAACTTCCCATCCATGAGTCTTCAACTACAATTTCAG
The DNA here is from genome assembly GCF_011762505.2 of Arvicanthis niloticus. Taxonomy (NCBI): domain Eukaryota; kingdom Metazoa; phylum Chordata; class Mammalia; order Rodentia; family Muridae; genus Arvicanthis; species Arvicanthis niloticus. Next base: position 106,128,024 of record NC_047679.1, read on the forward strand.
TACCAAATATTAAATTCCCTCATGTGAATCAGGTCACACATCCACTAACAAAGTAGGTTTTTACCTCATAATAGTTGTGCAACTATAGCAACAGTAGAAGTTCTTGACTGGACAGTCAGTGTTACAGCATGCTGTTTCCAGCACTGAGTGAGACCATGGGTGACTTTTATCTCCCCAAGCACCCTGTATAGCATATTCTGATAGTATAAAAGCTAGCCAGCCAGAACATAGTTTTCTAGTCACTTTGAGATGAAGTTTATGGTGTCTTTAGTCAAAGGGTGTGGTGCTGTAATCATTAGGATTTTACCATGAAGTCAAGGTGGGTAATGAAGAACAGTCAACAAGTTGTGTTATTTTGAAAACTGTTGAGGCCTTCAAGGCCAGTACTTCAAGGTGAGTTGTCTTACTCTTACTCTTACCACTGTGGTTTTTAATCTAGTAATCCACATCTTTGGGGAGTAAAATTATTGATGCATGCCGGGTAATTTTGTTTAAACTCTTTTTCAAGTTACATTTTGTAATCATCTAAGATGTGAGTTCTCAGAGTATTTTTTATACATCCATAATTCTTTTAAACTAACACACTATTCTCTCTTATTTCTCATACCCTTGACTCCCTTATTAATCTTTGAATGACCTTATGCATCCTTTTACTTTCATATCCCATGAATTTATTCTTCATCCAATTGGTTTTAATTGGTTTATGGGACTGTAGACTTTGATACAGGTTTCATCAATCATTTCTTTATCTCTCCCTAACACTGAATTTAGTTGACATTTGTTTGCTCATGTCTGCATATCCATTTTCAATCCCCCAAATCTAATACTTTAATTTTTTCTAGATTTTACTCTTCATATTGACTCAATGTACCTTCCTAAAAAGCCCTTCTCAGCTTTTACAGAGAAGAACCATAACTAGGTATCTGTAAAGAATAAATGAATGATTGAACAGGAAATGTGATGAAATATCAATATTTCAAAGATAGCAAGAAACTGACAAATGTGAGTGATATTAATAATGGAAAAGCTGTCAATAGCTCATTAACAACCTAGGAGATTGGAATTTAAAATAAGAAATACTGTTTCATATACTCTAAAATGGCAAATTTCTTATATAGAAGTTATTCTAACATTAACTACTGCCAATTATGTGAAAGAAAGGATACTCTCTTATGTTATTGTGAGTTTAATTATTTCAATCTATTGTGAAAAAAATTAGGATTGCATCATGAACCTAAAATCTGAAATATCCTATGATGATAAGATCATTTATCTAGTTGTTTTCACTAAAGGACAGATTCATGTTTGTATATCAATCATATACAAATAGAAAAATAGGAATCTTCCTCAATGAATTTACAACAAAATAATGTTTTTCAACAAAATGAAGTATTATTTTAATGTATTTTTAAAAAAGAGTACAAAACACTGAAAACAAAACTGTACACTTAATATCAATATGTCTGTAACATAAAATTTGATCAGGAAATCCTACTCACATGGTATTTTCATTTATATTATATATTTTAAAGTAGAGAAAACTCTGGTGTAAAGCAATATTTAGGTATATCTATCTATCTATCTATCTATCTATCTATCTATCTATAGTTTGAATATACCTGGCCTAGAGGGTGGCATTATTAGAAACTGTGGCCTTATTGGAATAGGTGTGGCCATGTTGGAGGAAGTGTGTCATTGTAAGGCTGGGCTTTAAGACTTACTTCCTAGCTTCCCAGAAGTCAGTCTTTTTATGTCTGCCTTTGGATGAAGATGCAGAATTCTCAGCTTCTCCTGAACTATGCATGTCCAGGGGTGCCAAGCATCCATCTCCATGGTAATAGATTGAACCTCTCTGAATATATAAGCCATCTCCTGTTAAATGCTGTCCTGTATTAGAGTTGCCTTGGTCATAGTATCTGTTCACAGCTGAAAAACCCAAATAAAGACAATATAGATGGATTAAAAAAAGAAATTAGTGGAAATTGGTACTTTGTTTTTTAGACAATGATATAATAGATTGTGTAGACTGAAGGACTTTATAGGTAGAATAAAAAAGGAGCCTAAAATGGAATTCATAAATAGCAAATACTTGAATATATAAGATTTATTGGAAATTTGTAAAAGGGGGTGGAGATTTTGGAAAGCAGGAGACTCATGAGATAAGAGATAAGGCCAACTTTCAAGTATAAATCATATGTTTTGGTATGAATGTACATGATTATGAGGACTTGTGGGCATATTGGAAAAGACAGAATTATGAGAGGAAATATGTCATTGTGTATAACACTAAAGATGGGGCTTTGAGATTTCATAAAACTCTCAAGTCTGGGCAGTGGTATCCATCTGATTCTCCTAGTGGCCTGTGGGAGAGAGTCTCCTGACAGCCATTGGGTCAAGATTTAGAAATCTTGGCTTGTCTAGCACCATGTCTTCATGCATGGTGCCACAAACATCCTGCCCAGGTGATAATAGAAAGAAGCTAACAGATAACAGAAAAGGCAAAATTCCACATAGATAAGCTTACTATTTATTCATTTGCAGTGAACCAAGAGCTATATCACATTAAGCATTATTACGGCCAGGTTATTGATTTTGTTTGGACAAAAGGAAATACAATTGTGTGTCAAATTGACAAGATATGGATTGTGGTGACTATTCTCAGTGGTCAACTTAAATATAGCAGCATGACCTACAATCCATAAATGAAGGATATATCTGTGATTAAGGTCTGGAAAACACTGGGTTTTGATACAAATCATAAAGGATTAGGACACAAGGGTTTGATGCATGTCTAAAATATAGTGACCATAAAAAGCTTAGATTCAGGAATACTAGTGCCTATATGTGATACCAGAAGGAGAAAAGCACAGATTTCTGAGTTCTAATTCATCCTGGTTCAAAATAAGTTGCAGGTAAACAAAAGCTTAGGTCCAAGAGTGGTTGTATAAGTCTATGAGTTCCAGGGCATGCAATGGAATTGATTGTATATGCTTATGCTATGAAAAGTGGGGAATAATCAGATTTGTGCCCATATTGTGGAAGATGCAACATTCTGACAGGAAGTATGTCACTGCATGTCACAATGGATGTGAGGCTTTAAGGTTTCTTGAAATTCTGAAGTCTAGGCAGTGTGATCTAGATGATCTTCCTGGCTGGCTGTGGAAGAGAGTCTCTTGCTTGCCTATGGATCAAGATGTAGTAACTTTAGTTCCTCCAGCACCATGTCTTCCTTCACGCTGCCAGGATGTTATTAGAAGGAAGCACTAAAACTGAAAGCCAGCCCTGATTAAATATCTTCCTATAGAAGAGTTGTCTTAGTGATGGGGTCTCTAAACTGCAATGAAACTTGAACTTTGACACAAGTTGGTACCAGTGACTGAAGTAATGTTGGCATACGTCTGACCATGGTTTTCATTGGTGAAATGTAGATTTATGGACTTTGGTAAGCAGTGGGTGGTTTACATGGAGCTTTATGAGCCAAAATAGTAGAAGCCTGTCAGATAGTGATGCTGAGAGTGTCTTTAACTGTGAAGGCCTGGTTCAAGGGACTTCAGAGGAAAAGAATCTTAGTATGTGGCATGGAAACCATTCTTGTGGTATTTTGGTGACGCATATTGATGTTTTTTGCCCTTGTCTGAGGAGTCTTCCTGATTTGAAGGTAAAGAGATTTAGAATAGTCACAGTGACAAAGGAGGTCCCAAAACCACCTAGTTTCAACTTTGTCCAGTGGTTCAGTCTGATGGGGCAGGTTTATTCCAGTGAACCAAACTGAATAAGGAAAAATACAAAATGTATGGTTCAAAGATCAAATGGAAACCAGGAAGTGGAAGCAGGCTAAAACTTGTGTTTTAGGATATTAAATGGAATTAAGGGGGTCATGAACTTGGGGCAAGATGCCACCTAGATAAGTTTATTCTTTATGCTTTTGCAGGGAAACAAGGGAAAGTTACATCATATTAGGTATTATAATGACCAGTTATTAATGTCATTTGGCTATAAGAAGACATGATTGTTTGTCAAATTTACAGGCAATGGATTGTGGTGGCTGTTCTTAGTGGTCAACTTGATTGTACCTGGAATGAACTAAAACCAGAAATGGAGGGCATACATGTGATCCAGGTCTTGAGGCTGGAAAAAACAGGGTTGTGATCCAAATCATGAAGGAGGAGGACACAAGAATTTGATCCAGGTCTAGAAGCATTGTTGCAAAAAAGAAAAAGAAAACAAAAGAAAAGAAAGAAAGAAAGAAAAAGAAGGAAAGAAAGAAAGAAAGAAGGAAAGAAAGAAGGAAAGAAAAGAAAAGAAAGAAAAAAGCTCAGGTTCAGGCATGGTGGTATACATCTTTAATCCCAGGAGACAAAGGCAAACAGACTTCTGAGTATCAGCCCATCCTGGTACAGAGTAAGTTCGAGAAAAACAGAAGCGTAAGTCCAGATATGTGATATAAAACTTTATCCCAGCACTCAGGTGTGAAAGCCATGCAGATCTGAGCTCAAGTTTACCCTGTGGAGCTAGTTAAATGACAGCCAACCTCACCAAGTAGTTTCCTTTCACTGGTTTCCTCATTGAAAATAGGACACTTTTGTAAATGTAATTAAACTAGGGGGCTTTTTTTTTTCCTGGAGAGGGGATACTTTTGACATCAACCCCTATGCAGTCAGGCTTGTCCCTCAGGGAACCCAGAAACATATATGCCTCACTGGACAATGACAGGAGGTCCAAAGCCATTACAAGGTCCCCTTTAATTACTGGAGGTCAGGCCTCTATCCTCACCTTGGCAAGATTTGAATCACCACAGTCCTTCTATACTAGGAGAAGGGTGATATCAGGGGCAGCCCTGCTTATACACTGAAGGCCTAAAATCAGCCATAAGCCTAAAATCAGCAATAGGCCTGACATACATGCCTGCTAACACAAAGTCTTGGGTCCCTGTGGAAAAACATTGAAACAGATGGCTATAAGCTATTGTAAGCAAGCAGCTTTGGTGGAATTTACCAGCCTGAGTAGTCATAGACCTTGTAAATAGGCAGCCTTGGTGGATACTACCAACTTAGATAAGGACAAGTGAATCATAGGCAGAGTCATAGTGATCTGACCCCTGAACCTTTACCCAGCTGATACCCTGTTCTGAAAGATATCTGTACTGCCCCTGAACACCTAAGCTCCTGTATCATCCCCTTCCCCACATCCTGCCTTTTTGTGCTTATAACCCTTGTGTTATAAAGTAAAAATTATGATTTGATAATAATAATAATAAAGAATAGAAGCCATACTTAGGCCCAAAAAACAATACTCAGGACCGGGGAGATGACTCAGTGGTTAACAGCACTAGCTGCTCTTCCAGAGGACCTGGGCTCCACTCCCCTGCACCCCCATGGCAGCTCACAACTGTCTTACTCTGGTTCCAGTGAATTAGATACTTTCTTCTAGTCTCCTTGTGTACCAAGCACTCACTTGGGCCATAGACACATATGCAACCAAAATGTTCATGTCAATATTATTTTTTTAAATAAAAAACAAATATTCATAAAAAGAACCTAGGGGGCTATGTTTTGGGCCCAGTATCGAATAGAACTTGGCAGCATTGGGCATACCTCTATGGCTTTAGAATGAAGAATAGAACAGGGTAATGTTTCAACACATTCTGCTTAGCTAGATCTAAGGTAACTAAGAAGAGACTATCATCACTGAGGGCGAAACCTTCTGGGAAGTACTACCTGTGAGCATAAAGAAGCTGCATTCTAGAGAAAGACCTCCTACCTCCAGACAGAGAATGTGTAAGACTCTGCCAGGAGATAATGACTTTAAAGGAATGATAGGGTAATGGAGAGCAGTTGAGGTTTGCCAGTGTGAGGGGTCAGGAAAGAGCACTGGAGAAGTTGCTGCCTCATTAGCAGTTAAAGACTCAGGACTGAAGGGTATTGGAAATGAACTTGAGGCTCCAGACATTGATGAGATCCTATGAGCACCTATTGATGGAAGCTCTGCCTAGTTACAGCAAAAGACCCCAGTGTATTTGAGATGCTAATACCATGGGATGCCTGCTCAGAAGAGGAGCAGCAATGGAGTGAAGGTGCCAAAGCCTAGAGTGATACAGAGTGCAGAGATTGAGGAGTGCTGTAAACCTCTCTAAAGTATTTAAATGATAATGTGTGAACCCCATGGGATACCTGCTAAGTTATCAAGAAATGAAACCAGCACTAGTGAAAGAAGTATATTATTATCTAAAATGGTGAAGTGAGTTAGATATTATAAATGTAATTGTTGAATTTCATGTTTCCCAGTATAATTTTGGTCTTGATTTCTTCCAGTATTTCCTCACTCTGATGTTTTGTAATGGTACTATATATTCTGTGAGTTTGGGAGTATGTGATCTACTACTCAACTTTGATTTTATAAGGGATTACAGTTAAGAGAATACATGAATCCTAAAAGAGACTTTGGAATTTTAATCACTGTTGAGGCTGTGCTTGACTATGGGGGCAATTGGAGTTATATTTAGTGTATTTTTTGTAATGATATACCTAGGTCTAGCTCCCATATACTCATGTGTTTGTATAAGACTATGGGTTCCAGGAAATCTAATGGAATTGATTGAATGTGTTTATGCCATGGGAAGTGAGGAATAATCAGACATGTGCGTACATTGGGGAAGGTATAGGTTTCTTACAGGAAATATGTCACTGTATGTCACAATGTAGGTAGGGCTTTAAGGTTTCTTGAAATTCTGAAGTCTGGGGAGTATGAATTAGATGATCTTCCTGGCTGGATTTGGAATAGAGTCCCCTCTTGCCTTTGGGTCAAGATGTAGTACCTTTAGTTCCTCCAGCGCAATGTCTTTCTGCATGCTGCCAGGATGTTATTAGAAGGAAGCACTAAAACTGTAAGCCAGCCCTGATTAAAGGTCTTCCTATAGAAGAGTTGTCTTAGTGATGGGGTCTCTAAACTACAATGGAACCTTAACTTTGACACAATTTTGTACCAGTGACTTAGATAATGTTGGCATAGGTCTTACCATGAGTTTGATTGGTGGATTGTAGATTTGGGGACTTTGGTAAGCAGTAGGAATCCTTCCTACTACATGGGGCTTAATTGGCCGAACTGTGGAGGCCTGGTTCATGGGACTTCAGAGAAACAGAATTTTAGTATTGGCTTAGAAACCATTCTCATGATATTTTGGTAAAGCATGTTGCTTCTTTTTGTGCGTGTCTGATGAGTCTGCCTGAGTCTAAGGTAAAAAGATTTAGAACAGTTACATTAACAAAGTAGGTTTCAAAGAGCCAACTAGTTTTTACTTGGTCCATTGGTTCAGACTTATGGGTCAAGTTTTAATCAAGTGAATCAAACTGAGAGAGAAAAAATTCAAAATGTATGGTTCAAAATATGGTTCAACTCACAGACCACATGAAGCTCATGAGGAAGGAAGACCAGGAGTGAATGCCTCAGTTCTACTTAGAATGAGTAACAAAAATGCTCAAGGGAGCAAATATGGAAACAAAACGTGGGGCAGAAACTGAAGGAGGGGCCATCAGGAGACTATTCCACCTGGGTAATCATCCCATGTACAGCCACCTAAGCTAAACACTGTTGTGGATGGCTGGAAGTGCATAATGTGAGGAACATGATATAGGTGTCTCCTTAGAGGTCTGCCAAAGACTAACACTCAGAGGACGATGCTCACAATTAACCACTGTTATAATCATGGGTTCCCCAATGGAGAACTTAGAGAGAGGACTGAAAGAGCAGAAAGGGTTTGTGACCCCAGGAGGAAAGCAACAATACAAAACAACCAAAGCCCCCCCCCCCAGGGTCTAAACCACTAGCCTGGGAACACATAGGGAGGGACCCAAGACTCCAACAGTATATGTAGGGGAGGATGGCCTTGTCGGGCATAGGTTGAAGAGGAGTTTCTTGGTCCCATAAAAAATAAACACAGAGTGGGGGCGAATGTGAGGGTGGGGAGGGGATAGTGGGGGGGTAGGTGCAGTCACTGCCTCATAGAAGCATGAGGAGGGGGATGGGATAGGAGGTTTCTGGGTGGTGGGAGGAAGTGGGGTAAGGGGATAAAATCTGAAATGTAAATATTACAACCAATTTTTAAAAGGGAAAAAAAAGAAAAATTGTTAGAACCAACATTTTTTAAAAATGTCAGCCCCCTAGGAAAAAAAATTTTTTTTCTTGATACTAAAACTTGTTCTGAGAATTGTATATTGCAGAATACACAGCCTTGGTGTATCTACTCATCAAGCATACTGAGCAGACCTGCCCAAACCTCCAATGTCCTGGAATTCCATCTGGATGCAGTGAAGACACAGAGTCAGAGGCTTATCTACTTACTCTTCCTCCCACCCCCTACTAATATCTCAACACCCGTAATCACTTTGAAGAAGTTAAAGAAGAGTCAGCGCCCCTATTCCCTGGGCTTGGGGACTAATGTGGTTAATAGTGGTCTGTCTTTCTAGGGAAAAGTAATGGTTTTGTTGGAACAGGGAGGATTAGCTAGGACTTATTGTATAGCCATAACCTATTGGTAGAAATCTGTATAATTATTATCAAGATGAAGTTATAATTTCTTAAATGGTACAAAATTTACTTTGATTTCAAATTTAAGGTTTTCATTGGTACAAGCTTCTTATTAATATAAAAGTGAGATGAATATTGATACTCTCATGGGCAATGTGCCTGTATAACACACTTAGGAATACAAGGCCTAGACCCAGTCCTTCTTTAACTTTTTTAACTGATTTGGGACGGTTAACCTATGAGTTAAGGGACTATAGAAAATTCATGGCTTTGAGTTTATTGTTAGGAAGTTTCCCATATTTTATTTAGAAATAGCTGAGAGGAGTTCACAGACAACAGTCCAGGTTACCTTACATGGATAGTTGGTTTTCAAAACATCAGAAGTCTATAGAATTGATGTTACAAATATTTATATATTAATGTTCATTTTGATTAGAGACCTGTCTGCTCCTGACAGCTTCCTGTTGTGGATTCTAAGAAGAAACTGAGCATCTTTGGAGTTACTCCAGTTGTGTGGTGACAGCCACTAGGCAAGAATTGCCTCTTCCATCTACAGACAAATTACTGTCCAGAAAAGGACACACATGCAGAAGAGTTGACTGATTATATCTGCCTAGACAGAGTAATCAGCCCTTAATAATCCTGCATCACTAAGGTCTGTCAGATGACTCTGGGCCAGAAGGCTGAAGATTTGATGCTCCAACGTTCGGTAGTATAGGGGCTTTTCAGGTGTTCAGTGGTCTCTATAAATTGGCTAAGTTTTAGAAGCTATGTTTAGTGCTTCCCATAACTTCAGTTAACTCAGTCATTCTGGATTTCTGATGGGGTTGAAGACCTATAGTCTCATAGCCAACCCTGGCTATTTACTTTGAGAGAAAAGATCTGAGTAGATGGTTTTCAGCTGACATTCATTCTAAAGCCAAAAAAAAAAAAAAAAAAAAAAGCCAGGATCAAAAGTAAGTGTTTTAGTTAGGAGAGATGACAGAGGTTCTGGTTAGTCAACAGAATGATGGACTAGGTATTAGGACTATCTTGTACCTCACTGGTACAATTAGGAATAAGTATGCTCTAATTGTATTTTGACAATTATTTTACTTTAACAGGAAGAGTGATATGACGGAGGATCTAAGTGGGAAGGAGTACTGAGAGGAAGAGATGGAGTAAAGAAAGAAGATGAAGGAGAGGAGAAGCTAGGTGATGAGAGAGAGAAAGAGAGAGGGGGCATGGAGGCAGATGTTCACATGTCTCCACTAGTCAAAGATAATTTTTATATCTAGGTTGGGTATTGGGTTACACTTCTGATTGAACATTACCAAACTTATAAATCCTTTGATTAACATTTAAAAAAATTATAAAAGCAAAAAGGAAAGGGGGGCATGGGACAGGGGTTTTCTAGGGAGGGGAAATGGGGAAAGGGGATGGCATCTGAAATGTAAATAAAATATAAAATAAAAAAAAGAAAAAAATTGATGTGAATTAAGAGTACACAGTTGGGACTGGAGAGATAACACATTGGCTAAGAGCACTTTCTCTTATAGAGGACCTGGATGTGATTCCCAGTATTTCTGTAGCTGCTCACAACAGTTTTTAACTTTGGTTCCTAAGAATCCCATGTCTTTTCTGCTCTTCACTGGCACTTATAGTAACGCAGATACACATCTATGCATAAATAAATGAGAAAATTATTCTTCTTGAAAAAAAAAAAAAACAAAATAAGTGGGTAACCAGGAGTTAGAATGAAGGTAAATCCTGTGTTCCAGGATATTAAGTGGACTTAAGGGAGTGGTGACCTTTTAGCAAGATCCCACCCAGGTAAGCTTATACTTTATGCTTTTGCAGGGAACCAAGGGAAAGTTACATCATATCAGGCATTATTATGACGTGGTTATTGTACTCATTTGTATATAAGGTGTCCTGATTCTGTGTGAAGTTTACAATGGACGAATTGTGATGGTTATTTTCAGTGGCTATCTTGATTATATCTGGATTGAACTACAGTCCAGACTGGAGGGCATGCCTGTGATCCAGATCTTGAGGCTGGAATACACAGGGGTTTGATCCAAATCATACACTGAAAAGACATAAGCTTCTGATTCAGATCTAGAAGCATAGTTGCCATGAAAAGCTTAGGTTCAGATTTGGTGGTACCTATCTTTAATCCTAGGAATCAAATGCAAGCTTATTTCTGAGTTCTATGACCCTGTGGTACAGAGCTGTTTCCAGGTAAACAGAAGGTTAAATCCAGGCATGTTGGCATACAATTTTAATCCTAGCACCTTGGTGTGAAAACCATGCAGATTTCTGAGTTTAAGTCAATTTACTGAAGTATTTCCATGATATCCAAACACAGGAAGTGAGTAAACTCATTAAAAACAGTAAGCTTGTTTTAAATGTAAATGAACTAGCCTGGTAAGTTCCAGCCTCAGCAACCAATAGAACTTGGCAGCTTCAGGCATGTCACTATGCCTTTAGAACCAAGAATAGAATAGTTTAATGTGACAACTGATGCTGTTTAGCTAGAACTAAGAAATTGCCAGTGACTGAGAAGTGTCTAGCATCACTGAGGTGAATTTTTTGGGGAAGCATTTTCAGAGAGCACATTTAGCTGTTTTCTAAAGAAAGACCTCCTGCTTGCATCCAGGTAATATATAAGGATCTTCCAGGTAGTACTGGTTTTAATGGAATGAACCAGTCATGGAGAACAATTGATACTTTTCAGTGTGAGAGAGCAGAGAAGATCATTGGAAAAGGTATAACCCCAGTGGCAGTTGACATCCTACACTTAAGGGGTTATTCAATGAAATTGAGACTTGCCACCTTTAAGACAGCATATGATAAGGTCTTGGTAAATGCTCTGCCTAGCTGTACCTGATGACCGAAATATATTGGAGATGGCAGTACCATAGGATGACAACCAATAATAGCAGCAACATTGGAGTGGAGTTAGCCAGTGTCTAGAATGATACAGAGGGCAGAGCTGTAGGGGAGTGACCTATGCCCTTTGGCAGAGCCAGAAGATCATGTGGGAACCCCTATGGAATACCTACTGAGATAAAACTGCTAACAGAGAGTAGAAGCCGCCCATGAAAAAGAAGTGTGGCCTAGTTTATAAATCTGAAATGAGTTGGACACTAAAAGTGTAGATGCAGAGTTTGAAGTTTGCCCATCTTGTTTATAGTCTTGATTAGGTCCAATAGTTTTTTAATGTTATTTTGTAATGTTCCTGCATATCATGTGATGTTGGGAATATGTGATCTACCATTCAACTTTAATTTTATAAGGGATTACAGTTAAGTTAATGCATGAAACTTAGTAGAGACTTGAGACTTTTAAACATTGTTCAGGCTGTGCTCTACTATGGGGACGTTTAGAGTTGTACATAATGTATTACTTATTATGCTATGGCAAGTTATTGCTCACATAAACTCATGTCTTTGTATAAGCCTATGGGTACCAGGGTGTGGAATGTTTAAATATGTTTGGACCATGCAAAGTTGGCAATAATTGGACATATGGAGGAGGTGTAGCCATGTTAAAAGATGTTTGTCACTGTGTGTTACGATGGAGACAGGGCTTTATGGTATCATGAAACTCACACCTCTGGCCTGCATAATTCAGAGCATACTTCTGTCTCCCAGCAGTGCACATCCTCCTGGCTGCATTTAGATCAAGGTGCAGATCTCTCATTATCCTCTAGCACCATGTCTTGCTGCACGCTGCCATTCTTTCTGCCATGCTGAAAATAGAACTCTAAAACTGTATGCCAGCTCCAATTAAATGTCTTCCCTTATAAGCGTTGCCTTGGTCATGATGTCACTTTATAGCAATGAGCCTCTATGTAAGGCACGTATTAAGTATGGTTGTACAATAACTTGTAAAGCAAATATTGAACAACATATTTTATCCCACCATTGATTTAATAGTCAGATATTTTACTATTCTGTGTCTTTTTGTCATTGTGAAGTATCAGCCCCTTATGTGGGTATGTAATATAGTCTGACAGGTGAAGAAGTCCACCATTGGATCAGACAGACTAGAGAGGCAGGCTCTGGCATGGCAATTTATTAGTATCCAGTAAATGATGGAAGGGATGCCACCTGATATAGAGTATGTGATGTAATACTAATTTCCTAAAATAATTATATTCTATTTTAATATGTCTTTTGGATATTAGTTTATAATAGCTAATGGAATTTATTTTTTTAAAGTAGGACTCCTAGGCAATTCTTTAGCATTTTGAACCTACAACCACACCTTTACTAAGCCAGAATAATTTCTTCTGTTTAAAGCTTAACTTAAACCAATAAGAAACCATATGTCTTAGGGTTATTATTGCTGTAATGAAATACCTTGCCCAAAAGGCAAGTTGGAGAGAAAAGGGTTTATTCAGCTTGTACTTACACATTACTGTTCATCACCAAATGATGTTAGGACAGGAACTAACACAGGGCAGGAAATGATGCAGAGGCAATAGAGGGGTGCTACTTACTGGATTGATTTTCTTTGCTTGCTCAGCATGCCTTCTTATAGAACCCAGGACCATCAGGCCAGGGATGGCACTACTCATTATGAGCTAGGCCCTCGCTGCTTGGTCACTAATTGAGGAAATGACTTACAGCTGGATCTCATGGAAGCGTCTCCTTTCTCTTGGATAACTCAGCTTGTGTTAACACAACACAAGCCTGTAAATACAAACTTTAGGATTTATTTAAGTGCCATAACTAACACTTAACTTAGCCGGGCAGTGGTGGCGCACACCTTTAATCCCAGCACTTGGGAGGCAGAGGCAGGCGGATTTCTGAGTTCGAGGTCAGCCTGGTCTACAGAGTGAGTTCCAGGACAGCCAGGGCTATACAGACAAACCCTGTCTCGAAATACAAAAAAACAAACAAAAAAACAAACAAACAAAAAAAAAACAAAAAAAAAAACCCTAACACTTAACTTTTCTTCATCCCATTTGGTAGTTCCTTCTTCTATTGTTTATATTTTTACTAGTCTCAATTATTTTCTTGGTGGTTTAATGCTTAGTAGTACATAATGTTCTTCCTACTTGAGACGTAACATAGTATAATAATGTATCATTCTAGGTTATCTTGAAGACCATAGCCAATAAAACATATAAGTATTTATTATAAAATGTATTGTCTAGAATAGCTAACAACTAGGTAGTTCCAAAAGAATCCCATAGTGACTTAGTTCGTGAAGGATAGTCAGCATTCCTAATCTGGAGGATATCTAGAGGATTACAGGTCTTCAATACATGTTGAACCCTTAAGTATGTGGACTCTGATGCTCTCCAATGACAACAGCATCAGATAGACATACTCACCTTTAAAATAAGTAAAGCCTGGCATGCAAACAGCACTGCGTATCCTCACATTTCCTCAGATTTGTCCTGCTATCAAAGAGCACTTCATTAGTGATGTCTTGAAATGTATTCACAGACCCACCCAAAGGCATAGGTTCAGATTATTCTAGATAGTATCAAACTTAAATATAAAGATTATCCATAATAGAACATTGAAATATGCCTTGCTGTCCTTGCCACTTTAGCTGGCGTAGCCCTAAATTATTGTGTCCCAAGAATGTCTCATTTGTGCTTGTGTAGTATGCTGTGTTCTGTCTTTGTTAGTCATAGAGCTAGGATCTCAAGTCTTGAGCAAGCAACAAAGTATTTAAGTTTAATGTGATTCGTACTTTCTACCTTGGCCTACATATCCTTATTATAGGAAACAAGGTGTCTAAAAACATTATAGGTGTCACTGTGGAGCGTCTCTAATTTCCACTAGATTGAGAGTCTATTATTAAGAAATACACAATCTTATAGTGACCACTGTATACTCTGTACTCTTTTGAGAGGACTTTTACTATATAAACTTACCTAGTATTACCCTGCATCAGGGAGTGTTGGGAGCCGACTTTTAGCAGAAAGCAGCTATCAGCTTTACAGCCATCTCAAGCCATATACCCTGAAGTGAGACTTGTTTTTCAACAGCCTACAACAGCTGAAGCACACTCTGATATCCCACATATTTTGTTTTGCTGTTTACTGCCCCCAGCTGCAAGGCACACGTGGTATCCATGCCTGCAAGGCATTTGGTTCATGTGCTATCCACGCTATCCACGCCTGTAAGGCTTACATCATATCAACACCTGCAAGGCATGTGGTATTCACACTTCTACAAGGCACGTGGCAAAAGCATATAAATACCCCAGATTTTCCTTCAATAGAGAGACAATGGAGAGAATAAGGGAGACAATGAGAGAGACAATAAAGGAGAGAGAGAGACAATAAACGAGACTTGAGACTTGATCAGAACCTCTGTCTTATCTCCATTCTTCGAGTCGCTTGCCTCTCTCTCTCTCTCTCTCTCTCTCTCTCTCTCTCTCTCTCTCTCTCTCTCTCTCCTCTCTCGCTAGACCTGGACCTGTGGAACAGAGTGGGCCGTTACAGTTTGGCCACCCAACGTGGGACAGCTCAGGCGTTACATGGGAGTTTATTTGCACACTTTATAGAAGTGGTTCTCAACCTTTCTAATGCTGCTTCAACCCTTTAATCTTTAATACAGTTCTTTATACTGTGGTCACCACTAAAAAAACCCAAACAAACAAACAAAAAACCAAAAACAAACAAAAACAAAACCCATATTTTTGTTACATTATAATTGTAATTTTGAAAACCAGTTTTTCCTGGTAAAATGTTTGATCCAGGTTGAGAATCCTTGATAGTCAATTATATGCAAACCTTAAAAGGAAGCACTATGCTAATAGCCCAGTTTTGGTCCCTATCATTCTTGTTCTTATGATCTTGAAGAAAAAAGTTAGTGGAAGTTATGTGAGAATGTATTTATCTGACACATACAAATGCTAAGTGGTTGCTTAACAGCAATATTTTATAAATATTTCAAATAATGTATAGAAATTACCTTATATTTACATATTATAGTTGCTTAATTTCCTTCCTTCCCCTTTCTGCCTTTACTCCCTCTCAAGAATCCTCCCATTGTTTTCTTTCAAACTCATGGCTGCCTTTTTTTAATTGGTGTGTGTGTGTATGTGTGTGTGCGTGTGTGTGCGCGCGCGTGTGTGTATGGTCATAAACATAGAAATACCTCCTACTCAGTACTTGAAATCTTACTTGTATGTATATAATTTCAGGTCTGAGCATTTGGTACTGAATAGGTTATTGAGGAACACTTCTGATTATCTCTCCCAGTCTCAGCATTCTTAGTTGCCCCAAGTTCTTTGTCTAGGGTCAGGGCTTCATGAGAATTGCCCTCTCCATGAAAGCATGTCTATTTGTGTTGTTCTGATTTATGCCTTGTTTAGGAATCCTTGTTGTTGAGAGTTTGTAGATTTAGGCTCCCCAAAATGCAAGGAGACCTATCCTCATAGCAGACTTCCTATTCCTCTAGCTCTTAGAATCTTTCTCCTCCCTCTTCTATGACATGCCCTGGACCTCAGGTGCAGGAGTTGTATTTTATTTGTGGCTGAGTACAATACGGTCAGTTGTTCCCTGCATTTTGATTGTGGTTTTTCTGTAATTGTCTTTCTCTGTTATAAAAGGAAATTTATGTGGTGAGGGCTGAGGGCTACACTCACCTATGTGGATAAAGATAAATATTTAGAATGTAGTGACTAATTATGTTGATTTAGTGAAGAGGTGGTTGTAGGGCTCAGCCAACTGCCTGAGACTAGCAAGGTCATGGATCTTGAAGAACAACTTACAACCACTATTTTACTAAGCCAGCATGATTTTTGGTTCTTAAATCTTCACTTAAACCAGCAAGAAGCCATCAGCATGTTACAGAATTTTATATATTTTTCAATATTTCCTTCTCCAACAATAGTTGACTATCAATATAGTCTGGCTAAATGCTTTGGAAATGGAATTTTATTGAAACACGGCCATGTTCATTCATTTTGTACTTTCTATGGCTCCTTTCTACTAAAATAAAGAGTTGAACAGTTGTGGGCAATTACAGAGTCCACAAAAGAAATTACCCAGCCTGCCTTTGAGGGTTGCTTTTTTTTGTTGTTGTTTTTTTTTTTTTTTTTTTGACATAACCATCAATCATGTAGAAAGAGATTCTTAACTGAGATATTATCTGTATCAGGTTGGCCCATACCCATGTATATGCAGGATTGTTTTTATTGTTAATTAATGTGGTAAAGCCACAATAAACTCACTGGCTGTTGCATCATTTTATATATTGGTAGTCTGGAACTGCATAACTGTGTTGAGTATATAATGACATTTAAAGAAAAGAATCCATTTGTATACACTGGGTTAAAGTATCATAGTTATACAAATTAACTTACAATGTTAAGAAACTGGTATGGGGAATGCTCTCGTGCTAGGCACGATATGTTATCTCTTTAGATAAATGGATAAAACACAGATCTTAAAATTCTTTGCTTTTTGTACTATGTTGGGGGAAGAATGATGATCTTATAGTCTTTCATAGTACATTGATTTTATTAATTAAAAACATCGTGGGTTACTTTTAATATCAGATAAATATCTATAGTTTTAAAGAAACATTTTTTCCACTTAAATTTTTACATTTATCCAACAAGAATATTCTTATTAACTAGTTGATTCAACTTTTATTTTGCAAAAAGTTACTTCTCATTGTTGTAGACCGGAAAGTATCACAAACCCATCACTTCTGTAACTGTTGCTTCAGGTGTTAATTGCTATGTTGTCTATAGTAATTATTTTTTCATGCATTTAGTAGTTGTAAGATTCTTCCTGAAATTCATGAGGAAATCTTTGTATGCAGACTCATTATAATTTATAGCCGCCATTATTTAAATGGTATAATTCAAAATAGAACAATAAAATTAGCTGTAACTTACTATTCAATGATTTAAATAAAAATCTTAATACTTTTAGATTTACTTTTTCAATACAGGAAAACTTATTCTGAACTGTTGAAAATGTTAAGTATCCCTTATGTTTTTGGATTTTTGTTTTTAAATATGTATTGTATTTTTATTAATTATTTTACTTGTTCATTTATATACCAGTTGTTGCCCCCTTCCTGGTCTATACTACCAGAGTTCTTGGCCCCATTGCCCGTTCCTTTCACCTCTGAAAGGGTCCTCCTCTACTCATCTTCCTTTCCTGGTGTATCAGGTCTCTATAGGACTGGACATGCTCTTACACTGGGGCCATACATACCTTTTGTTTTTACTAATACATTAATGACATTTTATTTTCCGTTACTCTCAAGTGCCCTTCAATGATGTTTATTTTTTTTTGTACTTTTAAAAATTCAATTGTATATTCATTCAATGAGGTTGAATAGCCATGAACAAATGTGCTATAAGCATTTATGCTTCTTTTTCTTTTCTGGTAGACTGTAAACTTTCTTATAAAACATACAAACTAAGGCTGAGAATTTTTAATTATGCATATTATTTGTGCATAAATTTTCATTATATTTTTTCAAATTTCTTTTAAATGCTTTTATTTTTACTGCTAGCAGTGCAGCAGCCTTAAAGACAAACACCATGCTTATTTGTCAAAGGGGACTAAAAGAAGTGTTTATAAAGGTGGGTGTGGAAGGTATATATTACCATTATTTACAGATCCATAGCTTAGCAAGACAATTGTTTCAGTCCATTTAATCATTTCTTTTTTTCTATTGTAGAGTAATAAAAAGAACACTTCCTCCTGGTCCCACAGCAATAAGTGAATTTATAAATGCAGCAATCAGGAACACTATTTTTTTTAATTGACACAAACTGTAATTGTTATCACCATGTTGTCTGAGCCTCAAATTATAAAAGGTATTACTATGAAAAACAAAACTGTCCCATTCGAGATGAACCTCAGAATTAAGTTTCAAATTATCCTCCAACATACAATACTAAAAACTAAATCCAACAATGAAAAGGAGTAAAGTTAACGTTTACCCTAGAACAAAGTAGAAATAATAGAAGACATCCAAAATCATAAAAAATTGTAACTTTGGTCCAACTATATAATTTTATATTTAGTCAAAAATACAACTATACAATTAATATATTTACTACAAAATTATAGTATATCTTACACTTATTGCAATCCATGCCTTTTTAAACTTCTTGTATTTTCTGCATACAGGTAGTAAAACAAAAGTGATGTATACCACTTAAATTGTTGAAAAATTAAAAACAATCTGTCTTTTTTCTTTGGCTGTTTTTTTTTTTGTCTTTTATGTCAAAAATAGATTCTTATCTTATATAGTACATTGTAACTACAGTTTTCTGTCCATTCCTCTCTCTTCTCTACCTTCTCTCACCCCCAGTTCTACTCTCCTATTTCCTCTTCAGAAAGGCACAGGCCTCCTAGAGATGAAACTCATATAGGACAAAACAAGATACAATAAGATAAGGAAAATGAAGACCCTCATTTTATCTTGAATGAATAAGGGAACCCAATAGGAGGAAAAGTGTCAAGAATAGGAAAAGGAATTGAAGATACACTCACTCTCAACCTTAGGAGTCTCACAAAACACCAAGTGAAACATCATAACACATAAATAGGCAGAGGTCCTGATACAGACGGATGCAGGTCCTGTTCTTGCTATTTCTGTCTCTGAGATCCCATGTGAGCCCTTATTAGTGGATTTTGTGGGTCATATTCTGCTGGTGTCCAGCATTCCCTTTTCCATCTCCCTCTCCTGAGGGATTCCCTGATCTCCAAGGGTAGTAACCTGACAGAGCCCTCCAACATAGACTTTCTGCATAATGGCTGCTGGAGGAAGCCTCTCTTGATGACAACTGGACAAGGCACCTATCCATCAAAATAGCAGAATATGATTAGTGATTTTTTTTTTTTTTTATGAACGGGTTTCTCTTTGTAGCTTTGGCTGTCCTGGAACTTCTTCCGGAGACCAGGCTGATCTTGAATTAAGAGGTCTGCTTGCCTCTGCCCAATTTCTTTTTGACTTCTCTTCTCCTTTCCCCTCCCCTCCCCTCCCCTCCTCTCCCCTCCACTTCTATTCCCTTCTTTTCTATTGTATTTGTCCTTTTCATTTCCATTTCTCCTTTGTCTTTCTGTCTGTCTGTCTGTCTGTCTGTCTGGCTGGCTGGCTGGCTTATTCTTTCTTCTTTCTCTTTCTCCCTCACCTTCTCTACTACTCCCTCTTTCGTTTATTCCTTTCTTTATTCCCTCCTTTCTTTATTCTTTATTTATTCAGTCCTATAAGTTTGTGTTACCATTGGCTCAGCACATCTTTCACACAGGAAAGGTTTTAGGTGGTGGTTTTTGTGACTGAGATTGTGTTCAGCTTTCTCTTTCTGTAGCCTGCAGAGTACCTTCTCACACAAATGACACTAGAATGTAGGGTAAAAACTCCAAGCCCACTCATACTTGACTTCTCTATGTTCAATGAACCACACGGAAGATGCCTTTGATGATGGAGTCCACTGTCAGTTTTCAGAGAGTAACCTGTTGTCCTAGCATCAGCTCTGGTTGTTTAGGGATGTCCACTGGACCTTCTTGTCCATAATTTAATCAAATGTAAGACAGTCTTACTACTGGAAACATTGTCTGGCTACAAAAGATGGTCAGGTCAAACATCTTATGCTCTATCACTAGGATATCTCTCTAAGGTCACACTCTTAAGATTCCAGGATATTTTCAGTGCCCTAGGTTTCCACACTTTACCTCTTCCAATTTCAGCTGTCTCTTCCCCCACTGATCCCCAAATTCTATCCATGCTAACCTAATATCTACCTCTCCAGTTCCCACTTGTTCCCAAACTAGTTTGATTATTATTTACTTAAAACCTAACATCCACTTGAAAGTGATTGTATACAATGTATAAATATCTAGGTCTGGGTTACCTAACTCAGAATAATGTTTTCTAGTTCTACTTATTCACCTGTAAACTTCAAGATATCATTTTTTTAACCACTGAGTAATATTTCATGGTGTAAATATACCACATTTTTTTGGCCAGTCATCAGCTGAGTTCCAGTTCCTGGCTATTATGAATAAATTGACAATGAACATAGTTAAGCAAGTATCCTTGTGGTGCAATCAAGTGTCCTCTGGATATATACCCAAGAGCAATATATCTTGGTCATAAGTTAGATCAATTTCCAGTTTTCTGAGGTGTTGGGAGCTGACTTTTAGCAGAAAGCGGCTAGATTACCTTTGCAGCCATCTGGACCATATACCCTGATAAGAGATTTGGTTTTCAATAGCCTACAACAGCTGTAGCACACTCTGATATCCCACATATTTTTTGTTGTTGTTTACTGCCCCCAGCTGTAAGGCACACGTGGTAGCCAAGCCTGCAAGGTGCACAGTGCACATGCTATCCACACTACAGACTCCTGTAAGGATTACGTCATATCCACACCTGCAAGGCATGTGGTATCCACGCGCCTACAAGGCACTTCGCAAAAGCGTATAAATACCTCAGAATTCCCTTCAATAAAAGAGACGAGACTCAATAAAGAAGACTTGAGACTTGATCACACCCTGTCTTGTCTCCATTCTTCGCGTCACCTGCCCCAAGAGCCCCACTCTCTCTCTTGACCAGAGCACTTAGCCCCAAATCGTTGAGGAAGAGTAAAGGCCACAACACTGAGGAACCAGCATATTGTTTTCTATGGGTTTAAAAGTTTTCACTCCCACCAACTCTACATCCTCAACAGCATGAGCTTTCAATTGTGTTATTGATCTTAGCCATTCTTCCATATGTAAGAGGGAATTTTAGTATCGATTTGCATTTACCTGATGGCTAAGTATTGACAATTTCTTTAACTGTCTCTCACACAGTTGGGATTTCTCTACTGAGAATAATCCGTTTAGATTTGTAACTCAATTTATAACTTTATTATTTGTTTTTTAATATCTAGTTTCTTGAGTTCTTTACATACTTTGTATATTATATCTCTATGGCATGTAAAGCTGATAAAAATCTCTTCCCATTTTGTGGGTGTATCTTTGTTCTATTGATGGTGTCCTTTTAACTTTTAAAATAGCAGTAGAATGATTTGAATGTCATATTTAATTTTTGAGTTTTATAAACTATATGTTATAAAATATACTAATGTTATTTTCAAAACAAATGGCTTTATGTTAAGAAACATATTATTTAAGTGCATATTTTAATTATGTCATTTCCATATTTTTCATTTTATTTATACTAGATAACATTGTTTTTTCTTTATAGTGTTAAGAGATCATAATATATTGTAAAAATGTAAATCAGCAATAAAAGTAATCTGTTGTTTTGCTGATATCTTTTTGTGCTTTTCTTAACTTATTTTTTCATGTCTATTTTACTTTTTTATGTTCAAGTTTCTTTTATCTAATTTTCAGAATACATAGTTCCCTTTAATTTTAGTGTTTAAATATTTCAGCTTAATGTTAATATTCAATATAATTTATTATTTTAATTCTGATTTAATGATCATGATTTAATTGTTTTATAACTGTGTAGACAAAATCATATCTATCATTCCACAGAGGAATAGCAAAAATCTATTTTGAGCCAAATATCAGCGAGCATGACTTTAGGGAATGAATTTATGATTATCCTCAATGACAATTTCTACTTTACTTGAATATTTTTTCTATTCTTAAAAAATTTATATCTTCCTTGGGAATTTCATACATGCGTACAGCATTTTTTATTACATCTATCCTACAATATCACATTCTCTAACAAATGTCTTAGGTTTTTGTTTGTTTGTTTGTTTGCTTGTTTGCATTTTTAATTCTTCTCTCACATATTACATCCCAACTATAGTTTCACATGTTTCACTCCTCTCAGTCTCTCCCCACACCTCCTATCCTCAAGGTCAACTTCTTTTTTTCCATTCAAAATAATGGAAGCCTTGTAGCGATATCCCTGAGTATGGTCTAACAAGATTTAATGAGACTGGGCACAAACCCTCATATCACAACTAGACATGGTAACCAAGAAAAGAATTAGGGTCCCAGGTGCCAGTATAAATCAGAGACAACTAAGCTCCCAATTGTTTTGAATACCAAAGAACACCAAGCTACACAACATTTATAAGGTATAATCAGAGGACCTACCTCAGGCTCATACAAGTGTCCACATTTGTTTCTTCTCTGTGAACCCCTATCAGCTATGCTTAGTTGATTGTGTGGGCTGTGTTCTAGTTTCCTCATGCCCCCTAGCTTCTACAATCCTTCCTCTTCCACTTCTGCAGGGATTTGATGGCTCTTTCTAATGTTGGCTGTAGGTTTCTGCATTTCCTTCCTTTGGTTACTGGATGATGCTTTACTGATGACATTTGGACTAGGTACCAATCTACAAATATAAGCAGAATACCACTAGAAATCATTTTATTGACTCTTTTTGCTAGCCATATTTGATTCTATCCTTGGATTCTGAGCTACTTTGCCTCCGGTTCCTGGCCATCTAAACAGCATGGGTTTCCTCTTGTGTCATGGGCATTAAGTTGGACAACTCATTGGTTGGCCACACCCAAATGTCTGGGTCTCCATTACCTGAACATATTTTGTAGGCAGGACAGATTGTAGGCTGAAGGTTTTGTAACTGGGTTTATTTCCCATATTGCCTGCTATAAGCTTTGCCTGGTTATAGAAGATAACCTGTTCAGGCTCCATATCCACCATTACTAGCAGACTTTCTTAGGGTCATTTTTATAGATTCCAGAGAGTTTTGACTACACTTTCACCTCCCAAATCCCCCTCAAGTCACCACGCCCCAGTACTCTATCCCTCCATGTTGACTACACTTTCACCTTCCAAATCTGCCTCGAGTCACCACGTCCAGTACTCTATCCCTCCATGTTGCCCACTTGCTGCCTTATTCCTTGTATTTTCATTCCCACCTGCCTCAAATCCACCTACAAAAATCTATTTTATTTCCACTTCCCAGGAAGATCCATAAGTGCCCCCACTCTCTGAACCCTCCTTGTCTTACTTAGGCTCCCTTGGTTTGAGGACTGAAGCACAATTGTCCTTTAACAACAAATATACACTTATACGAGAGTACATACCATGTTTGTATTTCTGTATCTGGGCTATGTCACTCAGTATAATATTTAGTTCCATACATTTACCTGCAAATTTAAGGATGTCATTGTTTTTAACCACTAAGTACTTATTACATTGGGTAAATGTGCCACTTTTTTTTTTTTATCAATTCTTCAGTTGAGGGACATTTGGGTTGTTTACAGTTTCTGACTGTTATGAATAAAGATGCAATAAAGATGGTTGAGCAAGTGTTCCTGTGGTAGGATAGTAGAGACTTTGGGGCAAATGCTCAAAAGTGGTATAGCTGTGTCTTGAGGTTTAACAATTTACAATTTTCTGGGGAAGCATCATGTTGATTTTCGTAGTGGCTGGACTAGTTTGCACTTCACCTGCAGTGGACAGCCTTTCCTTGTTCCTGATTATGGTGACATTGATATGAAATTCTTTCCATTTAATTTGATTTTGGCTATTGGCTTCATGTAAATTGTCTTTATTACATTTAGGTATAGCTCTTCTATCTCATTTTTCCCAGACTTCAATCATGAAGGGTATTGGATCTTTTTCAAAGACTTTTTAGAATTTAATGAGACGGTCATGTATTTTTTTCATTCAGTTTGTTTATATGATTGATTGCATTTCTGATTTTTGTATGCTCACTCATCTCTGCATTTTGGAATGAGGCATACTTGACCATAATGCATGATGATGTTGATATGTATTTGGTTTGTGAGTATTTTATTATGAGTGTTTTTGCATTTATGTTAGTGAGAAAAATTGGTCTGTAATTCTCTTTCTTTGTTGAATCTCTGTGTGGTTTGGGTGTCAGGGTGACTGTAGCCTCATAAAATGAATTTGGAAATATTCTATCTGCTTGGATTTTGTGAATAGTTTTGAGTAGTATTGGTATTATCTCTTTTGTGAAAATCTGGTAAAAATCAGTACTAAAAACATCTCACTGGGGCTTTTATAGTTGTTACATTTTAATGACTGCTTCTACTGCCTTAGAGGATATAGGTCTATTTAAATTGTTTATCTGATCATTATTTAACTTTGGGAAGTGATATCTATCCATTAAATTGTTAATTTTTTAGAAATGGAATGATTTGATCAATCACGGACTTTAAAAGTGTGTTTTCATGATTCTCTGGATTTTCTTATTAGGTCTTTTTTGCCTCTGATTTTGTTAATTTGGATATTCTCTCTGTCTTTTAGTTAGTTTGGCTAAGGGCTTGTCTATTTTGTAATTTTTTTTCAAAAGAATGGTTTTTGGTTCTTCTGATTCTCTGTATTGTTCTCCTTGTATCTAATGTATTGATTTCAGGACTCAGTTTGATTATTTACTACTGTCATCTACTTCTCTAGGGTATCTTTGCCTCGTTTTGTTTTAGAGCCTTCAGGTGTGTTGCTAATTCCTACTCTGACACCTCTCCATTTTTTATGTAGCACTTAGTGCCATGAACTTTTCCTTTAGCATCACCTCCATTGTATTCCATAAATTTCATTATGTTGTGCATTCATTTTCATTGAATTATAATTTCTTTATTTCTGTCATAACCTAGCAGTCATTCAGTAGCAAGTCTGTTTACTTTCTCTGAGTTTGTAGGCTTTCTATTGTTTAAATTAACTTTTAATCTGTGGTGGCCTGATAGGATGCAGAGGATTATTTCAACTTTTTTGTATCTGTTGAGATTTAATTTGTGAATATGCAGTAAAATTTGAAGAATGTTCCATGAGGTGATGAGAAGATGTGGTATTCTTCTGTGGTTTGGTGAAATGTTCGGTAGATTTATGTTAGCTCTATCTGGTTCACTAATGTCTGTTCACTCCAGTATATCTCTGTTTTTGTCTGCATGACCTTTCCATTGTTGGGAATGGGGTATTAAAGTCTCCCACTATAAATGGGTGGGAGTCCATGTATAAATAAAACTTTTGTACAATTTGTTTCCTTTACAAATGTAGATGCCCTTGCATTTGGGACATAAATGCTAAGAAATTAAAGATCACCTTGTGTCTTCTCTTTGATAGATATGAAGTGTCCTTTCTTGTCTCTTGTATGTAGTTTTGGTTTGAAATCTTTTTTGTTGGATATTAGAATGGCTAAACCAGCTTGCTTCTTAGATCCATTTGCTTGTACATGTTAGATCAGGATATTGAGTGCTCATATCTTGAATTGAAAGCAAGAAGCAGGGAGAATAAACTGGAGGTAGTGAGATGATACTAACTCTGAGTTTCTGCCTGTGATGATATACTTCTTCCTTTCCCCAACCCCAGCCCTGCAAGCAGCACTAGCCATTTGAGACTAAGTGTTCAAATTCCAAATATTACAGGGGAATTTGTTATTTAAACCACATCAGCACCCCCTCCTTTCAACGTTCAGGTGTCACCATGGAGGAGACAGTGGGAAGATTGCAAGAACCCAAGGTAGTGAATGACTACAGAGAAAGTCTGTTTTCCAGCCACACGAAGACATTTCTACATGCGAAATGATAGTGGCTATAGCTATATGCACAAGACAAGTACAACACCAAGCCAGAAAAATCCTAAGATGTAGGGAAGAGATCTTTACAAAAATCCCACTGCAAAGTAAGAACTTTAACCACTTCCTTTTTTGTCATTATTGGGAGATGGAAAGTTTTATTTTTACAGATTTGGACCATGTACATAATAACAGCAGTAACTGCATATAGTGGTTAAAGTGAGAAATGTCTCCTAAAGGGTTAGGTATTTGAACACTTTATGTTCCCCCTCAAGTGCTGGTGTTTGAGAAGGTGTAGCAGGTTATGGCAATGCCGGAAGAAGTTACAGGATGCAGGCTTTAAGACTATGTAGCCTTGCTCATCTTCCAATTTAATTCCCATTTTTGTGCTTGTAAAAGATGACAATTCTTAGCTTCCTACTTCTTCTACTATTCCTGACACTTGTTGGCGTACAACTCTTCCATGAAAGAGTATTTTCCATCTGAAAGCATATGGCAATGTAAACTATTCCTTCTGTAAGATTCCTTGGCAATGGTATTTTATCATAGCAACTGGAAAGTAACTAATACAATAGACATCTTGAATTCATCAAAAAGAACACAGAAAATATGAAAGAAATAGTTAATAGTAGAGGATAGAGAAGGAATGAAGGAATTAGAAGAGATCAAATGGGGTATAAATTTTCCTTTTTTTTTAAACCTAAACACCCATCAGTTAAGAATAAGAAAACTAAGTAACTTTAGTCTGTAAAAGTTAGGTTTCTAATTGAGTTAAAAACCAGAGAGGACACATGTTTTATAGTACAAATTTGACCAAAGGAGGTCATAGGCCATAGATGAGAACCTATTATTATTTTTAACTAAATGGATATAGTATCAATCAATCCTCACATGAAAACATATCACACATATTTGGGTATTATTCAGTTGTGATAATAACATAATTCTATCATTTGAAACAAGATAGATATTATTAGAAAATATTTTGTAATTTGAAATAAAATGAGTAATTGCAAACATTGGATTTAACAGGTAAATTAAAAGCAAAAAAAATTAACTTAAACTATATATGTTCATTTACTTACAGCCTATATGGAGTATAGGTATTTATGTAGCTATATAATAGTGTGATTTTTTTTTACTTTTTCTGACATTGTTAGTTTATCTTGCCCTCTTCTCTCCTTCTGTACTTATCTCTCTCCCTAATTAGAACCTGACTATTCTATGTCCTCCTTCAGTTCACTTGTAACCTGCTCTTGCCTCATCTATTGCTTTGACTTCCAAGCCTGAAATGGTCCCTTTTTACTTTACTGGTTTTTGAAGTTAGACACTCATATCAGAAGATTTAGAGCTAGGAGCCTCTAATAAGAAAGAACATGCAACATTTCTGTTTTAGTGTCTAGATTAATTCATTCTGTACCATTTTTTAAAATTTTATTCATATACCTGCAAATTTCCTGACTTCATTTTTGTCATATATATATATATATATATATATATATATATATATGGACTACATATCCACATATCTAATCATCAGTTAAGACATTTATATTAGTTCTACTTCCTAGTTATTGTGACTATAGCAACAATGAATATTATTGAGAAATATTTACCAAAGAATGTTGAATGTTTAGGTATATAACA
Organism: Arvicanthis niloticus; assembly: GCF_011762505.2. Classification (NCBI taxonomy): domain Eukaryota; kingdom Metazoa; phylum Chordata; class Mammalia; order Rodentia; family Muridae; genus Arvicanthis; species Arvicanthis niloticus. The sequence continues at coordinate 106,155,653 of NC_047679.1, forward strand.
AGGAGTAATAAGATTCAGCATACCTAGAAACAAAAATTCCTTTTAATTTGCCTGAGTAGGAGCTAGATGTTTTAGTTTCTTTCCCTATTGCTGCAATAAAATGGTCTGACAGAAGCTACTTTTTTGTTTTTGAGAGAGAAAAGTTTTATTTGGCTCCCAACTTCAGGTTACTGTTTTTATGACAGAGAAATCACAGCAGTGGGAGCTTGATAAAATACATGACATTAAACACAGAGTCAAAAGCAGAGACCAATGCATTAATACATTTTCAGCTTGCTGTCTCCACTCTATGTAGTTCGGGCAAAGGTTCTCAACAGAATTCAAATGGGCTTTCCTGTATTACGTAACATAGTCAAGTTATTCCTCCACAATGTCTGAGATTATTTTTAATTTAGACTGAGATTATTCTTAATTTCTTCTTCATTTATTATAGGTGTGCTCAGTGCCTTCCTCCCTGTGTTTTTATTAATTAATTAGTACTAACCACCATATTAGGTATTATAAAACATGCCTTATTAATATTTACATTATAATTATTTTTCAGAACAGTTCTCTGTGATAGGAATACTTCTGTTTTATAGAAAATATAAGAATAACACATTTCCATGATTTTCAAAAAATATCAAAGAACTAGAAAGTTTCAGATCAGTCTGATCACCATAAACACTTGAGAAAGTTACCGTTCAGCCACTCTCATTTTTTCAACTGTTACTTTGTTTAAACTATATAATTGAGAATTAGAATATGTATGATGTTAAATATTTATCATAGTACTCAAAATGTAATGAAATGATAATGGTTAAAAAGATTGAACTATAAAGAATATGAGTATTCTTTCATACAAGTACTGTTTTCCAAATGTTGATAAAGAAAGAATACCAGGTTATTTGACTTCTGACATATTTCTGTTATTAAACATAAAACATCCTTGATTTACTTTTCTCATTGTGTTATGAATTTTCAGAGACATGGAGTTAAAAAAACATTTTATAGGTAAAGCTTGTGTTTTGGCCAGAGTTCCATGAATAATTCTTCAAATCTGTACTGAAATTCACCCATAAAGAGAAAGATCTTGTTAGAGGAAATGTGGTCATTTCTCATTGTAGCTTATTGTCATCACTCTCTGAATCCTTTGATCTTTCCCTAAAACACAAACTCTTACCTATTACCTTCTTTTCTAGCATTTTCTTAATATGCACTTAAATTTTTGAAGTAAAGGCAAAGATTTCGATGTAGTGTAGTATAGCATTTGAGAAATGATAAACAGCAGAAAACTGGAATACTGCCTGAAATGAACTTAAAATAAAAGATTATAAGATCATATGAAACAAAAAGAAAAGGAAAATAAGAAAAAAAATATTAATTGCAAAGCATGAATAATGGTTATACATGAGTGAGGGACTAGGTAAGAAAATAAAGTGGAACACAAGCAGAAATATTTAATAGATTATTTAAATAAAAGAAAATTTAGCAACTATATCCAACTATTGATATACTTTTTAGCACATTTCAAATTAATAAAACAAAATACTAAACAAACATAAACTTCAAATTAATATTTTATTCCTATTTATACTAACATCTAAAAATATCTGTTTTTAATATATAAGGATAGAAAACTTAGATTATTTTAAAATTACTTTACATATTTAGTATTTTATTACTTTTTAATTTATAAATTGAGAAACAGATGAAAAGAAATAAAAATTGTGGATAAAGTTCCTTGTAACCTAGTGGGATTTAGTTGTTTCCAGTGCTATGTAAGCTATACATAGGTGAGCACTTTTGCTTTATTCTCAGTTATTAAGGTTAGTGGATAATTAATTGCCTTAACATAGACTGCCATGTGGGGAGGTGGATTGTGAGAGGCAGCTGGGAGCCTGGTCCAGCACAAGCCTCAAATCTCAGACCCTAATGGGACTGTAAGTGTTCAGCCTTGCTCCTGGGCCCCTGGTTCCTTTCACTTAACTTCAGCTCTCAAGAGCCCATCCCACAGAGAGGTCTATGGCCATCAGTCATGTAGGAACAGTGCCTCATGCTCTCCCACATAGACGAGGTATCTCCAAGCTCTCAGACCAGGCCAATAGGGGTTATCTGTTGCTAGACCCTAACCCACCCCAAAACTGTATGTAAGAGCCCTATTCGGGAGAAGTAAAGGTGTGTGAGAATCATCCCCTTGTCTGAGAGTTTCTGTCGCAAGAGCTGTAATACTTGTGAAAAGATCTGCTCTCCCTAAGCGCCTTCAGGACCCTCTTCCTTGCTAGCAATCCGACTTCTCATCAGCCCAGCCTAGACTGGCTCAGCAAAGAGAGACAGGTGCAACACCTAGGAGCAACTGGGTGGCAAGAGTGAAGACACAGGCAGAGGCAGCAGAGGAGGCAGCAGAGGTGATTCCCCCATCCTGTTTGCACTCTATCCCCTTGGCCAGGACCCCCACACCCGGATGGGCCACAGATCTTTGTGGGAAGCCCTCCAGAACAGGGACCTACAGTGCCATACCCTCACACAACTTCTCTTTTTAAAATTTCATTTTGTAAGGGGTCTCACTATCAATTTTAAGTAAATATTGGCAGCTATCTTTAAGATGAATTTGAAAGGAAATATAATTTTATAGTTATTGCCATTAATGAATATGGTGTTCAAACGGTATAATAAATTGAAATTTGTTGGTATCCTATTTTGTTATAGTTATCTGTACATAGAGCCTATAAAGTATACACTCAGGAGTCATTGGAAACTGTGGGTAATGCAGAAATTAACCCCAAGGATGAAGTCCCAATTAAGTCTCATCTCAAGGAATCAAAGATGGTGTATACATGTTTGGATTGTGAAGATTTACAAAAGGGTGGAAAAGAAATACCTGAATATATCACTTAAGTTGTAGAGATTACTTGAAAATCTAGAGGTTTGGGTGTCAAAAAAAGTTTTCAAAAGATTGAATTAACCTTATATATGTGATATTAAAAAGTTATATATTGTGTGTTTATAGTACATTTTGTTGTAATATTTTATTCTTTAAAAAGTATCAATTGTTAGTGTTAACAATAACAAAATATACCAAAAACTGAGGTAACACATGTGTTAAATTATATGAAATATGTGCATGATTCATGCTACCTTCAATAACCATGTTGACAATCAATACTCCATGTGTTCTACAGAAATCTTGTTAATAATCCTGATCCATGTCACACTACAAGACCGTGTTGATGTTGCCACAAGAGACCATGTTGAAACCCTTGGTCCATCTTGCTGCTTAAGACAATGTTGAAGTAAGTGTTATGTGCTGCTACAGTGATCCAGTTGGATGTCTATGACCTGAATGACAAAATGAAGTTCTGTTGAAATAACTGATGACTATTCACAACCACCAAGCAACCATGTAAATGCCCATAGTTCCTGTTGCAAATGGAGACCTTGTAATGCCTATGATCCCTGTTGCCAATGGAGATCCTCTTGAACTCCATGGTCAATACTGCCTCTTGAGACCATATTTAAGGTAGTGTTCTATTTTGCAACCAAGAACTAATATAATGTGTAAAATTCAAACTGCTTAATTGCGGTATGTTGATGTCACAGCACCCAGCTGATATTGTGGACAGATAAGCAGTGGAATCTTTACTGATGTCAGTTATACATGATTCTGCCCAATTTATTAGAAATGTTCTGCCAGCTGTAACAATTTTGATGCCCCACTGAATCCTGACAATAGAGGTTTCTGTACATAGTGTTACCTGCTCTCTGAAACTATCTTGATGTCCCTGATATTCCCAGTAATAGACATCATGATTTTATATATATATATGTTTGCCACAGGCAAACAGGCCATGAGTGAACCCTACTGCCACTTTGGAATAGTTGATGACATCAGAGACCCAGACTGCCAAAGGAAATATATTTATAACACATGTATGCTGCCACTGGTAACCATGTTGAGATCCAGAGTTAGTGTGGTCTTTGAAGAGCTTCAAGATGTATGAGATCACTCAGCCAGAAGAGTCTATTATGAAGATCATTGTCAGCAAGGCTGCTTAAGGTCATAATGAAGTAAGTGAAATGTGCTGCTACTGAAGATGCCTTTGATACCCTTGATCCTATCAGCAACCTGAAGCTATCTATGTTAAGGTCAGTGCTGCATGCTGTGAAATGCAATCAAGATGAGTCCATTATAACTTTTGCTGACAGAGACTCTGGTGATGGCTATGATTTGTGTTGCTTCCTGAGAATCTAATCTATTTAGTGGTCAATGCTTATGTATATCATCATATTGAAGTTAAGTATTCTTAGCTGGTACTAGAGATCAGACTAATGTCTGAGAACCTACTTATCACAGGAAATTTGGTTAATGTTCCTGGTGCATGCATGTAATCCCTGATGTCAAATATGCAATGTACTTTCATACCTGTGATACTACCGATAAGAAGAAGTTATGTTGATGTCAGTACTGCATACTGTGACCAGAAATCATGATGGAGTCCATTATTATTATTGCTGATGGAGATCCTGGTGATTGTTATGATTTGTGTTGTTTCTTGAGAATCTAATGAATTTCATGGCAATACTCATGTTTATAGTCATATTGAGGTAAGTATTCTTATCTGGCCCTGGAGATCAGATTGATGCCTGAGATCCAACCTATCACAGGAAATTCGGTTGATGTTTCTGATGCATACATGTAGCCCCTGATGTTGATCATGCAATGTACTTTGATGCCTGTGGTACTTCTTACTACCTGTAAGAAGAAGCTGTGTTTATATCAGTGCTTCATGCTCTGACCAGTAGTCATGATGGAGTACATTATTCCTATGGCTCATGGAGGGAGACCTTGGTGATGGCTTTGATTCATGTTGCTACTTGAGAATCGAATTAATTTCAAGGTCCATACTCATGCCCATGGTCATATTGAGGTAAGTATTTTTATCAGGCACTGGAAAACAGATCGATGTCTGAGATCCTACCCATCACACGAAATTTGGTTGATGTTCCTGATGCATGCATGCATGCAGACTCAATATGGAACAAGCAATATGCTTTTATACCTGTGATCCTACCTGCAAGATGAAGTTATGTTCATGTCAATGTTGCATGTTGTGACCAGCAATCCTGATCGAGTCCATTATTCCTATTTATGATGGAGACCACGGTTATGGCTATGACTAGTGTTGGTCTTTGAGAATATAGTGAATTACACTGATGCCCCTAGTCATATTGAGGTACATGTTCTGAGCTGGCACCGGAGATCAGATTGATGTCTGATATTTTACCTGCAACAGGGCATTCCATTGATGTCCTTGATGCATGCATGTAGCACAGATAACAATTATGTAATGAACTTTGATTCTGTGACCCTACCTTTAAGAAGCTATGTTGAGAGGGAGTAACTGGGAACCAAAAGGACGCAGGAAGTCACTCCTGGCCTGGAACACTGGTCCCTTCCGGTCTGGGCCAGAGCACTGAGCAGATCTTGGGTGGCAGCTCTGCCCCCAACCTCCAAGAACCCAGAGGAAGCAGGGATCCCAGGCACTCTAACTTGGGCAGTATCTTAGAATACACAGCCTTGGTGTATCTACTCATCAAACATACTGAGCAGACCTGCCCAAACCTCCAATGTCCTGGAATTCCATCTGGATTCAGTGAAGACACAGCATCAGAGGCTTATCAACTTACTCTTCCCCCATCCCTCTTCTAAAATCTCAACGCCCTTAATCAGCTTGAAGAAGTTAAAGAAGAGTCAGCACCACTATTCCCTGAGCTTGGGGACTAATGTGGTTAATAATGGTCTGTCTTTCTAGGGAAAAGTAGTGGTTTTGTTGGAACATGGGGGATTAGCTAGGACTTATTTCATAGCCATAACCAACCTATTGGTAGAAATCTGTATAATTATTATCAAGATGAAGTTATAATTTCCTAAATGGTACAAAATTTACTTTGATTTCAAATTTAAGGTTTTCATTGGTATGAGCCTCTTATTAATTTAAAAATGAGATAAATGTTGATACTCTCATGGGCATTGTGCCTGTATAACACATTTAGGAATACAAGGCCTAGACCCTGCCCTTTTTTAACTTTTTTAACTGATTTGGGACGGTTAACCTATGAGTTAAGGGACTATAGAAAATTCATGGTTTTGAGTTTATTGTTTGGGTGTTTTCCATATTTTATTTAGAAATAGCTGAGAGGAGTTCACAGACAACAATCCAGGTTACCTTACATGGATAGTTGGTTTTCAAAACATCAGAAGTCCATAGAACTGACGCTGCAAATATTTATATATTAATGTTCATTTTGATTAGAGACCTGTCTGGTCCTGACAGCTTCCTGCCGTGGATTCTAAGAAGAAATTGAGCATCCTTGGAGATACTCCAGTTGTGTGGTGACAGCCACTAGGCAAGAATTGCCTGTCTCCATCTATAGACAAATTACTGTCCAGAAAAGGACACACATGCAGAATAGTCGACTGATTATATCTGCCTAGATAGAGTAATCAGCCCTTAATAATCCTGCATCACTAAGGTCTGTCAGATGATTCTGGGCCAGAAGGCTGAAGATTTGATGCTCCAACGTTCGGTAGTATAGGGGCTTTTCAGGTGTTCAGTGGTCTCTAGAAATTGGCTAAGTTTTAGAAGCTATGCTTAGTGCTTCCCATAACTTCAGTTAACTCAGTCATTCTGGATTTCTGATGGGGTTGAAGACCTATAGTCTCATAACCAATCCTGGCTATTTAGTTTGAGAGAAAAGATCTGAGTAGATGGTTTTCAGCTGAAATTCATTCTAAAGCCAAAAAGCCAGGTTCAAAACTAAGTGTTTTAGTTAGAAGAGATGACAGAGGTTCTGGTTAGTCAACAGAATGATGGACTGGGTATTAGGACTATCTTGTACCTCACTGGTACAATTAAGAATAAGTATGCTCTAATTGTATTTTGAGAGAAAAGTTCTACTTTAACAGGAAGAGTGATATGTAGGAGGATCTAAGTGGGAAGGAGTACTGAGAGGAAGAGATAGAACAAGGAGAGAAGATGAAGAAGAGAAGAAGCTAGGTGAAGAGAGAGAGAAAGAGAGAGGGGGCATGGAGGCAGATGTTCACATGTCTCCACCAGTCAAAGATAGTTTTTATATCTAGGATGGGTATTGGGTTACGCTTCTGATTGAGCATTACCAAACTTATAAATCCATTGAATAACATTTTTAAAAAATCGTATAAAAGCAAAAAGGAAAGGGGGGGCATGGGACAGGGTTGTTCTAGGGAGGGGAAATGTGGAAAAGGGATGGCATCTTAAATGTAAATAAAATATAAAATAAAAAAAAATTTAAAAAAAAAGAAGCTATGTTGATGTCAGCGATGCATGCTATGACCAAAAATCATGATGGAGTCTGTTACTCCTATTTCTGATGGAGACCCTAGTTATGACTATAATTTGTGTTGCTGTTTGAGAGTCTGATTTATTTGAAGGGCCATCCTGATGCCCAAGATCATATTGAGTAAGTATTCTTAGCTGGTATTGGAGATCAGATTTATGTCTGAGACCCTACCTGCCACAAGGAATTCTGTTGACGTGATGCATGCACATGGTCCCTGCTGTCAACTACTTATCCTTACTACCACCAGAAGAGGTAGTGGTGTCAACAATCTTACCTACCACTCAAGAAGAGATTTATGGCCATAATTTCTTCTGCCCTCTGAATCAATGTTGATATCAGTCATATATGCCTGTCAACAGACACCATGGTCCATACTGCTTTTGGCAGTGTTGTTGTCAGTGATATCACATGCCACTGGGAACCATGTTAAATATCAGTAATCCAAAGTGCCTGGATATATTATGATGATGTCAGTCAGCCATGCTTCTTCTGGTAGCCATGTTGAAAACCATAGACTATGATGATTTTGAAGAAATTGTTAATGATATGGATCATTGAGGCCAGGAAAATCTACAGAGAAGTTAAAGGTCAATACTGTTTCCTCACTGTCCATGATACTTCAGGCTTCCTGAAGCTATGATGTCTATGATGCCAGCTGCCTTGAGAGACCACATTAATATGAGTATCTCCAACTTTCAATGAATTTTTATTGATGTATGTTATCCATGCTTCTGCCCAATTTATGCAAAGTGCACTGCCATCTGAAACTATATTGATATCACAAGTTCCTGCCACTAGAGAAGAGGATTCTGTAGATGGTCCTACCTGTCCCCTAAAAAAGTCTTGATGTGCCTGATATTTCCTGGCAACAGATATAGTGATATATCGTAGAACTATGATGCCACAAGTGGCAAGGTCATCAGTGATCCCGACTGCCACTTTGGACTTGATTAATGACATTTGTGATCCCAACTGCCAAGGAAAATGTATTGACATCACTCATCTCATCCATGCTTGTACTGGTAAACAAGGTTGATGTTAGTAGTCAGTGTTGTCTTTGAAGAACTCCCCAATGTCTGATATCCTTCATCCAGAAGAGTCTATTGTGAAGGTCATGATCAGTAATGCTTCCTAAGTTTGTAATGAAGTAAGTGATGTGTGCTGCTACTGGAGATGCCTTTGAGGTTTGTGATCCTACCTGCATCCTGAAGCTATGTTGACATCTGCTACATGTTGTAACCAGCATATGACTCCATGATGGAGTCCTTTGTTCCTCTTTCTGATGAACACATTAGTGATAGCTATGATCTGTGTTGCTGCTTGAGAATCTGATGAATTCCAGGGTCCATACTCATGCCCATGGTTATATTGAGGTAAGTATTCTTTTGTTTTTTAGAATTTATTCATTTATTTTGTGTAAGTACACTGTAGCTGTCTTCAGACACTCATATGAGGGCATCAGATCTCATTACGGATGGTTGTGACCCACCATGTGGTTGCTGGGATTTGGACTCATGACCTCTGGAACAGCAGTCAGGGCTCTTAACCACTGAGCCATCTCACCAGCCCGAGATCCTACATGTCACAGGAAATTCAGTTGATGATCCTGATGCATGCATTCATGCAGCACCCGATGGTGAACATGCTATATGCTTTGATACCTGTGCTCTTACCTGTAAGAAGATAAGGTCATGTCACTGCTGCATATTGTGAGCAGGAATCATGATAGAGTCCATTATTTCTATTTCTGATGGAGACCCGGGTTATAGCTATGATTAGTGTTGCTGCTTGAGAATCTGATAAATCTCAAGGTATCCACTGATTCCAGTGGCCATATTAAGGTAAGTATTCTAAGCTGACAATGGAGACCAGATTGATGCCTAAGATCCTCCCTGCTATACAATTTTTTTGATGTCCATGATGCATGTATGTAGAGCCTGCTGTCATCTATTTAATGTACACAATCTTGACTGCCACCAAAAGAGGTAGTTATGTCAAAGATCTATCCTGACACTGGAGAAGATATTTATGGTCATAATTTATTCTGCCTTGTGAATCAATGCTGGTGTCAATGATATACACTTGGCAATAAACACCATGGTATTCCCCAAGATCCATGGTCCCAATGGTAACCTTGTCAGTGATCCTAGGTGCCCTGGAAACCATGCTAGTACCACTAACCCAAAGTGCCTGCAGAAACTAGGTTGATACTAATCATCCATGCTGCTGAGAGTAGCCAAATCCATAGTCGATATTACTTCTGAAGACACTGTTAATATCAAGCATTCCTGAGACCAGCAGAGTCTAGGGTGAAGTTCAAGGTTAATGGAACTGCCCAGGTCATGTTGAGATGCATTTTGTAAGATATGTTATGCTGAAGTCATATAGTGGAAAAAGACAAAACTGTCTGTCTGTGAGAATTTAGGCCTCCAGCAGCCATGATGTTTGTGACCTTGATACTGCTTATGATGGCAATAATGGGAATGTCCAATTGTCAAAAGAATTTTTACTGATGTCAGTATTCCATACTTCTGAATAATTGAAGAGAAGTACCCTGCAATCCATAAGCATTTTGATGTAACGATGTAGAGATAATATTTCTGTACATAGTCATACCTGTCTGCTGAAACTATCTTGATGTTCCTGATACTACCTGGCAATATCCACCAAAATATATCCCAGATTCCTGTTGCCACAAACAAGCAGATTGTGAGTGGTGTGGATTGTCACTTTTGAGTAGATAGATGGCATCTGTGATCCTAACTGCCAAGGCAAATATATTGATATTACTCACCCATGTTGCCATTGGCAACCATGTTGAAACCCATAGTCTGTATGGTCATTGAAGAGCTCCCATATATCTGTGATCCTTCAGCCAGAAGAGTCTATTGTATTGAGGTCATATCGAGGCAAGTGTTCTGAGCTAGCACTGGTGAACAGATTGATGTCTGATACTCTAACTGACACAAGAAATTTGGTTGCAATACCTAATGCTTGCATGTAGCCCTGCTATAAACCATGGATTCACTGATAGAAACATCATAGAAAGTGATACCATTGTGTTTTTATACTTTTAGATGGCACAGGCAGCCATATTGTCAGTGATCCTTTCTCCCACTTGTGACCACATTAATATGAGTGATTCCAACTGCCATTGGAACCTATACGGATGACAGTGATGCATGCTTTTGTCTCCTGTGAGATTATTGTTGAGAAGTATACTCTTAGCAGCTGTAACCAATTTGATGTCAGTGATCCATCCTGACACTATTAGATGTACTTTCTCTTTACTGTACTGTGAGGAGCTGCATTTGCCATTAAAAGATGGTGCAGGCTTCTGCTTCCTGGTTCTTCACGGAAGCTTTACTTGAGAATGCGCCTGTGCATGGCGCGAAAACCGAGTATGACAATTGGATGAAAGATTTGAGCCAATAAGGGATCTGCATGTCTCCCAAAGCTCTATTTAAGCAGCGGGCTTTCTGAGCTCGGTGTCCTTCCCTCCACCTCACCATATTGAAGAGCTGTTCAATAAATGCTGTCAGAAGAATCCTGAGTGTGGCGTTCTCCTTATCAGCGAGGTAGCGTCGCAAATGGAACCGAAACCCGGGTTGAAGCCGAACATCTCGGGGTTTTGACCAGTCACGAAGGACCCTGTTGGCTCGAAGAGGATTCAGAACTGACGGCACGGAGAGTCTAGACGCTTTTCTGCAAGGAACTCCAGTAAGCGGGATACAGTGGAAGACACCCTGCGCTGGAGAACTAGTCGACTGACGGAGCTGGTTGAATTCGGAAGTGAAACAAAGGTGATTGCATAGTAACAAAAATGGGGCAAGAAAAAAAAATAAGCAGAAACAGATGAAAAAAAGGTTTTAAAGATGCAAGGAGTAAATTGCAGGCTGCTCTGAGTCAAGAGAGCCAAACAGAAAAATAAATAAAAATAGTAACAAAAATAGGGCAAGAAATAAGTGAGTAAAAACAGATGAAAAAGGCTTTAAAGACACGAGGAATAAATAGAAGGCTGCTCTAGACAGAGAGCTAAGCAGAATGATAATGTTAATTGATTTAACTTTCAAAATGGGTGTGATTCTGAGTTGTATAATATTTTTCTGGATAAAAACTCAATGTAAAGATTTTTCTGGTTACTGGCTTAAGGAAAGGCTAATTTGGAAAAAAAAAGGTTTTTCTATGAGTTTTCTGATGAGGTCATTAAGGTAGTAGTTATGTCTTCCAGAATTATATGGATCAGACATGACAGAGGTAGGCCTCCAGAACACTAGATTTCAGAGAAACAAAATAATTATTTAGATACTAAAACTTGTTTTGAGATTTGTATATTGCAGAATACACAGCTTTGGAGAATGAATCTTATCACCTGCATGTTCACTGATGCCCTTGACTTCCAGCTGGATGCAGTTAAGACAGACTTCAGATGCTTTCAATTTACCCTTCCCCTCATTCCTCTTCTAAAAGTCAATGCCCATGTTCAGCTTGAAGAAGTTAATGAGGAGTCAGCGCCCCAATTCCCTGGACTTGGGGACTGAGGTGGGGGTAGGGTTATTTGGCTGCATGATCTTTGGGGGAGTGCTGCTTACCCTCTGGTTGCTCTGCAAATTCAAACAACAACATCAAAAGGATAAGGTGGTGATCATGCAAGCATTGCTTGCTGTGTAGCAGGGAACATTCCCTCAAGCCTGGTTGAATCTGCTTAAACAATGAGACACCATCACTTAACAGGATATCCTGAGGGCTCGTGTTCCCATTGCACCAGGTATCCTAGTGGTGGTCCTCCACACTTCCCAGGTCTCAGGTTCCCATTGCACGGGATAAAAGGTGTGGAGGGTCTCGTACTGTTTAACTGCCTTGAACGCCTATCGGTAGAACGGTGGGCTAGATCGGCAACCTAACAGTCCTCGATTGTTGTTGCAGTTTAATAAGGAAGGGGGAGATGTGAGGAGCCGCATTTGCCATTAAAAGATGGCGCAGGCTTCTGCTTCCTGGTTCTTCACGGAAGCTTTACTTGAGAATGCGCCTGTGCATGGCGCGAAAACCGAGTATGACAATTGGATGAAAGATTTGAGCCAATGAGGGATCTGCACGTCTCCCAAAGCTCTATTTAAGCAGCAAGCTTTCTGAGCTCGGCGTCCTTCCCCTTTTCTCCATCTTGAAGAGCTGTTCAATAAATGCTGTCAGAAGAATCCTGAGTGTGGCGTTCTCCTTATCGGCGAGGTAGCGCGCCACACTGTACTACCTTCCCTGTGAAACTATTGTGATGTTCCTGATACTTCCTGGCAATAGACATCATGGTATATCCAAGATCTCTGATGCTACAAGCAACCAGAATTTTAGTGATCCTTCTTGACATATTGGACCAGAATATGATATCATTTTTATTAAGAGAAATATATTGATGTCACTAATTTATTGTACCATTTTTAACCACATTGATATCTATAGTCAGTATTGACTCTGAAGAGCTTAGTAATGTCTATGTTCACTGTTGCCATAAGTGTCAATTTTGAAATTCATGGTCAGTATCCATAGTTTCTATTTCCTAATAAAACCATATTGATGGCAGTGATCTGTCACTGCATGAGGACATGCTTAATTCTAAGTTCCATACTGATAGATATGGTCATACTGAGTTAAGTGTTCTTAGCTTACACTAGGGATCATATTGATGTCTGAGATCCTACCTGCCACTAAAACTATAGTAATGTCTCTGATACATGCATGTATTTTCTCTTTTTAGATCTTGTTATAAGTAACATCCTTGCTGCTATCAGAAGAGATATTGGTGTAAATGAACCCCCCTGCTACTAGAAAAGAGGTTTATGTCCATAATTCCTTCTGCCCTCTGAATCTACTCCAATGTCAGTGCTACAGCTACCAGCAGACACCACACATATATCCAGGATCCCTGCTGCCAATGGCAAACATTATAATAGTTATTTGTGCAGCCACTTTGGGCCAGGATGCTAATATCAATGATCTCAACTGCCAACATAAGTACAGTGATGTCACTCACCCACGCTGCTACCTGTAACTATGTTGATATCCATAGAAATTTTTGCCCCTGAAGAGCTTGGTGATGTCTGTCAACCTTGTTGCTGGAAGAGTCTGTATTGAAGTTTATGGTCAATACTGCTTTCTAAGTCATCTTGACTTAAGTGTACTGTGCTGCAGCCAGAGGTGATTTTCATGTTTGTGACCTGACTTGCAACCTGAAGCAGTTTTAATGACAGTGCTTCCTGGTGTCATCAGTAATCATGAATGTGTTTATTATTCCTATTAAAACATAAAACATAACACAGGAATGTATAAAATGACTATGATATATGTTGGGGGCCGACTTTTAGCAGAAAGCGGCTATCAGCTTTGCAGCCATCTTGAGCCATATACCCTGACATGTGACTTGGATTACAATAGCCTACAACAGCTAAGCACACTCCGATAATCTTGGTTTAGATACCTTGAGATTAAAGGTGTGTGAGATTAAAGGTGTGTGACTTAAGAGTATGACTTAGAAGTGTAGAGATCAGATTTAGAGACAAGACCTAAGGGCATGATTAAAGGTGTAACTTAGAGGCGTGGCTTAGAAGTAAGGCATATAAAAGGCAGAGGCAGACAGTAGAGATTCAGACATTAGGGAGACACAGAGGAGAGAATCAGACACAGCAGAGAGAAGACAGGTAGCAGGCACTTGGAAGAGAACTTGGAAGAAGTAACTTGGAACTTGGAGGGACTAGGAGCTAGGGACTAGGCACTAGGAACTCAAGACTTAGGACTTAGACTGAAGAATAAATGGGATTGAATTACACTCTGTCTGGTCTGCATTCTTCGAGTCCGTCCTCACTCTCGCTCTTGCTAAACCCCGACCGGAGGACCGGTGCGGCAGCTTGAGCCGGGATACAGTGGCCGCCCAAACGTGGGTCGGCCCGGTCCTCAACATTTTGCTCAGGCCTCGACAGATACATGTACATATAGCCCCTTCTGTTGACTATATTATATATAAGATCCTTACTGCAACCAGAAGAACTATTGATGTCATCATGCCCGTGGAGAAGATGTTGATGTTAATATTCTCTCCTGCCCTCTGAATCTGTTCTGAGATTAATGATATACATGGAAATAGATACTGTGATTTTATCCAAGATCCATGCTGCCACAGACAATCTTGACTTTGGTGATCCCTTCTGGAAGTGAGTACCAGGTTAATATCACTACTCCAAAGCATCTTCAGAAACTATGTTGATGTTGATGTTGATGTTGATGTCCAGCATTCATGCTGACACTAGTAACTATGTTGAATGCCTTAGTCTGCATTGCTTCTGAAGAAATTGTTAATGTCAAGTAACCCTGTGACTATCAGAGTCTAGGGTAATGTCCATCGTCAACACTGCTAATTAAAGTTATGTTGCCTTAACCTTTCTGTGATATGCTGATGTCAGTGATACATTGTGGCAACAGACATTAGACATCAGAATCTATACTGATGTCAGTGATCCATTTTTCTGCCATCTAAGACCATGCATGTTATATATGAAATATGTGCTGTGTGCTATACTCTTTTTGATGCCAAAGATCCATCCTGCCATTACAGAAGAGATTTCTGCACATGGTCTGACCTGTCTGCTGAAACTGTGTTGATGTCACTGATACCTCCTGGAAGCAAACACCATAGTGTATACAAGATCAATGATACCTCTGGCCCACCAGCAACCACAATGTTGTCTATAGTTCCTGTTGAAATCCTACCTACCACAGGAAACTAGGGCAATGTCTCTGATGTATGAATGTAGCCCCTACTAAGATCCTAACTGCCATCAGAAGAGCTATTGATGTACTTTCTGACAAAGATTTGTACTGCCATTTGTAACCATTTTCATGCCAAGAATTCATACTTCCAACTAGAGAAGTAGTTTAGGTCCATGATCTGACCTGTGAAGTTATATTATAATGTCACTGATAACTCCCTGGTAACAAAAATTATAGTATATCCCAGATCTATGCTGCTACAGACAGTGGGATGTTAATGATCCCTGGTCCTACTTTGGACCAGGGTGATGGTATCGTGATCCCACTACCAACGGAAATATATTGATGCCACTCAACCCTGCTTCTAATGGTAACCATGTTGACATCCCTAGTAAGTGTTGACTCTGAAGAACTTGGTGATATCTGTGAGCCCTATTGCCAGAAGAGTCTACCAGAAATTCATAGTCAATACTGCTGCTTAATTTAGTTTGAGTTATATGTTCTGAGCTGCCACCTGAAATATGTGTGTGAATCCAATTTTTTTTTTTGGTGTTTTGAGACAGGTTTCTCTGTATAGTCTTGGCTGTCCTGGAACTCACTCTGTAGACCAGGCTGGCCTTGAACTCAGAAATCTGCCTGCCTCTGCCTCCCAAGTGCTGGGATTAAAGCCATGTGCCACTACTACCCGGCATGTGAATCCAACTTGTAACCAGAATCTATGATCATATTCGTGCTTCTTGCTGTCACTAATAAACAAGATGGTGTTCATAGATCATACTGAGATCCTACCAGCCACAGGAAACTATGGTTATTTCCCTGATATATGCATTCAGCCTCTAATGTAGAGCATATTATATAAAACATCCTAAGTTCCACCAGAATTGCTATTGATGTTAATGATTCATCTGCCTTTATTCCTACTGAGCTCCTACCTGCCATTGGAAATTATGATAAAGCCTTTGATATAGGAATACAGCCCTCAATGTAGACCATATTACGTATAACATCCTTACTGCCACAAGAAGAGCTGTTGTTGTCAATGATCCATCTTGCTAGAGATGTGTACTCTCACCTGTAATCATTTTGATATCAAAGATCCATCTTGCCATTATAGTATATGTTTCTGTTCATGTTCTGTCATGCCCTCTGAAACTATGTAGATGTCAATGAGGCCTCCTGGCAACAAACACCATGGTTTATCGAAAATCCCAACTGCCACCAGCCACCAGAATGTTAGTGATCCCTGCTGTCACTTTGGATCAGGTTGTCAATATCACTGATCCCAACTGCCAACAGAAATATATTTATGTCATTCTTCCATGCTGTCCCTGGTAACCATGTTGACATCTATAGTCACTGTTGAGTCTGAAGAGCTTAGTGATGTCTGTGATCCCTGTTTCCAGAAGAGTTTATCTGGAAGTTCATGGCTAGTACTGTTGTCTAGGTTTATGTTGAGTTAAGTGTTCTGAGCTGTCAGCTGAAATGAGTTGGATATCTTGGATTGGACATATTACCAGAAGCTATATTGATGTCAGTGCTGCCTGTTGTCACCAGCAAACAAGATGATGTACTTCACTGCTACTGAGATTCTACCTACAATAAGAAACTGTGGTAATTCTCCTAATGCATGCATACAGACATGCATTAGACAGTGTTGTGTATAATTGCTATAGACAGTATTATGTATAATATTCTTATTGCCACAAGAAGAGGTATTTATGTCAGTGATCTATCCTGGGACTCAAGAAGAGATTTATGTCCATAAACTCTCGCCCTCTGTGTATATATTGATATCACTAATATACTTGGCAATCAACAGCATAGTGTAGCCCAAGATTGATGCTGCTACAGGAAATCTTGTTGTCAGTGTTCTCTGCTGCCACTGGGAACTGTGCTAATATCACCAATCCAACATGCTTTCAGAAATTATGTCCAAGTCCATCATCCATGCTGCCAACAGAAGCCATGTTGAAACCCATAGTCTGTGTTGCTTCTAAAGAGTTTGTTAATGTCAAGAAGCCCTATGACTTCCAGAGTCTATTTTGAAGTTTATGGTCAATACTGCTGCTTGAGGATATGTTATATGTTCTGAGATACGTTATATTGAGGTCACTGATATATTGTGAAAAAAGACACCAGTGTACATCCATGATCCTTGATGCCAGGAGCAGCCAGGATGTTAGTGTTTTCTGCTGCCACTTGGAACCACATTAATATGAGTTACACCAACTGCCACCAAATTCTATACTGAAATAAGTGGTCCACATGCCTGCCACATAATACCATGTTGGGTATGAGATGTGTGCTGCCAGCTGTAACCAATTTGATGTCAAAGATACCCTGCTACCAGAGTAGATATTACTGTCCATTGCTTGATATATCCTCTAAAACTGTGTGTATGTCAATTATACCTCTTGGCCACAATCACCATGGTTTATGTGAGATGCTTGCTGCCGTTAGCTACCAGGATATTAGTGATTCCTGGTGCCACTTTGGACCACACTGATGGTATCACTGATCCCAATTGCAAATGGAAATATTTTGATGTCCTGCTTCCAGTGGTAATTATGTTGACAACATTAGCCAGTGTTGACTCTGAAGAGCTTGGTGATGTCTGTGAGCCTGTTACCAGAAGAGGCTATCTTGAAGTTCATGGAAAAGGTTCCGAGATGCCACCTGAGAGATGCATGCTATCATACTTGCAACTGGAAGCTATGATGATAACAATACTGCCTGGTGTCACCAGCAAGCAAAATGGTGTCCATAGAACTTACTGAATTACTACCTGCCACAGGAAACTGATGATTTCCCTGACACATGCATAGAGTGCTAAATGTAGACCATATTTTGTAAAGGATCCTTATAGCCACCACATTTGCTATTAATGTTGATGATCCCTCCTACCAGAGATAGGTATTCTCACCTCTAACCATTTTGATGTCAGTGATCCTTCCTGCCACTAGAAAAGAGGCTTATGTGCATGATCTCTCCTGCCCCATGAATCTATGCTGATATCACTGATGTAACTAGCAATAAACACCATGGGATTTATACAATGTAAGAGCTGTACATCTGCTACATATGTGGGGGCAGGGCAGGTTCAGCCTGTGTATTCTATTCAGTTGGTGGTTCAGTATCATTGAGCCCAAAGGGTCCATGTTAGTTGATTTTTTTGTCTCTGGAGTTCCTCTCCCCTACAAGATCCTCAATCTCTCCCCCAACTCTTCCATAAGAATCCCAAATCTCCATCCAATTTTTGGCTGTAGGTGATTGTATCTGTCTGAGTCAGCTGATGGGTGGCAGATAAATTTTGGGTCAGAAGTTTTGTGGATGGGTAAGTGTGCCTATAGCTCTACTGAGGTTCCTGCCTGGTTACAGGAGGTAGCCTCTTCAGTTTTCCATAAGCTCAATGTTGTGAGTCAGAGCCAAGGTTACCCTAATTGACTCTTGGATGTCTCCCCTAACCCAGGTCTTTGTCACTTCCTTGAGATGCCCAGCTCCCACTCTTGACCCCTGCAACCCCTACAAATTGCAGATTTCCATATCAACTTATAAGTGAGTCCATACCATACATGCCCTTTTGGGTCTGCATTATCTCACTCACAATGATAGTCTCAAGTTCCATCCATTTGTCTGCAAATTCATTGTGTCTGTGTTTTTAATAACTGCATAGTACTCCATTGTATAGATGTACATTTTCTTTATCCATTCTGCTGTTGAGAGATATCCTAGGTTGTTTCTAGTTTCTGGCTATTATAAACAAAGCTTCTGTGAACATAGTTGAGCAAATGTCCTCATGGAATGGTGGAACATCTTTTGGGTATATGCCCTGGAGAAGTATAGCTGGATCTTGAGGTGGAACTATTCACAATTTTCTGAGAAACCCCCAAATTTATTTCCAAAGTGGTGTATAATTTGTACTACCACCAGCAATGGAGGAGTGTTCACCTTGTTCCACATCTTCGCCATTATGTGCTATCACTTGAGTTATTGACTTTAGCCATTCTGACTGGTATAAGATGGAATCTCAGAGTTGTTTTGATTTGTATTTTTCTGTTAGCAAAGGACTTTGAACATTTCTTTAAGTGCTTCTCAGTCATTAGAAATTCTTCCTTTGAGAAATCTGTTTACTTCTGTGCCTCCCCCCTTTTTTTAATTTGACTGTTTGAACTGAATTGTTGTTGTCTAACTTCTTGAGTTCTTTATAAATTTTGGATATTAGGCCTCTGTCAGATATAGGGTTGTTGACGATCCTTTCCCAATCTGAAGGCTGCTTTTTTCCCTATTGATAATGTCCTTTGCCTTACAGAAGCTTTTGGGTTTCATGAGGTCTTATTTATCAATTGCTGATTTTAGAGACTGATCCATTGTTTTTCTCTTCATGATGTTGTCTCTGATACCACTGAGTTCAAGGTTATTTCCCATTTTCTCTTCTATTAGATTCAGTATATTCAATTTTATGTTGAGGTCTTTGATCCACTTGGACTTAAGTTTTGTGCAGAATAATAGATATGAATCTATTTGCATTCTTCTACATGTAGACATCCAGTTAGTCCAGCACCATTTGTTTAAGATGCCTTGTTTTTTTTTCATTACGTGGTATTGCCTTATTTATCAAAAATGAAGTGTCCATAGATTTATGCAGTTATATTAGGGTCTTTCATTATGAATATCATGCAGTTTTTAATAATATTGCTCTGTACTATAGCTTTTGGTCAGGGATGGTAATACATCTAGAAGTTTCTTTATTGTTAAGTATTGTCTTTGCTATCCTTGTTTTTTTTATTTATTTGTATATTACTTAAAATTTGTTTTAAATGTTTTCATATAATTGTGTTGGAATTTTGATGGAATTGCACTGAATCTTTAAATTGCTTTTGTTCAGATGAACATTCTCACTATGTTAATCCTCCTGATCTATGAACATAGGAAATCTTTCTGTCTTCTGGTATTTTCCTCAATTCCTTTCCTCAGGGAGGTGAACTTTTGTCATGTGATATTTTCATTTGCTTGTTTAGAATTACAAAAAGAAATTTTATATCATTCATGGCTATTATAAAGGATATTGTTTCCCTAATTTATTTATCAGTCCATTTATTATTTATAAGAAGGCTACTGATTTTTTGATTTAACTTTATATTCAGCCACATTGCTGAACGTGTTTATCAGAACAATTTGTATGCTACCATATCATCCACAGTAGCAACACATTGATTTCTTCTTTTCCACTTTGTATTCTCTTGAACTCTTTTAGTTGTCTTATTACAGTGGCTGTAACTTCAATTACTATATTAAATAAATAGGGAGAGAGTGGGCAGTCTTGTCTCTGATTTTGTGAAATTGTCTTAAGTTTCTCTACATTTAATTTCATGTTGGCCATTGGTTTCCAATATATTGCTTTGATATTTAGGTATGTGCCTTGTATCACTGATCTCAATAAGACTCTTAACATGAAGGGATTGGATTTTGGCAAAGTTTTCTTAAGCATCCTATTAGATAATCATGTGATTTTTTTCTTTCATTTTGTTAATATATTGGATTATTTTGATGGATTTTTATATACTAAACCATCCCTGTATTCCTGGGATGAAGCCTACTTGATAATTGTGGATGATATTTTTGATGTGCTCCTGGATTCAGTTTGCAAGTATTTTATTGAGTAGTTTACATCACTGTTCATAAGAGAAATTGTTTTGAAGTTTTCTTTTTTGGTTGAGTCTTAGTGTGGTTTTGATATCACGGTGATTGTGGATTTAGAAAATGAGTTTGTCACTTTTTTTTTTCTGTTCCATTTTGCTTTGTGACTGACTATATGGTCAATTTTGGAAAAGGAAACATGACTTGCTAAAGAGAAGGCATAATCTTTTTTGTTCATGTGAAATATTCTATAGATGATTTAATTCTTATGTCTGTTAGTTTCATTATTTCTCTGTTTAGTTTTTTTCTGGATCACTTGTCAATTGGAGACAGTGGGATATTGAAGTCTCCCATTGTTGTATGGGGTTTGATGTGTGATTTAAGCTTTATCAATGTCAATGTTTCTTTTACAAAGATGAGTGTCTTTGTGTTTGGGTCATAGATGATAAGAATCTTGGTGGATTTTTTTTTTTTGATGGGTACTAACTGTCCTTCTCTTGCTCTTTTGATTATTTTTGGTTGAAAATATATTTTAGTTATTAAAATGGCTACTTTTTTGGTCCATTTGCATGAAAAAAATTCCAGCCCTTTACTCTAAGGCAATGTCTATCCTTATTGCTGAGGTGTGTTTCCTGTATGTAGAGAATGATGTTTTCACACCTGTTTTGTTGGCATGTATCTTTTTAATAGGGAACTGAATACTTTGATGTTGAGAGAAATTAGTGACCTGTGGTTAATTCCTGTTATTTTGATGTTATTTTTCTTGTTGTTGTTGGTGGTGGTGGTAGTGGTAGTGGTGGTTGTTGTGGTGTGTGTGTGTCTGTGCTTCCTTTGTTTTTGCTGGTAGGGAGTTGTTGTTTATTTTTCTACCTTGAATGGGAGTTTTCTTTCTAGTATTTTCTGAAGGGCTAGAATTGTAGATAGATAATTTGTAAATTTGGATTTGTTTTGAAATATCTTGTTTTTTGTATCTATGGTAATTGAGAGTTTTGCTGGATAGAATAAATTCTAGGTTTGAGAGTCTCTGTTGAGTAGTCAGATGTAATTCTGTTGGGTCTGCCTTTGTATGTTACCTGCCCTTAAGACAGCTTGTAGTGGCACAGAGGACTTAGCAAGCAGGGAAGATGGTGGGGGAAGAGAAACTAATCTCTAATGTTCAGGGTCTGGAGGTCTGATGAAGGTGGGTGGAGAGGTTCTTGGAGTAGCACAATGAAATTATTTAATGATTGGGATTTACTACAAAAGAAAGAACTGGAATAATGTGTCACAACATTAGGAAGGTTGAGAACAAGTGTTGCAAAAGGTATCCTCACTCCCTTTCTTCAATCAAGAATAATTTCCACTTTTTCTATAAATTCAAATATAACATTAATGTAAAACACTACCACTAAGATGTTTTCTGATTGAGTTGCAATACCCCCAAATACATTTTGATTCAAGAAGTATTTCTAACTTAACAATGTTAGCAGCTTTCAAAATTTAGCATCCACTGAAATGACAATCTCTCATGCCAAAGTACTTTATTCATTTCTTTCATTTGTTCTTAGTTTCTTTACCCATTTTTGTAATCACTCTATAAAATTACAATTCAAAATATATTTACTTTGCATGCAGCTATATATAGTTAAATAAAATCACAAAACTATACTTCAATTGTGTCTTCAGTATCAGAGTTTAAATTTTATTGCACTATTTTCTTTATGTTCATACCATTTCAAATAGTATTTTATATTTTTCTTCACTTCTGATTATCTCAAATGTTTCTAATGTCATTTTATCAAGAGAAATTTTTTTCTGCCTACTGCATTGTGAAAATTGAAGCCTTCAAAATACTATTCCCAAAATCTTTCATTGCCATATCATTTTATCTGCCATTTACTTTACTTTTCTCACTTTTGGCTGTATAAAATCAAACATTTCATCATTGATCTCTTACAAAGATAGGCAGAATCCATCACCAAAGATGTTTGCATTTTAATCTGTAGAATCTGGTAATGTGTTATTTCCTATGAAAATAGATTAGAGAGACATTCAGAAATTTGGAAAAAAAACAAATGATTTTTTTCTTTCATTCTTTTTTCCTTCCTTTCTTACATCCCTTCTTCCTTCCTTTCTTTCTTTCTTTCTTTCTTTCTTTCTTTCTTTCTTTCTTTCTTTCTTTCTTTCCCTTCTTAGTAGACAAAATATAATGATGTTAGTCCATAGAAGACAAAGAGAAAAAAGATTCACACAAAGATAAAATGATTTTTTTTTCTGTTATTGGCTAAGTGGCTTTTTAAATTTATTTTTTACTGGATATTTTATTTACATTTCAGATGTCATCCCTTTTCCCCATTTCCCCTCCATAGAAAACCTCTACTCCCATGCCCCCTTTTCCCTTTTGCTTTTATACAGTTTTTTAAAATATTATTCAAAGGCTTTATAAGTTTGGTAATGCTCAATCAGAAGTGTAACCCAATACCCAACTTAGATATATCAACTATATTTGACTGGTGGAGACAAGTGAACATCTGCCTCCATGTCCCCCCTCTCGTTTTCTCTCTTTTTCTTTCTCTCTCATCACCTAGCTTCTCCTCTCCTTCTTCTCCTCCTCTTCTTACTCCTTCTCTTCCTCTCCATACTCCTCCCACCTTAGGTCCTCCTACATATCACCCTTCCTGTTAAAATAAAACTTTTCTTTCTAAATACAATTAGAGCATAATTATACCAATTTGTACCAGTGAGGTACAAGATAGTCCTAATACCCAGTCCATCACTTTGCTGACTAACCAGAACCTTTGTCATCTCTCCTAACTAAAACCCTTAGTTTTGAACCTGGCATTTTTCTTGGCTTTAGAATGAATATCAGCTGAAAACCATCCACTCAAATCTTTTCTCTCAAAGTAAATAGTCAGGATTGGCTATGAGACTATAAGTTTTCAACCCCGGCAGAAATCCAGAATGACTAAGTTAACTGAAATTATGGAAAGCACAAAGCATAGCTTCTAAAACTTAGCCAATTTATAGAGACTGCTGAACACCTAGACAGTCCCTATACTATAAAACATTAGAGCATCTGATCTTCAGCCTTCTGGCCCAGGATCATCTGACAGACATTAGTGATGCAGAATTATTAAGGGCTGATTACTCTGTCTAGGCAGATATAATCAGTCGACTATTCTGCAAGTGTGTCCTTTTCTGGACAGTAATTTTTCTGTAGATGGAAAGAGGCAATTCTTGCCTAGTGGCTGTCCCACTGCATGCTGACAGGAGCCTGATATGGCTTAGAGGTGCCCCAGAGTCTGACATACCCACAGGCAGATACTCACAGCTAACCATTAATCTGATCAAGGGTTCCCAATGGAGAAGTTAGAGAGAAGACTGAAGAAGCTGAAAGGGTTGGTGGCCCCATGAGGAGAGCAACAATACCAACCAACCAGAGCTCCCCAGGGTCTAACCCACCAGCCTAGGCGCACATAGGGAGGGACACATGTATGGGAGGATAGCCTTGTTGGGCATAGGTGGGAGAGGAGATCTTTGGTCCCATGAAGGCTGAACACTGAGTGGGGGGGATCTGAGGGTGGGTAGGTGGGAGTGGGGGGTAGGTGGGGGCATACCCTCATAGAAGCAGGAGGAGGGGGATAGGATAAGGGGTTTCTGGGTGGTGGGGGAACAGGAAAGAGGATAAAATTTGAAATGCAAATATAATATCCAATTTAAAAAGGGGGGGAAGAAAAGTTGTTAGAACCAACATCTTGAATAAAATGTCAGCCCTCTTAAAAAATTATCTTGATACTAAAATTTGTTTTGAGAATTGTATATTGCAGAATAATCAGCCCTGGTGTATCTACTCATCAAGCAAACTGAGCAGACCTGCTCAAACCTCTGATGTCCTGGAATTTCATCTGGATGCAGTGATGACACAGCATCAGAGGCTTATCAATTCACTCTTCCTCCAGCCCCTTTTCTAATATCTCAACACCCATAATCAGCTTGAAGAAGTTAATGAAGAGTCAGTGCCACTATTCCCTGGACTTGGGGACTAAGGTGGTTAATATTGGGCTGTCTTTCTAGGGAAAAGTAGTGGTTTTGTTGGAACAGGGAGGATTAGCTAGGATTTATTTCATAGCCATAACCTATTGTTAGAAATCTGTATAATTGTTATCAAGATGAAGTTATAATTTCTTTAATGGTACACAATTTACTTTGATTTCAAATTTAAGGTTTTCATTGGTACGAGCTTCTTATTGATATAAAAGTGAGATGAATATTGTTACTCTCATAGGCATTGTGCCTATATAACACATTTAGGAATACAAGGCTTAGACCCAGTCCTTCTTTAACTTTTTTTTTTAATTCTTATCTTTTATTTTTTATTTTTTATATTTTATTTACATTTTGGATGCCATCCCAGTTCCCCAGTTCCCCTCCCTAGAAAACCCCTATCTCATGCCCCCCTTTCCTTTTTGATTTTATACAATTTTTTTAAATGTTAGTCAAAGGCTTTATAAGTTTGGTAATGTTCAATCAGAAGTGTAACCCAATACCCAACCTAGATATATCAACTATCTTTGACTGGTGGAGACATGTGAATATCTGCCTCCATGTCCCCCCCCCTCTTTTTCTCTCTTTCTCTCTCTCATCACCTAGCTTCTCCTCTCCTACATCTTCTCTTCTCCTTATTCCATCTCTTCTTCTTGGTACTCCTTCCCCCTTAGCTCCTCCTACATATCACCCTTCCTGTTAAAATAAAACATTTTTCTCACAATACAATTAGAGCATACTTATTCCTAATTGTACCAGTGAGGTACAAGATAGTCCTAATACCCAATCTATCATTTTGTTGACTAACCAGAACCTCTGTCATCTATCTTAACTAAAACACTTAGTTTTGAACCTGGCTTTTTTTCTTGGCTTTAGAATGAATGTCAGCTGAAAACCATCCACTCAGATCTTTTCTCTCAAAGTAAATAGTCAGGATTGACTATGAGACTATAGGTCTTCAACCCTGTCAGAAATCCAGAATGACTGAGTTAACTGAAATTATGGGAAGCACTAAACATAGCTTCTAAGACTTAGATCGTTAGCCTGTGAGTTAAGGATCTATAGCAAATAGATCATGGCTTTGTGTTTATTGTTAGGGTGTTTTCTATATTTTATTTAGAAATAGCTGAGAGGAGTTAACAGATGACAGTCCAGATTATGTTACATGGATAGTTGGTTTTCAAAACATCAGAAGTCCCCAGAATTGATGTTACAAACATTTCTGTATTAATGTTCATTTTGATTAGAGACCTGTCTGCTCCTGACAGCTTCCTGTCTTGGATTCTAAGAGGAAATTTAGCATCTTTGGAGATAAGATGATTTTAAGAGAGTAGGACATGAGCAATTCCTGGCCTTGAGGAAGTAAAGAGTAACCAGTCCAGGGACAAAGGTGGCCTCTAGACATTATGAAAGACATGTAAACAGCTTCTACTTCAAACATCCCAAAAGCAAAAGGCTCTATGAGCACCTTGATTTTAAGACTTTTTTCAGATTTTCAGGCCAGTAACAATATTTTCTACTCTAATAAAAACTAAGTGTGTGATAATTGTCTATATCAAAATAGAAAACAATTGTTTTTACAAAAGCATCATTTTTTCTTAACTGGACTATTTAAAAATATACTTCCCTCAAATTATTCAATAATAAAAATTTTCTTTCCCTCTATTCTTTCTTATCTTGATTTCATTTTTATCTTTCACTTAACAGAACTTTCAGTAGTATAATCTTCAGCACCAATTCATTTCTAATTTTCTTTCTTATAGTCCTTTTAATTACAATTATAATAGGATTGCTAGAATTATAAGAATGTTAAATTAATAGTTTATCTTCAATGTTAATGTTACTGAGTCATCACTAGTATTTAAACTAGTTTAACAAATAACTTCATGGATAGATGTTTGTCTATGGCTTTCAGGATAGCACATTATTTTTGTCCTAATTACTCACTTATACCTTATCTCTCTTATTTGTTGAGCTTAAATATTATCAAAAATTATTAGAAGGTTCACCGTTCTATCTATAGTTTTTCACACTTATAACTTTTATTTTAATTATCTTTAACACTTAGTCATTAACATATCATTATATGGTAGTGATTTCTAAATATATGGCAATACTCCAGAATTTTAGCTATAAAGTTGTATATCCATCTGACAATCACCTTCATTTTGGTGCCATTGGTAAACTCTAGCAATAATCATCCTTTGTTAGATAATACAGCCCCCAAATCACAAATATTGAATTCCCTTTTATATGAGTCTGTTAGCCTTTAAGCTGTATGTACATATTTTTAAAATCAGAATAACCATAGTCATTATGAATCTACTAAGGGATCACTGTGGAAGTTGAGGTGTAGATTTGCCAAGATAGGAGTAGGTTATTATGAATAGGTAAAGGAGAAAACAGAATGAGAAATAAATGGATAGACAGGATAAAGGAAGGAATGTGGAGAACAGTTAATATTAAAAGTATTTGGAAAGTTATATAGAATCTAGCTACTATAGTATATTCTTTATATATATATATATATGGAATTTAAATGTAATAGCCACATAATGAGAAAAGACAATTCCCCAGCTAGACATTACATGCCACAAAATAAAACCTACTGTGCCAAGAATGGGTTGGATGTAGCTGAGAGCACCACTTCGAAACCACAGAAATTCACAAGGCTATTGGTTACCCTCTACAATCTGAAACTAAAAGACAGCATTCACTGATGTGAACAAACATGGTAGAACTGAGTTGGTGACCAACTAGAAGCTGTACATTTACTGACTACTGTTCAAAAGGCTGAGAGACAATTTGCATATTACTGTGGGAGAAAAGTGAACATAAATATCACACAGCTACAAATACTGTGACCTATAAAAGAAATCTGAAAGATATATGGATGCAATAGTGGCAAAAAATGTTATGGGAAATCATTTTTTTGATTTTCCTTAATTTTTGATATTACATTCATTATTTCCCTTTTTGTTTCCTTCCTCAACATATTCCCATATACCCATTCTTGCTCTTTTTCAAATCCATAGCCACTTTTATCATTCACTGCTTTATGCTGTTTTTGTGTATGTGAGTAAATGTATGTGTCTTTTTCCACAAGTTTTGTTCAAAAATTTTACTAGCATATCTTTCAAAAAGGACAATGTTTTTGATCCAAGGATCTGTGTTTGGATTGATCTTTGCACTTCTATTTAGGTAACTTGCAGAGTATTTTCCTGTACCAAAGACAAAAGGACATAGGAGTAAAGGTTCTTCATAGGCACAAGCAAGAGCTTTCCATTTTCAAAGTGCTTGGCAGAAGTTGTCTTTAAAAAGAAAGAGCCTTTCTGTCAGTTTGTGGAAAGTAAGGCATAGTCTTAACAACAGCCTGAGTTGTTTTGGAACTTCCCATAGAACCCCTTCCGCCAACAGTTCAATTTGATGTAATCCAATTATGGTAAAATCTATTGTTATTTTGCTAAAGAAAAATAGAAATAAAATGACTCTTATGTCTGTATGTCTTAGTTACTTTACTACTCATATGATGAAATGTCATTACCAAAAGCAGTTTGACAGAGGAAGTTTTTAATTGACTTACATATCCTGAATCACAACCCAATGAGAAAGGCCATAGCTGTAACCCAAACTGTGCAGAAACCTGGAGGCAGTAGCTGATGCAGAGGCTACAGAGGAGTACTGCTAACTGGTTTGATCATCATAGCTTACTCATCCTGCTTTCTTGAAGTACTGACTTTCAGGGGATTCTTTTCCCACTCTGCCTCTATTACCTTGGGACTCCATCAAAACTTTCTGCAAATTCTACTTTTTCTTATCCTGTCAATACTTTCAGCACCCCTTCTAGCCCATCTAAGCATCTTTGTGTCAACCAACAATACCTAGAAACACTGTCTACCTTGTAACCTAATGGCCACACTGTTCTAGAGATCAGATAAGCAATTTTCACTTTCCTTCCTGTCCTTCATTGCAATTCCCCAGTCTCATCTGAAGACTTGTAGTAGACCACTTAAAGAACATGTTTACCCTACTCTATCACCTGTGAACTCTTCAAAACTTTGTGGTGGATCTAGGTTTCCTCTGTCACAAAGAACCCCTCAGTCCCTCTTTTGGCCCAATCCAAATCCTAGTGAAATGGAAGCAGTAACTAAACATCTCCAAAATAAATAAATAAATAAATAAATAAATAAATAAATAAATAAATTGTAAACCATAACTGTAGATCCTGTTTTCTGGACTGGGTTTTTATTTTAGGTGGCCTCAGTGGAAGATGATGTGACTAGTCCTGCAGTGACTTGGTATGCCAAAATGAAGAAGGTGCTCCTTCTTTTCAGAGAAAAGTGGGAGGGATGCGTGAAGGGAAAGACTCTGTGAGGAAGGGGACTAGTTAAAGAAGGTAGGCTTCAATTAGGATGTAAAATAATTAATTAATGGGGGAAAGGAACATGGATATATGAATTCAGTACAAAATTCTATCAGAACTACAAAGAATAGTTTCCAATACTCCTCAAATTATTCCTCAAAACAGAAATAGAAATATTGCCTAATTATATTTATGAGGCCACAATGACTCTGATATCTAAAATACACAAATACTTTAAAAAGACAGAAATTTACAGACTAGTTTCACTTATGAAAATATATGTAAACATTCCCTATAAAATGTTTGCTATCCAAATCTAAGAACCCATCCTAAAGGTTATCAAACTTAAATAAGCTTCATCCCAGAGATCCAAGAATGAAGAGTCAGATGAAGGATTAAGGGACACTGAAGGATCTCAGATATGACAAGGGCTACAGAGTAAACTAACTTTGACCAAGAGGAAGGGGGGATTCATGGAGACTGACCCACTAACCAAGGAACATGTATAGACTGGACCAAGGCTCCCTACATATATGTAGCAGATGTGCAGCTTAGTATTTATGTGGGTCCCTTATCAAGTGGACTGGGGTTATCTCTGACTCTGTTGTCTGCCTTTGGATTGTTTTTCCAAAGCTGGTCTGCCTTGCTTAACCTCAGTTGTAGAAGATGTGCCTACTCCAGCTGCAACTTGATGCTCCAGGGTGAGTTGATACCCATGGGGAGCCTTCCATTCTCTGAGGACAATGGATGAGAAGTGTGAGGGTAGAAAGGGGAGGAAAAGAGAGAGGAGAACTTCAACCAGGCTATAAAGTGAATTTTTTTATTATATATTTTTTTATTAGATCTTTCATTTACACTTCAGATGCCATCCCCTTTCCCCATTCCCCCCCTTAGAAAACCCCTATCCCATGCCCCCTTTTCCTTTTTGCATTTATACATTTTTTTAAAAAAATGTTAATCATAGGCTTTATAAGTTTGGTATTGTTCAATCAGAGGTGTAACCCACTACCCAACCTAGATATATCTACTGAATTTTTTAAAAAAGCAAAATGAATAATAGTTGAACATACACTGAACAAATACATGCATTCTATTATATAAGTACACTGAAAGACAAAAAACACATGATCATCTGACAAGATCCAGGAAAGTATTTTGTAAAACTCAGACAGTCCACGATTTAAAAAAAAAAAAGTCCTAAGAAAAAAAACAGAAACACAGTGAGTATATCAAAGTATTATCTCAACAGATCATCTCAACATAAATCTGGTTTATACCAAGCCCACAACTAATATCAACCTATAGAGAAACTTGAAGCAATTCCATTAAAATCAAGAAAAACACAAGGTTGTCTACTCTCTCCATACTTATTCAATATAGTACTTGACATCTTGGCTAGGGCAAAAAGAAAATGGATTGTGGGGATACAAATAAGCATAAGGCTATAGAGATTCAAATTAGAAAAATATCATGGGGATGCAAATTGGAAAGATGGGACTCAAGGTATAGTTATTTGCAGGTGATATGATTGTATACATAAATGATCATTAAACCTGTGTAATAAAGAAATGTTTAACAACCTTAGTCATCAAGAAAATTTAAATTAAAAGTAATTTAGTATTTCTTTTTATAGAAGTCAGAATAGCCAAGAGGAATAGCACATATGCCCTCTCATGCTGGCACATGGGGGCCAGTGTAGCAGTTCCTCAGGAAGATAGGTATCATTCAACTCAAGATTCAGCTACACTACTCTTGGGCATACAGCAGAGGATTATATCTATATCCTACTATATATGGAGAAATATGCTCATCCACATGTTTATTGCTGTTCTATTTATAAGAATCAGAAATTGGAAGTAGCCTGTCACTGCATGAACAGATCAAGGAAATGTGGTACACTTGCAAAATGGATTACTCTGATGTTAATAAAATTAAATCAGTAAATTTGAAGGTAAATGGATGATTGCATATATATATATATATATATATATATATATATTAGCATTTAAGATTTTGATAAACAAGCCACAATCCAGATAACCACAGAAGTTAGGTAAAAAGTAAAGAACTAAAGTAGAGGGAAGAATATTCCAAAGAGAAAAAGAGAATGTATAGTTATGTGTGACTGTATATAAGGATTGGATATGAACACTAAATAGAGATGTAGAAGGAACAGCAAGGGTTGGATAAGTGTCTATGTGGAGGGACAGTTTTAACTAAAGGCCATTTGTGGGGTCATATGAAAACCTAACACAGTAGAATCTTTCTAAAATATATACACATATGAAAAATATCTAAATAGAATCACCATATAAAGGGGGAGATAAATCCCAACTAGACACCACTCAATACCAAATGAAACCCCCAGAGGCAGGAATGGGTTGCAACTAAGTGATTTGTTGGCCAAAAGGGACATATGCAACCCTACAAACAATCCAGGCTACTGCAAATGCCTTTGTTTTCCACAAACCAATGATAATGCCCTATTGCTGATGATAATGCCTACATAAATCATTGAACCAGGAGGAATCAAGCTGTTGCTTAAATAGAGCCTTCACCCATTTTGATTAGTGCTGATGGTACTGGAAGGCACTCCTCATACTACCAAAGGAGGAAGGTAAATATCAATTTATTTCATAAAAGCTCTGAGAGCAACCAACAAGTATTTTATTAGATTTGAGCCCCACTCTGTAATTTGGAACCCATGCCTGACACTGTGGCCATCTGTGATTTGGAACCCATTTCCCTACAGTAAACCAAATACTACTTACTGCCTGCTTAATTTACATAGCAATAAAATGGCTCCTAATGTCATTCTGCTATACTCATAGATTATGGTCTTGCTAGGCTATTATCAGAGAAGTGTCCACCTGCAGCAGATAGAAAATAACAGAGACTTAAAACTGGACAATGTGTAGAGGACAAGAGATCTTAAAAATTCCCAGTCTTAATTGGGATGTCTCCATGAAATGCCTTCCTCTCAGGGTTCAGAGAAGTCTTCAAAAGAAGACATGGTACAACTGTAAGATCCTGAGGGGGTAGAAGACACAGAGTAATCAAAGTCTTCTAACACTATAGAGCTGACATGCCCTGTGGCCTTCTCAGGTCTAAGCTAGATGAGGTCTAATTAATGAGAATAAGAAGGTGGCAAAAGCTCCATCCCTCTCCCAGATGCCATCAATTGGCAAACACTTTCAAATAGAAAATCAGTTTTTTTTCCAATGCAGTCTCACTGAGTATATAAACCGTACTTCAGTGCAGGTCCTATGCCCACCAGTAGATTCCGAGCACAAAACAAACTCAATAGTATTTTTGGAGGGATAAAACTTTTACTTATATATTGATTTCTGATTTTGTATTTTATGTGTGATTTCTGTTTGTGGGAGTGTATGTGTCTCTTCACCTATCTTCACCTATATGTGTTTCTTGGGCTTTTTCTTGGGTTTTTGTTGTTGTTGTTTTATTTTATCCTGATTTGTTTATTTGTTTCTAGTTATCTCTTTTTTTTTCCTGGTAGAAGAAGAGAGAACAGGTGTGAAAATAAGTGTCTTGGAGTTAAGGATCTCAAAGGCATTAGAAATGGGAAAACCATAATCAAAATATATTACATGAAAATATATATTTTAATACAAATTTAAATTGTATCTAATAAAAAAGTAAAATGAATAGCACATGCCTGATTTTCAGAGAAATATTTTGTATATCTCATTCACTGTAATATTTTCTAGCTCTGCAACCAGTTCAACAAAATGAAATATTATATTGAAAATTGTCTTTGTATCAACAAACACAAACATATGGCCAATATTATAAAGAAAACATATTGACAGGGTGATTTAAAAAATTGAACTCAATATTATAAAAATATTTTCAATTCTGACATCTTTATGGAATGTCAAATATTTAACTAGAGTCAAGCAGTATTAAAAATAAATATACTTTGAAAAAGAAAACTACAAATATTGGTATGCTGAATAATAGAAAAACAATCTTAGTTGTACAAAATGTAACAAATTAAATTTAAAAGCAAAAATAATCTAGAAACTGATCTATGCATTTTTGATGTTAGTTTTATGCTTTTATTACATTTCAATGAAGAAAAAGGATAACTTATCAGTGAATGATGCTAGCTAGGTCAATTTGATAGCCATGAGGACAGAATGAAAATACCAGTGTTTTCTGCCTATTTTGAAGCTACTTCTTCACATTGAAATAACCTGAACTGGAGAGAGAATGGAATCTCAGGTGGTCCAGAAACTTCATAAAACATATGAGGTGTATGAACCTCAGATATACTCAGGATTCACAGAGATCCTCTTGAAGATGATAAAGGCAGGAAATCATTGCTGAGTAAATAATCATTCTTCTGGCCAAGCTGCCCAAATGTTGATCAAACAGCTCCAGAAATGCAGTGTTTCTGAGTCTTTGGTTGAGCTTGATTGGGCTTTTTAGTGAGATTTAGTGGTAGTTGTCTTTGACTCATGCTGGTAAGTAACCCCTCAGTTATGCTCCTATAAATGAGTTCTATTCAGTTATCCTCCTAACCACAGGAAAAGTATTGATTTATTGAGCTATATTGTGTGGAATTGATTCTTCCATTTGGCATTGGTGCCCTAGCTATAATAAACAGACATTTGTGTATGTGTCTATGAAAGAAAAAAGTCACACGACAATGCCTGCTATCAAGAATCTCAAAAACCTATGCATTGTCAATATGAATGTGAAATGCTAAAGTTTTAATTAATCTATACAAAATCACAGACCATCCTCATAACATTCAAATAGGCCAACAGATTTAAAATTTTATATTATATATACCAATGAGAACAAATTTATTTTCTTTTTTTTCTTCCAGAAATATTTTAATAAAAATTGGCCTTTTTCCAAGAAACACACAGGGCATGTCAATCAGTAAAAGAGAACCGTAACAAAATAGAAAATTTACCATATGGCTATGATTTAAAGAAAAAATGCAGACCCTGGAGCCCATTAGCCCAGTTCCATATTCAACCAAATTTTTCTTATGGCCCACCAGGAACCCAGACAGACAGCAGAGCAGAGCTTGGCACACAGAGGCACTGACATCACAGGCCTCACATAAGCACCTTCCTCAAAAACATCCCAGTCTGAGGCATGATTTTAGGATAAGGCAGAACAATGTTAACACGACATATACACGTGATCAAAAAAATTCTACAGTTGCCCCACATACTCTGAATCTGAAAACAAATCTAGATTCTTTATTACTTTTCTTTAAACAACTGCCAGGACAGGAATCAAAGATAAATAGAAGGCACAGTTTTGCTTGGGTTTGTTATCAGATTTGGGGGTTTGTTTTCTCATGGGAAATTTTGTCCTTTTTTCTTTTTTCTGTTTTTTCTTTTCTTTTTTATTTTACAAATACAAATAAAACATGAAACTCTACCTCAAAAAAATCTAACAGTTCAACAAAAGTCCTTAGCTGTGTACTAGACATGGACAGTTTAAAATCCAATGGTAAAAA
This sequence comes from Arvicanthis niloticus, assembly GCF_011762505.2. Taxonomy (NCBI): domain Eukaryota; kingdom Metazoa; phylum Chordata; class Mammalia; order Rodentia; family Muridae; genus Arvicanthis; species Arvicanthis niloticus. The sequence continues at coordinate 106,190,293 of NC_047679.1, forward strand.
TGGAGGTTTGGAATTGTTTGGTAGTCACATGTCAAAAGAACAAAGTTCTGCAAATACCTTTTATTCAGTTAGTCACACCAGCAGAGACCCAGTGGCAGTTGACAAAAGGCAATTTTTCCACACCAGAGAGGAGTCGTGACTTGATTTTTCCTGCTTCCAAAATGTTTATCAAATCCTTTGTCTCTCAACAAATGAAACTTCCATTATCAGTGAAACCGAGACGCGCTCCTCTGGGGAATGCCATGAACTCCAGTCTGTGTATGCAGCGTGAGCAGGAAGGTCAGTCTTTCCTCCTCTTCTTTACAAATATATTCCTCCTAAAGTATCGTTCCAGAAAACTGGGAATGAAGGACTAAAGGGTCAAGGGTGGAAAGGGGGTTGGGGAGCACACACCATAAACACAAGCTCAAGCAGTTTATAATAGACTACTCCGAGACACCAAAGGCTGGTTGAAGGAATTCACCATTCTGCAGGAGCCACGGCTGTGTGCTGTGTGGAGAGCTGAGCCAAACAATTCACTGCCTTGGTGTTGTAATCCCCCTGCCCACGCCAAAGCCTGGTTTCTGCACCATGTCTCCTTGGGGAGGGCCTCTCATTCCACCACTTAGCCCAATGCATGGGCCTCAGGTCCCCAAAGGCGGTTATCCCTGTGGTCTCCTTCCCTGGCAGCTTGAGTCTTCTTCTCTTCCACATTCAGGCGTACAGCATCTCGGAACATGATGGGCCTATTATTAAGGACCTTCTGAACAGGTTCAGAATCATCAAACACAACAAACCCGAAGTTGGGTAACTTCCCTACACTGTTGATGCGCAGCTCCACAAAGTTCCCATAGTTTTGGAAAAAATCCTTCAGTTCTGACTTCTCAACCTCATGTGGCAGGTTCCTGATGAAGAGCTGGTGACTGTCAGGGTGCCTCATCATCCTTCGAGGTTCCATGTCTCCTGGTACATCAGCCTCACAGATTGGTCGGGGTTCTCTCTGAGGAGGGATATTGATCCGTTGCTCTCGAACTCTCTGATCTCTCTGAGGCCTTTGTGGTGGAATTTGAGTGTCAGGCTTCGATTCTGGAAGGGTCTGTGACGCTGGTACTTTGACCACATTAGGTGGTGTCTCTGGCACTGGAACAGTCCCATTGGGAGGAAGGTTCTTACTAGTCACAGATGCCCAAGAAAATGTCCTTAAGTCCTCCTGTGCCAGGGCCACGTCTGCTGGGGCAGGGTAAGCACTCTTCTGCACATCCTTGGGAGCAGCTTCTTCCAATGTAGGCTCAGGCTTGTCTTCTTGAATGTTGGGCACAGGTTCCAGCTCTGGCTCTAGCTCTGGCTCTGGCTCTGGCTCCAGCTCTGGCTCTGGTTCCAAAACAGGCTCCTCTAAATGCTCCTCCAAGTCATTGCTGACAGTCTGATGATAGAAAGTTCCAGAATCATCAGGCACCACCACTTGGACCACTACCCCTTCATTCAGAGTTGTGTGAGCATCTACTTGGCGGATCTTGGTGTGGCAGTTGGTGAAGTTTTGTGGCATCACTTTCCTGTGGATTTCCTTCTGCCCGTAGACTGCATCTGCTGGCTTTCCATTGGAATCCAAGCCCTCCTGGGCATAGGAAGAGTTCTTTCCATGAAATCTGTGCAGCATGTCTGGGGCCTGGTTCAGCAGAGTGTAGTACTGTCACACAAACTCCCACCCGACCAGCAGGGAGCTAGGTAGGCTTCTCCATAACCATTGCTTTAGTTGATTCAACCTGAGCAGCTGAGTGGAAAAACAGGGCTGCTGCGTGGGAGGAGGAGGTGGCAGTGTCCCTCGCGTGATAGAGAACAAATTTAATATACATAAAATGTTCAAAACTACATTATAATGTAAATATTTATAGGAAAACCTTAAGTCCATTACTTATTAGAAAAATATAAATTAAGGCAAAAGAATATATATAGATGCAATCCCATAAACATTATTACTATAAAAAATATAGTGTACATTAGCACACATGTGTAGCAATTATAATTTCTATTCAGTCATATGAGACTGGATATTAATGTGAGCACTGTGTTAAGTTCTCTGCTAGTGTAATATACACAGCAACTGTAGATTAGCATAATCTTTTACATAAGACTTTAATACCAAATGTATACATACGAGAGGTGAATATTCATAGACACTGACAAAATTTACATTTTGTGGGAGACTATTCATTCTAACCACAAACCTGAACCAAATTATATGTCTAAAACTAATGTAATAAATGCTAATGTTATGATCTATTAACACAAAGGAATGATTCAGAAAAAAATTAAAATGATGAGCTGAGCTGATTTTTCAAATATTGAAAATCAAGTAAGTGCAGATGTAGCAACTTAAAGCAATGTCTTTGCTTGAAGTTCTGGAATGCAGAAACCTAACACATATCAATAAAAAGAGGATTGAATATTCTTGTTTGCAAATATAAAATCCTACTTTGGGACCATAGTTAGCACCTAAGAGTTGTCTACATCCCCTGTCTCAAGGTTATATTTGTATTTAAACTAGCAAATGTGACGTAGCAACTAAATCTGACATACACGCAATGATGAGAAATTAAGTCCTGTTAATATCAAGAAAATGACTTTTGAATTCAATTACATACATTATCTGAAGAAATTAGAGTGCCTCTTTTGAGGTAGTTTCCCTGTTATACAATGTATATTCTCATCAGAACACATCTAAACAAGCCTCTGCTTTTAAATTTACCAATAAACTTATGTTTCAATAGATTTCCAAAAGAAAGGTGTGAAATGTAACATACAATATGTTGTGCTACAATTTCAAGAAGTTTTATTTAGATGATTTTGTTAATACACTCAGAAATCTAACAAAATGTTTAGGGACATGTTTTAAGGATGTACCACGATTACTAAAAGAGCATGAAACTGAATAAGACAAAAAATTTTAAGGACACAATAAACAGATGATCTAAAATATGTTGTAACACAGTGTTATTAAAAGCTGTAAAATATTGTTTTGTTGACTGAAATATGGAACATGAGATGTACAGTATTAGAATAGTTTAAGCAAACACTGTTGGTTGCATATACTATTTAGGAAATGATTCAAACATTAAGAGCTATTCAAATGGCTGAGTGGTGTCTAACTTTCACCCTACTGATGTTACTAAATACTTTGACAATGACAATTTATCAAGAAAAGGACTTACACAGCTCACAAAATCCAGTTTACAGTCCACTATTGATTGCAAAGATGTCACAGTAGCAGGGACATGAAACAACTAGCCGTATCTACAGCCAAGAGCAGAGAGGCCATGAACATGTGCATGTTAGAAAACAATTCATTCATTCATTTTTCTTAGTTTAGTGCTCATGTCATAAAATGATTCTGCAACCCACCTCATTTAACCCAATTAAAATCTCTCATGAGATGCCACAGGACATGGAAAGAATTTCTTACTGAGATACTGCCATTCATGAACTATATGACACTATTTCTTACCTGATGTCAGTGTTAAGAGACCTAAGAACATTACTGTAGTCTATTGGCCACTAGAGGCTTGTAGAAATAAGGGAATCAATGTAGTTTAATCTCAATGTGAACCCAGTGGGTCCCATATTCTTTCTGAGCTATTTCCCCAATTCTAGAACACATAATCAGAGTAGTCAAACTCATAAGTTGGTGGAATTCTGACCTTGGTACCTGGAGCTACAGAGTATAAGCCTTCATGGCGGAAAACAGTAAGTAAAGAGCAATATAAGTTTTTCTTTACAGAAAAAAACAGTAATTCATATATATAGTATCAAAATTTTGAAATTATTAAAGAGATTAATGGCACCATTAGGGACTCAAAAAAATGTAGAAACAGTGATTTTTTTTTGTCAATGATCCATTCAAGTCACCTGATTGTCCCAAATGGAATACAAATGAATGGTGAAGCCACAGTGAATAACATCATGCTTAAAATGGAGGATCCAAATGGAGCTGTTCTACCAGATGTGATTTCATCACATGAGCAAATTAACAGGTCCCTTATTTGCTGTGTAACAGCAATTGTTTTGGAAAAAAATGTTTGTTTTTATCCCATTTAAAGTTCACCAGAAACTACTTATTTTCAGCTGGAAAATTCTGAAGTGTGCTATCACTGTTCTAATTCTAATACCTTGGCAATAGCAACAGCTTTCTAAGAGGATTTACAACCTGCTCAATAAGAGAGAAATCGTGCCTGATATTGGAAACTTAGCCAACTACCAAGGGATATTGAAGTATTGTATCTTGGAAGATAAACAACAAACACCGATTATACTAAACTTGAATAATGCCTAACTACATTCAAAATGTCAGTCCTTCCCCCAAACAGATAAGGATAGTTCTTACCACTCATTTTGTAACCTCCTCTTTGTAAGAGCTGGAAACCATGAGAGAAAACTCCAACCAATCTAAACTGAACTATGGAACCCAGTCACTACTTGTGCAGTTACAACATACCTTCTGAACCTAGGGCTTAGGGATCACTGTGAAAGAAGGAACAGAGAAATTTTAACAGCCTAAGTAATAGTAAAATTATTTCTCCTGGAAGTGCCAAAAGTTATATCCATAAAGTCTCTAAAACATGACTAAATATGAATATTACATCCCCATAGTCTCATAAACATGACTGTCTAAACATGAGATGAACTGGTAAATATCTCTATACATGCTAATGTTGACACTAAACAGAGGAAAGCTCATGAAGAATCAACCATGTACACACACACACAAATGGAGGCAACATTACTGTTTTATTCTCCATCTTCTTCTCATCCATCCACAAACATATACTCTATTTCTCCTTCCTAGAATGACCCATTACTTCAACCTAGGCTCTTATCATTTATATAATCTCTGGTTATATGTTTCATAGACTGCTTATCAATGACTTAACATCTAATAACCATATATAAGTGAATACATACCACATCTGTCTTTCTGGGTCTGGGTTACCATATGATTATCTTAGCTCCATACATTTAGTACCCAATTCCATTTTACTTGTTTATTTTTATTATTTGTAGAAGCTGAATAATATCCCATTGTATAAAGGTAACATATTGTCTTTATTCATTCACCCCTTTGATGGGCCTCTAGGTTGTTTACCTTTATAATTAAAGCAACAATGAACACATGTTCTCAAGTGTCTCTGTGACAGAATGAAACACCCTTTGGGTACATGCCCAAGAATGGATCCTTAGGTAGATCCATTGCCAGCTTCCTGAGGAGCTGCCACACTGAATTCCATAGTGACTGTACAAGATTTCATAACTGCCAGCAATGGATGTTTTTCCCCACTTCTCCAAATCCTCACCAGAATGAGCTGTCATATGTTTATTGGCATTGTAAGCTGAAATTTAAAAGTAGTTTTGATTTGTATTTCCCTGATGACTAAGGAGGTTGAACATTTATTGAAACATTCCTCAGCCATTGGGATTTTCTCTTATGAGAATCCTTTTTAAATATGCACCCTTTTTAAATATTGTGTATTTATTTTCTTAATGTACACTCTTAACAAATCTTATTATTCTTGTTTGAAAGTTTGTTAGAGTTCTTCACTAAAACCATCTGTCCCTGAGTTTTATTTGGTTGAGAGGCTTTTACTTATTGCTTCTATTGCACTAGGCATTACAGGTGTGATTAAATTGCTTGCCTAATCTTGATTTAACTTTGGTAATTTGTACCTACCAAGAAAATTATCCATTTCTTTTAAATTTTCCATTTTTTGAAGCACAGGCCTTTAAAGTATGTCCTTATGGTTCTCTGGATTTTCTGTTGTTAAGTCCTAGGAAAAATATTAAGGCCTAGATGGAATGTTAATACCTCAGTAACTGTTACCTGACAAGCCTACCATTATAATGGAAATTTCTCATATATTTCTGTTTTTACAAGAAAACTTTCTAATACCAAGTTAATTACATATTCTCTTATGTTCTATGCATTGGAAACAATCATAATAGAAGTCAGTAGAGCTGCTTTGTATACTTTCCCACAATAAGCTTGAACCCAAACCAATCACTCACCAAGGCTTCCTGTACCTGTGTATATGTTTTTATGATATTTCCTTTTATAAGATAACCCTGGAATGGACCCTGATATAAGAGACACATGCACCAATATAAGAAACATTTTAAATATGACTTCCATTTTGAGTAATGGTTAAGTAAAGTATAAGTTCCCAAGACTTCTCTAGGAACTGAAGTCATCTTGGAAGAAAGAGACATGTACGAGTGTAAACTGACATCCTAGTTGGCAAGCAAAGATATAAATTTTAGATAAGGTAAGTTCTTTGCCACAGTTGAGTACCTCAATGAATGGGAAGAAGACAAATGTACACCAATGTCACTAAGGAAATCCCCTATCCATAAATCATGATTGATGGAATAATTAGACACAGATGTTTGTCGATCTTGGGCTTGAAAACCCAGTAGGATCTTAACGCAATGTCTTGGGCCTGAATGGTGTCCCAGACCAATCAGTTTGAGAATGTGGCTTTGAAGAAACCATCCTAGTTGACAGAGATTTGTTTCTGAGTGGTTTGGGTGGCAATTCCCAGAACCCAAAAACGTCTATTATTATGTTCTCCTTTTTATTTCTGACTTTGTTAATTGGAATACTTGCTCAGCCTTATAATTTGGATAAGAGTTTGTCAATCTTATTTATTTTCTCTAATAAACTTTCATTTATTCTTCTTAGTATTATTTTCCCATTGAATTCAGCTCTCAGTTTGATTATTTCTTTCCATCTACTTTTGTATGTTATTTCTTTTTATTCTAGCATTTCATGTGTGCTCTTATGCTCCTAATATAAGATTTCTACAATTTTTTTTTTTACCTAGTCACTTAGTGTTTCACTTCTTAGAACTGCCTTTAATGAGTCCCATAAGTTTTGGTATATTTTGTTTTTATCTTCATTCAATTCTAAAAACATTATAACTTCTCTATTAATTTCAGTCATGACACATTTTTAATATAGTGACTTGTTCAGCTTGCATGAGTTTGTAACCTTTCTGTTGTTTCTATTCTTGCTATCCAACTTTAATCCAGTGTAGTCAAATAGGATATAGTGTTTTATCTCAATTTCTCGTGTGATATGACTTGCTTTCTGTCCAAATATGTGATCAATTATGCAAAAAATTTCATGAGCTGTTGAGAAGAAAGTACATTGTTTTGTATTTAGGTGAAATATTGTATAATATTTTCTATCATTTTGGTTTATAGAATTATTTATCCCAAGCATTTCTTGTGTATTTTTTGCCTGGATGACAATACTGAAATATCCATTTTGTAGATCTTCTTTGATAATCATGTACTGTTCTTTTTTTTCTGATCAGTTTTGGTTTGAAGTCTCTTTTTTCAGATATTAAGATGGCTATACCAGCTTGCTTCTTGGATTCATTTGCTTAGAATAGCTCTTTTCATAGTTTCATCCTGAGGTGATATATATCTGTTATAGTTTCATAGTTTCATCCTGAGATGATATATATCTGTTATAGTTTGAGTTTTACTGCTGTGAACAGATACCACAACCAAGAAATCTCTTATAAAGGACAACATTTAATTGGGGCTGGCTTACAGGATCAGAGTTTAAGTCCATTATTATCAAGGTAGGAAGCATGGTTGCATCCAAACATGTATGATGTTGGAAGAGCTAAGAGATTTACATCTTCATATAAAGTAAGTCAGGAGCAGACTGTCCTCAGGCAGCTTGGAGGAAGATATCAACAACCCCCCCCCCACACACACACAGTGACACAATTCCTCTTCCAACAAGGCCATACCTTCTCCAACAAGGCCACTCCTTCTAATAGTGCCATTTCCTGGGCCAAACATATTCAAACAACCAAAATATCCTTCATGTACAGTTGTGTTTCATGGATGTGGCAGAAGAACCGATCTTGTGTTTGAATCCATTCAATTGGTGTCTTTTCTTGGGGGGTGGGAGGACTTTGAGACCAAGGATGTTGAGAGTTGTCAATGAGCAATGTTTATTGATTCCTGTTATTTTAGTGATGCAGTGTGGGTTTTTTCCAGCCCTCTTTTAATTTTTTAATCTAATGTTATTTATTCCATGTGGGTTTTTTTTTTTTTTTTTGGTATGTTTAACCTTCAGTGATTGAAGTTTTCCTTCTAGCTCTTTCAATAGGGTTGGATTTATACATAGATACTGCTAAAACTTAGTTTTATCATTAAGTGCCAGTTTTTACCCATTTATTGTCAGTGAGAGTTTTGCTGGATATTGTAGTTTGGTCTGACATCTGTGTCCTCTAAGAGTTTGTATAACATTTGCCCAGACCTTCTGTCTTTCAGCATTTCTATTCAAAAGTCCAGTATCATTCTAACAGGTCAGTCTATTTATTTGCTCATTTTCCCCTGAACTTTTTAATATTTTCTTATTGTTCTGTACATTTACTTTAGATTTTTAGGTGCTGAGGGAACTTAGTTTTCTGGTCTCATCTATTTTGGTGTTCTCTAGGCTTCTTGTACCTTAATAGGCATCTCCTGCTTTAAGTTAAGGAAATTTTCTTCTATGCTTTTGTTGAAAATATTTTTTATACCTTTGACCTGGGTTTGTTTTTCTTCTTCAATTCCTATTATTCATAGACTTGGTCTTTTCCTGATATCCCAGACTTCCTAGATGTTTTGTGCTGCAGTTTTTTTGGTTTGTTTGTTTTGGTTTTGTTTTGGTTTTATTTTGCTGTTTGTTTGTGTTTTAACCTTTTCTTTGACTGGGGTATCCATTTCTTCTTTCTTGTCTTTCTTGGTTGAGATTCTTCTATCCCTTGTATTCTCTTGGTGAGGTTTGCTACTGAGGTTCTTGTACATCTTCCTAAATGTTTTTATTTCTAGATTTCTTTTCATCTGGATTTTCTAATGACTCTATTTCTACTTTCACATCTTGAAGTGCTTCTTTATTTTTTCCACTGTTTGGTTTTCACAGATTTTGTAAATGGATTTATTCATATCTTCTTTAAAAACTTGTAACATGTTCATGATAACTATTTTGAAACTTTATCTTGTGTTTCAGCTATATTGCATTTGTCAGTGTCTACTGCAATAGGCTTGGTATTCTTGAATAGAGACATAATTGTCCTAGCTGCTACTGATTGTGTTTTTATGCTGACATCTAGACATCTGGCTTTAGGCTGATTGTAATTCTGTGTGCTGATATTTGGTCTTGTATTTGTTGGTTGTGTGTCATGTTCCTTGGTTTCTGTTGCTTTCTCTGATTCATAGAAGAGCATATTCATTGTGGGTCACCTGGAGAAAATTCTTTTGAGATCCTGCCAGCTGTGGCCTAGGGGTCCAGGTTAGAATGTGTTTTTGGCTCCTGGCGGGCATCTGGACTACATTTTAAAAATTCACTTTTACCCTTGGATAAAAGCAAAGTCTGTGTAATTACAAAAGAGAGAATGTGAAAAAATAATACAGTAAAAACTGAAATTAAAAAGGAAATATTTTACATACATATATGACTATTTATCTTAGCATACTTGACTGTTTATAATTTTTCCATTTCAATTTGATACGCTCTACTTATTATACAATAACTAATTACTTTCTGTCTTTCCTTCTATAATTGGTGTTTTGTTCAATTAATCTGTATGCTTATAGTTGCACTGGTTTACACATAAATTTATTAAAGGTTTATGCCAATTGATTTTACATTGTTAAGCCATTGCTATAATTGTTGATGCATATATCTCATCAGAAAAAAGACATGATAGACATTTCATACATATGGTATGTGAGAGCCAAGATATAAAATATCTTGACAGAAGCACTGATACTCTATAAATCCATTTACTTTAATTCATTTTGATATGACATTTTTACTGTTGGCCTTTGTACTGATGTGTGACTTGATCTCTTGCTCTCAAATATAACAAGCAAAGGGATTCTGACTAGAAGTAAAAATGGAATTATCTGAAAATAACTGAGATAAGCAAAAACTCATTGAACATGAACATGATTTTCCACACCTTAGTAAAGCCAAGCATAATTTTAAAAACCGAGGCTTTAAATATTTTTGTGTGAGCATCTTCCCAGTTCATGGAGTATAATATATGTCAATATATTTCCTTATATATTTATGTTCAAAATGTAAAAAAGAAGCCATGACATATATCTTACTTTTTTATGAAAGTACATAATTTTTACCTTGCTACCTTATCATTTTTAATAGAATACAAAAAAAATAGGAAATAACACTGGCAAACAATGAGGTGATTTCATTATTTCTATAATTAAGAAGATATTGACTTTTTTCCTGTTTTTTGAATGTATCAAAAGTTCAGAAAAAGTAATGAGATGTGATTTCAACAGATTTATCCATAAGGAAAATTCTAAGTAATGTTGTGGCCTAAGTTTATTTTTATTAAACCTTCAGGTGCTGAGCACAGTTCTATACACAAATTCAATTTTAAAAATGTATTTTATTGGGGCTGGATAGATGATCCCATGATTAAGAGAACCCACTGCTATTTTATGGAAAACAAGCTCAGCTCTCAGCACCCATATTGTGCCACTGGCAAGGGCCTCAAAGATACAAAGAGCCTGTATTCACCCTCCTCAGGCACTGTACTAATGTCCTTATGCCCACATACAAATGCACATGTGCACATATAAATAAAAATAGCATATATAGAAAAACATGATGTTATTTAAATGTTCACTTTCTCCCCTCAGAGCATAGCAAAAATGTATGTGATAATCAAGGGAAGACTGTAAGAGAGAATGTGAAGGTAAAACGTCAAGAAAAAATATTTGTCTCATAACAAGCATTTTATATAGGCAATATATACTTTCCAGGACTAGGTAATAGGACATATACCTTTTATACTGATTTTCTTTTGTTGTTGTTGTTGTTGTTTGGGTTTTTTGGATATTATTTTATTTACAATACAGATGCCATCCCCTTTCCACATTTCCTCTCCCTAGAACCCCCTATCATTATAGCCCCTCTTTCTTTATGCTTTTATATCATTTTTATTGCATGCATGTATTAAAGTCAGTTCTAAGTTGAGGGTCTAGCAATGCAATAGATGCAAATAGTCGAGGACTAAGCAGTACAGTAAACACATGTAGTCAAAGTAAAAGCAAGGCATTAAACCCAATTATGTGAACACTCCATGATCACTGTTTCTAAGGGCTTATCAGGATGACCAAAGTATATGAGCCTACTTCCCTGCCCTAGCCCAAGGTCATTTTCATGTTTGAAACCTACTTCCTTGTTCTAGCCTAAAATTTAGATTCCTATCTGAAATTACTTCTTTGTTCTGGCCTAATATTTAGATTCCTGCCTGAGATTACTTCTTTGTTGTAGAGTACAATTTAGACTTATACCTGAAATTACTTTTTTCTTCTAGTCTAATGTCAGATCGCTGCTTGAAGCCTACTTCCTTGTCCTTGGCCAATGTCATATTCCAGCCAAGCAGCTCCTTTCCTTGTCCTTGGTCCATGTCAGCTACTTGTCAAGCAGCCCCAACGGCTCTCTACCTCTCCTCCTATTTTTATTTCATTAACAAAACTGATCCTGTCTTAGGTCATTTTTACAAGAATGCCTTCCTTACCCATCATGGAATACGCATTATCAAAGGCAATACATTTCTGTCTTAGGTTGGTAAGGCTCTGTGCAGAATCTTACCAATCCTCAGCTTGCCAGACTGTTAATTTAATAACTCTGTCTGGAGGTCTACTTGTACTATGTACTTAGGCTGCTGACATGCTGATGTTGTTAAAGACAAGCTTTAACATGATGGGCAGGAATAAGAGTATTCCCAGGACAAGAAGGGCTAGCTTGATCAAGCTATATATGCCATTCCTGAGGTTTGTCCAAAATGGAAATACTGAGATCAGGCCATAGATAATTTTATTGGCATTATCTGCAACACCAAAGGCAAACAGAGCAGCATTCTTTAAATTCATAATCTCACTATGCAAACTTAACACACCCAGAGAAGTGTTAGAATTATGCCAAATACCCTACAGGTGTCTTTAAACTTTTGTCTAAAGATAATGACAATCATTGTAAATTTCAAAAGTAACACTACTCCAATGATATTTGTCATGACACTTGGGATGGCTCCTAACTCTTAAACCCTGAGTCTCCTTCAGATAATTTGAATGGGTTATAGAGCATCATTCATTGTTCCAGATACCTATATAAATCCTTTTGTGTACTCAATACATTAGTAATATTTTTTTGCTAGATGGTTAACAAAAATAGTTGTCTCAACTCCTTGTACCAATGTTATTGCAGAAGCAGTGGTGCTAGCAATTAATGGAATTAAAGCTGTTATACCAGCAATAATCAAGCTTGCTACCCTCTTGCTTCTGCTTAAAGCCCAATTCACTTCTTCCAGCACTTTCAAGCTTTTTTTTTTCAGAGAATCAAGGCTTTATAATACTCAGGGTAGTGAGACAAAAGCTGGTTGATAAAGTCCCATAACAGATATGTCAGGTTTCAACACACTAACATAATTGGAAATTATACAGTCAATGCAACTTACAATAAATGCTGAAGAAGAGACAAAACCAATTTTAGCTTGACAATTAAAAGAGCCTTAAAACATGCACTGAGCCTTGTTTGAAATCCAGATTCTGTCCCAACATTATCTCTTATTATCCTAACATCATAGCAAGCTAGAGCTAGCTTCCAAATTGTCTCTGACAAAGTCCATATCCAGTCTTCCAAAAGTAGACTGTTATTTCCCATATTGGATTGATGTCTAGACCAGTAAATGATTGAGTCCTAATAGCTGGGCACCTGTAAGAAGAATACAAGAGACATAATTTGTTTTTTTGATTCTCTATCCCACAAGGTCTAAAATCTTGAGGCAAGGCAACTTGTTCCATCTGGGACATAGTCAAGCAAAGGTGGGTCAGGAACATATGTCCAATATAGCTCCCCAATCACCCTTATCAGAGCACTCACCAAGCTCACAGGTCTGCATCATTCTTTGTCTATGCAACAGAATGTCTAACCAATCTTTTTAAAGTTTCATGGGCCTCTTCCACAGTACCTTGTCCTTCAGGATTATACAAAATCCCTATAATAAATTGTTGACAAAAGTCTCGACTGCTCAACTAAAATTGCCAGACCCATTATCTGTTTTTTAATTGGATATTTAATCATTTAACGCTCAATGTTTTTTCCTCTCCAATCCCCCCCAACCCTTTATCCTATCCCCCTCCTCCTATTTCTATGAGGGTGTGCTCCCACTATCCTTCCATTCTCACCTCCCTGTTCTTGAATTCCCCAACACTAGGAAATCTAAACTTTCAGGCACCAAGGTCCTCCACTTGCAGTGATGCATTACAAGGCCACCCTCAACTACCTATACAGGTGGGGCCATGAGTCCTTCTCTTTGTGTTCTCAAGCTAGTGGTTTTAGAATGACTACTCTAGCTTGTTTCTTAGGAAAAATTGTTTTACAGACTTTTACTCTAAGGGAGTGTCTGTCTTTGTCACTGAGGTGGGTTTCCTGTATGCAGCAAAATGCTGGGTCCTGTTTAGATATCCAGTCCATTAGCCTATTTTTTTTTTAATTGGGGAATTGAGTCCATTGATGTTAAGAGATATTAAGAAACAGTAATTGTTGCTTTCTGTTATTTTTGTTATTAGAGGTGGAATTATCTCTTTTGACTATCTTCTATTGGATTTGTTGGAAGAGGGTTATTTTTTTGCTTTTTCTAGGGTATAATTTCCCTTCTTGTATTAGAGCTTTCTACTATTAACCTTTGTAGTGCTGGGTTTGTGGAAAGATATTGTATAAATTTGGTTTTGTCATGGAATATCTTGGTTTCTCCAACTATGGTAATTGAGAGTTTTGCTAGGTATAGTAGCCTGAGCTGGCAATTGTGTTCTCTTAGGGTATGTATGACATCTGTCCAGCATCTTCTAGCTTCTATAGTATCTGGTGAGAAGTCTGGTGTAATTCTGATAGGTCTGCCTTTATATGCTACTTGGGCCTTTTCCCTTACTGCATTTAATATTCTTTCTTTGTATTGTCTACTTGGTGTTTTGATTACTATGTGACAGGAGTTATTTCTTTTATGGTCTAGTCTATTTGGGTTCTGTGGGCTTCTTGTATGGTTACAGTATCTCATTCTTTAGGTTAGGGAAGTTTTCTTCTATAATTTTGTTGAAGATATTTATTGGCCCTTTAATTTGTGAGTCTTCACTCTCTTCTATACCTATAATTCTTAGATTTGGTCTTCTCACTGTGTCCTGAAATTCCTGGATATTTTGTGTTAAGAACTTTTTGCATTTTGTGTTTTCTTTGACAGTTGTGTCAGTATTTTCTATAGTATCTTCTGCACCTGAGATTTTCTCTTCTATGTCTTGTATTCTGTTGGCGATGCTTGCATCCATGATTTCTGATTTTTTTCTAGGTTTTCTATCTCCAGGGTAGTCTCCTTTTGTGATTTCTTTATTGTTTATACTTTCACCTTTATGTCCTGGATGTTTTTGATCAATTCTTTCATATGTTTGGTTGTGTTCTCTTGTAATTCTTTAAGGGATTTTTGTATTTCCTCTTTAAGGGCTTCTACTTGTTTACCTGTGTTCTCCTCAATTTCTCTGAGAGTGGTATTTATGTCCTTAAAGTCCTCTATCATCATCATTAGAAGTGATTTTAGATCTGACTCTTGCTTTACTGCTGATATGGGTAATTCAGGACTTTCTAGTGTGGGAGAATTTCTGATGTTGCCAAGTACCCTGGGTTGCTGATGCTCATGTTCTTGTGCTTGCCTTTTACCATATGGATCTCCTTATTGCTACCTGCCATGTCTCTGACTAGAGCCTCTTTTTCCTATTATTTTGTTTGTGTCAGAGCTGTGTGGGATGGGTGTTGCTACTGGGGTTAGAGCTGAGGCCCAAGATCTGCTTGGTGCTCAGGCACAGACCAGAAGGAACCAGTGCTCCAGGCCAGCAGTGAATTCCTGGATCCCAGTGGGTCTCAGTTACTTCCTGTTTGGGGCGGGTGTTGCTGTCTCCTTCCCTAAGATACTACCCATGTTAGAGCTTCTGGGAGGCCTGCTTTCTCTGGGTTTTGTGAGATTGGGTGCAGAGCTGCTGCTCGGGATCTGCTCAGTGCTTGGGCCCAGACCAGAAGGTGATTTTTTTAAAAATAAAATAGAGTATAATGTACTATTCTAACACTGAAATGTTGTCTGTAACTGATCAACTTAAACCTAAAATAGTTTTTGCAATTCTTTCAATCCATTTGAGTTAATAAGAAAAACTCATTTAATGATGACAAATTGATCAAGGATATTATTCTTCAAATTATGCCAATTGAACCATTACAGCATCTAAACATGCCATATTAGATTATGTCAACTATGCCAAAAATAAGTTCCAAAGACCTCCTTGGAAACTGACATCTTGGTTGGCAAGTTAAGACAAGAATACTAGACAAGTTCCATCATGGTAGAAAAGTTAGGGCATGAATATTAGAGAAGGCAAGTCTCCTGCTACAGTAGTATGACAACCAATGGGAGCAGGATAACTGTATAACAAATACATGTTCTTAAGAAAATCCTCTCTCCTCAAATCATGATGGGTGAAATAATGTGGCACAGATATTTGTGAATTTTCTGCTTACAATCCCTGTAGGAACCAAAAAAACACACAAAGACTCAACAAAGAAAAAGAATTTCAGACCAAATTTCCTCAAGAATATTGATGCAAATATGCTCAATAATACTCAGAAAAACAAATCCAAAAGCACATTAAAGTCATTATCTACCATGATCAAATAGGCTTCATCCCAGGGATTCAGGGTCAGTTCAATATAAAAAGATTCCATCCGGGACCTCTGCCCGGCCAGCTTGTGAGTACACCCCAGATTCCGCCAGACACATTCTGGGGGATCCATAGAACCCATAGCCAGCCCTAGCACTCCCCTTCCACCGCACGCAACTCTTCCAGCCTGAGGCCTGGGCCGGACCTCTGCCCGGCCAGCTTGTGAGTGCACCCCGGATTCCGCCAGACACATTCTGGGGGATCCATAGAACCCATAGCCAGCCCTAGTAATCCCCTTCCACTGCACGCCCCTCTTCCAGCCTGAGGCCTGGGCCGGACCTCTGCCTGGCCAGCTGGTGAGTGCACCCCGGATTCTGGCAGACACATTCTGGGGGATCCATAGAACCCATAGCCAGAGCTAGCACTCCTCTTGCGCCACTCACCCCTCTTCCAGCCTGAGGCTTGTTGGTGAGTGGACCCTGGTTACCACTGCCAGACACATTCTGGGGGCTCCACAGATCTCACAAACAGCTTTAAGTAGGAAAACCCACATACTACCCTGAGCTCATAGCTGGGTGCCCTGAGTGCTCAGAATCCAGCAGATACCCCCCCCCCCGCCCCTGCCGGCTAGCACTCCCCTTCTGCTCATCTCCCGGGTCTGAGGCCTAGACCAGACCTCTGCCAGGTCTGCAGTTGTGTGGACCCCGGATTCTGCCTGAGACATACAGGAAGGTCCACTCAACCCAGAGCCACAGAGGAACAACTGAACTCAGAGTGTCAGACAACATATCCTGAGATATCCAAGAGGAGACACGGCACCCAGAACAGCAGACAACTAACTGGACTGCTACCTTGGAGGCATCATATCCTGAGGCATCCTAGAGATACCACCGTAATCAGTGCAGCTGGAAAAAAACACAGAGACATATGGACCCCTAGAAGACCAAACACAAGCGAGACAACTGGAAAGGCAGGCTTCAATCAAAGACAGAAGTACAGATAGCACTAGATTTAACCAGATGGCAAAAGGCAGGCGCAAGAACATAAGCAACAGAAACCAAAGTTACATGGCATCATCAGAACCCAGTTCCCCCATCATAGCAAGCCCTGAACACCCCATCACACCAGAAAAACAGGATTCAGAATTAAAATCACTTCTCATGATGATGATAGAGGACTTTAAGAAAGACATAAATAACACTCTCAAAGAACAGATAGAAACCCTTAAAGAGGAAACACAAAAATCCCTTAAGGAATTGCAAGAAAATGCAACAAAACGGGAGAAGGAATTAAACAAAACCATGCAGGATCTAAAAATGGAAGTAGAAACAATAAAGAAATCACAAAGGGAGAATACAGTGGAGATAGAAAACTTAAAAAAACGATCAGGAGTCATAGACACAAGTATTACCAACAGAATACAGGAGATGGAAGACAGAATCTCATGTGCAGAAGATACCATGGAAAACATTGACACAACTGTCAAAGAAAATGCAAAATACAAAGAGCTACTAACCCAAAATATACAAGAAATCCAAGACACAATGAGAAGGCCAAACCTAAGGATAATAGGAATAGATGAGGGGGAAGACTCCCAACTTAAAGGACCAGTAAATATCCTCAACAAAATTATAGAGGAAAATTTCCCTAACCTAAAGAAAGAGCTGTCCATAAATATACAAGAAGCCTACAGAACTCCAAATAGTTTAGACCAGAAAAGAAATACTTCCCGCCACATAATAGTCAAAACATCAAATGTACAAAGCAAAGAAAAAATACTAAAAGCAGTAAGGGAAAAAGGCAAAGTAACATATAAAGGCAGACCTATAAGAATTACACCAGACTTCTCACCAGAGACCATAAAAGCCAGAAGATCCTGGACTAATATCATACAGAAACCAAAAGAACATAAATGTCAGCCCAGACTACTATACCCAGCAAAACTGTCAATCATTATTGATGGAAAAACCAAAATATTCCATGACAAATCCAAATTTACACAGTATCTCAACACAAATCCAGCACTTCAAAGGATAATTGGTGGAAAACTCCATCACAAGGAGGGAAGAAACTACAACCTAGAAAAAGCAGGAAAGTAATCTTCCAAAAACCATAAAAGAAAGTAGCTACACAAACATATCTCCACTGCCAATAACAAAATAACAGGAAACAACACTCATTTTTCCTTAATATCTCTTAATATCAATGGACTCAATTCTCCAGTAAAAAGACATAGACTATCAGACTGGAAACTTAAACAGGACCCAACATTTTGCTGCATTCAGGAAACTCACCTCTGTGGAAAGGACAGACACTACCTCAGAGTAAAAGGTTGGAAAACAATCTTCCAAGCAAATGGTCCCAAGAAACAAGCTGGAGTAGAGATTCTAATATCAAATAAAATCATTTTTCAAGCAGAAGTAATCAAAAAAGATAAAGAAGGACACTTCATACTCATCAAAGGAAAAATGTACCAAGAGGAACTCGCAATTCTCAACATCTATGCCCCAAATGTAAGGGCACCCACATACATAAAAGACACTTTACTAAAGCTTAAAGCATACATTTCACCCTACACAATAATAGTGGGAGATTTCAACACCCCACTCTCAGCTATGGACAGATCATGGAAACAGAAACTAAATCGAGACACAATGAAACTAACAGAAGTTATGAACCAATTGGACCTAACTGACATCTATAGAACATTTCATCCTAAAACAAAAGAATATACCTTCTTCTCAGCACCTCATGGTACCTTCTCCAAAATATACCATATAATTGGTCACAAAACAGGCCTCAACAGATACAAAAAGATTGAAATAATCCCTAGTACCTTATCAGACCACCATGGATTAAGACTTGTCTTTGACATAGACAAAAACAACAGAAAGCCCACATACAATTGGCAACTGAACAATGCTCTACTCAATGATAACTTGGTCAAGGAAGAAATAAAGAAAGAAATTAAAGACTTTTTAGATTTAAATGAAAATGAGGACACATCATATCAAAACATGTGGGACTCATTGAAAGCAGTACTAAGAGGAAAAATCATAGCTCTAAGTGCTCACAAAAAGAAAGTGGAAAGAGCATACGTTAACAACTTGACAGCAAACCTGAAAGAATTAGAACAAAAAGAAGCTAGTATACCCAAGAGGAGTAGACAGCAGGAAATAATCAAACTCAGGGCTGAAATCAACCAAGTCAAAACAAAAAGAAGTATACAAAATATCAACAAAACCAGGAGCTGGTTCTTTGAGAAAATCAACAAGATAGACAAACCCTTAGCCAGACTAACCAAAGGGCAGAGAGACAGCATTCAAATTAGTAAAATAAGAACTGAAAAGGGAGACATAACAACAGAAACAGAGGAAATTAAAAAAAATCATCAGATCTTACTACAAAGGCCTATACTCAACAAAATTGGAAAATCTGGAGGAAATGGAAAATTTTCTAGATAGATACCAGGTACCAAAGTTAAACGAGGAGCAGATAAACCACCTAAACAGTCCCATAATGCCTAAAGAAATAGACACAGGCATTAAAAATCTTCCCACTAAAAAATGTCCGGGGCCAGATGGTTTCAGTGCAGAATTTTTTCAGACCTTCAAGGAATACCTAATACCAATCCTCTTCAAGCTATTCCATCGAATAGAAACAGAAGGAACATTACCCAATTCATTCTATGAAGCTACCATTACACTCATACCTAAACCACAGAAAGACCCAACAAAGAAAGAGAACTACAGACCAATCTCTCTTATGAATATTGATGCAAAAATACTCAATAAAATTCTTGCAAACGGAATCCAACAACACATCAAAACAATTATCCATCAACATCAAGTAGGCTTTATCCCAGGAATGCAGGGATGGTTCAATATTCGGAAATCCAACAATGTAATTCACTACATAAATAAACTCAAAGAGAAAAACCACATGGTCATATCACTAGACGCTGAGAAAGCATTTGACAAAATTCAACATCCCTTCATGTTAAAAGTCTTGGAAAGATCAGGAATTCAAGGCCCATATCTAAACATAGTAAAAGCAATATACAGCAAGCCAGTAGCCAACATCAAACTAAATGGAGAGAAACTTCAAGCAATCCTACTAAGATCAGGGACTAGGCAAGGCTGCCCACTCTCACCTTACCTATTCAATATAGTACTGGAAGTTTTAGCTAGAGCAATTAGACAACAGAAGGAAGTCAAAGTGATACAGATAGGAAAGGAAGAAGTTAAAATTTCACTATTTGCAGATGATATGATAGTATACTTAAGTGAACCTAAAACTTCCACCAGAGAACTCCTAAACCTGATAAACAACTTTGGGAATGTGGCTGGATATAAAATCAACTCAAATAAATCAGTAGCCTTCCTCTATTCAAAGGATAAACAGGCAGAGAAAGAAATTAGGGAAATGACACCCTTCACAATAGCCACAAATAAAATAAATTATCTTGGAGTGAATATAACCAACAAGTGAAAGATCTGTATGACAAGAACTTCAAGTCTCTGAAGAAAGAAATTGAAGATCTCAGAAGATGAAAAGATCTCCCATGCTCCTGGATTGGCAGGATTAACTTAGTAAAAATGGCTATCCTGCCAAAAGCAATCTATAGATTCAATGCAATACCCATCAAAATTCCAAATCAATTCTTCATAGAGATAGAAAGAGCAATTTACAAATTCATTTGGAATAACAAAAAACCTAGGATAGCAAGAACTATTCTCAACAATATAGGAACCTCTGGGGGAATCACCATTCCTGACCTCAAACTGTACTACAGAGCAGTAGTGATAAAAACTGCATGGTATTGGTACAGAGACAGACAGGATGATCAATGGAATAGAATTGAAGACCCAGAAATGAACCCGCACACCTATGGTCACTTGATCTTTGACAAGGGAGCTAAATCCATCCAGTGGAAAAAGGACAGCATTTTCAACAAGTGGTGGTGGCTCAATTGGAGGTCAACATGTAGAAGAATTCAAATTAATCCATTCTTATCCCCTTGCACAAAGCTCAACTCCAAGTGGATAATGGACCTTCACATAAAGCCAGATACACTGAAACCATTAGAAGAGAAGTTGGGGAAGACGCTTGAATACCTAGGCATAGGGGAAAAGTTCCTGAACAGAACACCAATGGCTTATGCTCTAAGATCAAGAATCAACAAATGGGACCTCATCAAATTTCAAAGCTTCTGTAAGGCAAAGGACACTGTCAACATGACAAAATGGCAACGAACAGATTGGGAATAGATCATTACCAATCCTACATCTGATAGGGGGCTAATATCGAATATTTACAAAGAACTCAAGAAATTAGACGCCAAACAACAAAATAACCCCATTAAAAAATGGGGTACAGAGCTAAACAAAGAATTCTCAACTGAGGAAACTTGAATGGCCCAGAAGCACCTTAAGAAATGCTCAACATCCTTAGTCATCAGGGAAATGCAAATCAAAACAACACTGAGATACCACCTCACATCAGTCAGAATGGCTAAGATCAAAAACTCAGGTGATAGTAGACGCTGGTGAGGATGTGAAGTAAGAGGAAAACTCCTGCATTGTTGGTGGGGTTGCAAACTGTTACAACCACTTTGGAAGTCAGTCTGGCGGTTTCTCAGAAAATTGGATATGGCACTACCTGAGGACCCAGCTATACCACTCCTGGGCATATACCCAGAAAATGCCCCAACAAATAACAAAGACATATGCTCCACTATGTTCATAGCAGCCTTATTTATAATAGCCAGAATCTGGAAAGAACCCAGATGCCCTTCAACAGAGGAATGGATACAAAAAAATGTGGTACATTTATACAATGGAATATTACTCAGCTATTAAAAATAATGAATTCGAGAAATTCTTAGGTAAATGGATGGAACTAGAAAATATCATCCTGAGTGAGGTAACCCAATCACAAAAGAACACACATGGTATTTACTCACTGATAAGCGGAGATTAGCCCAAAAAATTTAAAACAACAAAGATTCAACTACCAGACGACATGAAGCTCATGAAGAAGAAAGAACAAGTGAGGATGCCTAGGTCTTTCTTAGGAGAAGTAACTAAATAACCAAGGGAGCAAATATGGAGACAAAGTGTGGGTCAGAATCTTAAGGGGGGGTTGTAGGGACACCATTACGTCTGGGTATTCATTCCATAGGCAGTCACCAAAAATAGACGCTGATAGGGATGTCAGGATGGGAAAGCTGACAGCAGCCGCATAAGGCTGTCTCCTTAGAGGTCTCTCAGAGTCGGACATACCCAGAGACAGATACCCACAGCTATCCATTAATCTGATCAAAGTTCCCAATGGAGGAGTTAGAGAGTAAATTGAAGGAACCGTGAACCGTAAGGGCTGGTGGCCCCGTGAGGAAAGCAATAATACCAACCAGCCAGAGCTCCCCAGGGTCTAAACCACCAGCCTAGGAGCACATAGGGAGAGACACATGACTCCAGCTGTATATGTAGGGGAGGATGGCCCTGTTGGGCATAGGTGGGAGACAAGATAATTAGTACCCTGAAGGCTGAGCACTGAGGGGGGGGATCTGAGGGTGGGGAGGGAGGCTGGGGGTAGGTGGGTAAACACCTTCATAGAGGCAGGAGGAGGGGGGATGGGATAAGGGGTTCCTGGGTGGTGGGAGAAATATGGTAAGGGGATAAAATTTGAAATGTAAATATTATATCCAATAAAAGAGGGGAAAAATAGAAAAGCGGTTAGAACCAACATTCTTAATAAAATGTCAGCCCTCTTCTAAAAAAAAACTATCTAGATACTAAAATTTGTTTTGAGAATTGTATATTGCAGAATGATCAGCCTTGGTGTATCTACTCAACAAGCAAGCTGGGCAGACCTGCTCAAACTTCTGAGGTCCGTGAATTCCTTCTGGAGGCAGCGAAGACACAGCATCAGAGATTGTCAATTTGCTCTCCCCCCCACTCCTCTTCTAATATCTCAACGCCCATAATCAGCTTGAAGAAGCTAATGATGAGTCGGCGCCCCTATTCCCTGGGCATGGGGACTAAGGTGGTAAATGTTGGGCTGTCTCTCTAGGGAAAAGTAGTGGTTTTGTCGGAATAGAGAGGATTAGCTAGGGTTTATTGCATAGCCATAACCTATTAGTAGAAATCTGTATAATTAATATCAAGATGAAGATATAAATTCTTAAATGGCACCAATTTACTTTGTTTACAAATTTTAAGGTTTTCATTGGCATGAGCTTCTTAGTGATATAAGAGTGAGATGAATATTGTTACTCTCATAGGCATTGTACCAGTATAACACACTTAGGAATACAAAGCTTAGACCCAGTCCTTCTTCAACTTTTTTAACTGATTTGAGATGGTCAGCCTGTGAGTTAAGGGACTATAGCAAATTCATGACTTGGAGTTTATTATAAGGGTGTTCTCTATGTTTTATTTAGAAATAGCTGAGTGGAGTTAACAGGCAACAGTCCAGATTACCTTACATGGATAGCTGGTTTTCAAAACATCAGAAATCCTTAGAATTGACATGACAAACATTTCAGTATTAATGTTCATTTTCATTAGAGACCTGTCTGCTCCGGACAGCTTCCTATGTTAAATTCTAAGAAGAAATTGAGCATCCTTGGAGTTACTCCAGTTGTGGTGAGACAGCCACTAGGCAAGAATTGCCACTTTCCTTCTACAGACAAATTACTGTCCAGAAAAAGACACACTTGCAGAATAGTCGACTGATTATATCTGCCTAGACAGAGTAATCAGCCCTTAATAATTCTGCAGCACTAAGGTCTGTCAGATGATCCTGAGCCAGAAGGCAGAAGAACAGATGCTCCAATGTTTTGAAGTAGAGTGAGTGTCCAGGAGTTCAGAGGTCTCTATAAATTGGCTAAGTTTTAGGAGCTATGCTTTGTGCTTCCCACAATTATAGTCAACTCAGTCATTCTGGATTTCTGACGGGGTTGAAAACTTATAGCTATTTACCTTGAGAGAAAAGATCTGAGTGTATGGTCGTCAGCTGACATTCATCCTAAAGCCAGGTTCAGAACTAAATGTTTTAGTTAGGAGAGATGACAGAGGTGCTGGTAGGTCAACAAATGGATGGACTGGGTATTAGGACTATCTTGTACCTCACTGGTACAAATTGGCATAATTATGCTCTAATTGTATTTTGAGAGAAAAGTTTCCTTTTAACAGGAAGGGTGATGTGTAGGAGGAGCTAAGGTGGGAGGAGTACTGAGAGGAGGAAAAGGAGTAAGAAGAGGAGAAGAAGAAGGAGAGGAGAAGCTAGGTGATGAAAGAGAGATAGAGGGGAGAGACAGGGAAGCAGATGTTCATGAATCTCCACCAGTCAAAGATAGTAGATATATCTAGGTTGGGTAGTGGGTTACACCTCTGATTGAACAATACCAAACTTATAAAGCCTATGATTAACATTTTTTTAAAAAATGTATAAATGCAAAAAGGAAAAGGGGGCATGGGATAGGGGTTTTCTAAGGGGGGGAATGGGGAAAGGGGATGGCATCTGAAGTGTAAATGAAAGATCTAATAAAATATATATATATATACATATATAAAAAAGACAATAAAAAAATCAAAAAAAAACATAAACTGTATTAGAGTGATACAATGTTATTAAGAATTTTTCAGATCCATTATAATTTTATGATATTGGAAGGATATACATGTTTTATCATTGACATAAAAAACATTATATGGCACAATGAAATAAGAAGAATGAACAAAATTCAACAAGGATGTAGAAGAGGAAAACATAGAGGTCTTAAGAGGTGTCTCAAAGGTTAAGAGGATATCTTTCTCTTCCATAGGACTAGAGTCCTAGTACCTATGTCAGACATTCCACAAGCACTTCTAACTGCAGTAATAAAGGTTCAAATCCCTTCTTCTGGACTACTCAGACACCTGTTCACACATGACATACAATATGCATACATACAGTGAAAGAACTTTTTAAAAACATGGTTTTTAAAAGAAATTGTAAAATAAATGCAGGGAAAAATTGGAACTAAAGATCATAATGAGTGAAATGTAAAATTAAACAGACAGTAAATTTCAAATATAAAGAAGAGATAATTTGAAATAATGTATTCACACAGAAAAAAATGAAAAAAAACTCCAAATTAATGATCAATGTAAAAACCCAGTCTGATGATGTGATCTTCTTTTTATTGGATATTTTATTCATTTGCATTTCAGATGTCATCCCTTTCCCCAGTTCCCCTTCCTAGAAACCCCCTATCCCAGCCCATCTCCTCTTTTGCTTTTACACCATTTTAATTATATGCAGATATTAAGGTCAGTTCTACATTGATGCACTAGCAGTACAATACATGCAAATAGTCAAGGAACAAGCAAGACAATAAACACAAATAGTCAAAGAACAAGCATGGCAATAAAGTTCCATGTTCAGTCCCAAGATCATTATTTCTAAGGGCTTATCAGGATGACCACAATATCTGAGCCTACGTCCCTGTCCTGGCCAAAATTCATTTTCATGTCTGAAGCCTACTTCTTTCTTCTAGCCTAATATTTAGAATCCTGCCTGAAATTACATCTTTGTTCAAGCATAAGATTTATATTCCTGCCTAAAATTACTTTTTTGTTCTAGCCTAATGTCAGATTCCTGCCTGAAGCCCATTTTCTTGTCCTTGGTCAATGTCAGATTCTTGCCAAGCAGCCACAAAAGCTCTCTACCTCTCCTCCTTTTTTTAATTTCATAAATAAGACTGAGCCTGTCTTAGGTCATTCTGACAAGAATGCCTTCCTTACCCATCATGGAATATGCATTATCAAAATCAATACACTTCTGTCTTAGGTTGATAAGGCTCTATGCAGAGTCTTACTCATCCTTGGCTTGCCAGCCTATTAAATAACTTTGTCTGGAAGTGGAAGGAGGTTCAGAGTTTAAGAGTAAGGAGCCATTTCGAGTGTCATGCCAAATACCATTGGATTTGTGTTACTTCCACAATTTACAATGATAGTCATTATAATTAGGAAAAATTTTAAAGACACTTGCAGTATATTTGCCATAATTCTAACAGCTCTCTGGATATTTTAACTTAGTGAGTTTATGAATTTCATACCGCTCTGCTGTGTGTTGATGCAACAGATAATGCTGATAAAATTATCCATAGCCTGAGGTCAGTATATCTATTTTAGTCAAGCTTCAACAATGGCATATATAACTTGATCATGCTTGCCTTTTTGTCCTGGGAATACTTTTATTCCTGCCCATCATGTGAAAGTTTGTCTTTAGCAACATCAACAGTTGGCAACAAAATTACATGGCTTGAAACTAAAAATGGATGATGCAATCTTGTCAAGCAAATGCATACATTTATTTTAGAAAATTCAGAAAGAACAAAAATACTACATTAAGCTTATGTAAAGAAATCATTTCAGAACAATTTCCAGTCTGAAAGAAAAAAAGAACAGTATCTGTGAAACTCAACGTGTTCAAATAGATTATATGACTCTTACCTATTTATTATCTGTAATGCTTTATGTTCTGCTCAGAGAAATCAATTTGGTAGATGAGTATGTTTGAATCAAAGCTACTGGTTTTCTCAAACTAGTAGTGCCTATATATGATTTTTTCTGGAAGAAAAGTAAGAGTTTTTTGAACAGTTGTACTTTGTTCTTACTATTCCAGCCATCACAGAATGAATATCTATGACTTGTGGCAATTTTTCAATCAATTCCATTTGTATTTTGTCTTCATCTCTCTATCACAAATTGACTATTTGATTGACACAGATGTGCAATAATACAGCTGCCATTGCAGTTTTACCAAATGCATAGAGAAGCAGTTCATAATTTTTATTTTATTTGAATGATTGTCCACCTGTGCTTTTGAATAAGTCCTTACACACCTTATGTCAGGAGCCATCTAGTAAAGGCTATGGCTAACAGATGACCTTCTAGGAGGAACCCCACCCTCTTTTCATGGTATACAGTAGGCGAGCTCCAAATGGCAAGGCTCCAAGAAACTTCATTGCAAGGATTACTTTTTGTTGCTGATATGCCTTTCTTGTCACCATTACACACCTTAACGATCCCTGGGCATTAGCCCACCCTATTGAGCAGACTTCCTGCAAATAAACATAAAGATGAAAATTTACAAATTAATGCTGTTTAGATAAATTAATGATTTCATAGAATTCCTGATTTGATTCAAATAATCTTTAGAAGATAGCTTTAAGAGGTAGTTTTAGATGCTTTGCTAGGAAGATGTATAATGATAGAATCAAGAATAGAATGTAAAGTGTGCATAATAAGAAATATAATTAGCTTTCATAAATTATACTTAAAAAAATAGATAGGCTTGTGACAAATTGGTGTCCGAAGAAAAACATTCAATTCAAAGGATGAAGCCACAGTTATGCAGTATGATACGACCAGGCCACATGAAAACTGTTGCTCTGAACTGATAATGAGCTTACAGTATGAAACTCTGTTTTGAACTTATTATCTATACCTTTCTGTAACTTCCCTTTTATGTAAAATTTTCTCTACAGGATAATTCTTTCTTAGTAGGGAACTTTTTGTCTAAAATCTATCAAAAGGCTAAAAGCAGTAGAAAGGAGGTATAGCCATTTTCTGTCTCACCCAATTTGTATGGTTTCTGGGTAAGTGACTCCCTCTCCTCTCCTCTCCTCTCCTCTCCTCTCCTCTCCTCTCCTCTCCTCTCCTCTCCTCTCCTCTCCTCTCCTCTACTCTCGTCTCCTCTCCTTTCTTTCCTCTCTGGTTCAAAAAAGGTTAATGCATGCTGAGCCTCTCACTGGGTCAGCAAGGGGTTCCTGGGTGATTTGTCAGAGAAAAAAGCTCTAGCAATAAATCTTTCTACTTTAATAACTACTGCTAAAACAGAATGTGTCAAAAAGCTTAAGTTAGTGTTTCTTTAATTATCAATAATAAGAAAGTTAAAGAGCTAAATTTCTCCAGTGCTTATTTAAGCACAGAGATTTAAAGAAAAGAGATGCCAGCAGCTCTGTGCCACAGAATAATCAAAAAGCCACCAATTTCTAACCCCCAATACAGTAAAGAGGGATAAAAGGCCAAAGATCATTAGTGGGTCAAAAATCATTAATTGTTTGCATTTGTCCAATGTTGCTTTGGACAAAACTTCTTACAACAAAAGGCCTGGGTGGGCCATTGGCAAATTTATGGTTATTTTATGAAATATACCACATTGCCTTTCTTTGATGTATGATAATGTGATTGGGTTACAAAAACAATAATTGAGGATATCTCCTTAAAATTTGACTTTTGGTTTAAATTTTTCTAGAAAGGCCCATGGATGCCTTTTGTGGAATGTTCTGACTTACTTGTTTTTTACCTATCTATCCATATACATCTTTAAGAAACTACCAATGATATTGTGTGACTGAAAGAAAGGCTGCTATAAATAAATAGTTAAAATCTTCCAGATCTTTACCCAAATGGACAGTCTTGTTTCTTCATCTTATCACTCTATTATAGAACATATATGCTGCCTAGTTTTTCTAAATCAAAATTCCTTTCATTTGAACAGCAGTTTTATTAAATGTATGTTTAAAGAGCTGAAACTATGTGATTATTGTGTGCTTATTTCTTTATTATATATGTATTAATCAGGGTTCCCTAGAGTCAAAGAACTTATGGATAGTCTCAATGTAGTAAGGGAATTTGTTATGATTACTGACAGTCTGTAGTCCAACTCCCCAATGATGGCCAGCTATGAATGTAAAGTACAAGGTTCTAGTAATTACTCAGTCCCACAAGGCTAGTAGATTCCAATAGATGTGCTGGCAAGTAAATGTAAACAATCAAAAAGTGAAGCTTCCTTCTTTCATTGTCCTTATGTAGGTCTCCAGCAGAAGGTGTGGTCCAGATTAACATGTGTACCACCACACTCAGATCTGGGACTTGCTTTGTCCCAGATGACCTTGAACTCAGAGATCACCTTGCCTTAGATTCCTAGGATTCATAGCCCCTATGCCTCATGATCTCCATGCCAAGATCCAGGTCAGAAACTTGTGTCTCCCAGACTCAAGATCTGGAGCACAGGTGAGCCTTCCAATTCTAGATTCCAGTTCATTCCAGATATAGTCAAGTTGACAATCAGGAATTGTCATTACAATATAGCTTCATATTTTAAGTGGATTCTTGTATTTCCCTCAAATTTTTTATTGTTCTTACATTGGGCAGTATTGTCCACTGATTATTTTATAGTTACATCAGTTCCAACTACCGCATGTTACAGTCAGATCATGCCTGGTTTTACTTATATTATAGCTCAAGAGGATGCATAAAATATACCACTACCATTAAATTAAATTTGTACAGTTCAGATGAGAAAAATATTTAAAACTTTAAGCTGCACCTTTTACAGGACACATCTAATTGACAAAGTCAGATAGTATATACGCTGGCAAAATTTAAAAGTAATCTACTAATGATAAAAGTAGTATTATGTAAATTTATAATAGTGAAATTATGTGGATACTTCCACCAACATGTCATTACCAATCTAGGGTATGTAGAAGATTCCCAAAACTCCTGTTCCCTGTAGAGACTTCTACTATATTAGCCTCATCCAGGCAAGATATTTTACAACTTCCTGTTAACTCTGAATATTTCTTATCAGAATCTGGCTTAGACAGAGAAGAAATTCAAGAACATCCAACCTCTTGAGAACATTTTTTTTTCTACTATGAATGTTCACCTTGGCCAGTCAATGAGAAGGTATCTGGTAAAACCAGAGAAACAAAACATTTTCTCTATCTCTAATTCATACCCCTACTAGTGCTCACAATCTCGGACTGTAAAAACAAGAGGACTTATAATGCCCTATGTGTTTTCCAGTTTCTGAAGCTAAACCTGGTGGAATCCCCAGGTCCATCAACATTATACAAGTACAACCCACCAGCCCATGTCCACCCTGCACTAATTATTCTTTATGAGGTAAGAGGATGCATCTTTTGAAGTATGCCAAATCATTTTCAGGTATCCAACCCCCAAGTCAATATTAGAAGAGTTTCTCCAGAACTGAGTCTTAAGCATAATAGGCTAGGCCACAATACATGAAGCAGGGAGAATAAAAAGTGTTAAAAATAGCTACTTAAGTCAAGTATGCCCTCTAAAAAGTACTAACTCAATAACTCAATCTATATGAGTAAATTCCAACATAAAAAACATCCTGAGTGAGGTAACTCAGACTCAAAAGTACATGCATTGTATGTACTTACTAATAAATAAATATTAGCAAAAAAGTACAGAATGCCTAGCATACTATCCCCAGAACTATAAAAGATTAAGAACCAGAAGGGCCCAAATGAAGATGTGTCAATCCCACTTGGGAGGTAGAAGAGAACAATCATGAGAGACAGGAGAAGGGAGATACCTGGATGGGAGAGTGAAGGGGGAAGAGTTAAAAGGAAAATAATCAGGTATGGAGAAGGAGAAACAGGAAAGAAGCCATGAGAGCCAGCAGAATGAATGGAAATATGCAATCTCAGGTTGTTGGATGTGAGGGGGCCCTCTAGAAAGTACAGAGACCTGTGAGGTGAGAGATTTTCAGAACTCAAAGTGAGGGACTTTGGATGAAATGCTCTACAGCAGGGAAAGGGAACTCATAGAGTCCATCTTCAGTAGAAAGGGCATCAAGTGGAGGGATGGGGTTGCCATTCTACAGTAAAAAACTCTGACCCAGAATTGTTCCTGTCTAAAAGAAATTCAGTGACAAAAATGGAGAAGAGCCTGCAGGAAAGGAGGTCTAGTGACAAGCCCAAATTGAGATCCAGCTCAGGGGGAGGCCCCAAGTCCTGACTATTACTGATGCTAGGGTGTACATACAGATAAGAGCCAAGCATGGTTGCCCTCTGAAAGGCCCTGCAAGCAGCTGACTGAGACACATGTAGATACTTACACCCAGCCAATGGACTGAAGTCCAGGACCCCTGCGACTGAATTAGGAAAAGGATGGAAGAAGTTGAGGAAGAGGGAGGCCCAAAAGGAAGACAAGCATTCTTAAGAAACCTGGACCCTAGAGATAGCTCAGACACTGAGCCACCAATGAGGCAATATATGCTAGCTTGTAGAAGGTCTCCAACACATATACAGAAGAGGACTCCCTGGTCTGGCCTCAGTGGGAGAAAATGCACTGGCCTTAGTGGAAGAAAATGCATCTAACTCTTGAGAAATTTAAGGCCTCAGAAAGTGAAGTGGCCTTGGGGAATCCTCTTGAAGTGAGAGGGTAGAAGGAATGAGATGATGAACTGTGGGTGAATCAGAAAGTTGTTCATGTTAATATTTAATAAAAGGGGCTGCACTGGCTGACCATCTAAGCAGCTGCATCTCTGCTTAGCTCTGTTGCCATGTTCCATGGCCAGAGGCCACATGCGCACTGCAGGAAGAAACGGCCAGAGGCCAAACGCGTGGGCCACAGCTAGAAATGGCCAGCCAGAAACACCAGCCCTACCATCCAGGAGACACCAGCATGGGAAATGGCTCTGCCTATCTTTCAAGCTGTCTCCACAAGGCTGGGCTGTGCCCAGACCATCCTGCCATCCATGCAGTATCCAGTATAAAATGAGACTATAATACTTAATGATTAACCAAAGGCTTTATATGTTTGGTAATGCTCAATAACAAGATGCCCACCCAATTGGCAGTGTTAGCCAATTAACTAACCTAGATATAAGTTTTTACTCAGGACTTCTCTCAGTCCAGGCATGGTTCTCCATCCTCCTACATCTCTGTCTCTCTGCTTCTCCTCTTCCTCCTCTTCCTCTCCTTACTCCTCTCATCTTAGCTCCTCCTGACTTGTGGGGAAAATGTCCCACTACAGAAAGTAGACAGCCACTGGACAGTAATAAAATAAAAGTAATTTAAAAAGAATATTGAGAATGAATGAATAAAATGAATGAATGAACAAAACACAAAGACTTGAAACTTTAAAACAAAGACTTCTAGATATAAAAATGTGGTTAAAGAAGTGAGACTCCTAGCTCTTAGGTGGAGAGCTATAACAGATAATTTCTTCTTTGGGAGAGTATGCTGTTTTTAAAGATTTTCCTCCTAGTAGATTAAGCTCACTACAGTATATGGCCCAACACCCACAAGTAAATTTACAGCACAAATTGGAATTCGTGATTCCTTCTTTTTTCCAGAAAAGAAAATAGAGTTGGAAGTAGATATAAAAATGGGAGCAAGGTCTAATGGGAGTTAAGTGAAGAAATAAAGGTTTAACATGATTAAATAATTTGTACACATGAGAGAAATTACCAAAATTTAATAAAGAATGTTTTTAAAAGAAAATTAAGGAACATCTGGGTTTTTTCTACTTTCCAGGTATTACAAATAAGGCTGCTGTGACAGTAGTGGAGCACATGTCCTTGTGATATGATGAAGCATCTTTTTGGTATATGCCCAGGAGCAGTGTAGCTGACTCTGCAGGTAGAACTATTTACAGTTTTCTGAGGAACATCCAGATTGATATTCAGAGCAGTTGTACATGTTTGTAATCTCACCAACAATGCAGGAATGTTCCCCTTTCTCCACATGCTCACCAGCATGTGCTGTCACTTGAAGTTTTTTTTTATCTTTGCCATTCTGATTGGTATAAGGTGGAATCTCAAGGTCATTTGATTTGCATTTCTCTGATGACTAAAGATGTTGAACATTTCTTTAAATGCTTCTCAGCCACTCAAGAGTTTTCAGTTGAGAATTCTCTGCTTACCTCTGTGTGACATTTTTAAAATTGAATTATTTACTTTTTAGAGTAGATTTCTTGAGCTCTTTATATATTTTCAGTATTAGCCCTTTGTCAAATATAGGGTTAGTGAATATCTTTTCCTCATTGGTGAGCTTCCAATTGTTTTTGTTTTGTTGAATTCCAGCCTTAGTCCTTGATGATCTGATAGAATTTCAAAGTTACTATATCTGTGAGGCTTATTTTGTGTCTGATTATATGATCAGTTTTGGAGAAGGTTTGCTGAGGTGCTGAGAAGGTATATTCTTTTGCTTTGGGTTAAAACGTTCTGTAGACATCTGTTAAAACCATTTGTTTCATAACTTCTGTTCGTTCATTGTGTCTCTGTGTAGTTTATATTTCAAAGACCTGTCCATTAGTAAGAATGGGGTGTGGAAGTCTCCCTTTATTTTTGCATGAGGTTTAGTGTATGTTTTAAGCTTTAGTAAAATTCTTTTACAAGTGGGAGTACCCTTGCATTTAGGATATAGATGTTTAGAATTGAAACTTTATCTTGGTGGATTTTTTTTCTTTGATGACTATGAAATTTTCTTCCAAATCTCCTTTGATTACTTTTGGATGATAGTCTATTTTATTGGATATTAGAATGGCTACTCTAGCTTTTTCCTTAGGATTCTTTGGAAAACATTTTTCCAGCCCTTTAATTTTAGGTAGTTTTTTTCTTTGTTGCTGAGGTGTTTTTATTATATGCATCAGAATGGTGGATCCTGTTTCAGTATCCAGTGTATTAGTGTGTCTTTTTATTGGTGAATTGAGTTCAATGACATTGAGAGGTATTAATGATTGTTACTTCCTGTTATTTTGTTGTTGGAGGTGGTACTATGTGTGTGCAATTCTCTTCTTTTGGGTTTGTTGTGATATGATTTCTTGAGATTTATTGGGTATAGTTAAGCTCCTTGTGTTCAAATTCTCCTTCATACATTCTCTGTAGGGCTTGTTAAGTAGAACGATATTGTTTAAACTTGGTTATGTCATGGAATATCTTAGACTCTCCATCTATGGTGAGTGTGAGTTTTGCTCAGTATGGTCAGCTTGGGCTGGCTTCTATTGTCTCTATTTGTGTGCAAGACATCTGTCCAGGATCTTCTGGCTTTTAGAGTCTTTGTTGAGAAGTTAAGTATAATTCTGATAGGTCGGGCTTTATATGTTACTTGACCTTTCTCACTTACAGCTTATAATATTCTTTCTTTGTTCTGTATATTTACTGTTTTGATTATTATGTGGGAGGAAGATTTAATTTTCTGGTTCAATCTATATGATGTTCTGTAGGCTTTTTATGTCCATCTCTTTCTTTAGCTTAGGAAAGTTTTCCTTTCTGATCTTGTTGAAGATGTTTTCTGTCTCTTTGAACTGGCAATCAGCACCTTCTATTCCTTTAATTCTTAAGTTTGGTCTTTTCATTGCATCCCAAATTTTCAGGATGCTTTCGGTTAGGACCTTTTACACTTTGAATTCTTACAATTTTATTTGTTATTTTATTTACCTACATTTCAAATATCATCCTTCTTCCAAGTTAAACCCCCTATTCCCTCCCCTGTACTCCCTGCTTCTATGAGGGTGCTCCCCCACCCACCCCATTTCTCCTCAGTGCCCTAGAATTCCACTAAGCTAGGACATCAAGGCTCCACAGGACCAAGAATCTCCTCTCCAATTGATACCAGATAGGGTAATACTCTGCTACATATCCAGCTGGAGCCATGGGTCCCTCCATGTGTACTCTTTTGTTGGTAGTTTAGTCCCTGTGAGTCTTAGGGGGACTAGTTTGTTGATATTGTTGTTCTTCTTGTGGAGTTGCTAACCCCTTCAGCTCCTTCAGCCCTTCTCCTAAATCATTCATTGGGGTCTGGGCTTAGTCCAATGGTTGGCTACATGCATCCACATCTGTACTGGTCAGGCTCTGTCACAGCCTATCAGGGGACAGCTATACCAGGCTCCTGTCACCAAGTGTTTCATGGCATCAACAATAGTGTCTGGGTTTGGTGTCTAGATGGGATGGATCCCTAGGTGGAGCAGTCTCTGGATGGACTTTACTTCAGTCTCTGTTCCACTCTTTGTCCCTGCATTTCCTTTTTACTGGAGAAATCCTCGATTAATATATTTGAGATGTGTGTGTGGCTCCATCCTTCAATGGGGGGGGGCATGCCTATCCACTGTATATAGCCTCTACAGGTTCTCTCTCCCCTTTGTTGGATATTTTAGCTAATATTATCCCTGTTGGGTCCTGCTTGGGTCCCTGGTATCTGAGACTTTCCAGTGGCTATCCCCAGTTCACCATCCCCTACTGCTACACACCTCCATTCAATTTTCTGACCCTCTGTACTTCTCTCCTGTCTTCTTCCATACCTGATTCTGCCCCCACTTTCCCATACCCTCCTTTCTCCCTCCAAGATCCCTTATTCCCTCTACCTCCCATGATTTTTTTCTTCCCTTTCTGAGTAGGATTGAAACATCCACACTTTGGTATCCATATTTTTTGTGTTACATATGGTTTGTGAATTGTATTATGGGTATTCCAAGCTTGTCTTTGGCTAATATCCACTTATCAGTGAGTACATGCCGTGTGTGTGTGTGTGTGTGTGTGTGTGTGTGTGTGTGTGTGTGACTGGGTTACCTCACTCAGGATAATATTTTCTAGTTTCAGCCATTTGCCTGTGAATTCCATGAAGCCATTATTTTTTAATAGCTGAGAAGTGCTCTACTGTGTAAATGTAACACAATTTTTTGTATTTATTCCTCTGTTGAGGGACATCTGGCTATTATAAAGAAGGCTGATATGAACATAGTGGAGCATGAGTACTTGTTATATGTTAGAGCATCTTTTTGGTATATGCTTAGGAGGAGTATAACTGGGTCCTCAGGTAGTATTATATCCACTTTTCTGAGCAACCACCAGGCTGATTTCCAGAGTGGTTCTTCCAGTTTGCAATCCCACCAACAATGGAGGAGCGTTCCTCTTTCTCTAGATGCTCACCATTACCTTCTCTCACCTAGGTTTTTGATCTGAGCCATTCATAATGGTGTGAGATAGAATCTCGGGTTTATTTTGATTTGCAATTCTCTGATGACTAAGAATGGTGAATTTTTTTTAGGTGCTTCACAGCCATTCAAGATTCCTTGGTTGAGAACTCTGTTTAGATACTCCATTTTTTAATAGAGTCATTTGGTTCCCTGCTTAACTTCTTGAAGTTTTGTACATTTTGGATATTATCCCTCTATAGGATGTGGGATTGGTAAAGATCTTTTCTCAATCTGTGGGTTACTGTTTTGTCCTATTGATGGTGTCTTTTACCTTAGACATTTTTTGACCAATGTATTAAAATCTTCTGTGGTATTTTCTACACTTGTGATTCTCTCTTCTATCTTCTTTATTTTGTTGGTGATGCTTGTGTCTGTAGTTCCTGCTCTTATTCCTAGGTTTTCCACCCCAAGAGTTGCCTCAATTTCTGGTTTCTTTATTGTTTCTATTTCTATGTTTTGGGCTTGAATCCTTTTCTTTACTTCATTCCCTCTTTGATTGCATTTTCCTGTATTTCTTTAAGACATATATTTGTTTTCTCTTTAAGGACTTATCTGCCTGTTTGCCCGTGTTTTCTATATTTCTGCAAGAGGATTATTTATATCATCTTTATTTATATATTCTTTAAAGGCCTTTATCATATTCATGAGATGAGATTTATGGTCAAATATTGCTCTTCAGTTGTGTTAGGATATCCAGGTCTTACTATAGTAGGACAGCTAGGTTTTCATGGTGCTAAACTGCATTGGCTTCTGTTGATTTTGTTCATGGACTTGTATTTAGTCATCTGCTAGTCTCTGGTGTTTACTGCCCTGGGTGTCCAGGACTGGAGCACCTGCTTCCCTGAAGGCTGGTGAAGCAGCGTGTCCTAGGTTAGAGCAGGCCTCCTGGGAGGCAAGCAGTGCTGTGTCTTTGGTTAGAGCATGCCTCCTATGTCCCTAGTTATAGCAATTCTATGTGCCTGGTTTAAGCAGTCCTTCTGGGAGATAGGCAGGGCTATGGCTTGGGGGTTGCATTGGGTACAGGTGGAGCTGTGTACCTGAAGGACAATGGGAAGTAAGCAAATTTTTTTCTTTTTCTTTTTCTTTTTCTTTTTCTTTTTCTTTTTTTGGAGAGGCAGGCAAAATAATAGATTTTTAATATTAGAAAGATTCAATCTATTGTTGTGGTTTGAATAAGGACAAAAGCCACCTTTTGATTTTTAAAAGAAAAAGTCACCTTGTAGCCTGAGTAAAAAAAAGGAATGTTTCTTACCTTATACCTCCAGAAAGGGATTCAAGCTTAAAAAGTAAAATCATGACATGCTGTACATCAGATTCTAATTAACATCACATTAGTGATCCTAATAGATAGTCATACATTTACACAAGTAATTTCACCAAAACCATCATCAGTAAGAAAAGAAAGCTGCTTTCCAGTCTGCAGCTGTGCCCAGAGCAGTCCTAGGGCATCATCTCTATACCCAATTCCCCAAAACCAGAGGCAGCTGGATTCCCAAGAGCTCTAACAATCTCAGGATTGTGAGTAGGCTGTGACCTGCCCAAATGGGGAGGAATTGGGACCCACGGGGACCTAAGAACTACCTCAAGGCCAGTGGTACTAGACTATTCCAGTCTGCATCTGTGCCCAGAGCAGTCCTAGGGCGCTAGCTCTGCAGCCAATCCCCCCAAACTCAGAGGTTGTTAGACTCCCAGAAGTTCTAACATGCCCAGGAACATAGGATAATAGGATCACAGGATCTCAGGAGATTGGGCACACCAAAATTTTAGAATTCCAGAATCAGATGGACTCCCAAGAGCTATCACAACCAGGATTTCAGGATCACAGGATCACAGGATCACAGGATCACAGGATCACAGGATCACAGGATCACAGGATCACAGGATCACAGGATCACAGGATCACAGGATCACAGGATCACAGGATCACAGGATCACAGGATCACAGGATCACAGAAACAGCTGGACTCTGAGGAGATCTGAGAAAACCAAGATAACAGGACAGACAGGTTCCACTCAGAGACAGTGAGTGAAGGTAGCACTAGAAATAACCAGATGGTGAAAGGCAAGTGCAAGAATGTAAGCAACAGAAACCACGGTTACTTGGCATCATCAGAACCCAGTTCTCCCACCATAGCAAGTCCTGAATACCTCATGACAACAGAAAACCAAGATTCATAAAAATCACTTCTCATGATGATGATAGAGGACTTAAGGAAGAACATAAATAACTCCCTCAAAGAAATACAGGAGAACACATGTAAGCAGGTAGAAGACCTTAAAGAGGAAACACAAAAATCCCTTAAAGAATGACAAGACAACACAACCAAACAGGTGAAGGAATTGAACAAACCATTCAGGACATAAAAATGGAAGTAGAAACAATAAAAAAAACCCTGGAGACAGAAAACCTAGGAAAGAGATCAGGAGTCATGGATGCAAGCATCACCAACAGAATACAAGAGATAAAAGAGACAATCTCAGGTGCAGAAGGTACCTTAGAAAACACTGACAGAACAAAGAAAATACAACATGCAAAAAAAAAAAAAAAAAAAAAAAACCTCCTAAACCAAAACATCCAGAAAATCCAAGACAAAATGAGAAGACCAAATCTAAGAATAATAGGTATAGAAGAAAAAGAAGATACCCAACGTAAAGGGCCAGTAAATATCTTCAACAAAATTATAAAAGAAAACATCCCCAACCTAAAGAAAAAGATGGCTATAAACATACAAGAAGCCTACAGAACTACAAATAGACCAGATCATAAACGAAATCCCCCTGCCCATAGTAATCAATACACCAAATGCACAAAGCATAGAAAGTATATTAAAAGCAGTAAGGGAAAAAGGCCAAGTAACATATAAAGGCAGATCTATCAGAATTACACCAGACTTCTCACCAGAGACTATAAAAGCCAGAAGATCCTGGACAGATGTCATACAGACCCTAAAAGAACACAAATGCCAGTGCAGGCTACAATACCTAGCAAAACACTCAATTACCATAGATGGAGAAACGAAGATATTCCATGACAAAACAAAATTTACACAATATCTTTCTACAGATCCAGCTCTACAAAGGATAATAGATGGAAACCTCCAACACAAGGAGGTAAAGTATGCCCTAGAAAAGCAAGAAAGTAATCTTCTTCCAACAAACCCAAAAGAAGATAGTCACACAAACATAACTCCACCTCTCACAACAAAAACAGGAAGTAACCATCATGTTTCCTTAATATCTCTTAACATCAATGGACTCAATTCCCCAGTAAAAAGACATAGACTAATGGATTGGATATGTAAACAGGACCCAACATTTTGCTGCATACAAGAAAAGCACCTTAGTGACAAAGACAGATACTACCTCAGACTAAAAGGCTGGAAAACAATCTTCCAAGCAAATGCTCCCAAGAAAAAAGCTGGAGTAGCCATTCTAATAGTGAATAAAATCAACTTTCAACCAGATGTTATCAAGAAAGATAATTATCGACACTTCATACTCATCAAGGGAAAAAATAACCAAGATGGAATCTTAATTCTGAACATCTATACTCCAAATGCAAGGGCACCCATATACATAAGAGAAACTTTACTAAAGCTCAAAGCATATATTGCACCTCACACAATAATAGTGGGGGATTTCAACACCCCACTCTCAGCAATGGACAGATCATGGAAACAGAAACTAAACATAGACACGGTGAAATTAAGAGAAGTTACAAATGAAATGTGTTTAGCAGATATTTATATGACATTTCACCCAAAAAATTAAGAATATACCTTCTTCTTACCACCTCGTGGTACCTTCTACAAAATTGACCATATAATTGGTCACAAAACAGGCCTCAACAGATACGAGAAAACTGAAATAATCCTATGCCTCCTATCAAATCACCACAGACTAAGGCTGGTCTTCAATAATGATAAAAATCAATGGAAAGCCCATATACACATGTAAACTGAACAATGTTCTACTCAATGATAACTTAGTCAGGGAAGGAATAAAGAAAGAAATTAAAGACTTTTTAGAATTTAATAAAAGTTAGGACACATCATACCAAAACCTATGGGACACAATGAAAGCAATGCTAAGAGGAAAACTTATAGCTCCAAGTGCCTACAAAAAGAGACTGAAGAGAGCATACACTAACAACTTGACAGCACACCTGAAAGCTCTAGAACAAAAAGAAGCAAATGCACCCAACAGCAGTAGACAGCAGGAAATAATCAAACTCGGGGCTGAAATCAACCAAGTAGAAACAAAAAGAACTACACAAAGAATCAACAAAACATGGAGCTGGTTCTTTGAGAAAAACAACGAGATAGATAAACCTGTAGCCAGACTAATCAGAGGGCACAGACACAGTATCCAAATTAATAAAATCAGAACTGAAAAGGGAGATATAACAACAGAAACTGAGGAAATTCAAAAAATCATCAGATCCTACTACATACGCCAATACTCAACCAAACTGGAAAATCTGGATGAAATGAGCAATTTCCTAGACAGATAGCAGGTAGCAAAGTTAAATCAGGAACAGACAAATCATCTAAATAGTCCTATAACCCCTAAAGAAATAGCAGCAGACATTAAAAGTCTCCCTACAAGAAAGCCCAGGACCAGATGGTTTTAGTGCAGAGTTCTATCAGACCTTCAAGGAAGACCTAATACCAATTTTCTATAAAATAGAAAAAAAATTTCTATAAAATAGAAAAAGAAAGAACACTATCCAATTCACTCTATGAAGCCACAATTTCCTAAATCACACAGAGACACAACAATGAAAGAGAACCTCAGATCAATCTTTCTTATGAAGATCGATGCAAAACAACTTGATAAAATTTTTGTAAACTGAATCCAAGAACACATCAAAACAATCATCCTCCATGATTAAGTAGGCTTTATCCCAGGAATGCAGAGATGGTTCAATATTCAGAAATCCATCAAAGTAATCCACTATATAAACAAACTCAAAAAAGAAAAAAACAACCACAAGATCATCTCACTAGATGGTGAGAAGCATTTGACAAAATTCAACATCCCTTCATGGTAAAAGTCTTGGAAAGAACAGGAATTCAAGGTCCATAGTAAAAGCAATATACAGCAAGCCAGTCGCCAACATCAAACTAAATGGAGAGAAACTTGAAGCAATCCCACTAAGATCAGGGACTAGACAAAGGTGCACTCTTGAAATCCTAGCCAGAGCAATTAGACTACAAAAGGAGATCTAAGGGATACAAATTGGAAAGGAAGAAGTCAAAATATCACTATGTGCAGATGATAAGATAATATACTTAAGTGACCCTCAAACTTCCACCAGAGAACTCCTAAACCTGATAAACAACTTCAGCAAATTGGCTGGATATAAAATTAACTCAAACAAATCAGTAACCTTCCTCTACTTAAAGAATAAGCAGGCTGAGAAAGAAATTAGGGAAATAACATCCTTCACAATAGATCCATCCCAAGTGCAATCACCATATGCAAACACTGTTGTGGATGTACAGAAGTACATGCTGACAGGAGCCTGATGTACCTATCTCCTAAGAGGCACTGCCAGTGCCTGACATATGCAGATGCAGATGCTTCCAGCTAATCATAGAACTTATCACAGAGTCCCCAATGGAGGAGAGAGAAGACTGAAGGAGTTGAAGGGGTTTGTGGCCCCATGGGGAGAGCAATAATACCAACCAGCCAGAGCTCCCAGAGTTTAAACAACTAGCATGGGAACACACATGGAGGGACCCATGTCTCCAGCTGTATATGTAGTAGAGGATGGCCTTGTTGGGGATCAGTTGGAGTGGAGGGCCTTGTTCCCTTGAAGGCTGGATGCCCCATAGAGGGGGAATTCAAGGGAGGGGAGGTAGGTGTGGGTGGATGGGTGAGAGCAGACCCTCATAAAAATAGGAGGAGGGAGGTTGGGTTAAAGGTTTCTGGGGGTGGGGAAGGAGGAAAGGGAATAACATCTGAAATGTAGATAAATAAATTATCCAATAATTAAAAAAATAAAAACTAAAAAGAAAGACAAACAAACAAACAAACAAAAAACAGATAATGGAACTGGCTATTGCAGTCGAACATTTAAGACTTTGGGTAGTAATTTAATGTTACCCATATTACTGGGATTCCTTCTAATTGTCAAGGATAAGTGACTGTGGAAAGGGCCCATGGTACTTTAAAAAAATATGTTCATAAAATAAAAAAGGGGGAAGGTATAGCCTCATATATGACAAATTTATTTAAATCATTTATTTTATTTTATTTTTTAAAATTGGATGCCAAGGATCTTTCTGCTAAGTGTCTATGTCACTCTACAACTAGGCATATACATGCATAGGTGAAAGGGAAGGATCCACTTACTGGCATAAAGCAAGATCCTGATCAGGTACTTCATATAGGCAAGATGGCATGTTTGTGTTTTTTCTGCAGGATGCTGAAGGAGCATGGTGCCTGCTAGAGCAACAGGTGAGACATGCTGATGCCAAGACAAAGAGTGATGCTGACTTGTGTGCTTGCTGAGTACCCTGACAATGGTGACTGGGAAACTGTATTGGACCTATATTCCTTACCTATAATTGCTTACCTATACCCCTGATGGGACAAGATGCCTTGCATCAAGTTTTTAGATTTTGTGTAAGAAAGAAAAAAAAAGAGAAGTTATAATGACTCTTGTATTTTTTTTTAATGTGACCAGTTATTCGGACTCAAACATATACTGGTCTAGAAATCAATCCAGCACTGGAAACAGCAATAACAATAACAAGGAAAGGTGAACTGCAATAGCCAGTTCCATTATCTGTTTATTTTTTAATTGTAAATATTTTATTTATTTACATTTCAGATGTTATCCCCTTTTCCCATCTCACCCCCCCAAAAAAAACCCCTTATCCCATCCTCCCTCCTCCTATTTTTATGGGGGTCTGTCCCTACTCATCCACCCAGTCCTGTCTCCCCACCCTCAAATTCCCCCACACTGGGGCATCCACCCTTCATGGGACCAAGGATCTCCTTTCCTACCTATGCCCAACAAGGCCATACTCTCCTACGTATACAGCTGGAGCCATGGGTCCCTTCCTATGTGCTCCCAGGCTGGTGGTTTAGACCCTGGGATGGTTTTACCAACTGCTCTGAGTACAGAGGATCCTCTGGGATGATTCAGATTATGGTGTCTTCCCAGGAGCAGTCCAGCTGGGAATCTGCCCCAGCAGAAAGAACCAGGTAGAGTCAGTGGAAGGACACAATATTTTCATATACTTTCTTTGCATATTTTTATTTGTAGGTACCTTCAATAATGGGGAATTGATTTCAATTTCCCATAGGCTCACCAAAAATAAAAACAAAAATAGCCTTTTTCCCATAGACTAAGCATACTTGAAATTAAAATTGTAAACATGTAAAAAGTAACCAGATTATGTTTCTTGTTTCAGTTGAACAATGGTTTTATATAATCAGGATTTTTATAGTATATTCTTTCCAAGAAGAGAAATAAACTTTACTTTGTTATACGACTATTAGGATTTAGCTATATAATTGGTTTGAGTCACGATCCTTGAGTCTTTCACAGGTCTTCTCTTACATTATCTTTACACATATTTCAATGAAATTTTATATCACCAATGATGATTTCTTATTTTCCAGTCTATATAAATTTATTTTTTCTGAGGTGAGAATGCACTTGGTCTTGAGCATCTTATTTTTCTCTTCAGTATCTACATGTATATCATTCTCAATATCATGATTCTCTTTTTCTTTTATCTACATGGCTATAGTTCAATAGTAGTTTAAAATGTGATTTGCACAATTATATTATTTTATACATCTTTAAGTTTCACTTCATATCACCATTCTTATATAGATATAATAGCATTATACAGCTATGCAGTATAAAAGTGATTCTAGAGGCTGGTGATAAGCATCAAGAGTTAAAAGTGTGTATGCCTCTTTAATATAATATGATCTGAGTGGAGATCCCAGTACCCACATCAAGTGCCTTACAAGTGCCTGTTATTCCAGATCTGTGGGATTAGATGCCTTCTTCTGTCTTGCATAGGAACCTATGTACTTATGTACACATATCCACAAAAGGGCACACACATGCACATAATTAAAAAAACAAACACTTAAAAACAAAACTCTATAAAACCTTAACACATTTATTTCAACTAAAATGGATGATAGACCTAAGTATAACATGCAGCTATAAAGCACTTAAAACACACACAGGAGGATATTTTGGTTCCTTAGGTTTGGTGATAATGTCTTATTCTTTACAACAAAAGCAGAACTCATGAAA
Organism: Arvicanthis niloticus; assembly: GCF_011762505.2. NCBI lineage: Eukaryota > Metazoa > Chordata > Mammalia > Rodentia > Muridae > Arvicanthis > Arvicanthis niloticus. The sequence goes on from NC_047679.1 coordinate 106,234,138, forward strand.
ACAAATTGAACAATTTAGGTTCAATTAAACATTCACTCTTCTCTGGGAAAGGCACCACCAATAAAAGGAAAAGACAAGCAACAGTGTTCAAGAATGTATTTTCAAAGCATACACTATACAGAAGGTCCTTTGTCAAATTGTACACAGCCCACAAAATTTCTTATGTGCAATAATATAAAAAATTAATTAATTTTGAAAGCAGAAAAAAGTCCTAAACCAACATGTAAATAAACTTAATACCTAAATTGAAATTAAACATATAAAAGACATTTAATGATATAGGACATAAAAAATTGAAAATTAAAATATTATTCATAATGGAACAACAGAAAGGACAACAGAAAGACATTTATTCTGAATGTAAAATGATATAATACAGCCAATTAATAAATATATTTAGCAATTTTAGGAGACTAAAATATGATATAACTTCATATATATATATACATACATATATTTATGTATATATAATTTGAAAATATATCTTTAGCAAAATATTTCACATTAGTTTTATAGCAGGTTTATTCCTCATCACCCAAATTGGAAGTCCTCCAAAATGCCATTTAATAGGTATATAAATACATTCACAATGGTACACAAATCCATTAAAATATTATTCAATACTTTAAAAATAAAAAGAACCATGACAATTAGAAATATTAAGTATGGAAGGCTAGTCAAGATTATCAATCTGCAAAGGCCAAATATAAAAGGGCATTCAAATGTATAGTAGATGTATATCTGCTTGCAACTTGGTTATGTCTTGATAAACTGCCATGGTTTGAATATGCCTGGGCCAGGGAGTGGCACTATTTGGAGGTGTGGCCTTGATGGAATAGCTGTATCACTATGGGTGTGGGCTTTAAGAGCCTCATCCTAGTTTCCTAGAAATCAATATTCTATGAGCAGCCTTCAGAAGAAGATGTAGAACTCTCAGCTCCTCCCAAACCATGTCTGCCTGGATGTTGCCATGTTCCTACTTTGATAATAATGAACTGAACCTCTAAACCTGTAAGCCCCAATTAAATGTTGTCCTTGTTTATGGCGTCTGTTCACAGCAGTAAAACCCTAAGATGTAAACCTACAATAATTTGAAGATAATAATTCAAAAATCAATTTCAACATATCTTTTCCTAAAATATTCTTCACTACCCAGTACCTGTACCCTAACTGCCACCTCCCTCAGACATTCCCTGGAAACCTGCTGTCTTTACCAGCCAGGAAAACAGGTTGGCATCTCCATTCTCCCTCCTCACCTCCAATTCTCTCTATTATTACTTAATCTGTAGGAGACTCTATGTGGTCTCTTCTTCTTTTCCGACACCATCCCCAGGGGAATTACACAGATCTTCTCTTCATATCTTTGTCCATCACCTCATACTCTATCTCAGCCCCAGATTCCTGCAGATAATCTCTAGAAACAGCCAGAAGCCAGGAAACCAAATAGCTGACTTTTGCTTTACTTCCTCTCTTCCAGGTTCAATTCCCAGTCTTATCTCCAACTCTGTGCTAGATCACCTGCTATGATCTCTCTTCTTTTCCCCCTTTCCCATGTGTCTTTATTAGGGTTCTCCAGAGTCACAGAACTTATGGAATGCCTCTTTATATATTAAGGGAAATTATTGTAATGACTTACAGTTTGCAACCCTGTGGGGCAGTGGGCTGTGAGAAGCAACTGAGTGCTTGGTCGAGCATGAGCTTGGCATCCCTGTAACCTTATTGTATGGCAGGAGTTCAGCTGTGCTCCCAGGCTCTGGTTCTTTTCATTTAGCTTCAGCCCTCCAACAACCCCTCCCACTGAGAGGTCTATGACCATCAGTCAGAAGAACAGGTCTGAGGCCCTAGAGAGATTTACATATTAATGAAGTACCAGGTGGAACCAATTAAACATTCTTCCCCAGCCCCTTCCCCCTCTCTCCCTCCATGTTTAACTCAGGTCTGCCCTGGGTTTTACTGGGGGTGCACATCCAGACTCAACCATTATCTGTCATACCAATAAACCCATTCTGGAAACCCAAGGACTTTCTCGTGTCATTGGGGCTGTGCCCGTGAGGAACCATGTGGCCTTTAATGAGCCACAACAGCTACTGTCCCTAACTTCCCCATGGAGGAACTCTCAGAGTTCCCAGCCACCCAACCCCACAGCTGGAGGGACTCCCTGCGCTCTCCAGCCAATTACCCATACAACCCAACAATGGGCAGCAGTGAATGGGATGTCCAAGAATCTAGTTGCTCAGTCCCTCAAGTCTAGTTGTTTAAGCTGGTCTTCTATAGAAGTAGGTTCCAACAGTTGTGCTGGCATGTAAGTGCAAGCTGTCAAAGAAGAGTGAATCATCCTTCTTCCAATGTCCTTATATAGGTCTCCAGCAGAAGGTATGGTTCAGATTAAAGGTGTGTACCACCACATCTGGATCAAAAATTGCTTTGTCCCAGGTAGACTTTGAAATCAGAGATCTGCTCTTTTCACTCTCCTGAAATTAAGGCATGTACAACCTTGCCTGGGCTTAAGATTTTCGGGGCTGCTATGCCTCAAGATCTGCATGTCAAAATCCAGGTCAGAAACCTGTCTTCTTAGCTTCAAGATATGAATTTGTAGTGCATTCCAGATATAATCTTGTTGAGAACCAGGAATAGCCATCACACCATGGATCTATACAGATTTTAGTGGCATGCCCTGTTTACTGCTTCCATGGTACCTGTCCAGCCTGCCAATCCCTTCTAGCCAATCTCCATAACTGTCAGCTTCTAATATCTAAAAACACCTTCTACATGGTACCCAAGACACCCAGCAGGATTTTAGACGCATTCCTTAGTAGGCAACTCAAAGCAGCCACATTTTTCTAAGTACCAGGGATGACAACAGAAACCAGGGAATGAAACATACACCACAAAAAGACATGAATAAATATCAGTACATATAATTCTAATCAACCAAAGCACAATGTCTAGTATCCAGCATAACAAAAACAACCATAACAGCCTAAACAGTGTGTCTCCACTAGAGCCTAGCAAGTCTACTACACTAGGCCCTGAGAGATAGAATATACATGAAGCACAAACAATGACTTCAAAATAGCTTTTATAAATATGCTAGAGGTTCTTAAAGAGGATGTGAAAAAATCCAGTGGAATAAAACAGTGATAAGACAGCCAATGGCCAAGGCTATCACTCCAGAGCTGAGAGAAGAGATTGGGTGCTAAGCTGATTATAAAGGAAACTCCCTGGGTTAGAAGGTAAGACAGCAAACTGGTAAGCCTGGGAGATAGCATAGCAGGGGAAGAATGGGGAGTGCCAGACAGCTAGCATGTGGGCTCTGGTATTAGGAATCACATGTTCTATTTGCCTTAGGTAAGAGGAGATAAGGGAAGTGGCCCTTCTTTGCAGACAAAAAGCCTTTCCTTGGATTGATGAGAAATGCTGAGAGCAGGCTCTGATCTATCTACTAGTAAGCCTGAGTCTGAAAGACACCCAAAGGGAGACCCCCTCGTTGTTGCCTGGGCCGTCCCTCGTCCCTCTCCTCTCCCCACAAACCCCCATTGTCCCCTGTGCTGTGACCCTCCCCTCCCTGTGGGGGGAGCGGGCATGCTCCTGGGCCCAGGGGTGGGGGGTCCAGCCCCATGTGGGCCGGAGTGGGAGGAACCTGTCTGCCCTCTGGTTGGGGGGAGGGGGCTGAGCACTGGGGGGGGGGGAAGCAGCAGCAGTGTGCTAGGCTCGGCTCTCTCACTCAGCTGTGGCAGCAGCGGGGAGGGGTCGGCCACGCTGTGCTCCCCTCCTTCACTCTGCCACAGAGGCCATTTTTTTTAACAATTACTGATAGATTATGTCCTCTGGCCCTAATGTCTACCCAATGGTCTACAGTCAAAGATAAAGGGGTCTTCAGAGTCTGTCCCATTTTAAAAACCAAGAAATACACAAACAATATAAAGACACAGAACACTATCACATCCAAACACACTCGTCCATGTCTGGACTTAAACAGCCAGCCAAATGCAAATTACTACAGGGTAGGTGTCCACAACCTCCCATCTTGAAGAAGAACTCCATCCCCTTCATTTCGAAAAGAGGCAGTCAGGCTTTCCTGACTCCCATCCACACATAAGGCATCCCCTAGGGTTGCAGCCTGTGGCCTTAGCACATCTGCCTCCACAGCCACTGGGTCCTTATGGCCCACAATGGCAGCTGACAGAAACTGAAACCAAGACAGAGATTCAGCAGTGGCACACTCAGACACACAACACTCACATAGCCCTACCTCCAAGGGCTCATCGGGGGTCCTGGGGGGCAGCATAAATCCTGGATGAGTTTCCTTGCCAGTGCACCAAAATGAAAGACCCCCAAAGGGAGACTCCCCACTCAAGTCTCAGGACGGCATGCACCCAAGTACTCATGAGGGACCAGCTTGATGCAAGTACACGAGGCAGTTTAATAGTGGCGCTCTGGGTCAGCACGTATCTCACATAGGAGACAGAGCTGCTGACCCTGAATTTCAAAAGCTAGAGGCTTTTATAGGCAAGGGTTGGGGGGAGGGGAAGCAGAAGATTTTCAAGTGGTTGCATGTTTCACATTTTTAAATGTCAATAGGCTGTGAAAGTGGGGCAGATACAGCATCTGTGGGCAGATGCTTATCTAGGCTAGCAGAACATCTGGGTACTAAACTACTTTCTTGGAAGGGTGAGTGGATCCAAAAAGGGTGGAAGGATACCAAATGGCCCATTATTCATTTGGACATATCTCTGTTCTTTCAAGGATGTCCTTGCATACTTTTTATCTTTCATGGCCAGCCAGTACCTTAGATGATTCAACAGGCCTTTGTCCTATAACTCCACATCCTTTGTGACTAATTAACCAGGCCTCAGGCTAACAAACCTGTAGACTGGCATTTTTAACTACTTAGGTTAGGGAAAGGGAATCACAGGGCCCTGTTATGTTTATTAGCTTTGGGCCTATCTTAAAATTTTCTTTCAAGGCTAGCTAGAGATGAGCCAAGACTACCATAGTTCTTACAAGGCCATTTGGGTGAATTAGAAGTTTAGGTCCTTACAGATACACCAGTCAATGAAAAGATTAAACCAGTCACAAACACCCAAGATATCTGGGACATAGTGATAAGACCAACTCTACAATTAGTAGGAAGAGAAGAAGGAGAAAAGGCACTGTTTAAAGACAGAAAATATTTTAAAAATCAAAGAAAGAAATTCTTTATCTAAAGAAGGAGATGCCTATCAAAGTACAGGGAGCATACAGAACACCAAATAGATGAGAAAAAAAAATTTCCCATGACAAATCAAAACAGAACAATAACAAAAAGGAACAAAGAAAAAATATTAAAAGACTATTAAAAAGGGAAAAGACCAAACAACATATAAAAGCAAACGTCTTAGAATAATTTTTACTTTTGAATAGACTCTAAAATCAGAAAGGCTTGCCAAGATATTCCGCATGTTCTAAGATACCATGGATGCCAAACCAGAATACTATACCAAGCATGATATTTAGTCACAATAGATAGTGAAATTAAAACACCTAAAACATTAAATTACTTTTTAAAATATAAGCAACATTTTAAATTCAGCATAGTATGACAGAGGACACCACTGTATGGGCAAATCAGCAGGATTTTGGTAACATTTTCAATAGAAAGCTAATATGCAAAATATATAAAAGACTTAAAATTAGCACAAATATCTCAACTGAAAAATGGAGTACAGATATAAAAAAAAAGACTTTCCCAAAGAAGAAACTCAAATTAAAAGAAGCACTTAAAGAAATAATTGACACCCATCAGTGGCTATCCCCAGTTCCTTATGCCCCTGCTACCTAATTTTATTTGACTTCCTGACCTCCTTATCTCTCTCCACTCTCCCCCAGATTTTAATACTGCCACACTTATTTCCTAATCCTCCTTTCTCCTTCCCTGGTTCCCCTCTCCTTCCATCTCCCACAATTGTCCTGTTCCCCTCTCACTGCCCGTCTGAAGCATGTACCCCAAGATCTTTCTTCCTTCTATGCTGCATATGGTCTGTAGGTTGTATCATATGCACTGTGAACTTTTGGGTTAGCATCCACTTATTAGTGAGAACATATCATGTTAGTTCTTTTGTGACTGGGATACCTCACTCAGGATGATATTTTCTAGATCCATCCATTTGCCTGTGAATTTCATGAATTCATTGTTTTTAATAGCTGAGTAGTACCACTTGTACCATTGTGTAAATGTACCACATTTTCTGTATTCATTCCTCTGTTGAAGGACATCTGGGCTCTTTCCTGGTTCTGGCAATTATAAATAAGGCTGCTATGAACATATTGAAGCATGTGTCCTTGTTATATGTTGGAGCATCTTCTGGGTTTAATTGATAATGTACATTTGCTTCAGCATCATTCTTTATATATTATTTTCCATTAGCTTCTGAAGCTTTAGCCCTCATATTCCAACTCTCCATTTGCTTTACAGATGTGCTTACCACCTCTTCTGTTTCCTCCTCTTTTTTGGATGTGACCACATATTGCATAACCATTTAGGCACTCAAGTATATAAAGAATACACACACACACACTTTTATTTGTGTGTAACAAATACCATTCAAGTTCTATACATACACACATTCACATAAACATATATACATGTACATATATGATATATACATATATGTGTGTGTGTGTGAGTATATGTGTATGGTTGGGTGTATGCCATATGCAAACTATCTGAAGATTATTGTAACAACTTTTATCATATTTATTTTTCATAGTTCTGACCTCTACTCATTGTACAAAGAAAAAATATCATGTACCTTATAATATTATGCTTTTTATATAATATGTTGATTAGATATTTTATTTACATTTCAGTTTGTACCCAGGAACTCCCAATCCCATCCCCCTCCTCCTGCTTCTATGAGAATATGCCCCCACCTACCCATCCACTCCCACCTCCCCACCCTCGAATTTCCCCACACTGGGGCATCCAGCCTTCATTGGACCAAGAATCTCCTTTCCCACCTATGACCAACAAGGCCATTCTCTCCCACATATACAGCTGGAGCCATGGGTCCCTCCCTATGTGCTCCCAGGCTGGTGCTTTAGACACTAGGAGCTCTGGTTGATTGGTATTGTTGCTCTCCCCATGGGGCCACAAACCTTTGCAGCTCCTTCAGTCTTCTCCCTAACACCTCCATTAGAAACCCCATGATCAGTTCTATGGTTAGCTGTGAGCATCTGCCTCTGTATTTGTCAGGCTCTGGCAGACCTCTAAGGAGACAGCTATATAAGGCTCCTGTCAGCATGCACTTCTTGGCATTCACATCATTGACTCCCTTTGATGACTGCATATGGGATGTATACCCAGATGGAACAATCTCTAGATGACCCCTTCTTCAGTTTCTGTTCCATACTTTGTCTCATATTTGCTCCCTTGAGTATTTTGTTACTTCTAAAAAGGACTGAAGTACCCACACTTTGGTCTTCCTTCTTCATGAGCTTCATGTGGTCTGTGAGTTGTATCTTGGGTATTACAAGCTTCTGGGCTAATATCCAATTATCACTGAGTTAATACCATGTGTGTTCTTTTGTGTCTGGGTTACCTCACTCAGGATGATATTTTCTAGTTCCACCCATTTGTCTAAAATTTTACACATTCATTGTGTTTAATAGCTGAGTAGTACACCACTCTGTAAATGCATCACATTTTCTGTATCCATTCCTCTGTTGAGGGACATCTGGGTTGTTTCCAGCTTTTGGATGGTATTAATAAGGTTGATGTGAACTTAATGGAGCATGTGTCCTCATTATATGTTCAAGCATCTTTTGGGTATATGTCCAGGAGTGCTATAGCTAGGTCTGCAGGTAAAACTGTGTCCAATTTCCTGAGGAACAACCAGAGTGATTTCCAGAGTGGTTGTACCAGCTTGCAATGCCACCAACAATGGAGGAGTGTTTCTCTTTCTCCACATCCTCGTCAGCATCTACTATTACCTGAGTTTTTGATCTTAGCCATTCTGTCTGGTGTGAGGTACAATCTCAAGGAAATTTTGATTTGCATTTCCCTGGTGACTAAGGATACTAGACATTTATTTAAGTGTTTCTCAGCCATTCAAGATTTCATGGTTGAGAATTCTCTATTTAGCTCTGTACTCTACTTTTTCATAGGACTGTTTGGTTCTCTGAAGTCTAAATTCTTGAGTTCTTTGTATATTTGGGATATTAGTCATCTATTTGATGTAGGATTGGTAAAGATCTTTTTCCAATCTTTTGGTTGCCATGGTTTTTTTTCTATTGTTAGTGTTCTTTGCCTTACAAAAGCTTTACAATTTTATGAAGTCCCATTTGTCTATTGATCTTAGAGCATAAGCCATTGGTGTTCTTTTAGAAACTTTTCTTCTGAGTCCATGTGTTTGAGGCTTTTCCACACTTTGTCTTCTATTAGATTCAGTATATCTGGTTATATGTGGAGGTCCTAGATCCTCTTGGACTTGAGCTTTGTACAGGGAGATAACCCAGAGAAATGTGAGGCTCCTGGGGCCCAATGGTTTTGACTTTAACTGTAATATGCAGAGAAAGGGGAGATAGAATGTACAGAGACCACCTCCAGTAGATAGGAATGATGTCTGGTTGTAAGATGGAGTCACCCACCAATTTCAAAGGATTTTTTTAACCCAGAAATGTTTCTGCCCAAAGGAGAAACAGAGACAAAAAATACAACAGTTACTGAAGGAAAGACCAACTGGGGAATAGTCCCACATGAGGATACATCATGTCTGCAGACACCAAACCCAACATTGTTGCAGTGGTTAAGAGATACTTGCTGACAGAAACTAAGTGTGGCAGTTCCTGGGGAGGTTCAGCCAGCACTGACCAATGCAGAGGCAGATGCCTGTAACCAACCATCATGCTGAACTCAGGGAACCTGGTGGGGGAGCTGGAAGAAGGTCTGGAGGAGCACGGGCAGATTGCAACCCCATTGGTAGAACAACATAGGCTGAAAGTTGTCCCAGGGCCTAGACCAGTTCTCCCAGAGCCTAGACCACCAACCAAGTAATGTACCTAAGGGGTGGTTTTGATTCCAGATGCATATGTGGTAGATGATAACCTTGCCTGACAGCAACAAAAAGAGAAACCCTTAGTCCCCAGGAGGTTTAATGGCCCAGAGTAGGGGAATGATGGAATGGTGGTGCAGGAGAGTGTGTGGGTATGCACTCTCATACAGACAAAATATAGGGGACAGGAAAGATGAGGGATGGAGAGGTGGCAGAGGGGTAACTGGGAGGTAGGATATCATGGGATGGGGAATTGGTAGAGGGGGTAACCAGGAAGTGGGATATTATTTGAGATGTAAACAATTGGAATGATTAATAAAAAGTATTAAAAAATAAAATTAAATTAAAAAAGAATAAATCGGCAGAGGATGTGTCCTTGTGGTATGGTGGGGCATCTTTTTGCTATATCCCCAAGAGTGGTATAGCTGAGTCTTCAAGTAGATCTACTTCCAATTGTCTGAGGAACCGCCAGATTGATTTCCAGAGTGGTTGTACCAGTCTGCAATCCCACCAGCAATGGAGGCGTATTCCTCTTTCTCCATCTCCTCACCAGCATCTGCTGTCACTTGAGTTTTTGATCTTAGCAATTCTGACTGGTGTAACGTGGAATCTCAGAGTCATTTTGATTTGCATTTCCCTGATGACTAAGGACTTTGACCATTTCTTTAAGTGCTTCTCAGCCACTCAAGATTCTTCTGTTATGAATTTTCTATTTAGCTCTGTACCCCCTTTTAAAATTGGGGTATTTGGATTTTTGGAGATTAACTTCTTCAGTTCGTTGTATATTTTGGATATTAGCCCTCTGTTAGATGTAGAATTAGTGAAGAGTTTCTCCCAATCTGTAGGTTGCTGATTTGTCCTATTGTTGGTATCTATTGCCTGACAGACACTTTTCAATTTCATAAGGTCCCATTAATCAATTGTTGATCTTAGAGCTTGTGTCATTGGTATTCTGTTCAGGAAATTTCCCCCTGTACCAATGAGTTCAAGGCTCTTTTCCACTTTTTCCTTCTATGTTTATTGCAGCCTTATAGCTAGAAGCTAGAAACAACACAGATGTCCCTCAACTGAAGAATGGATACAGAGAAAGTTGTTCATTCACACAATGGAATACTATTCCACTATTAAAAACATTGATATCATGAATTTTGCAGGCCAGTGGATCGAACTCCAAAATATCATCCTGAGTGAGGTATCTCAGACCCAAAAGGACATGCATGGTATGTATTCATTGATACATGGATATTAGCCAAAAAGTACAGAGCACCTAAGACACAACTCACAGAACTAAAGAAGGTTATCAAGCAGAAAGGCCCAAGAAAGAATGCTTCAATCCCACTTAGAAGGGAAAAGAAAATAATCACAGGAGGCAGAGGGAGAGAGGGACATGGATAGGAGAGATGAGGGGGAGGGGAAATGGGAACAGGATCAGATATGTGAGGGCAAATGAGAAGCCAAGAAAGTCAGGAGAATGAATGGAAATATGTAGCCTCAGGGGTGTTTGGAGCTTGGGGGGGGGGGCCTCTAGAAAGTACCAGAACCTTGGAGGTGAGAGACTCTCATGACTCACTAGGGGAAACCTTATCCAAAATATCCAATAATAAAGAGAGGAAACTTGCAGTGTGGACCTCCAGTAGATAGAGAGTACCTCAAGTAGAGGAATGAAGTAACTTATCCACAGTCAAAATTTCTGATCCAGAACTGTTTCTGTGTAAAAGAATTGCACGGACAAAAATAAAGAAGAGACTGAAGACAGGATTCTGGCATGGCTGTCCTCTGAGAGGCTCTACTAGCATCTTACTGAGACAGATGCAGATACTTACACCCAACCATTGGACTGAAGTTAGAAACACCTATGGTTGAATTAGGGGAAGAATTGCAAAAGCTGAAGGGGAGGGTGACCCCATATGAAAACCAGCAGTCTCAACTATCCTCGACCCCAGGGATCTTCCAGAGACTTTGCCAACAACCAGAAGCATACATGGTAGTCTGAGGTCCCTGGCACATGTATAGCAGAGGACTGTCTGTTCTGGGAGAAGATGTACTTATTTCTCCAGAGAGTTGAGGCCCCAGGGAAGGGGATGTCTGGTGGGCTTGGAAACACCTTCTCAGAGGCAAGGCAGAAGAGGAGTGTGATGAGAAACTATAGGACAAGGGAGCAGAAAGTTGCAGGACAATGGCTGGAATATAAATAAATAAAGTTATTTAAACAAAACAAAACAAAAAAGAGTTCTGAGTATATTTTATCTTGGTCTACAGAAGATCAGAGACCTGATCTTGCATTAAACTGCACTGCTTTAAAGAAAAAAAAAGGAAGAAAGGTAGAATCAGCAACCTTAGTTATCAGGAAATAAAAATCAGAACTATTTTGAAGCTTCATATTACATCAGTCAAAATCACCAAGATCAATAAAACAGATGAGAGCTCATGCTGGTGATCATATGAAGTAAGGAGAACACTCATCCATTACTAGTGAGAGTGAAATTTGTACAGTTCCTATAGAAATCAATGTGGCAGTTTCTCTAGAAGCCGGGAATAGTTATATCTCAAAATCCAGCTACACTATTCTTGAGTATAAACACAAAGATAAATTTCACCTTTTATATAAACACTTACTCAATCATGTATATTACTCCTCCATCATAATAGCTAGAAATTGGAAACAATTTGGATACCCATAAATGGATGAGTGGCTAAAGAAAATGTGGTACATTTATACCATAGAATTTATTCAACCATCAAAAAACATGCATGTAAGGCTATCTTACACATTAGTGGGAATACAAATAAAAATTGATTTAAATCCCAAAGAAAAAAATAAATGCAGTCCCTTCTCTAGATGAATGAATGAGTGTATTACAGACCCAAGGTCCAGTCATCAATATAGAATCATTAGTAGTAACTTACTCTTTGGTGCATATGGTCTTAACTGGGCCAAGGTGGGGCAGACTTGTCTTCTCATTATACAGTTGATATCTTTTTTTTTTTTGCCTTTCAGCTAGAGAATCACTATATTTTTGGTGACTTTTGCTGTCTTCTCCCCCTTTGCCATTGTCTTTGATGTCCCTAGGCTAAAGGAGCTGGGGAGGGGGTGGTGGGGGAGTGGGGATCCAAAATATTTCAGTGAATCCATCTACAGTAACAGAAATATGTTCATTCCCACATTTATCTCAAGATGTAAAATAGGGCAAGTTGTTGCATCAGGTTAGAGTGTGCATGTGTATAAGTCTATAACTGGAAATAATCTTACAACAATAAGAATCAGAAGGTTTATGAACTAACAGATGAATCAAGAGTCCATTCCATTTGTTTGTCTGAATAAAAATAAATATTAATAAACTGATGAATATCTGGACCATGGATTCTTCCTATACAATTTGATAAACCATAAATAAGTATCTTTCTGTGGAATGGAAGAAGGTGGCACAAGTTTGTGTTATCACAAATTCAGTTTATATAAGAAAATCACAAAGCTTACCAATTGAATAATAATGATGTCTTATGTCTTATCTTTCTTGTAGTAATCAAAGAATGAACTTTGAAAATACATAAAGTTCTATAATGCTCTTAAAAACTGATTCTCAGTTAAAGGCACTATAATATCCCAATAATCAAACCCATATAATTGTTGATATTGGATGCTCTTCCTGATTTACTAATTGAGAAAAGAAGAGTAAGATAAGCAGTCAGTATTTTATGGTTTTCTGGTGTAAATATATCCATTCCAGAGATTTATCCTCTTGTGCTATAATCTCTGTGGGAGATAATTTAGTAAGGAAAATAAGAAAGTATAAAGGCATCAAAAATCCACTTGATATGTGACAGCCTCTTTTATCTGATTCAAATAGCTATAGTTCCTTTCCTGCCTCTCAAGTTAATATGTGAGATCTAACCAACACTTTCCTTCTAGAGTTTAAATAGATTAGTTAGTGCATCTGAAATACTAAGTGCAGTTCCTGAGGCCAGGGAGGAATTGGGAAATGAATTCTGTTTCCCTCTCCTGCCTAAGCTTGCCTAGGTTGTAAACTTAGCATTTTCATAGGGTCTCCTAAATCTTCATCAGGAAGTACAGAGAATTTGGTATTAGATTGATTACTAAATTCCACACCCCATTCTTCAGGGTGATTTTCAGGCAATACATATCTAAAGGAGGCCGCAGTAAGAGATCTTAGAAATTCATTACTATCACCAGCATAGTTGTTAGTGGTGCTATTTTTACATTTGATTTTGCCTGAGTGGAAAAAATCTCTTTTTTGCCACATTTACTAATTTTGAAGTTTGATTTTCCAGTTTATATTTATGAGAGGCATTGGCAAGTTGTTGGCAGTAGTTCACTAGAAATAGCCAAAATAAAAAGGCTGTTCCTATTGCCTTTGGCTGCCCCTAAACCTGGAAGGTAAGATCATCCTGTTGAAGATATCACATACTTCACTCAGGCACGGGACTCAGAAGACCCTGCTCTGAAACTGACATGAATGCATGCTCCCTGAAGACAAGCTTTCACTATGCAAGAAGGCACCTCTCATGCATAAAAAAGGGAAACAACTGGAAGTCTTATTCAGCTATAAGGTGTATTAACCACAAAAATGAACAACATGGAATAGTAACCCTAAGGATGCAATAGTGGCCCACACACTATGGGGGAAACTAAAAGCTCTCTAATTGGATTTTAGACTCACTGAACAAGAGGGAAATTAGGACTGGTACTGGAAACCTAGCCCAATACTCAATGCTCTTGGAATATTGAAAGAGAACCTACAACTACTATTTGACTAAACCAGCATAATATATAACACTCAAGATATTTGTACATATACTCACAGATAAGTATAGTCTTCAAGCCTTATCAAAAAGAGTTTTCTTCTAAAAGGATGGAAGACCACTATAGGAAAATCTCAACAAATCAAAATGCTGAGTTTTGAAGCTCAGTCCCAATGGATACTTTTACAATAATAACTCATTCACTTAATAATCAGGGAACATTGTAGAAGAGGGGACAGAAAGACTGTAGGAGCAAATGGATTGGGGAAATTGCTGTGATACTCTATCTCCTGGTAATGCCTGAAGATACACCCATAAAGTCTCATGAGCATGCTGTTTTTATATGAGCTGTACAAAAAAGACACGAATAGGCATGCCAAAGTAGAGAGGGGGAAAAAAAGCCCATGAGACCTCAGTCCTACACAAAGAGCTACAGGGAACTAAGGAATCTAAGAATGAGAGAAATAATCTTCCCTAGGGAAAAACATATCAATTGTTTATCCAATACCAAATACTTATCCCTAAAATTATACATGCAATTAAAAATGAAAAGACTGATCAGGTTATTATTTTTAGTATATATATACATATATATGTGTACATATATATATACATAATAAATATAAATATATATAAAACATATATGTATATATATGCTCTATATAAAATCAACAATGAAAATTTTGAGCATGACCTTGAAATAAAGCAAGGAGGGATACACGGGAGGATTTGAAGAGGGGAATAAGAAAGCAGAATTGATGTAATTATAATATAATAAGTTAAAGAGATGTTAGATATGCTTAGAAATAATTTGGTTATTTTAAATCTAATGTATTTTAATTATAATATGACACATTTTACCTAAGCATATTTTGACCTGAATATAATGATTAAATTTGTTTAATACCCAAAAAAGAATTTATTAGTGGTACAAATGTAGAATATGGATGAGTAAAGAGAGTCATAAAACTGATGAATGATAGAGCTGTGCATTGTGTTAAAAAACACCCTTGAAATGCAGAAGAATACGTGTGTTTTTTTTATTGGCTATTTTATTTATATTTCAGATGTTATTTCCTTACCCCATTTTCACTCACCCAGGAACCCCCTATCCCATCCCCCCTCCTCCTGCTTCTATGAGAATATGCCGCCACCCACCCTCCCACTGCCACCTCCCCACCCACAATTTCCCCCACACTGGGGCGTCCAGCCTTCCCTGGACCAAGGATTTTCTAACCCACCTTTGCCTGACACTGTCATCCTCCCCTACATATACAGCTGGAGTCATGGGTCCCTCCCTATGTGCTCCCAGGCCAATAGTTAAGACCCTAGGAGCTCTGGTTGGTTGGTATTGTTGCTCTCCCCATGGAGCCACAAATCCTTTCAGTTTTTTCAGTCTTCTCTCTAACACCTCCATTGGGAACCCCATGATCAGTTCAACGGTTAGCTGTGAGCATCTGCCTCTGTATATGTCAGGCTCTGGAAGATCTTTAAAGAGACAGCTATATCAGGCTCCTGTCAGCATGCACTTCCTGGCATCCACATCAGCATCTACTTTTGGTGATTGCACATGGGATGGATACCCAGATGGAACAGTCTCTAGATGGCCCCTTCTTCAGTTTCTGTTCCACACTTTGTCTCATATTTGTTCCCTTGTGTATTTTGTTACTCCTAAGAAGGACTGAAGTACCCACACTTTGGTCTTCCTTCTTCATAAGCTTCATGTGGTCTGTGAGTTGCATCTTGGGTATTGTGAGCTTCTGGGCTAATATCCAATTATCAGTGACTGAATACCATGTAGATATTTTTATGGAAAGTTTATTGATGTGTCTTCATATAGTTCTGAATAATGTAAAAGTAAGGTATAAGTTATCATCTATTTCTTGTCCACAAATGTGGTATTCCTAAACTCTAAATCAAGAACATATTTTGCCTTGATATTAATCTGAAATACTTCACACTTACTTTCATTCCTGTATTGGCATTGAAATTATGTTATAATACTTTTTGATGAATATCACACGTCATATCAAATATAATTCTAGATAGAAAAAAAGTTTAATGCACCCTTTTAAAGAAGTATATTAAAACCAATGTATTAGTCTATTTTTAATTTACTCTAAAGAAATTCATGTCACAATATCTCCAGTTGTAAATTAATTGTTAATTTTGAGAAAGAAAGAGTAACTGATTAGAACCATTTCCTGAGACAAATGAGTTACTGGAAAAGGAAAAGTAGCAAAAGTCTTGAAGATAATTACCTAGATAATTTCTTCAGAGACTTCTAGTGCTGAAAAGAAATAAATTAATCTATAAAAAAGCTTCTTGATACATTCAGAACAATGGTTGCCATAAGTGACATATTTGTCTTTTTCTTACTATGATCTCTTTCAGTACCTCTCCTGTAGTTTTGGAATTTAAGGCAAAAATTTGCATGAATGATAAAGGTACCCAGAGAGAAATAGACTCAAGTGTAATGTGAGTGTTTGCACACACACGTGTGTGTGTGTGTGTGTGTGTGTGTGTGTGCGCGCGCATGGCATATGTATGCTAAATGATAACACTGGAACACTGGGTATCCTTTTTTATAATTATATTCTTTTTTTCTTCTTTTTTTTTGAGTCAAGGTCTCTCCAAGAACATGAGGCTTATATTCTCTCAGCTATGCTAAAACCCAGAGAGCTCCAGTTTCTCTTTCTCTCTCTGGCATCTCAATACAAAAAAAAAAAAAAAAAAAAAAAAAATCATGGAGTTACAGACCCATATGAATCCTCAGGTTCTTATATGTGAACTTTGATCTGAAACTTTGACCTCATAATTGAGCAATCAATTGCTCTTAAACACCTAGAAATCTCTTCAATCCCAGATTTACTTTAGTTTAAAATTACAATATGTGTCATAATAACAAGAAGTATATGAATCATTTTTAGTTCACTTAGGAAAGGATACCTAATTTTCTTAAGTTCTATTTTAAATGTAATTATTTGACAGGCATATGCATGGGAAGTAAGTTGAATGAACAAAGACAACTTAACATTAGGATCAAACTTCAGAGAATGGGTTGCATCATTTTGTTCATGAACTAATTTTATGTCCTTTATATATAAAACATTATTCTTCTAGTTGATTTTTCTTAGTTGTAACTACTTTTATGAACTGTTAACTGGAGGACTGTTGATTAAATCTGTAGCTTTTCAACTTGCCAGTCTCTGACATTAAGTATACACAATGAATTTCAAAGTAACCTTTAAAAAAGTCCCCCAAGGGAGAAATTGAATACTGTTTCCTATCTAAATAGAGAATGCAGCCATTGATGTACTTATCCTTAAAGTAAGCTTTAGAAATACAATCATGGATATCAGATAGAGTGCATGTTTTAATTTCACAAAGCTAATAAGATCCTGAAGTCTTGAATTACAAAAATAATCAGTAATAAATTCTTTCATCATACATTCAAGGTATGACGAATTGCCTTAGAGTTTTCATGACTGTTTTTTTAGTTTCATTACTGAAAGTTATTCACCATAGACAACTCATGAATTTTTGCCAAATTAAGTCAATTGGTTATTTTATACTGTGGTCAAAATAAAAAAAAATATGGGCTAAACAACAGTGTCATGAATTCAGAATTGATGAACAGCATAAGCAACAGTTGTTGATGTAAAATAATTCCTTATTCATATGATGTTTTTAAACATTTGATTGATGTTTATGTGAAAGTTTCTTTTCTTTTCCTGATTAAATATCTTCTTTTCTTGATCAAATACCTACTCTGAATCAAAGTATCTTTTCTTGCACTATGATGCCCTCCTCCATATTATGATGCATCATGAAAGCTCTCTTTTGATGCTGAGCAGATGTTAATGCCTTGTCCTAGAATTTTCAAACATTCTGAACTGTGAATAATAAGTCTTTGGTCTTTTTAATTTATGTAGCCTCAATTTGCCTATTAACAAAATAAAAAGTACTAAGGTAACATGTTCCATTAGCATGCACTTTAACAATTTTTTAAACACAAGTACTGTATACATACAGATGAGAGATGCATACAGTATATGTGCTAATGAGAGGAAAAGGAAAAAATAACAAATTATAAAAATATAAACATCAAATATGTATAATATTTGCTACCAATTCTGCTACTGATAGTTTTCATTAAAATTTCAAAATAAAAGTTTAAAATAGAAAAATAATGATTATATTTTATAGTCATAATATGTTTGTCATATTTTTAGGATGGGCTATTTGAATATATACATTGAGAAAATGTTTTAGTATGTCTGGTTGATCGATATAAGCATCTAAAGTCAAATTTTTATGAGCCACCACGAGATCTGGGAACCTGTAAAAAGAAAGTCAAGAAAACACCCTTGAACATATTCACATTTTTTCATGATAAAAATAAATGTTTCTGTGAAAAAAACAGTACATTTAGAAATTTAGTCTGTTGCCCTACTCAGTGTTATAACAGTCTAAATTATTGGAAAAGGAGGTAGACTCGGAAATAAGAATTTCTATGTAATTTGAAAACAATATGGTAACTAAATAAAACAAAAATTAAAATAAAAAATGTAAACTGGCAACTTTCAGGACAAAGATAGACCACATGTACACATGATTTCATCCATACTTGATTTTAAATACTGAGTAATAGAACACAAGGAAGGTCCATGGTAGAACATTTTTCTCTGTTGACCAAGGAGATGTGTGTGCGTATGTGTATGCGTATATGTTTGTGCATGCTGTAAAATTACATTTAATTAAATAGAAATACACAATAAATTCATGAAGGCTTATAAAGTTTGTATTCTACAAAGAAACTTTTAAATGTAATCACTAGCAATATTCTGGCTTTAATATGGTATTACAATTTTGCAAAATGTTAACATTGAGGAAAATTACTGTATGCCATTTCATAACTTTTTATGTAAGTTGAGTTAATTTAATATATGTGTTTCAGGAAAAAAAGTAATTGAAGTAGAATTTATTTATTATCTCTAGCCTCCTGACCATTTAATATTATTATATGTACATCAAAAGTTCCTATTAAAGCTGTGCAATAAAAAAATAAACAATCTATTGTTCTTCAGTATATTACATAATTCTCTTGTTGCTGTAACAGAATAACTTACAAAAATATTTAAAGGAAGCATTTATTTTCGCTCCTAGACTAATCAGTGCTACAGTTCATAATGGCAGGGAATCCAGGGCAGAAGGGCAAGACAGTTGGTCACATGGGATCTGTAATAAGGAAGAAGAGAGAAATAAATATTGGTATTTAGTTTCTTCATTTTGTTCAGCACAGGACTTCAGCCCATGAAATATGCCCACTATATTTAAAATTGCTCTTCTTTCCTCAGTTAACCTAATCAAGATAATCCCTCACATATATGCCTATAGACTTATTTATATTTTAATGTTAAATCTTACCAATTTGAAAATAAAGTTGAACCTTCACAAGGGACCTTTTTGCTACTATTGCATGATGGAGAATTGAATAAATCAGCAGAAGAATAAATAAAACATACATGAATCAACTTAAAAATTTAAATATCAATGGGCTGGGAAACAGTTGTTCATAGGTTTATTTGCATTATAATTTCCTCCCCCTGCTAAAAACTAGATAACAGTCATCTAAAATTAAAAAAAAATATATTAAGGATCATATGGAGAAGTAAACATGAAAAAATAACCAATACATTTCAACCAATCAACTGATTACATTTTTTATTCACCATTTGTATTCACATTTTTTAAAGCTATAAATGTTTGAAACATATGTGTAATTTCAGGCAGAAATCTAAATCTTAAGGTAGAACAAAGAAGTAATTTCAGACAGGAATTTAAATTTTTTGCTAGAACAACGAAGTAGAATTCAGACAATAAAATGACTTTGGGCTAGGACAGGGAAGTTGGCTCAGATAATTTGGTCATCCTGATAAGCCCTTAGAAACAGTGATCATGGGAGTGTTCATGGAATTGGGTTTACTGCCTTGCTTGTTCTTTGACTATGTGCATCTATTGTATTGCTAGTTCGTCAACCTAGAACTGACTTTAATACTTGCATGTAATTAAAATGATATAAAATCAAAAAGGAGGTAGGTGGGATAAGATGGGGGTTCTAGGGACGGGAAATGGGGAAAGGGGATGACATCTGAAATGTAAATAAATAAAAAATCCAATAAAAAATTTAAAAAATAATAAAACAAAACATAAGCACAGACACACACACAAAAAAAACCTCATCCATCCTGCCATATCCTTGAGACCTGAAGACCTGAAGGTATTACAGTTGGAGAGATTAAAATATGATCCACTTGAATTTGCCAAATTTTATATGTATATATTGGTATCTTATACAATTTTAATGTTATAATTAAACACCTCATTCCCTCCAAATAAAAACCCCCAAAACTGAAAAAAAACAATCAAACAAACAAACAAAAAAAAAAAAAAAACAAAACAAAGAAACTCACTTGCAAAAGCAAAGAATGAAGAAATGAAAAACAATGTGGACAATTAAGACCATCAGTGAAGTAATTTTTCATTGAAATGATCTTATCTCCCTCTTTTCTTTATTTTTACACAAATATTAATTTAATATAAAATTTCTATACTTTTAGATATACTGAGGCAGCCTACATTAAATGTAAACTTGATGTCATCTTTATATCACTTTTAAACATACATCTAATCTCCCTTCAAAATTTAAAAACTTTTAGAAAAATTTATCATGGCTTAATGTGCCCTGTATTTTATCTATTTGCTTAAATCTTTTTAGGCACACAGGCATGAAAATGTAAGAAACAGAAGAGAAGGATGTCCATTTTAATTACATGCAAGAATAAAAGTCAGTTCTAGGTTGAAGAAGTAGCAATAGAATAGATCTAAATAGTCAAGGAACAAGCAAGACAACAAACACAAATAGTCAAAGAACAAGAGAGGCAATAAACAAAATTCCATGAACACTCCTGTGATCACTGTTTCTAAGGGCTTATCAAGGTGACCAAATCATCTAAGCCAACTTCCCTGTCCTATCCCAAAGTCATTTTATTGTCTGAAGCCTACTTCCTTGTTCTAGTCTAAAATTTAGCTTCCTACCTGAAATTACTTCTTTGTTCTAGACTAATGTCTGATTCCTGCCTGAAGCCATTAGCTTCACAATTTCCAAGTTTATCAAGTTTAGATTTATGAGATGGATTGAATCTGTAGAATAATTTGCAAATAGTTAGAATTTTAAAACTACTAAGTTCTATAAGTAAAGATTGGCTAATTCACACTCTTGATTTTTTAAATTTCTATAGAAAAACAAAGTAATTTTTTCCCATAGACTATTATAGGGTTTTCCCTTAGTTTCTCAACAACACTATTATTTACATAAATGTACATAGCTTGATTGAGATCCTTTTCTGTGAATTCCAAAAGTAATTTACTTTATTTCTTAACATTTTCCTAAAAAGGACTTTTTAAATATGAATTTTATAGAGTTATCTGACATTTTCATGCATGTATAAAATGTATTCAATTTACTGCAACTCTCTGTCCTTTGGAATCTCCTTCCAACTCTCTGACTCCTAATGACCTCTCTCCCTAAGTGTCCTGTTCCCTTCCATGATTTGTTTGAAAGCCACTGAGTTTCTCCATATCAGATGTAAGAATAAATAATTTGTGTTTTCACTTTAAAATTTCTGTAATTTTAATTTACTTCCCATGCTAAATTGCCCTGAATGCAAACTCACTACAGCAAAGAATGGAACTGAAGAGAGCAGAGAGCTTGATTCTAGTGGAAAATTTTTCAGTATTCCACATGAAACCATCCACTATCAACTTGTAAAATTTCTCTGTTATTCCTAATATGTGTATGTCTGCAGGTTTGTATTCATCACTGGACAATTTAATATTACTTGTCATATATTTTCTATATCTTTGAAGTAATTATGAAATCTTTTACTCTTTCTAAAATTTACTTTTTCCAATTTGCGCACAGTCTATAATCACATTTTCATCAAATTTAATCTATTTTGACAATATTTCATTAAGAAATTTCTATCTATGACGCAGTATTTTTTTATCACTATCTTGCTGCATGTTTTGGGTTAGTTTTGATTTTAGCACATACTTCCCTAAGGTAGAATGTTAGATTATTTGAATTCTTTCTTAGTTTTGTAAAGAGATATGACGTTCACCTTAAGCACTGTGTTGAAGGCGAATCACAAGGTTGAGTTTCTAGGTTTTTTTTTTCTGGAGTATTTTTTAAATGTTTAACTTTTGTGATATTAATTCATGTATGTCGGGCCATGGAAGGGTATCCTGGTTCTTGGGTTGTGGGTTCAGCCATGACCCCAGAATCCAGGCTTCTGTCATGAGGTCTAATGTCCATTCAACCTGTGCCCTTCAGTCATGTACACAAGTGGAGGGCGTGATGAACAGGCCCCAGGCCCTAGAGAGGTTTACATACTAATGAGATACCTGAAGGCCAGAGGGTGGAGCCAATTAAGCATTCCTCCCCAGCCCCTCCCCCCTCTTCCCCTCCCTATTTAACTCAGGTTCACCCTGGGTTTTGAGGGTGCACATCCAGATCTATCCACCATCAGTCATGCCAATAAACTGGTTTCGGAAACCCAAGGACTTCCTTATGTGTTGGGGCCGTGCTGTGAGGAACTGTGGAGAGGCCTTTAGTTAGTCAGCAACCAGGCCTAACTTCCAGCTGGAGGAATCCAGAGTGTTCCCGGACAACTGCACACAGACTGGCCTGAGAAACCCTGCGGTTCCCCAGCTGCTTTTTTACCTACACATGTATATAATGAAATATAATAATATCTACCTATCTATTTTATCTTCCAACAAATTTCATGTTTCCCCAACACACCATGCTCTTGACTTCATGTCTTTTTGACACTTCAGTATGTCCAATTATTTCTGCTTGCTTATGGGGCCATCTACTTTTATATCTTCCAGTTTTATAACATCTGTAAAACAGGTTACTCACTTCTCTCCAGCTAATCAATGCCAATAGCATCTCAGTTTCAGATGCAAACTGAAAGTCATCTACCTCATCTTTATTGTAATTTGGGCTGGGTTGATCATATGTAGGTCTTTTGTAGGTAACCACAGCTGCTATGAGCTCATGATTGTGATATCCTCACTACACCAAGAAGACAGCATTTTACAAGATTCATCTTCGTTCTCCAGTTTATACATTCTTTCCATCTCCTCTTTCAGGATGTTCCCTGAGCATGTGGCATGTTATAGAAATCTCACTTGGGGCTGAACATTGAGACTCTTATTTGCTGTGTTTTGACCAGTTATGAATTTCTTCATTGACTGCTGTCCACTGCAAAAGAAGCTTCTCCAATTTAGTTTTAGAGTACTTCTATAGGTATTAACATAAATATATCTATTATTACATTTTCTGTCAAACATTTATTTGGTCAAGATATTAGGAATATTTTGTAGGGAATTAGCTGAGCTACTTAATATGGCTTATTATTTACTAACATAACATTTAACTTTCAAAAGTGTTTATTG
Organism: Arvicanthis niloticus; assembly: GCF_011762505.2. Classification (NCBI taxonomy): domain Eukaryota; kingdom Metazoa; phylum Chordata; class Mammalia; order Rodentia; family Muridae; genus Arvicanthis; species Arvicanthis niloticus. The sequence continues at coordinate 106,257,459 of NC_047679.1, forward strand.
ACAGATTTATTTATTTCAATGTAAAATAATTATTCTGCTATATTATTTAAATTTAATTTACTTCTATAAATATCTAAAATTTGGACAAAATATTGGTTCTCATTTAGTGAAATTATAAATAAAGTGAAGTTATAGCAATTTATTTTCTCATTCCTGTATTCGATGTACAGTTTGCATGAGATATTTTCTCATTTATCTTTGAATTACTTTGTTTTCCTCTGGTATATATTTTATGTAGTTTCCCACAGCCTAACACGTTTAGCTTCATTTATGACAATGAAAATAAAACTAATAATGCTACTATAGTGTCCACAATATTAAAATAAATGATCTATATTGCACATCCGGTTACTTTCATCACTTCAAAATAATTTAAATCATTATACATTACTGTAGCAGGATGGTTTCCTGCTGCTACTACATTGTTTGAAGTGGAGCAATTGAGGAAGAGCTAATATAGGAGAGCGAAGAGGGAAAGGAAGAGGAGGAGGGAGGAGATGAAGGACTGGGAGCAGGAGAGAAGATGGCTGGAGATGTTTGCATATCTTTAGCTGTCTTGGGTGGTTATTCATATCTAGGTTAGTTAATTTGGTTTACAATTCTAATTGTGTGAGCATCTTGTTAATTGAGCATTTCCAAATTATGTACCAATTGGATAGCCATTAAGTGTTGAGAGTTTTCATTCTACCGGGTACTGTGGGCATGGCAGGTATTCTGGCGGGTATTCTGGGGCTCAGGCAAGCATTGTGGAGACAGTGTGATAGATTGGCAGAGTCATTTCCCACTCTGGAGTCTTGTGGGTACTAGGACTGGTGTTTCTGGCCAGCCTGAGCTGCTGTCTCAGCAGAGCAACAGCAGGAGCATGCCACTGCTCTTGGCCTCAGGCCTTGTCTAGTCAGGAACAGCCAGATTAGGTGCTGCCATTTTAAACATTACCCTCAACACATTATGCCTCATTATTTCAGTGTTTATTTTGGAAACCTATTTTTTCAAAGCATGTAAATATTACACACAAAACACATTCATGCTACTTTATATTTACCTATATAACTTCATTTTATTTACTGTGTCTTTTCATTTTGGCTGAAGAGATGCATTGAATGTGTCTTATAAAAGTATCTCAGTTATTAACAAATGTAACATGTGTTATTTGTCACTACCTTAATTGTCCATACAAAGTAAGTTTATAGAACTGAACATTCTTATTTTTTCCTGTAGTTTGCATATGTCCTGCTATTGCTTTAATTTCTATTCTTTCCAATTAGAAATACTTGTTAATATTTTGAGGATCCCCCTCTTGTAATAGTGTTCTAATTTATGGTTTCAACAATTATTTCGAGTCAATGATTTTACTAACTTGCCTATGATATGGAGAATTTGAATTTTGAGTATTTGGAAATCCTTAACATTGAGTGGGTAACTAAAAGTTCTCATAAAATTGATGTTTTCTAAATCATATATTCAATTTTATATCATTTTCATTTATCTCTTCTTCATAAAAATTGTATTTCTGAACAATACATTGAGATTCAACCTATTTGTCCTCTTTTTTATTTTCAGGTTGCTTCTTATATAATATCAATCAATGTTCACATTTACTGATTATCCCTTCACTCTTATTTTCCTTAAATTCCAACTACAGAAGTTATTACTACCTCACAATTTCTCTATGATTTTTTCTTTACAAAATGTACAATTTTTATTAGTATTCAATTTTGTAGCACTTTGTTTTAATTTTAGTAAATTCTTAAGTCATGGGTTATTTTGGTTATTTAAAAATATTTTTTAATATCCTGTGCAAATTTTCTGTTCAATTTAAGTTCTTAGGCACCTAAGATATTTTATTTTGTTAAATAGGCTCTACATTATGTTTGAAATTTAACATTTAAGTAACTTATAATAGCATGTTACAGTAAGATTATTCTAATATTAATATTCCAATATTTTTTAATATTGTTAATATTAAATGTTGTGATAAAATTTTGAGGAATTTATTTGATTACTCTTAATTAACCATATATCCTTGAAAATATTTAGCTACTGAGTGTGCTGTTAAGGTTTTAAGTTCTGATTTTATTGATATATCTGCTTCTATATATTATAATTGTCATTATGATTTAATGGTCTGCTAAGGAGTTCTTTAAATAACTTTTCCTTATTATTATATACTCTATTCCCAGGGATACTTATATTGAAAATTCAATTTCAAACATGAGACAATTGGACAGAGAGAAGTAGCTTTGCTTTGTTCTTTCACTGGTTGTTACAGTCATCTAGGGTGACTAATTAGGATTTTCTGTTTTCATATTCTTTTGGGGTAAGTGTCTTCTACAGCAGTGACTCCTGGCAGTAATACATCAGAGCTTTCCAAACTTATGTTTTAAAATTCAGTTTTCCAATATATTTTTAAATTCCAGAACAACCCCTTATTGCTAGCATCTTAAATTATAAAACAAGATACTTAAATGCTTCATGTTGCTAGTTATTTAAGTATGAGTCAAACATGATTATACCTAAATTTAAAAAATAGGAACTTTCTTTAAAATAAGTAGCAAGTTTTGATTAAGTATCCTCTAAGGATAATGCTTTTAGTAGAAGTACAAAAGAGGGCAGATCTCTTTGCAATCTTTACTGTTGCCAGATATTGTGTATGTTATCATTAAACATGGTAGAAGTAGTCACAAGTTAAAATGTTGTCAGTTCTACTGAGTCAAATGGTATTTGTTCCTCTTGCACAAATTATTTTCAATTTGTTTTATTGCTGTTATTTACTTACTAAACTTGTTATATTTTAATGTATATTTTATCTTATTTTTATTGTTTTGTTGAGAAAAAAATATTACCAAAAAGCTTCCTCTGTCTTAAAAGTAGATTGCTAAAGGAAGTTTTTAATTGGGTAACCTGATGAAGGCCCAGTTTGTTTTTGTTCAGTTTGAGATATTACATGGTTTTTTTTTGCCTAAAATAGTCTATGAAATATTTTTATTCTATAAAAATTACCTTCATGTATCCATATAGGTGGAGATCCATTACTTTCTATTGATACAACATACACACATATTTTGACATTTGTTTAATAATTGAGTCAAACATGATAGAAGACAAATTTTGCAAAGTAGTAGTAGTTTTAACTTAATTTCTATGCATGGTTTCTACTTTTATGGTAAGTTATTTCAGACTTTTGATAGAAGAATTTTCTCACAATTGAAATAAATTAGATTTTTAATTTCAGTTTATATATATATATATATATATATATATATATATATATACATATATATATATATATATATGAAACCTGAGTCTTTGAAGAAATTAGTGATTCTACATAATACTAGATTTAGAGCAAGAGTACAATTTTTAAACATTTTTTAGATAAAAAGGAAGATTTATACATGAAAGGCTTCCAACAGCTACAGAAGGCTATAGTCAATTAAATGCATTCACATTCAAAATCCCCTTTAGTTCTGCATACAATACAGTTAGTTCTCACTTAGTGATTTGTGGTTCAGGTAAATGTACTATATTTATCTTGTAAAAAGAAGCAAATAAAATTTAGAAAGAGAGAAAGACAGAAACAAACAAAGAAAGAAAGAAAAAAAGAAAGAAAAAGAAAGAAATCCTTTTTGTTTTAACACTAACCATGTTTTAGGTATTTATACAGTTTTAGATATGACATCATGATTTTGACTGCTTTCAGTGTCATATATAGCAATTCAAATGAAACCTTACTATAGAACAATTACATTTGCTACAACTTGCATTCTTCTGATCCAACTTCTCAAAAGGCTATATATAAACATGGATATAGAGAAGATAATCAGTTGGTTTTATATATATATATATTTTTTTTTCTGATGTCAAAAATTCAAAGAGGCTTCTGAATGGAATTTTTAAAACATGAGTGAATACACTCAAGTCAGAATCAAATATTATCAACCACATCACCATAAAAACATAAGCACACATCCATATAAATATTGAACATATATAGAACATTAATTACATTTTTTAGATGGCAGGAGTAGATAATAATATTGTCTAAACAGGAATAAACATTTTAAACATGGATATAATCAGTTTTCCCCTAATCATTTTAATTATTTTAAATATTGTATACTCTATTCAGAGTGGTTAGATGGCTTATAGACATTTGTTGGAATAAGAGTATGCATCTATGCATGTATTTTTGAATATGGATAATGGCCCTTATAACATAGTAACATTAGTCCATTCAGCTAATAATCCATTCACTCAGGAGTTTATGTAATTCTCTGCCACTGAACTATATAACCCACTTTAGAGCTTGACAAGAAACTCACCAGCTTTCAGTATAGTCAGAGAATTCACACACTTTCCTCAAGATAAGATTCCTTTGGGATACTTGTAAGATGAGTATTGTAGTTGTTTTATTCTTTTTGTGAAATAAAGATATCAAAAAAGGAAGAAAATAAGAACTGTGTGTCTTCTTAGATTTTAGGAACAAAAATAAAATTCTCTCCTTTTAACCTTTCATATTATTTTTATATTTCTTTATATGTGTTTATTCATTTTTTATCTTTTGTGTCAATATATGTCATGAACATATCTAAAAGAAATTATAACTATAGTAAACTATTGTCATGATAGCCGAGAAAATAAGCAGATAATTTACCTTTATGAGCCAGTTATATCTACGACTGATCATTGTAAATACTATGTAAACACAAGAATTGAAAGGAATTCAGGAATACCTAGAGACTACCCATAATTATTATATAACTAGATTTTAATTTTAATAATTTGATTTAGAAGTAAACAAGAAAATTAAGGTGATATGAGTAACATTGAGTAATACAATTTCCATTGCACTCAAAAATGTATAATCTTAACTATTTTTATTTAAATAATATTTATTCGATTCTCATAATATCTGACTTCTGTTACACAATCCAAAGTCTTACCATGTCTTAATTAAGTTTATTTTCTTCATGTTATTGTACAAAAAAGTGATTGTAAATGACAGATTATAACATGTTTCAAAAATCCAAAAGAAAGTATATTTAATGCTCTTACTACAAATAATTGATAAAAATTTGAGGAGTGGTATATATGTGTGTTTAAAATAATTTGTAGATCATTCAATGTGTATGTATCTTTACATATCACCTTGTAACTCATAAAGACATACATGTCTTATATGTTAGTCTAAAATTATTAAAGTTTCTCTTCTTGCTACACTTGAAGCAACCAGAATACTTCATGTATTCTGAAGAGGCAGAGCTGATGAGCAAACTTGAAAACACTGTAAAGACATAAAAGCTCCTGCAAAAAAGTTAGATGACACTCAACATTTAACAAGGATTGTAAATGCAGTTTGAAGGGGAAATTTCTAGTTTCTTTGGAGACTCAGTTATGTCACATGATTTTTTTCTGGAAACTGTCCTACGGAAGGATGTTTTTGCTGAAACAGACATGTGAGAAGATGTTTTGTTGAGAAAGGACATGAGGGTTTTTTTGGAAGTAGCTTGAAAAGAGGGCATGTTTTGCCAGAGCAGATTCTTTAGAGAACATGTGATTTTTGGCAAGAATATAAATACACCCCAACAGACAATAGACAACACTGTGTGGTATTTGTTGTCTTTGTTGCTCTTTGCTGGTGTTTGTTGGCCTTTGCTTGTGCTGGGCTAGTTTTTCACTGATGATGCTCTATGGTATTGGTTTGCCTTGCCATTGTTTGCTGACCATCATTTGTCATGACTACATAGAGAGAAACACATCAAAGAATTTCTGGTAGTGTTCTAGGAGCTTCTTGCTGACTTGGGCCAATTGGCAGAGCCTTGTGGTTTCTTCTGGATTGAACTGCCATTCCTGATTTATGAATGCTGCTTGCCAGTGGATGGAGCTACTGGTGCTGATTCATGTGAATTGAACTGCTGCTATCCTGATAATGCAGATTATATTTGACCTAAAATAATATTTTTAAACAGGTCCACATCCTCCTTTGCTCTATTAAACTTTTTCTTTCTACTACCTTTGGTAGTAGGGCTAGAAGAAAAATTAAAACATTTAAATACACTTATTAAAATAGGTTTTGAAAAATATGAGCTAACAGCAGTTGAACATATTATCCTGAAACTCCATACTCACATAAGATCCCTGTAACAATTCATTCAACTATCTTCTTGAAGTCCCAAGATACAGTTGTGCATCTACTAATTAGATCCTTGGATTTTTAAGTTACTAGAAAAGAATTCTAGATATATGCCCAGTTCTCCATGGATCCAAGAAGCAGCTAAGGAAATCCAAATAGCCTGTCTCTAGGATGTCCTGTGAAATGAACTATGCAATTCTTACAATTTTCAAGTGTTTTTTTACACCCATAGAATAGATTTAGCCCTTGTGTGACATTCAAAGACTAAAACATAAAATCCCATTACCAACAACATGATGCCATATGCCTACAGTACCTTATTTAGCATAGAATTTATCCACATAATTTGTGGATAATTACAGACATCCCTAAACTCTACCTAGGCTCATATTGCTCAAAGTCACATGTGAAACTACATAATATATTGTTAATTGACATAAATCCATCATAGACAAGTACTATATGTTTTCAGTTAGTTGTAGAATATCATAGATGTATAATGGTATAATATATATAATGTACATTGGGAACAATGGTAACAATATTTACTATAGCATGAGTAAGACATGGCAGCTAGGTAAAATAAATACTTAATCGCATATGTGGTAGTTAGTTAGAAAGAATAATTTTAAATATGTTGTAACATTGTTGAGTAAGTATTATTAGATTTTCGTGGAACAGAGATAAGTATGTAGAAGATATGGAAAGAAATATTGTGAACGAAGTAATTCGAAGTTTAATGTGATGACAATGTAGGGTCCAATAAAATAACATAAGACTAAATATTTAATGAATTATATAATTGATGTTTGGATTAAATTTATATTGATTTGTACTTAAATATAGAAATAGACTTGAAAGAATTATGGGATGTTATATCATTTCTAGAAATATAGAAGGCAAATGATTTTGATTTTAACATGTATAAAATTACATAAACATATCATATATCAATCTTGACAAATATTTAGAAAACATCAAGCAGCCATATATTTACTGAGTCAAGTTTATATTCATCAAGTCACTGCTTAATAGAGTAGATTCAATATAATTCCTCCTAGATTTACTTTATATATGAAAACACCATTTTACTTACCACAGTAAATTTTTTCTCCTCATCCTATTACAAAGCGACTAACTTACATTTAGTTCAAACTCTGCCTCCTCAAGTTGGGAAGATTATACAACGTACAAATTCCCCATACTACTAGGGCTCTAATGTACATAAAATGACACCAGTGCTATATTATTACTATATCTGCCTTTGTTACATTCTGAGTTACTATGCAAGACTGGATTTTTCACATTAGTGTCTTTTACCTTTACCAATGTTTTCAAAACTCCAATCATGATTCTGAGCCATCAAGGATTTCCATATGACTTCATCCAAAACTATGTCATTTTGCACTATCTAACATCTAAATAACATATTGATTCATAAATGAAAATGTAATCGTATATGTATGATTGCAATTTTAGTTTATATTTCTCATATAATTGTTGACATAATTTTATATGTGACTTCACAATTTAAGACACTTTTAAATGCTTATTTGTGGATTTATCCTTTTGAACCATAAAATATGTGAAGGAAAAGATTCTATTCTTTTGAAGTAAATCAACAAAATTGACTAAATGCTCCACCTCAGCATCCAACCCATTTGCAGACAGCAAACCCAGACACTTTTGCTGATGCCAAGAAGCACTTGCTGACAGGATCCTGGTAGAGCTGTTCCGTAAGAGGCTCTGCCAGAGCTTGACCAATACAGAAGCACATGCACACAGCTAAATATTGGACTGAGCATGATGACCCCAATGAAGAATTTAGGGCAAGGACTAAAGGAACTGAAGGGGTTTGCAATCCCATAGGAAGAACAACAATATCAACTAACTGGACCTCTAGGAACTAAACCACCAACCAAAAAGTACACATGGAGGGACCCATGGCTCCAACTGCATACTTAGCAGAGGATTGCCTTATCAGGCATCAATGGGAAGGGAGCCCCTTGGCCATGTGGATTCTCAATGACCCAGAATAAGGGAATGTTAGGGTTGTGAGGCAGGAGTGGGTGGTGGGCAGGTGGGGAAGCACCCTTATAGAAGCAAGGGGAATACAGGAGGGAATGGAGGTTTGTGGAGGGGAAATTGGAAAGGGGGAATGACAATTAAAATGTAAATAATAAAAATAACCAATTTAAAAAAAGAAATTTAAGAAGGAAAAACATTGACTAAAATTTAAATATTTTTAACAGAAAAGAAGAGAAGAGTTAAATAAGTAAAAATCACTAATATTATAATAAATTTTTAGAAATAAAAAGAATTACATTTGTTAGGCTTCTCTATACTTCCCAGGAACCACACATCAGGCACCAGGCACTGATGTTCTCCTACAGCAGGTCTTCAGAACATCAGATAATTTTCTTCCTACAATAGACCCTTTATGGCATCCTGCAGCAAGTAGGGGGTTCTAATTACCACTGCACTGGCTCAGGAACTTCTTGCGAAGCCATGGACCATCTTAGCCTGTGGGAACACTTTTCGAATTAAGGTGGAAATCCACCATGACCTTATATCCTCTGGGCTCAGTGCAATATGGGAGCATTAGCTGGTCTTCTCCTTCTCTGATCTTGAGTGGGGAATTCTAAGCCCACACATATGACTCTAACTGAGCAATGTCATGTTGCCTCCATTAGACTCCAGGATCAATTTCCTTTCTCCCAATAAGAGCCTGTTCAACCAGCACCTGAGATTCTTGAATTACTTCCCCATGCTAATGAAGAATTCTTAAGCCCCCAGCTAATGACCTTTGCTCATCCTGGATGTTCCTACATTCAGTCTCCTCAAACTTTATAAGCCTTAAATCATCCTAAGTAAAGTTGATCTCCCTACTGATAGCTTGTCACAATGTGGTAATTTACCATATGCATGTACTCACCCTCACAGTGCTTCTGAATCCACCTCCATTGCTGTCTCTGCTCCCTTTGCCATTAAATCCACCAATCTTCCATGAGAGTGGGGAGACCGACATTAACAACTTGCACCATGCCATTTTACTGTTCCTAGAACTCTTTCCTGCAGGAACCACGAGGGTACGAACTCCAGTTAACATTAAGAGTTTTCCAACTTCCCCTGCTGAGACCTGTCTATATGTTCCAGAAAATCTTTTGCACCAGAAGTCCAGCTGACACTGTTTACTGCATCTGGAGGTCCCCAGCTTCCTATATATACCCGCAGAAATTTTGATACAGGTATGGAGCCAACTTGGCCAGAAATTTTGTTGTGCTATGCCTAGATCGCGAGTCTCCAAAGACCACCAGAACTTCACAGGAGGGTTTATTCAGAAAAAAACTCAAGTTCTGAACACAAACCTTCCCTGATGAAGCAGGTCTAGCAGGTCTAGGGGAAGGGGTTTTTAAAGGAAAAAAAAACATAAACGGAATTTCCAATCTTTGGCTTTACATGGTTGGGTAAGAAATTTATGGAGAACATCTGATCATTAACTTCACTGCTGCTACTAAAGAGGAGGGATTAGCACTCTTTAAAAGAGTATCTCTTAATTGTAAAAGAGTATCTCTTTAAGATACTCTTAAAACAGTATCTCTTAAGAATGTAGTAGGACCAGTGACTTCCAGGGTTGCTAGGAAATGTTATCTCATGAAGGCAGATAGGAATGAGATAGGACCAGTGACTCCCAGCAGCTGCAACTGGCTAGATGTGTTTCACCATGGGACCTGGTCCTATGCTTAAGCTTATATTTCTGGCTTAAGCCTCTCAATTATAGAGATGAAGACCACATTATTTTCTCAACAACAAAGGAGACTATGTTTACCTACTTAGGTCTATCTACCCTGCCAAGGAACTTCCTGCAACCATCTGGAGAGGAAAACAACTTCAAAATCCCCCTAAGATTTACTACTCTCCTAAACATTGTAAGCACTCCACTAATAGGAAAGGAAGGAAGGAAGGAAGGAAGGAAGGAAGGAAGGAAGGAAGGAAGGAAAGAAGGAAGGACTCAACCTGCAAACTCTACATGCACAAATCCCATCAAAGAAATACAAACATAAAGAAAGGAAAAAAACAAGACAACTTCTCACATAAGAAAATTACTAATCCCATAACAAAGGCCCCTAAAGAAAATGACTTGAAACACTTTCCAAAGATTTTTTAATTGATTATAACTATGTTCAGACAACTCAAATGAGATATTAATATATTCAAGAGAACACAAACAAAGTTGGATGAAACAAAGAAGTCAATAAAAGATATGAAAATAGAATTCAATAAAAAGATAGAAATATTTAAGCAAAAGAACTGAAATGATACTGGTAATGAAAAACTCAGTAAGGCAAATAAGTTCTAATAAGTCTCACTAATAAATCTAATTATGTAGACAAGAATATCTGGGGTGGAAAACAAGATAGAGGAATTGGATTACTTGGTAAAGGCCAATGATAAATGTAAAATATGAATAGAACATTTAAGAAATCTAGGACAAAAGGAAAAATATATAATCATAGTAAAACGGAAATAGAAAGAAAAAGAATGCCTATTTTATTTTCAGTTAAACAATAAAAGCAAGTTTTCCAAATCTAAAGTAAAAGATGTATTTTTTCAGATATAAACCTGAATGAAATTCTGTGTCGAGAATATACAAAAATAACTTTTAAAACTAAACACTGAGAAAACAAACACCCCAACTAAAAATAGGCTATGAAGCTGAACAGAAAGTTCTCAAAATAATAATTACAAATGATTACTAAAACACTTAAAATGTGTTCATTCTTTTTAGCCATCAGAGAAATGCAAATTATAACTAACTACATCAGAGAAATATAGATTAAAACTACAATAACATTTTATGTCACACTAGTTAAAAACAGACATCTCTGGGAATACAAATTACAAGAAAGTCTGGCATAGCAGTGGGAGAAAACACATACTGTTGCAGTATAGTAAAGTGATGACCATATACTCAAAGAATTTTATGTCTTTCTGCAGATATAGTTACATATTTTTGTTTATCACTTCTCTATTCACAATAGCTAGTAAATGGATCCAATGTACATGTCCACCAGCTGGAAAATGGATCATGAAACAGTAGTATATATACTTAATTTAATATTACTCAGCTATAAAAATTATACCATGAAATTTACTGGTAAATAAATGGGAACTGAAAAAAATAGTTACATTGTGTGATACAACCCAGGCTCTCCCAAAAAGATGCATACTTGCTGATGTGTTTATAAAAAGATAAAGAGAGAGGGGCGGTTATATTCTATGGAGGTGTGGTGAGGTATGGGAAGCAGGTGCCTCAGAAGGCCCATGGCCAGGCATCCCTTCCTCCTGAGGGACCAGCCACAAGAAAAAAAATGTCTCAAAAGGAGAGGGGAATCTCACCAAAGGGAAGAAATCCTAGAACAAGTGTCAATGAAAGATTGAATGTCTCTCGTCTTCAAGGAAAACACAGGGGTAGCTTTGAGCTGAAGAACTCTACCCCAAGACCATGAGGACAGTTAAATTGACCAGTGCAGGAAGGGGCTTACCAGTTCTGGGCTAGTGAGTGTGGGTCTCCATGTGATAGCTGGGGTGGGATGCAAACCTTCAGAATTTCTTAATTGAAGTCTTGACACCATATTATGTGTTCATTAAAAGGAAAAGAGAATAAAAATATGTTCTATAGAGGTGTGTAAGGTATGGTGGAAGGATATGTCTCAATAGGCCCATGCCGAGTCTTCCCTTCCCCCTGAGGGACCAGCCACATGATGGTATAATATAGAATAGAGTTTATTCAGGGCATGGTGAAGGGAGTTAAGAGGGTAGTAGAGGGAGAGAGAGAGAGAGAGAGAGAGAGAGAGAGAGAGAGAGAGAGAGAGAGAGAGAGGAGAGGCTGGTCATGAGCACATGGCGAGGTGGGGGAAGGGAATGGGGAAGGAGCAAGGGGACAGAGAGGAAGCAAGAATGAAATGTCAGGGGCAGCCCTGCTTATATACTGAAGGCCTAAAAACAGCCATAGACCTGAAATACATGCCTGCTAACACAAAGTCTTGGGTCTCTGTGGAAAAACACTGAAACAGATGGATAGAAGCTATTGAAAATAAGCAGCTTTAGTAGAAAATTGCCAGCCAGAATAGGTATAGACCTTGTAGATAGGTAATTTTGGTGGATAGTACCAACTTAGATAAGGACAAGTGAATCATAGGCAGAGTCATAGTGATCTGTCCCCTGACTCTTCACCCAGCTGACACTCTGTTCTGGAAGATATCTGTACTCCCCCTGAACACCTACACTCCCCTTCCCCATATCCTGCCTTTTTGTGTATATAACCCCTGTGTGAAAAAAGTAAAAATAATGGTTTGATCAGTCTACAGACAAGCTGTGCTTCTTTGTGTCTTTGCCTGTTTCCTGCATTCTCTTTCAGGTAACCTCCCTGGACCCCTGTTTAATGCCCTGCAGGCCAGGTAAAGGGAATAGCAAGAAAGCAATAAGAGAGCAAGAGACGGATGAGGGGACAAGCAGCCCTTTTATAGTGGGTTAATCCTACCTGGCTATTGCCAGGTAACTGTGGGGAGAAGCATACCTGGCTGTTGCCCGGTAACTGTGGGGTGGAGTTCAGACAGAATGCTAACACTTGCCATTATATGAAAATTTTAACTTTACATATTTTATTTGTATGTAGAATATTTGTTAGAAATTAGGAAACTAGAAGTGACACATTGACTCGGAATAGCAGAATACAGGTGAAATGAAAGTGGAAATAGGAAATCTAGTAGAAGAGTTTAAATTGGTAGTAGAGGAATAGGGTATAGAAATGAAGGTCTTGGATGAAACAAAAGGTAGTGTTCATGAAGAGGATCTCAGATAACCTATCTATGGCTTTGTGAGTCAATTACTAATACATAATGATAGTAGATAGTAGAATATAGGTGATATGAAATTATGAAGAAGCCTCCTGCAAGAATCAGAAAAAAATTGTGGAAGAGAGTGTAGGAAAAAAAGTGTTCAAGCTAGAAGATGTAGAGGAGTACTATAAATGCTGTCCTCTGGACATGATATGGCTCAAGAACTCAGGGAAGCTATAGTTACTTACAGAAAACTTGTAAAAACTCAATACAGTTAAGAAGTCAAGCATATGGGAAAGGATACATAAAACTCAACCCCATGCTGAGGAGCTCTTGGAAGTTGATGGCTGTTGGAGGTACAAGTGGAAGGTAAAACATTTCTCTTCTGTAGTATGACCACATGTAGATTTTATATGTCCCAGTAGGTAATCCCACACCAATGTGCATATGGACAACACTGATTGTTCTTAGTGGATAAACAAACAAATAAATAAATAGGACATATAGTTGAGCAAGAGACATGACAAGGGATCCTAGAAGTATTTGGAAAGAAGAGGTAAAAGAGGACATATTCTCAAGACATTGTATAGGTATATAAATTTTTCAAAGACTACAGAACAATTACAAGTAAAACTAAAATGATTTACATAATTTCGATGACACAGATTAAACATATTATTATTGATATACCAGCCTGCTAAAAATAATCCTGAAGAAATTTAAAGGATGGTTAATAAAGTTAATATGAAAACACAATTAACTAGCATTAGTCAAACATTTCATAAGCAAAAGCCTCAAACCAATTGCTCCATTGTTGAATTCTTCCTTTATTTAAAAAAAAATCAATAATAACACCACCCACACACTTACAAAATAATTAATAATGAGTATATGATTTCATACTTATCTATTATTACTCTAACAACAAATCCAATCCAAAAAAAAAAAAAAAACTACAAACAAATTTACAGTAGCAAATAATGATTCAATTATATTTAGTGTAGGAAACAGAAAACTAAAATAAACTACAGAACATGTTCAAATGAAAATTAATCTGTGATCCAGAGATCCTTCAACATATAGTACTTTATTATGTCATATAACAGAATAACATAGTTAAAAACAAAACTATTTTCCTCCTGTCCTTTAAATTTTTGTGCAAGCAATTGATGTTAACATACTTTATCAGTAAAAAGCATTCAATAAATGAGAAATAAAGATAGATCCTAAAGAATATGAAAATTTTAGGTTTTATGAGAAGCAATTTTACAAGAAGCTTTTAATACAGATGCATATTTCCAAAATTGTAGTGGAAATTCTAGTCAAACACTTAGACAAGATAATAAATGTATAATACAAGTAGGAAAGAAAAAAACTTTATTTCTGCATATTGGGTCATGCTTATATGTAAGCCCATATTGTAACCAATGAACAAATTTAACAAAGTCTTCAGGTACAAAGTCTACATAAAATTAAGTTACAGACCAGTGTTAGAACCTCCAGACACATGCTTACCTTACTGTACCCTTTCTTGCCCATGCTAGAAGGGACAAAAGACTGTCCATTACATTTATCAGCCACCATTATTTTCTGTGAACTCCACTTGTTTCTGATATACTCACCTGTCTGTCCCTGTCTTCAGAAGAAAGTATTAAAGTTTTTTGTTAAACTCTATCCATTCCTCTGTCTAGATGACTATCACTCTCCAGGGAGGGGATGCATATTAGCCTCACATTCTAAATATTCATCCAACCATGATACCTGCCTTCCTGAGGACAATGTATCTAGTGTCTAGTTTCTTACATTCATTCCAGACCATCTGACCAATGCCACCAATTCCATTGGTCCCACTTATAGTTTCTGCCAACTCCATCTCTAGATAAGGAACCCACTCGCATATACCATCTACTATGTCCAATCTCTTTTACCCCATTATTTCATGTACCTAGTGATCAACCTTCACTAGGAAGTCACTTTAGACTCACACCTGCAAGTCTACTCACCCTTTCCACTCACCTGAGGATTACATGTCTCACAGCTACCGTTTGACATCTTTATTCTACCCCTTCTCTTTAGGTAGGGATTCAACACTACACCAGAACTTATTTTCCCAAGAGCCTCCACCAGATTCCTGCAGAATGTTGTGAGAATATTTTAAGTGTACAGAATTTTTTTTCTCCAGAACTTTAAAACCTTGCTGAGCTTAGCTTAGATATCTCTGATATGTTATACAAAAAATAGAAACAATATTTCAAGACCATGAAATATTACCAAACTCCTAATGCTTGGTATCTTGGTCTCACCATGAATATACAAGCATGAATATCCCAAACAGTAAGATTATTACTTATATAGTAATGTACTTCCCCACAAAAATTATCTATATGATATATATATATATCATATAGATATATATATATATAAAATGACGGTATCAAAATAAAAAGAAGAAACATGATCAAAAAAGGTAGCATTGTAGGCCTGTGTCCAATCTGCCACAAGGCACTGGCAGCTTGGGAGTTCGATAGTGCTTATCCCCACTCTGTCACCTTGAGTGGGTGCTGGGCTGTAGGGATGCAATGGGCACTGGTCCAGGAGTGGGACAGTGTAGTATGAGATGTGAGAAATCCAGAGCTGGTTTGGGGGTCCCCTGCCTGAGACAAGGCTGGGGCCATGGGGTTTTCAAACACGTGGACATCCAGGAGCAGTTGTGAGTCCTGGAAGAGCAGAAAATGGAGTCAGATGCTGCAAGCTGGGGACAGTATCGAGCCAGGGGGTGGGGGAAAAAGGGAAGATCTGGCTTGTGGGAAATTGTCCTTCATAATTGAAATATAAAAGGAAGCTTTTCATTATAAAACTTGTTCAAAGCATTTATAACTATTAAGCCACTTAGTGGGATCCTTAAGGAATAATTGTGAATAAGGATAAACATGCTAAAGGACACATAAGAAACAATAAATAAATCTAGAATAGTGAATCAAACAAGGGCTACTGAAATGTGACCAACACAACAAAAGGCAGAAATTAGTAAACATTAATTAATAATAATGCAATATGAATAGACTCAAATCCCCAATGAAAAGACACAGTAATAGTTTGAATGAAAAAACAAGACCTGTGTTTTCCTGCCTACAAGAAACACAAGTCATATCTAAAACTACATACCAATTTATAGTAAAAGGATTGAAAATGTAATGCAAGATGAAATGGAAATAAGAAACAAACCAACATACCTATAAAAATATCAAGGAAAATAAAGTTCAATCCAAAGTTAATGTTAAACACAAGGGGAAATATAGTATAACTAAAGAAAAAAAACACAACATGATATTGCAAACCTAAACATATATACACTGTAAATTAGAGTATCTTATTTCACAAAAGAAATAGTATTAGATTTAAAATCACATATCAAATAGAACACAGTGATAGTAGGTAACTTAAATATCATATTATCTTTACTATTTATGTCTAATTGGGGAAAATACAAAAATTCTTGGATTTAAATGGCATCACAAACTGATGTAACATATGTCTATAGAACATTCCACTCAAACATATTTTCAGAAACCCATAGAGGTTTCTCCAAAATAAACCACATTTTAGGAAAATATAAACCTCTCAAAAATATGGGAAAATAAAAACAAAATCCTAACTTCTATCTAACCACTAGGGATTGGAGATGAATATCAAAAGCCAAAGAAATAGCAAAATCCAAAAACTCATGGATACCAAACAACGAAGTACTATATCAAAGTTGAGCAAAGGATCATCAGAAGCAAAATTCAAAAATTCCTAGAACTGAAAGAAAAATTTTAAAAAATTAGCAAAATCTATGAAATACAATGAAGGCAGTCATGAGAGGAAAGGTTGTAATGGTTTGGGCATACATCAAAATGTTGAAAGATATCAAATTAAAAACTTAAGGATTCACAGAAAGTCCTTAGACAATCAAGAACAATCAAAACCCAGAGTAAATGAGAAAATATAATAATTAATAAAATAGAAATGGATAAGACACATAAAAAGAATCAATGAAACTAAGAGTTGGTTCTTTGGAAAGATTAACAATGTCAACAAAACTTGAAGAAAATTAACCAAAAGAAAGAGGAAAATACAAATTAATAAAATTATATGTAAAAACATAGACATTAAAACAGATACAGAAAAAAAACAGAGAATCATTAGGACATATTCAAGAAATCTGCCTTCTACCCAACGGAAAAATCTAATAAATATATGAGTTTTAGATATATTTGACCTATAAAAGTTAAATCAAGATGAAATTAAAACTTATATAGACTCATAACATTCAATGAGACAGAAAGTTAAGATCTCCCAACTGAAAAATGCCCAGGTAAAGTCAGTACAAAATTCTACTCTACATTTAAACAAGAATTAATTCTAATTACTTCTCAAATTATTCTTCAAACATACAAAATAAAGAAAAAATTCAAATTACTTTTACAAATATCCTATTAATCTGATATGAAAACAAAACACACAACCAAAATTTTAAATTATAGAATAATACATTTGATGATTCTAAGTTCAAAAATGCTCAGCAAAATTCCTTCTAATTGAATTCAGGAACTCAAGAGAAACATTATTCATATGATCAAGAAATACATATATTATATGCCATATATAAATTAGTAAATATAATTTGCCACATCTATAAATAACATAGATAATAAATATAATAACATAGATAATAAATATAATAGTGACAAATATTATGGCCCATGTATCTTTTAAAAAGTAGTCTTCATTTGGGCTTATAGTTCTAGATTGATAAGTCTATTATGGCAGGGATATAAGGCCACAAAGAGTAAGTATGTAAGAGGAGGGCCTGCCTGAGAGAGTAAATTGAGAGTAGGTCTTGGCCTTAAACTCCCGAAGTTCACCTCTAAAACCATATGTCCTCCAGAAGGGCTGTACCTCCTAAACCTACCTAAGAAGTAGAACCAATCTGGACAAATATTCAAGCATTTGAGCCAAGGAGGGACATTCTCATTTAAACCAATATACACTACTTAAATAGACAATAGAACAAAAAGCATATAATTATATCATTAGATACAGAAAAGCCCTTGAAGAAAATCTGCCAGTCATTGCTTTAAAAATTCCAGGAGAAAATAGGGATACAGAAAATATGTCTCAAAAATATAAAAAAAAAATACTAGCAATATTATCATCATAGTTATGATACAGAGATATATCAAAATAATAATAATGATGATGATCATAATTTTGGTGGTGATAGCAGCATGGTATTGGCATAAAAATTGATGTATTAAGAAATTAAATAGAAATAATCCACATACATAACTACAATCCTACAGCCACTTGATTTTTGACAGAGAAGACAACAGCAGTACACATTGGAGAAACTACAGCATCTTACAAATGGTGCTCCATATAGTATAGTAAAGGGCACTCTCACTGTGTTATTCATCTTTCCTTCAGTTTAAGAGCAGCAAAAACAAACTTATATAAAGAAATGTTATTTAAACTCATACTTTAGAAGTTTTATTTCATGGTAAACTTGTCTCATAAGTGTTTACCTCAAAATTTGAAAATAGAGATATACAGAAGGGACCAATCATACCCTTTAAGTAGGAACCCCATTGGCTTAATGCCTCTCAGTAGGTATACTATTCATTTTTGTAACTATATATTTAAAAGAACCAATTTAGAAACAATGAGTAAGAGTTGGGTACACCATTTCAGAAATTTTAATATATTGTTGAATCCATTCTCTCCAGACTACTCTTAAGTAGAATTACATGACAGAAACACAGTGGGGAACTATTTTGCTGACTTAATAATGTCAAAGAAGCAAAGAGAGCAAAACTAGCAAGAGACAGGACAAATTATTTAAAAGAAATCATCACGAAACATAGTTCTATTTGTGAGGTCCCACTACCTACCAATGATGATCTCATGTTATGAATCCATTAAAGAATTAATCTATTTATTAATTTATTATCTATTTATTAATCTATTTATTAGGTTAATACCCTCAGAATATAATCATTTCCTACAAGCCCATCATCTGGTAAACAATCCTCCAATACATGAGTTTGTATGGGGTATATAAAATTCAAACTATAACACCGGGATGCATCTCTTAAAATATCCACTATCACCCCCAAATTTTAGGGTACCAAAACTTTATCACACAGACATCTGATGAATATTTAAGATCTGAATTATAGTATTACCCCTGAGTTGATTTCTGTGCATGGATTAAGACTATAGTATGATTTCATCTTTTAGAACATGGATATAC
Organism: Arvicanthis niloticus; assembly: GCF_011762505.2. Taxonomy (NCBI): domain Eukaryota; kingdom Metazoa; phylum Chordata; class Mammalia; order Rodentia; family Muridae; genus Arvicanthis; species Arvicanthis niloticus. The sequence continues at coordinate 106,276,729 of NC_047679.1, forward strand.
AATTTTCCAATATTATTTGTTGAAAAGACTACACTTGGGCCATTATAGTTGTTGATATAAAGGAATATTTCTGGGCTTTCTGTTCTACTTCACTCATTCACATTTCTAGCTATTTGTTCCTTATATTTTGTTTGAATTGCTATAGTTTTAGAATTTATTTTTGCATTAGTACTTAAAATATATCCAATTTTGTTCGTTTGCAAATGTGTTTTTCTAATAGAATTTCTTAGTGATTTTTGTGAACTATAGGATTGTTATTTAATTCTATAAGAAGTGTTACAAAATTAAGCTATGGATTACATTGAATCTGTAGAAGTCTGTGTAACATGGACAGTTAACTATATAAGAGTTTCAATTTTTAAATTCAGGGTGTTTTTTCCATTTCCTTGGATCCCCCCTTTTTTTTTTTTTTTTTTTTTTTTTGCAATTAGCAGAGGTTTATTGGGGAGAGTTGGCTAGCCTAGGTGAAAACTGCTCGTCCATGCAGGAACAGAATTTTGACAAAAGGCCAGCAAGCTGAGGGGTTTTTTCATAGCATGGGGTGTGGAAAGGAAGGAATTTTCGCATGGTTACACATGATTGGTTGTTTTACAAATTTTGAACATCCACAGGCTGTAACACTGGGAAAACCTCAAGGGGGGCAGGTAACCAAGAACAGTGGAACATTTCAGAGGAACCTACCCTAAATGACTTAGAGCCACATGAAAATCACTCTGCATACTCATTCTTCTCAAAAATGTAGTTTTACCATGTCACTGTGCCCTACCCTGTCATTACCAACTATTTCAGGTTAACTATTTCTCACTTGCCATAGCCCCACCCTGAGGCTTGAGGAATGTTAATCCAGCAAGTGTCCTCTGATTCAGGAATAATGCCCTCCACCAGAATGAGTCCGGGGCAGTGAAGGCCTGATATCTTACATCCAGTTCCGCTTTCTGGAACTTGCATTCTTTTGCTCAGGTTTAGGGTAAAGAAAAAGCCTATATATATTTCATAAAATGGTCTTTATAATTTTTCAATCTACATCCCCCATTTTCTGATTAGGTTAGGTTTTTAATCATAAAAACTCAATTATTAATAAGTCTATTCTCACCCCACTTTTTCTGATGTGGATCTTTAGAAAAGTTTAAACTTCAGTGTCATCATAATTATCATTTTCTTGACCTAAAGCTCTATATTGATGGCACAACACAAAAAGCTGAACAGCACTTATCCTTCCTCTAACAAAAGTTACTAATCTATTTAAAATGCAAGGACCTATGGTTCACAAGTGGTCCAGCAAGGGAGGATAATAGGGTCGTCATCCAAGTGTGGGCTGGGCAAGGGCGCCCTCCATGTGGTGTTACCTGGAGGATACCCTACATGTGGTAGATGGGCTGTCCAAACACGAACCGCAAACACAAACCGTGGTTGGTGCCCCTTACTAAAGGACCTGCCCGCCTCTCTGCTCTGCAGCAGCACTCTTGTACTGACGGCTTCATCTCTTTCTCTGCTGGCGATCATGTTATCTTTTTTTAACTCAGGATGTTTGACACAGTAGATTAACAGCTAACACACAGACAATTTGCCAAGAAAAAACACACAAAAAATAACACAGATAGCTCACCCCTCTCACGGGCAGCACATAAACCAGGTGATACAGACAGTTCTCACCCCTGCCACGGGCGCAGAGACCAAGTTACACAATAAGGAAGGGCAGCAGAAATCAGCCTGCCTCTGCCTTCCAAGCAAGACTCCAATAACCAGACAACGCGCTGTCAGTCTTCACAGATTCAGATTTAACAGATTCAGACGACTTGGCCAGCCTATGCTGGACCAAGTCTAACAGATTTCTAATGCACCAGCAATGAACAACCCAAAAATAGACACACTGCCATGTGAGCACAGCAATTGAGAGCATAACAACCGCTGCCCTAGGCTGCCATGGCCATTTCTCACCTTTTCTCTCTGCCCCATTGTTAACACACAAAGAGACTAACAAAAACCCATCTCAATCGCCAGTGGCAGCCAAGAGGGATTCCACATCCTCTCTGGAACCTAGATGAACCCAGTGCCAGCCAAGAGGGATTCCACATTCTCTCCAGCACCTAGATGAACCCAGTGCCAGCCAAGAGGGACTCCACATCCTCTCTGGCACCTAGATGAACCCCCAGATGTCTCAGTTAGTGACCTCCACAGCACATCTGCTAATCACTTGTTTATCTCCTCTCAAGACAGAAACGGTTTACTGCCCCCCGTGAGACAGAAACAGCTGCCAGTTCAAACGGAAAGTGCACTTTTCAGAAACCAAATAATTCAGACAGAGGGGCACAAACAACTTATAATCCAAACAACTTAGACAAACCTAGACAAAACAGCACATGAGAAATCAGACGATTTAGACAACCCAGCACATGAAAAACCAGAAACCAGGCAATTTAGACAAAAGGTCACACAACAACCAGACAGAAAACCATGGTGTTCCCTCACCTCCCAGTGGGGTTCTTAGATTAGGGTGGTCGCAAAATCTAGGACGAGCCCCTAAATGAAGACCCCCAAACTCAGGGGACCCTTCCTCAAGTCTCGGGAAATTATGACCACCCAAAAATCACAAGAAACCATACCTAGATGCAATCAGCAGAGGTTTATTGGGGAGAGTTGGCTAGCCAAGTTCAAAACTGCTCGTCCACGCAGGAACAGAATTTTGACCTCCTTGGATCCCCTTTAACATTTTTCATCAATCTTTTGTAATTCCAAGTTCATGAATATAATGACTTGTAGAGTTTTAATATGTTTCATTTGTATGTTGAGGTATATTTTCCAATATATGCTCTGTTGACTACTATCTTTATAAAAATACATTGAATGCTATGGAGATAGCTCAGTGGACAAAATATTTGTCTTACATTCTTAAAAACAGCCTCTGGGATCCTCAAAAACAATGCAAACACAATAATCAAAAGTGTAAGCCTATAATTTCAGTGTGACTGTAGCAAAGAAGATGTAAAACTATCCCTGGAAATTTTCAGGGCAGCTAGCCTAATCATGTAAAAATGAATAAGAAACTGTTACTTTAAACAAAGGTAACAGGCAAGGACCAATACTCACCTTTGCCCTCTGACCAACAAACACAAACATAGACATACATAATACATATACACTATACATGCTCCATAATATACAAATAGAAAAGAGTATAGAATAAAAAATGAAAAGAAAATTAAAAATGTAGAAAGAAAATGGTAAAAAATATTGAATTATATGAAATAATTCTGATATATTAACTATACAGTCATATTAATTTTTAAAATTCACTCTGTTATTGTGGTATGTTGGAACTTGCTTGTTTTCTTTTCTATTTTCTGCTGAGTTTTCTTTTATACTGCTTTGGATACAGCCAGTATTAAAAACTGTCCAATGAAAATCATTTGAAAACACAAAATAGGAAATTTAAATATTTAACCTAAGAAATTTTTTGCATACATATTGGGAGTTAATAAATTTTATTATCTTAAATTCTTTAATTATAACTATCACTTATAATAAAAAGCAGAAAAGGGAAGATGAGCCTATTAGAAGTAAGTTTTAGAGTAGGAGTTTTTAACATTTGCCATTTATGCTTTGAAAGAAAAGCTGTAAGATGGCAGTCAAGTTAGGACTCCTGAAAGTATACACTATTGGTAGAAAATCTAGAAAAAGTTGGAATATGGATCCAAATATTTGCTTCCATAGGACTGATAGAACTTTTCAGAAAGCAAGATTGGTAGGCAAATGTTTCCAATATTTTTTCATTGGATATCTTTGTCACACAGGTATACTTAAAATAGTCTATTCAATATCAGAAATAAGCTTAAGTTTTATGCATGATATTATTTGATGAGAATTAAAGATTATTAGTGAAGAGATTTAAAAATAGTTTTGTAGACTCTGGAGTGATTAATGCTATTGTTAAATGTAAAGGAAATGCATTGAAGTTTGTACTGTAATTTTGACAAAAATTTAGTTAAATGTTGAAGCAGGAAAACTTGTCCAGTTAAGAACACTAAATCAGAAACTCATATGGAAATAAAATGGTTGAAGATAGTAAGATAATTTTTAAACAGAAAGAGCATGTTCTGTGATTTAATGTTTGCCAGTCCATATTATAATTTTAGAATAATTTAGATATGCTGATATTGGGATTGAGATGTATAAATAAGTAATAATTAGAAAACAAATCAGCAGAATACAATATAATTGGGAAGATAGTATTGCATAAAACTTTCTATTCAATACTTACTCTATCTGTAGAAACTATGAGTTAATTTTTTTAAAATATAAAATATAATAAAATATACTTCACAATAATAAATTTCAGATTCATATTCTAAATTTAAATGATCATGGTGTCCACAATAACAGAGCAGCAGACTACAGAGCACAGGACCATCCAAACTGCTGTTTCAAAAATAAATTACCATCTCATTTCCAGGCCATAATCTTGGATGTCTGTGATCATCATAAGAAGAAAAATTACTCAATAAGGTCTAGGGGAACATATTTAATTTTGAATATTTACATATTTATACTAAATCATTTTCTTTCATTTATCTTGTAAAACATGGTTTAGATAGTTTGAAAAACCATATAGGCACTCTGAATAAGCAGTAAGTATCTTCTGATTTCTCAGGAAAAATCAATTGGTTATCCAAAATCAAATGCTCTGTATGAAAGCATATATACAAGTAAAATTACACAGGTAATTAATTTGAAAAAGAACAAGAAAGTTTATACAGAAAATTTGAAAAGTTAAAGCATACCATGTCAAGGCACTTTATAAAACAATAACTTAAAGTTACAACAAATGAAAATCATGATTTAAAAGCATGAGTAAATATTATCTTTGTTCAAACCATAAAGAAGAAAACTAAAGAATTTGTAAACATGGCCTTCTTAAATATTCCTAAATCTAAAAATGAGTTATAAGAAGGAAGCAACTGTAATATTATTCTGTATTAAGTAACAAAGATGAATTCTGTAACATAACAAATAATAAAATTGCAAAGTAATTTGTTTATTGTTTATTATTATGAATGTTTTTAAAACTTTGTAATCATTTTCAAATTGAGAATGATGATGCATGCTCATCTAATTGACAATAGTAAAATTATTTAAAGATGCAAGTACTGACACATGTTAAAAATTCCTAGGGAAATTAAAAAAATACTTTCAAACACCTTTTAAGCATCAGATTTGAATAATGTGCCTATGAAATCATGAAAAAGAGGAACTATTCAAGATATGAACACGTCCTGAATCATCAATATGCCAAGGAAAGGGAAGGAACTCAGAAAGCCTAATCCTACAGTGTGCTTCTAAAGATACCTGTTGATAGGAAGTACTATTTCAATAGGTCCCACCCTTCCATGAGGTAGTTAAGAGTTGGTGGGGAGGAGTGACTTACTAGGCATTCCATTCTTTAAGGATTTATGGGTCATTAATAGTTGCCAAAGGGTAGCTTATGAGTTTCTAACTCCTTGAGACTTCAGAGATAGTATGTAAATATTTGCTAAGAGAGATAGACCTTTTTTGGTGATATACCATTATTTTTTCCATAGTCCTACAAATGATCCCTTCCCCAAGGATCTATAGGCAACCATAATGAAACTCACTGAGTCATTAATAAAGTAAAAACATGAAGAACAATTAAGATAGTTGAAAAAAGAAGGGGATCAGTGAGATTCAAAAGGGGTACAGGAGAGACAAGTGAGGTGATGGATATTTTCAAAAGTACATTGTATAAATATATATATGAGAATATAGAAAAAAGTATTAGTATAATTAATAACTACAAATGCTAATGAAAACTTACCAAGGTCATCATTTGCTATCTGGTAAGAATCTTGTTGAAATTATGGTCATCATGGTTATATAGAGAAATGTACTTCGTGACTTCCTGTGAGTAATTAGCAAAATACATGAGAGTGCATTTATTTTAATGTAAATAGAATCTTTAAAACCTTAATTTTAAAGATAGATATAATGCCTATAACTTGAATCAACATTATAGAAGAACTTTACATCAACAAGTATACTAATAATACCAGGGATTCTGTATGAGGAATGAGACATTAAAGAAGTAGAATATACCTACTTTCTGTTCAGCTGTTAGACAGCTGGCTGCCTATCAGCCTATCCACAGAAATTACTTCCTTTTTTGCTCTTTGGCTTCTACTATTGCTATTGTTTCTCTTTGTCACTAACACAGTCCACACTACTGAATGTAAGCAAAAATTACCCTTCAAGAGGCACATTTTGAAAAGTCTAATACTGTAACACTAGAAGTAATGGAGGAGAGAATCTCTTAGCTGATTCATGAAGCAAACATTATATACTCACAAAAGGAATGCTTGTACTAATCACCTCTTTAGCACAGTCTATAGAAATTGATATGATAGACCAAAAATATCTCTTTGACCTAGGTGAAAATAGTTTCAGGGTCATCTAGATTTCATGAAATTTTTGATAGCAAAAATGTCTAATACATCATGCTTCAAATGGTTTTGGCTCGGAAACCAGGTCAATCAAAACTGATCATCATGTGGCTTTCTCAAATCATCTGTGACACTTTCAAGATGACTGGTGCTGATATAAGGGTTGTCCAGCTGGCTTTTTGACTGACAGTCCTTTTATACAAGAATGCCAGGCAGCAAAATGTCTAACAACTGGTAGTTATCTAGTCAAACAGTCTTATTCCTTAACATCTTTGCTGGTATATAGTAAAGTGATTGTCATAACAATTTTACTTACAATAAGATCTTATCTTAACATTAACAGTGCTTTAAACAGCGTCTAACACCTGCCTCGTACCTCATTGAGAAGTGATTCATTTGAATCATAAATAGATTTCTGTGAATGCCCATTTGTCTGTTCTTATTATAGGGAATATTTTTGTGGTTTTAGAAGGCACATGTTTGTTGTAAGTGCAAAAGGCAAATATGAATTTTTAATTTTTACAATAGACAGATATAATTTATTTATTGAGTTTATAGATCAGCTTTCATGTATCTCAGGATATGCTCAATCACCAAGAAGCTCAAAATGACTTTGAATTTCTGAATTTCTTATTTCATTAAAAGTAATGTGAATGCATTTTTAAATATTCTACTGTTTTGTACATGAAGTTAAAAGAAATCCATTTTAGTTATTTTTTCATTAGTGGTATCTCTTCTTTAGCTCGCTGTCAATCTATCTGTCTATCTATCTATCTATCTATCTATCTATCTATCTATATCTATCTATCATCTATCTATCTATCTATCTATCTATCTATCTATCTATCTATCTATCTATCTATCTATCTATGTATCTCTTGCACTCTGCATGTGTATTGTGTTTCCCCTAGGTCTATTATGACTATGTTGAATATCAATATATTTGTCTTTTAACTTTTCTTTTGCTGTGATAAAACACTGAGACCAGGGTAATTTTTAAAAGAAAGTGTTTAATAAGAATTAAAGTTTCAGAATGATCAGCATCTATTCTGGTGGAATAGCATGACATCAAGCAGCAAGAATGCTGGCTTGCGCAGTTGACAGTTCATATCTTTGCAAGTAGAAGGCAGAAAGAGTGAGAGACTGGGAATGGAATGAATCATTTAAAACCTCATAGCTCTTTTGTCCCAGTGACACACCTTCTATGACTAGGCCATATCTCCTAATCCTTCTCAAGTAGTCCCACCAACTGGAAACTAAGTAGGCAAACATAGGAGCCTAGTAGGAGGGTCATTCTCATTAAAAGTATCACAGTAGTTAATCCACTTTTAATTTGATAAGTGCAGACTGCAATTGTTATTTCTTCTGTAAGAATTGATTAAATTATAATTGTCTTAACAAATTTTGAAGAAAAAATGAAATTTTTTATATATTCTAACAATTAGCCATTACTTGGTTCATTTAAATCACTTAAATTTAATGCCATCTTTGCTGAATTATGGCTTATACATATATTCTTTCCTTATTAATTTTATGTGCCCCCCTTTGTTGTTGTTCCTTGGTTATAGGTTATTACTTGGCTGCCAGTAAAATAAGCTAATTCAAGGCAGGGTAGATTACACTAAAGACAGGATTATTGGAAAGCTTTTCTCAAGTAGACAAGTTCACTGGCCCCAAGGATTGAGAACAAGGGAGTTACAATGGTGAGGTGGGAGGGAGAAATGAAAGAAAGAAAAGGTGTTCAAATAGAGAGATGAAAAGGAGAAGAAAACAGAGAGACCAAAGTATCTAAATAATGTAGGGAGGAATATCTGGGGGAAGGGCAGCACAGCCCCTGGATTGGAAATTTCAAGTTTCGGGGCAGGTTATGCCAGATATGGACTGAGGGATATTGGGAGAAACTGGAGTTTAGGTCTGCTTGATATATAAAATCTACAACTCAGTCCCTTGTCCTGGAGTCTGAAACCAAACCCTTGGTTTTTGTTTGTTTCCTAATATTGATTTTCTATCACCTAATATTATAATAAATAACCTCAAATCATAAATTTATTAGCTTAAAATAACATATTCCATTGAAAAAGATTTCTGGAATTATAAAATTGTTTATAATGTGGTTTCAGATGTAGATAGTAATATATGATTAAATATTTTATATGTTGCAATCAAAGTATAGTTAATATAGTTGTTATAAAATACACATAGGATACATATATCTCATATGTATGAAACATTTCACTTATATCTATACATGTACAGATGCAAATATATATATATGTACATATATATATATTTATATATAATATTTATCTCAAACAGAAGTTTTTCTTTTATTTCAGGGATGCTAAGCATACAATGATCTTAACATATTAACATATTAACCATGAACTCTTAATTATATAACTATAAGGTTTAAATATTATTCATTCATTATTTATGATTAAATTCATGTTATATAATCCCTTCATAAAAATGTTAAAATATGTCAAATTTTTACATTCAGCTATTGATTTTATATTTTCTTAGTAAAGAGGCCCAAGTTGTTTGTCATGGTTTTAGTTCATCAGATTCCTAGTTATATTGCGTGAGACCTGCATTTGAATGTATGTGGTGTATGTATGTAGAATTTGAGTGTTTCTTCTATTTAATTGTAACAGGCAAGCAGATCTAGGACAGTACAAAAATAATCTCTCCTTTGCCATCTGTCGCAAGCCCAGGCAGCTTTTGAAAATTTTGCTCCTTTCTGTGGAACCAAAGTGTTTGCTTAAAAAGCCAATCATCAATTGATGAGATCTGTTCTGATCATACTGGAAAAAGAGCTTTGTCTGTGCTCTCTAACCTTGGAGATGCATGTTGTATCTATTTCCGACATCAGTAGCTATGAGAATTTTTAATCTGCTTCTTTATGGAATTCATTTTGAACTGTTCTACTTTAACAATGTTTTAGAGCAATAATGCTTATATTCTTCTATATTTTGTGTTATTTATTGGTTACATTTTAAAAATCTCAAATATTTAGTCATATTACCATGTTGAAATGAACATCCTAATCCTAGTATGTTATCTTCTTCCAAATTCTTCAGTGTTAACACCACCACCAACAAAAAACCTCATTTGGAATATATTCTTCTGTATTATCTGGCATCATAACTCTGAAGTTAACTCCACTGTTTTTTTCATTTTCTTCATCATATCCTTTATCCCGTTGGATCTTCCTCCTAACTGCTGCTATTCACTATTTTGTGTAGTTTATAGGGTTCTGGGAATTGATCTCAGGACTTCATACATGCTTGTACTAGGTACTCTAGTAATTGAGCCTCCTCTCAACACTATTGAAAAATTTAAGTAACTATTTGTCCATACTATACTTTGTCAGTTACTAAATTTTTCTTTACATGTCTCAACAAATGTTTTATAATAGTTTGCAAAGCTAGGTATTATTTAATGGACCCCATTCCAAATACTATGTTATTCTTTTACTGCAGTTATTGAGAAAATATTATTTGCTGATACTTATACATAGGCAAACATTTCTATCCACAAAAATATAAAAATTCAACAAATATTTTAATTGAGGAGTATCCTGAAAGATTATATCAGCACTTATGAATACTTGGTGCTTATCAATGTTTACTTTCTAACATGATGTATCTTATGTTTTAAAATCTGTGGTTTACAGCTGCCTATAATTTTAGTTTCAAGGGATCTGGGGCCCTCTTCTTGGGTCTGCAGCCACCAATCACACACATGATGTACATACATACATGTAAGCAAATACTTATACACATAAAAATGAAAATAAATATGAAAAATATGCAAAAATCTTTTATTTTGTTATCTTAAAATCATTTCTGTTAAGCATTGTTATTTTTTTTTACCACTCAAAGTAACCACACTTGATATATAATACATATATATATATATTCATGTAATGTCTATGTTCATATTGATTACATTTTCTACCAAAGAAAATACACAGTTTAATGATACTTTTAGAAAATTTACCATTTTTCTGGACAACAAATTAATGTAGAAAATGGAACTGAGATTTTTGAACCAGAGTCTCATAAATAATTGTAATATTAGCTTTAAAAGTGGAGTCTTGACTCTGTCATACATATATCCTTGAATTAGTGCCTATTTTTCTGTTTTTGAAATACTTCGTGGGACAATTTGAATTACATTTAAAGGTCATTATGTGCATTTGATTTTTTTTTAGCCTCATTTGGATTATGTAAGATGAGCATGCATTTCTGTGAAGCTTTGTTTTTTTGTGACAAAATGGAAGAATGCTTTGTTAATTAGAAAGGCTTACATACTCCTTAATATTATAATATTCCCTTCATTGATTATGTGCATATTTTTGTAGAGTGGTTTTGTGAATACAGAGCATACAGGGAGAAACCTCTTTTCTTATTGGTAAGGCTTGGTATTATATAATAGAGTGCATAGCACACAATTATAGATTATTTGATTCTAAACTGTAAGGAAAAATACTTTCAAAATTAGAATATAATTTAGCCATTGAGTTCAAATATTATGACTTCATTCAGTTTGAGAAACATTTGTTCTTTGCAGTTAATATACCCCAGTCAATGTGAATTCCCATAATTGAGAATTTAATATGATGTGGACAGTGGTTTATCTAAAACTTAATCTACTAGCATTAAATTTAACTTATTTTAAAATTATTAATACTAAGTTTTCATCTAGAATTTTTATTAGTAAAATAGATTAGATGATGTAATGGAGGAAAACAAAATATTTTAAAAAAATATTTGTAATTTAATTATTATTTCTGCTTATTAATGGGGAATTTGTAAATGTTATTTCACAAATGTTGCTTGATCTGTGTGCACCTGAGTTTGTGCATTGTATATTTGGTTGCATTTCATACATTAACACAATTCAGAATAAATGAAACATGAAAATGCAAGATACCTGTAATATCCAATAAGGGTTAAATTTTTATCTTATTTAAAACTTTGGAGGAGAAAAACTAAAGTAAAATCATAGTTATATAATATTTAATAAAACTTTTGTTTTCTTAAATAATACAATACTTAATTTGATAGAAAACATGAAACAACTAAATGAAGTCATAAAAGCTGTTCTATATATCTCCTTTACATTTATAGTTGAAATTTAATAAAAATTTTCAAGGTTCCTTAACACATAGGTGACCTTAAGTAAGTAATTTACCTGTTTAAACCCAAAATCATTCTGTGGATAACACTAATATGCTTGCTTCACAGTTGGATGAGGGAGAGAAAATTTACAAATACTTTTGATGCTAACTGAAAAAAATATGAGTTATAATTATACCTTATATGAAAATTAATGATATTAATAAAAACAAGCTCACCAATTTTACACTACCTAGAGATCTGAGTCTAGATTATTAGACATTTTTCACTCTAGCCTTGCCACCAGTTGCCTGTCCTCATCTCTCTGGATCCAAGAAAAGAAAGAAGTCATGATCCTGACACTGTTGAATCTTTCAGGCTTCCCAGATCAGTATGGAGTTGATGACACTACTAAGTTTAGCAGCCAGTTTGGGATAGACCCTCACTCACTTTGACTTTAGCAATGGCTTTTTTACATTGAGTTGTCTGCTTGATTTAGGAGCTAGCAACCCCTTTGACTTTCGCCCTTCAAAGTTTGGAAGCATATTTGTATGGGTTCTTATCCTAAAGGTACCATTTCATTGTTCCAGTGCAGAACAGGAGACATGTCCTAATGGCATTAATATCTTTAATAAATACAGTTTTTCTTTCAGTACATTCCTTGGATGTAACTTCATAGTGTTTCTTTTCTCTCCAAAAAGTATAGTTTGTATTTCTAGCTGCCTAACTTGCAATTTTTTTATTGAAGACATGAACAATACTTATAGGGAATAACTATGTTGCAACTCAATCTTATACTACCTTGAAATATTCACCATCAAAAACATTAGTGCACAATTTAATTAGTCTCATATAAATTTTTAGGCCACAGACAGAAAACAGATTTGGGGATTGTTTGTTTGTTTGTGTTCATTGTTCTTTGCCAAAATACTATGCACATGGCTTCTATCCTAGAAGCCTTATTATCCTTGCTAATATTCCTCCCCTTGGAAACCTCTTGTACCAGATCTCTATTATATATGCATTATTTTCAGCACTTCTGTCTTCCAAGCTTCCAGTAGAATGGCCCAATAATTAAGCTTTACTTACAGTATTATCTCTTTTTCTAGTCCAGCCTAAAGTTCCAAACTTTCCAACATTTTGAAAAAAAAAGTAAAAGAAAAACAAACAAACAGAAACATCATCAGATTCATCATAGCAGTATCCAACTCAATGGTACCATATTATCCATTCATTAATTTTTGTTGCTGTTAAAACTTAACATAATAAAAATAACTTATAGAAGAAAGACTGTATTTGAACTATGGTTCCAGAGGGTCAAAGTACAAAATTTTGGGGATGTCCTGGCAGCAGAAATTCAGAGCAGAAGGCAGGGCAACACACAAGGAAAAGGGAAATGAAACTATTAATGAGGTAATAAATACTCCTACTGAGAGATGCTTAGGAAGAAAAACAAAGTTCCCACTTAAAATAGATAAGAATTTATTCTAGAATCAAATATGAGTGGTTGAGGCCTTGGAAGATGGAGGTAGATTGCTTTAGGCTCCATATTACAATGTGAAACTGTTTCCCATGTTTACATAGATAAAATAGCAGAACAAAGAATGTTATCAATCAAGAACTTTTCAAAATCAGCTGATGAAATCATTAAGTGAGCAGTTATATCAAAAAGATCAATCTCAACTGTAGGCCACAGATGCTATCTGACAGCATTTCAAGATTTTCCATTGGTGGAGAATATGATTTTCTTAAATTATTACAATTCAAATACTTTTATATTTATCAGGATAATAGATCTGATATAGAGGTATGCAAGTGATGACTTTGAACTCTCCATAGTCACTGAAATTTTTATCAGTAGAGCTATATTAATTTCATTAATATCGTACTTAGAAATGTGGAGGTTGAGTCGAATATGACATGTGGAAATGCTAAACCCACTCTCTGCAACTATTTTAGAAAGGTCACATATTTTGTTACACATTATGGAAAATATTATTTCTATGCAGATTTGATTATTTTTTACTTTTGGGATCTGTCACAGCTACACAGAATCTCCCTATGTAACTCAGTGGTCAATGCCTTCCCACTTCAGTCTTCTCATATCTGGGATTAATGACTTGTACCACCACACTCAGTTTTATCAAGAACATTTCATCTCTCAAATAATTCCAAGTTTATCAATTTCAAAAACAGTTAATTCATCATAGTATATTTCTTAAACTCTATTTATTAGCCAAAATCACCTATGCCCTTAAAATGCTTAGTTTTTTTTCACTATTTTGTTTTAAAAAGACTTGATCTTCATGTATAATCACTAAATATCACATGATGTGTGTTTTTCTTGTGATACAAATATTCCATTGGAGATCTGGAAGAATGTACCATAAACTGTGTTACTCATATAACAAAAATATTATTCCTCACCGTTCTTGTGGCTAGAAATCTGAGATAAAGATGATGTCAGAATTTACTTCTATTAGTGTCTTTTCTATTGGCTTTTATGTCACAGTTCTCTACACCTCTCTGTATGTGTGTGTAATAAATGTCAACTGAAAAGACCAATAATTGGATGAAAGACCATGCTAATGATATTAATAAAAATTTAATTTTCTTTTTAAAGACCGTGACACAAAAATACTCAAAATTTTAGGTATTTAGGTTTATCTCATTTGAGAGGAACATAATTTGGCCTGAAACAGTGTCTTTGACAGTACACAAATAATAGTTTAGATATGGAAAAAAATTTGATAAGAGCAAAGTAAGAAGATAAATGACAAACAGGAATTATAATTACAGTTCATATCAAACACAAAATGCTTATTTCACTAGGACAAAAATATCTGCTAGTCTAGCTAAGTGAAAATAGTAGATTCATTTATAATGTCAAGTTCACTAGTTTCAGGAAGTTGTCAGGACCGTGTATGATGTCCATTCTACTGAGTGTTCCTTAATTTCAATTAGACAGCTCCTACTTACCACAGACATGTCATTGCCACTTATTCCACTTTTATGGATATCTTGTCATAATTCTAATTGTCATGATTGATAAATATTGCAGCTAGGTAGAATTAATTGCATCTCCCCCTTAGAAGCTTGCATATTATTTTCTGGTAACATGAATGCTGGATTGTGGAAAACAGGCTCTCTGTTGACATTGGTCTCAAATCATGAGTTGTATGTACTATGTAGTATCTCCAGCAATAGGTGCCCATCTTCAATAACTGTGGGCTGAACAATCCATCATAATAGATGTTGTTTCTTTCTGCTACTAGGTTTTTTGTTATTCTGTGGTACTTGTGGGAAACACTGTTTGTCCAAGTGATTTAACTTCCCATTGTGTGTGTGTGTGTGTGTGTGTATGTATGTGTGTTTATACATATACATATATAACTTAAGTATGTGTAAGTATGTGCATAAAAATACATATGTGTTATGTTATATGTAATTTCAGGTAAATGTAAAATTTTATTCATTGAGGCTTTATCAAACAACCTTCATTTTCCTTATTCTTTGTACTTACTTCTTTATCCCCAGATAGAGCTTCACCCCTTTTCTTAAATTTTACACTTTATATCACCTGTGACCTATTATTTCCCCCTCTAAAACCCCTCCCCAATAGTTCCTTTATACACTCCTAGTTACTATGTTCTAAATCTTCTCCTTATACCATCCCTCATCAAATGAACCTCTCTTTGCTGCAAATGAATATCATCAAAGAAAGCCACAACTACATGAAATGCAGGTATAAATGCATAGTGTGGATTCCAGCCCCAACTGACATATTTACATCATAGCTCCCATGCCTACTGTTTACAGAACAACAGAGAAAGATGGCAGAAATACTGTAAGAGCCAGAATTGCAAGAATTCTGCTACGAAACTGTCTATCCTAGAAATGGCAGTATAAACAAGACTCGGACAATGATAATATCAAAAAGCACCTTAATATGAAAGAAGGAAGTTTTCACGGGGTCCCACTCTTACACAAACACTACATATACCTAATAAAATTAATGACTGTTAGAAGGAGAATTAATTAGTCCTATGGATTAGTTTCTTGCTTGTTCAATACATAATGGTCAGCCCTGAAACCATATACACACAAATAAATGGACTCAGCTGGATTTTATCTTTGTGTACTTACATAGCTGGATATGTGTACATAAAAATAATAATCAACTAAAAAAGAGGCTAGCAACTTGAGAGTAAGGAAAACATAGGTAGTGTTCAAGAGACAGTACCTATTAGGGCCTATAGGGAAGAAAGTGAGAGAGGGGTGTGATATAATTATACTTTATTAAAATATTGTTTAAAAATTAGACAGTAAACAAGAAGCACATGTGAATTTATATTTCACTCAAAACAAACAATATTTCTAAAACAATTGTTTAAATGCCATCATAATAAGAATCCTGCATTGTATGACTATAAAATGAGCAAAATTGGAAGCTTGAGGCCTTACTTTTGCCACAGCTACAAGAAAAATATGAAAGCTTGAGGAACAAGTTGGTGATATGTAAAATAACTCACACATTTACTCCATTATCTACTAATTTGTGAACCATTTTTATGGATTTGTTAATATCCCTAAAAGATACATGCAAACAATTTTAATAATTATGGACATTTTTAGTAATAAAGTAGTAAATGTTTTTATCTAACTTAAAATATATGTAATTAATGAGCCATCAATTCAATATATTATTACCCAGTTAGATAAAAAGTAGTATACTCAAATGTGAAAAATTTATGATAAATTTATATATAACTATGATGCACATCTCCTTGTCTCTATTTTTATATCTGTACCTATATTTAACTTATGTCTATATTATCTAGTTCTGAATTTCTATGTTAATTCTCATCTACTGCATAGAAAGTTTCTCTGATAATGATTGAGCTAATCACAGATCTCTCGGTGTAGTAGCATGTCATTAGGAGTCATTTTATTGTCATGTTCTTTTAGCAGAACAATATGATTTTTTCCCAAGGTAAATGGCCTATCCACTCTCAGGTGCTTGGCAACCTGAACAGTGTAAGGCATGGGATCTGTCTCATGTAGTTAGTTTTAAATTCATTTAAAGTGTGGGTGGTTACTACCACAATTATGGGACTATTGTACCAGAATTATCTTGCAAGCAGGTTACTGTTGTAGATCAGAGGTTTGTAGCTGGGTTGGTGGCTACTTTTCCTCTCTGGTGGCATGCAGAATAGTTTTGAGTGCCATAAATACTAATCAGTAGGGGTGAAGGGTCTAGTTAGAAATCTACTTATATTCACAAATCCTTTATAAATATTACTCAATCATTTGAGTTCTCAAATCCACCTTACGTTTGAAGAAAAAAATTATGTCTTTTGGGGAGTATTCTTTAGTATTACTGTTAATTGGGCACTCAAAAAGATTTTTTTTAGATACTTATAAAATAATAGACTGAAATTACAAGATAATATTCTTTTATGCAAAGTGGGAATTGCTGATGTAAAATTCAGGGTGCTTTGTAAGTATTACTAAATGTTTTTTTTCCATTATTCTTTGATTGATCTGTTTGTCATCACCTATAGCAATACATTAACACAACTGTATGTGCTCCTGTGATCCTTTGTTGTAGCTTATTAGGAAGAGTATACAACCCATTTGCTTTGTATTTTAATTTTTTTTTGAAGTATTACCTGGGATGCTTTCTGGATGGACTCATAAGTCTTTTCCTCTTAAAAAATAGTCACTAAAAACTACAGACTTCTTCAATTAGTTTTTCACAGCTAAAGACAATTTACTTTATAGCCAATGATAATTTTTCTTTGCAGTGGCCACGTTAGATCTCTTACATTAAATTAACCTATGTTGGCATGAAAGGTATTGAAATTCTACACTATAAAACTTTAACTTATAAAACATTCAGTAGTCTATTATCAATAAATCATTAAGGAGTGGGTGTGGAGCTTAGTGTCAGAGAATACCCTAGCACATGCATGGTTCTGAAAGCAGAGGTTTGTCCCTTAATAAGGAATAAAATATATTCTCTAATTAGTATATGCACTGGCTGGTTTTATGTGTCAACTTGACACAAGCTAGAATTATCACAGAGAAAGGACACCCCCCACCCTTGAGGAAATGCCTCCTTGCTGTAAGGCATTTTCTCAATTAGTGATCAATGTGGAGGGAGGGCCAAATCCATTGTGGGTGGTGCCATCCCTAAGCTGACAGTCCAGGGTTCTATAAGAAAGCAAGCTGAGCAAGCCAGGAGAAAACAAGCCAGTAAGCAGCACCCTTTATGGCCTCTACTTCAGCTCCTGCTTCCAAGTTCTTACCCTGTGTGAGTTCCAGTCCTGACTTCCTTTGGTGATGAACAGCAATATAGAAGTGTAAGCTGAATAAACCCTGTCCTCCCAAACTTGCTTCTTGGTCATGATGTCTTGTATAGGAAAAAAATCCCTGACTAAAACAGTATATAATTCTGTTTTTGAGACTATTTCACTAATATCATATTCTCAGTGGATATTTGTGCTACCCTTTAAGATTGTCACATTTTAGTAAAATGTGACCTATTATTATTGAAGAAGTTTTTCAGCATTTTGATTTGTAGAGAAAATTTGGCAGTCACAAAGTTTTTTGGTTTTGTTTTATTGAATATTATATTTTGCATATTTTGTCCATATGTTCAGTACCAGGCATGAAGGGACCACTGAAAGGGAAGGCAAAAAATGATGCTAAGGGAGCATATATAGTAGAACACAAGTGATATGGAGTAGAATGGTAGAAAAATGAAAGCCAACTATAAATGGAGAGAGAGAAGTGTTGGACAAAGCTGCAAGTGGAAAGAGGAGTAATTAACACTAAGGATATTTAAAACGTCCATATACAAGTCCAATATTCCACAAACTTAACACGTATGTAGATATTCATTCTTTGAGCATTTCATATGAAGAGCTTAATTGCAGATACCTACACAGAAGATAATGTTTCTCCAAGAAGCCTCGTGTTTACGTTATGATTACCATTACTGTGAAGAGACACTGTAACCACAGCAACACTTATAAATAAAAGTGTTAAATTAGCGCTGGCTTACAGTTCAGGAGATTAGTCTATAGTGGGAAGCACAGCAGCACACAGGCAAACAAGGTACTGGAGAGGTAACTGAGATTTCTACATCTAGATCAGCAGGCAGCAGGAGAGAGAGTAACACTGCACCTTGTTTGAGCATTTGAAACCTTAAAGTTGGTACTGGAGAGGTAACTGAGATTTCTACATCTAGATCAGCAGGCAGCAGGAGAGAGAGTAACACTGCACCTTGTTTGAGCATTTGAAACCTTAAAGTTGGGGCTGGAGAGATTGCTCAGTGGTTAAGATCACTGACTGCACTTCTAGAGGTCCTGAGTTCAAATCCCAGCAACCACATGGTGGCTAACAACCATCTGTAATGAGATCTGATGCCCTCTTCTGGTGTGTCTGAAGACAGCTCCAGTGTACTCATATATAATAAATAAATAAATCTTTAAAAAAAAAAAAGAAACCTTAAAGTCCACCCCCAGTGAAAAACTTTCTCCAACAAGGTCATATCTACTCTAACAAAATCACACCTACTCTAACAAGGTCAGGCCTCCTAATATTGCCACTTCTTATGACCCTATGGGAGACATTTTATTCAAACTGTCATAAAATAGGTTGCCAAATAAAAAAAAGTCCAATGTTAGAGTACCATGTGCAAAGTAAATGTCATTAGGTTGTTGGTTAGAGATGTCTTGGATTCCCACAAGACATTGAAGACTATTAATATTGCTTTTGGTTTTCTACCAGAACTTCATAATATAACCCTATTACTGAAGCCATGACATGTTTTAGTCAGAGGACATAAAAAAATTCAGCCTGATTTACCCGGAAACTTCCTTACTGCTTTCAAGCTTCCATAGTACTATAAGTTGGTTTGCAACCTTCTGAGATAAAAATGTTATATAGCTGTGAAACTTGACTGCTGTACTAATTAATGTCCCAGCCCGGTGTGAACAGCAGTGTAATAGTGAAACAAATGGCATTAATTTATCCACATTCTCACTGATTAGACACACCAATCTTTAAATTTTCATCTATTAAAAATATAACCTTAGTAAGTCTTTTTTATAAACTATACAGTTTTAAGCAACCTGGCAACAGAGTGTAAACTTGACTAATTCAAACGCCACAAACAGATTCATCTCCACTCTCCTACTGCTTTTAGCATGTACTGGCACCTGGTCTCTGAACCTCTTATTATAGGGTTTATAGTTGCCTTTTATTACTTTTTCATTTTTAGTATATATTAATTAGACAAGGTAGTAAGTTTCATTATATTTCTAAATGTACATATCATATGCATCAAAAATAGTTTCCTCCATTATATTTATTCAGTTATTCCTGCCATTTTACACTTCTACAGCTCCATAGGGCAATCATGCTCCTTGCTCTGTTTCATGTCCTTAATCCTCTGGATTTAACAAATTAAAAGAAAATGCATCAAATAAATATATTTAGAAGACCAACAGATTTTACTAACTACAGTCAACATTAGTCAACATTCATTTTCCTACATAACTCCATTCTTGTTATATAGTTAAATAAAATTCTAGTGTGTTTATAGAGTATAGTTTCTTTATCCAGTCATTTATTGATAAATAACTTGGCTGTCACTAATGTTTGGATATTGTGACATTCTACAGTTTTTTATCAGTTGCTTTATAGGATAGCTATATTATTGCAATAAAATAATCACTGTATGCTAGATTAAAGACAGATTGATTGCAATTTATAATAATTCTATAGCTAGACAGTGGTAGCGCACACTATTAATCCCAACTCTTGGGAGGCAGAAGCATGTAGATCTCTGAGTTCAAGAAAAGCATAGTCTACAGAGCAAGTTTCAGGACAGCTAGAGATGCACAGAGAAACTCTTTCTCAAAAAACTAAAAAGAAAAATAATAATTCTATAAAAAATTTTTGTTGTCTTGGAGGTGTTCTCCAATAGTGTTTGTACTGCTGTCAGTACTGATGCTGTATTTTGAAGAACTTGCAGTATCCCGGAAATTTCTAGAGTCTTACTCAAACTTCAACTTAGAAGACTGGAAAAGTTAAAATACAGCAAGCTTCTCTACAGATATTCCTCCCAATCCTGTATTTAGACACTTTTCTATGATGATGGATGAAAAAAAAACCTCTTTCACCTCTTAATCTGTAAAACCAGATACAGAGTTAATATTCATCCTGTTATTACCCATGGTGAAAATAAAGTCATAAGAAAATATGAGGTCCACATAGAATTTAAATATATTACATTTTTATTTTAACCTGCGGCAGGAATTTAAAGAAATTGGAAGAATTATTAACTGTGTCCAGAATTAGTGCATTATTTTATGTAAAATAGTGCTTTATATATTTCAGTTTTATTGCTGATTGAGGCTGAATTCAAGATTAGTTGGGATTGTTTATCTCTAAAATGTTAACTAGAATAGAATTCACTAGAATATTGATATAATCACCATTTATGGTATTTCACTCCATTTAAAATATGAAAACAGAAATATAATATTTGGAGCAAAATATAACTCATAGGTGATTTCAGAAGGCCCTCTTGATTTGGGTCACAAGTAACTTTGTTTCTGGCTTCTTAAAACCTCAGCCATAGTACACTATAAACTGCTCTACTGACAGGTGATCCTGAAATGACTATAGAATATTCAGACAGACACTCTATTAAGAGCATTTTACTACATAAAGCCCCAAAGTGGACATAGAAATTTTTATGAATATTAAATGTGAAGGCAAACAAAGTAGGTCCTTTCTCAATTGTCATTGAAGCAGAACATTAAAACAATATACACTTCTTAAGAATCATCAATTAATCAGCTTCAATATATTCTGTCAACTATAAATTTAAAATGAGTTCTATTCAAAGTGTTTTATGTGGTAGAGGATCTTAAATATGATTTGGAGATACAATAACCTAAAGTATTTCAAGAGAATATTTTTAACATTTAGAGGGATGAAGCAGATAAAATCATAATTGAATCCAATTGAAGGAAAATTAAATGGATCAGAGTGGAGGAACAATTCTATGCAGTAAAAAGAAGCTTTTATTCAGGACATAATACAAAAATGAAATAATTTCAGTTCAAATACATTGAAATAAGCAGTATTTCTCCATCAAATTCCAACAAATTTTGATAACTGTTTCTCTTGATACTTACTGAAAAGAATTAAAGGGGATTGAACAATTTGGCTTAGATTTCTGCATGTTACTTTCAAAGTTTTAAAACAGTTAATGCCTTCCACTTTTAAACTCTTTATCTTGGCATTTCTAATTTAATTGATAAAAGAAATAGCTAACGTGGGATTTGTGTGTTTGAGAACACAAAAAAGAACTTGTTTGAGAAAGAGTGCGTATATAATTTATATAAAGATGGTTTCTATGCTAGCTGGGTATAGTGACAGCTGCCTAGAATCTCAGCATGATAGGTGTTGAAGCAAAAAGATTAGAATTTCTAGGATAATCTGGAATACATTGTTATTTCCTGCTACTCTAGGTTGCACAGAGAGAATAGCCTTAGAAAAACAAATTAAATATTGTCTTAATTGTTTTTACATTTAACAATGTAATTTTATACAGTGTGCTTGAGAAAGTAAGAATGAATTTAAAAGAATTTTTAATATAAGGATAAGTAAATAATATATAGATACAGCATATTTTTCATGCATTGAGTTTAAGAAGATACAGTCTGAAGTTTGATTTTGGACATCTATTTTAAGCTTGGAAAAACAGTCTTCTGGAAAAACCAGTCATAAATGGAGAAAATTTTCTCAGATTGTTCTATTTAAGCAAATATGCCCACAAGTTTGCTGTGTTGCTCCCTGACTTTCAAGAAAAGTTGACATTGTTCAGGCTGATAGCTTCCCCCTAAAAAAAGATGTGGTTCTCAGTATTGTTGGAAGGATATGCTTTATTTTTTTCCCAGAAGTCACTCATGCAAAATGGCCTATTCTCTCATTTTTTAGCTGTGTGTCAACTTTAAATTTTTATTAAGTATTTTCATCTCCAAGATATAATGCATTTGTTCTATTCTTTTTTATGCCCAACTTGTTTTGTAATCTATTCTTTCTGCTGTGAATTTTTATGAACATATGGGAATACATAGGATTAAACAAAGAACACACACATATTATTTTCCATCTACCATGTGTTTATACAGAAGTTCTAATAAATGTAAACTCTGTCAAAATTCTTTCAGGGATGACAGAAGTTAGTCTACATTTTGATTGTGTTATGGTAAGATTTGTTACATATTTGAAATTAAATTCTGGTGAATACCATCAAAATGATCTTTTCTAGTTTCTGAGATAAAATTACTACACTCAGCTTCAAAATAAGAGATATCCAGATTATCTTATATTAATAATTATAAATAATACTATTAATTGATTTATTAATAATACTTCTATTTATTTTAATTGAACAGAAAATTATTCATGGTAATTTCATTGCTATATTAAGATAATTACAAATCCTTTTCATTAGACATATAAGCTAAAAGTACCCTTTTCTGTACAAGTTTTTTTTTGGTGCTGGTGTCTATCACAGAAATTTGGAAACCTAAGTTGACTTTTTCTTCCATTTTATGATTTTATTTCTTGAGAATTTAATAGACATAATAGACACATAAAAGATTATCTGATCACAGTACATCACTGATGGAAGCAAAGGCAGGAAATCCTGCAAGACAGGAACCTGGAGGCAGAAATTAAAGAGAAAACTTGGGAGTGCTGCCTGCTGCCTTGCTCCTTATGACTTACCCAGACTCTTTTCTTATAAGACAGAGGACCACCTGGCAAGGATGTATAATCCACAGTGATCTGGGTTCTACTACATCAATAATTATTCAAAAACATGTCCCTATATACTTGCCTAATCTAATCTAATAGCAACACTTCGCAATTAAAGTTCTTCTTCTTAGATGAGTACAGCTTGTGGCAAGTTGGTAAACAAATTAGGGCTTTCTTTGCTCCTCATTTTTAATTGTGTAAAAAATTTTTGTATAAAAGTAAATGTAATTTGATCTCTCTATTGGCTTGCATTGTCATTACTGGTTTTACTGACCGGTATTTTCTGAAATAATTATATGTCCAATAATCTATTCCAGAAAGAAAATTACATATTTCCTAAAAGCAAACTATAGCGATAATTACATAAAATTTGGAACTAGACAGACTGATGCTTTAAATTCTTTCTACTATTTATAATTGCTAAATCTTTTTTTTAGATTAAAATTTAATTACAACATTTATCCTTTGTCCTTCTTCATTTTCCTTTTTCTGCTTTCAAAATCTTCTCTCCACCCCTTTTGAATTCATAGCCACCTTTTTCACTCATTGTTACTTCATGTATATATGTATTTCCATATGTATTTCTAAATATAACCAGTTTAGTTCATAATACTAATTTCATGATTTCATTGCCAACCATGTATAAGCCAACAACTATTTGGTATGTTCTTTCTTGGGAAAGAATATTTCTTCTGCTCCAAGCATTTCTAAGTTACCTATTGTTCTTTTTACAGGGGTCAGGGATTTTCAGCTTTTTCCTATCGACTTTGCCATATCATTGGTATCATCCTTGTTCAAATCATGTTTAGGCAGTCACATTTATGAGAATTTTAAGGTATAGTTTCTGGAGTTACTAGGAGACAGAAATTCAGAGCAGACTTAAAGGAACTTATGGCTCTTAAAATCTTTCTGATTCCTCTTCTGAAAAGTTACCTTAGCCTTTGGTGCACAAGTGGTTTGTAGCTATGTCTATTGGTACTAGGCTCCATGACTCTGTATTTTTAATAGCTTTTTCTGTAGTGGTCCCCATCTGTTCCAAAAAGTCATTTCTTCAAAAAGTGATGAAGTCTACACTTTATGGGTATACGACAAAAGTTTAGATTGTTGTTAGGGATTGTGTTTTAGTAAACTAGTGACTGTAGATTCTCCTCCGTAATCACATTTCATTAATACCGAGTCTTTAGCTAGGTTTCTGGTAAAAGACTTTGTTTTCTTTGTGTTGAGTGGATCTTAAGGCCAATTAGAGAGAGATTAACACTAAGGCTTGTGTGCCACTACTCAGTGTACTGTGTCATTGATATAGTCCATAGGTTTCATAGCTAGGTAAGACTCTTTATTGCCTTCCTCCTTTGGAAGCTTACATAGCATCTTCTAGTACCATGAAGGCTAGTCCTCAAGAAGTGGGAAGGGAAGAAATACGGAAAAAAGCAAACTCCCTTTCACTGTTGATGGGATTGAAAACTGGTGAAGTCATTATGGAGATCTGTGTAAAGAATTCTCAAAAAGCTAAGCACATTTTTTTTTAGGTTTGCTATCTGATAACTTATAATCTGACATACTCATTTTAACCCTTCTCACAACTTATTGCATATTCTCTACTTACCTTCCTCTCCTTTCCTAGAAGCCCAGATTTCTACTAATTTTCCTCACTAGATTACTTATACCCTGCCATATCAATATAGGACCTAGTTTACTACTCGTAGGCATATGCCCAAGACTTGATATTTTATTAGTTAGATGCTTACTCAACCATGTTCATTGTTGCTTTCTTCATAATAGATAAACAATGGAAAGAACTTGAATGTGTTATAATAAACAAGTGGATAATGAAAATATTGTACATGTATATTGTGGAATATCATTCAGTTGTAATGAAAAATGAAATTATGAAATCTGAAAAAATATAGGTAGCTAGAACTAGAAAAGATCATACCAAGTCAGGTAATCCAGTTCCAGAAATAAAAACATCGCATGTTCCTTCTTATTGGAGAATCACAGGTCCAAATCTTCAGATGTTAGTATATAGCCTGTGGTGGCTATACAGACCAAAAAAGTAAAACAAGAACATTGCCAGAATAGGGGTGTTGAGGATCAATAAAAAAGGGACCAGCAGGGTATGAGTAATCTAATAAGGAAAATGGGAAGGAAGGGGATTCCTAGGAAAGGAGAGGTAGGTAAATACAGAATATGCAATAAGTTGGGAGAAGGGTAAAAATTAGTATGTCAGATTGTAAATGATCAGATAGGGAAACTGAAAAGGGGGCTTTTTAGGGAGAGAAAAAGATAACTACAAGAGAAGGAGGGAGGTGGGAAAAATAACTATAAAGATTTCTGAAAAAAACACAAGGAATTATACTATTAACCATACACACCTAAATGCACACAATTGTGTGCATAAACATACATCTGTGGTTTTAGTAAACATTCTTCATCTGGGCTGATGTTTCTTACTCCTGGAGCCAAAGCCCACCAAATAAAGCCTCAAATAACAAACATGAAAAGCCATCTTTTAAGTTGTGGCCAGGGCTGCCTAAAAGATTCTCAAAAAATACAGTCTACCCCTAACTCCTCCATTGGGGTCCCCATGCTCAGTCCAATGGTTAGCTGCATGCATCTGCATCTGTATTGATCAGGCTCTGGCACAGCCTCTCATTGGACAGCTATATCAGGCTCCTGTCAGCAAGCACTTCTTGGCATCAGCAATAGTGTCTGAGTTTGGTGGCT
Source organism: Arvicanthis niloticus (assembly GCF_011762505.2). Taxonomy (NCBI): domain Eukaryota; kingdom Metazoa; phylum Chordata; class Mammalia; order Rodentia; family Muridae; genus Arvicanthis; species Arvicanthis niloticus. The sequence goes on from NC_047679.1 coordinate 106,302,875, forward strand.
ATATATGGGATGGATCCCCAGGTGGGGCAGTCTCTGGATGGCCTTTCCTTCAGTTTCTGCTCCACTCTTTGTCCTGGCATTTCCTTTTGACAGGAGCAACTCTGGATTAATTTTTTTTTTGAGATGACTAGGTGGCCCCATCCCTCAACCAGAGGCTGTGCCTATCCATTGGATATGGTCTCTACAAATTCAATCTCCCTTTTGTTGGACTGAAGGAGCCGAAGAGGTTGGCAGCTCCATAGGGAGAACAACAATATTAAAAAAACAGACACCCCCCCAAATTCCCAGGGACTAAACCACCAACCCAAGAGTACACATGGAGGGACCCGTGGCTCCAGTTGCATATGTAGCAGTGGATGACCTTGTCAAGCTCAGTGGGTGGAGAGTCCGTTGGTCCTCTGAAGGCTTGATGACCCAGGGTAGGGGAATGCTAGGGTGCTGAAACAGGAGTGGGGGATGGGTAGGGAAGCACCCTCATAGAAGCAGAATAGACAGGGAGGGGTTAGAATGTTTGTGGAGGGGAAACTAGGAAGGGGGATAACATTTGAAATTCAAATAAATAAAATAACCAATAAAAACATATTATTGGAAGATATACAAATAAATGGTACTAAAACAATGCATGTCGCAATTGAGAAAGAAAGATATTGGGGAAAGGTTGTGCCAGGGAGAATAATAATAAAGCTGAAAGATTTTATGTAAAAAATTGGAAAAATTAGGCTGACATAAAGTAAATTTAAATTTGGTTTCCCAAAATGAGTGAAGTTTAGGTTAAAAGCTCATGATTAGATTTGGGAAGTAGAAGACTCTACATAGATATGACTCAGAGTTGCAGCTATTCTTCTGAGACCATGGCCCTCTCAAATGAGTTTCCTAGGTTGTTGGCCATTTTAATTTGTCCTATTGATTGTAATGTTCATGCTGACCACTGATAATGTGATGTGTTAATACCTGTGAAATCTGGTACTCATTATAAATTGCTGATTGTTATTCTTTCATAAAAAGTTGTTTCATGGGAGAGACAATGTGAAATTATGTAATCATTTTATCTCTTTCTGAGCTTTGGAGGTGTTTTGTTACTATAGTGCTATATTCTACTACTTTATCCAGTACTTTAACCTATTACAGTAGTTTCTTCATTCCAATTGTCTGTTATCTGGCTAGTCAGCAGGGTCTGGAATAAAAGAATGAAGAGAGGTACATGGAGTAACCTGTAGGAGGATGTCTTTCACCCTGACAGGGTATCTTGAAACTGTGATTTATTTGCAATGTCCAGTATCTTACCCAGTTGTGACTTTGCACATTAAATTCTATGTCCTTTCCCAAAATAGTATCTACTGCTCTTTCCCTTGGCTACTCTTCATAAGTAGAAGGTAAGTCTATATTGCCTATGGCTGAAGACAACACAAACTTAAAATAACAGGGCCCAGATCTCCCTGAGCTAGAATTGATCTAATCTTTTATATGCAAAAAGCCATTGTACAAACATAACAATCAAATATATGGAAATTTTTTTAATCAAAACTTAAAATTTTATGCAAATCATTACCAGGTCTAATATCAGTCCTTTCGTTTGCACATTACTAGGAACTGAGAATCAAAATTTGAATGAGAATAAACCCAAGACTTTGTAATGTGTACTTTAAAATGAGGAAGGAAAACATTACCAAAATTAACTTAAAGCATATAGATGATATAGATAGATATAGGTATATAGATATAGATACAGTACATATACAAATATAGATATATATAGATATATGCAAATAGTAATATGTTTCATAAAGAAAAGCTACATGACCCTGAAAACTTAGGTAAGACATTTATTTCTATCATTCTTCATATAGTTGTCTAAACCACAGTGTTTACTAATGTTTTATTTTGTATTACCTTGTAATGAGTCAAAGAGTTTATATTCACATGAAGAGTAGTATTGGCACAGAAGACTGAATGGGATTATAATCCACAGAGTCACTAATCACAGATGCTAGAAGTTGATAAATTATAGAAAATTTTAATTTTTGTTATTATAAAGTGGGATATTGATATAAAGACAGCTCTAGCCTCTGAGAAAGTACATTTATATTCAAAGGAGTCAAGCATTTTAATAAAAATTGTCTGGACTATTAGTGATATAAATTGTTAATATTAAAGAACAATTCAAAATTGAACCATATCTTTTATAGGTTGAAACAGAAGGTGGGCTATGTTGCAAGCATGCCAAATCATTTAGAAATCTAGTTACAAGACAATGTCACTTGATGGCAGCTTTCAGCAGATGGATCCCAGCATATGTGCACTATTGAGCATGATTAATTGAATGACCTGAGATTCGGTTTCTCAGAAAAAAATATAAAATAAACTACAGAGAGGGAAAGAAGATCTGTGAAACATCATGGCTTGCCAAATTGAAAGTTTGCAATTTTTCTTTAAGTACTATTAGTTACACAAATCATACTTCAAGGATGCACAAGCTGTTACAGTTAGCAGTAAGTAGTTTAGTCAGTGTTTAAATTAACTTCCCAGAAAATCACAGATTTTACCCCTTTAATTGAAAAGGTATGCTCACATTGCTTCTCAAAGCAATATATGTGTCAAGAATAGCACACCAAGGACCAAACCAGGACACGGTTCTTTCATTTTCAGAGAAAATAACATCTGTAACTACAGTTTTATTTACCATAATACAAAAAGATAAAGAAATAAGACAACTTCATTCATTCCAAGCTTAAGCTTGATGGTAGTAGCATATGCCATTATTTAAGAATACTAGCAGATACAGGAGATTTTGGTGAGAAAATTTTATCTCCACATGATCATAAAAAAAGATCATTTTCCATATATGTTTTACTTCACTTAAATGCATAGAAATCAAATTATGAATTAAAGCAAAGTATATTTTTATGGTATTGTTAAAATCTTAATAAATGTTATTGTACATGTAATGCTTATTATTCCTTGTTTAATTTGTAAAATGCTAGAACTATCCCTTATAGAAAACTGTTTACTGAGAACCAGTTGTAGGCTAAACGTTGGGGAACCAAGAGTCCAATAGAGCCACCCTGGAGGTACGGGTGGTGATGTCTCCTTCCACATTAAGGACTTCCTAAGTCAGGTTTGCTGGTTCATCGGTTCTAGTTTGAAGGCAATTGAGAAGCATCTTCATGTGTCCTGCAAAGAAAAAATATGCTTCTCCAATAATTAATTGTGCTTTTAAAGGCTGGTAGAATTCTGTGATAAAACTGTCTGTCCCTGGGCATTTGTGGATGGGACACTTTTAATCACTGCTTCTACTTTATTGGGCCTTACATGTTTGCTTATGTGGCTTATCTGATCTTGATTTAACTTTACTATGTGGTATTTATCAAGAAAATTATCCATTTTGTTAGATATTCAAATTTGGTAGTGTAGTTTCTTAACGTGTGTCCTTATGACTATTTGTATCTCCCCACTGTCTGTTGTTATGTTTCAGGTATATTTTCCAATATTGTTAATTTGAATCTTCTATGTTTTTAGTTCCTTTGGCTTAGGGTTCAACAATATTACTGTTTTTCTCAATGAACCAACTCCTTGTTTTATTGATTCTTTGTATTATTTTACTGTTTCTATTTTACTAATTTCAACCATGAGTTTATTTCTTGCTATTTACTCAATTGTGACTTATTTCTTCTGTGTTTCTATAGAGTTTAGGTGTGCCATCTTGAATATGGTTCTAAATATCATGAGCCAACCTGTAGAAATGGGAATTGTCCAGAGGCGGTGAGAAAGATGAATCTGCCAGAAGATCTTTGTTGTGTCCAGGAAATAAAGGTAGAAAAAGAAGATGCACCTCTGAAAGTAGACTGCTACGGGGATAGGGATGAGACCGGAGAATGGAAAATGGAGGACAGGAACGTTAATAAAGATTCCCCACCTGATTCCCAGGCTACTGCGGTCAGTGGGCTTGTGGAGATAGAGTGCCTCTGGATGCTGGTAGCTTACACAAGGAGACTGGCTACATCCAGTGGGATTTTGGAGAGTCCCCAGGGAATGCAGGCAGAAAGGAAAGACAAGCCCTTGCAAGTTTTCTTCTACAGGGCTGGGTATGCAACTAGGGAATTGGAATTAGGGGACCAAAAGTAAAGTTTGCCTACCCGATTTCATGGTGGTAGCCAGAAGGTTTCCAGGTAGATCTGCTTTTAGTTTTGTTCCTATATATTCTAGGCTAGTTTCATATATTACTGTTCTGTTTCTTACTACGACGTTTTGCTATGGTAGGTGTGCTTTACCACTTCAACTCTCTCTCTCTCTCTCTCTCTCTCTCTCTCTCTCTCTCTCTCTCTCTCTGAATGAAAATTGTGAGACAAAAAAATCAATGGAAAGAGGAGAATAAATGCTGTTATAAGCAAAAAGAAGAGAAGAAATAAAATTCCTGAGACAGAAATAAGTCAAGGCATCCAAGCACTAGCACTAGATAAAAGAGTACACTATTATTACATGAGGGTTCAATTAGGTACATTTTACATTTTGTATCAATCTATTATACAAATATGTGGCATTCCTGTTAGTATTCCGTCTAAACTCCACCTCCCCAGTTACCTGGCAACAGCCAGGTATGCTCCTCCCCACAGTTAACCAGCAACCACCAGGTAGCCTGATCCACTATAAAAGGGGCTGCTTGCCCCCTCCTCTCTCTCTTACTCCTGCTCTTACACCCTCTTACTCTCTTACCCTCTCTCTCTCTGTCCCCCCCTTCCTCTCTCTCTCCACGTGGTCATGGCCGGCCTCTACTCCTCTCTTCTCTTTCCACCGTCCTCTCCCCACCTTTGCCCCATCTCCTGAATAATCCCCCCCCTTTGGAACCGCGTGGTCTGGAGTGGTCTATTCTCAACAGCAGTCAGATATTTCTTACAATGGTGCCGTGACTCGGATATGAAAACTCAGGGACTTGCTGTGCTACAAGGGCTACCGCAGCCGCTAGATGCTGTGGCCAAGTGGGACCGATGCCACGTGGCCTGCCTCTACCCACTGCCATCACCATCACTTCTGCACCTCGTGGACTCCATCGCTGCTATCTGCCATCACGACCGCGTTAGCATTAATTTCCACCGCTGCTGTCTGGTAAATGGAAAAGTTCCCTATATCCAATCATTCATCTACTTTCGCTCTAATCTCTCCATGTGTTCTGCCTGTTCCCCACCCCAGGTTTTTTTTAGCTATCTGCCACTGATCAGAGTAACCATCCTCATGGTCCCATGAAAGATTTCTTGAGCTCAGAGCTAACCCTTTTCTTCCCTGACCCTCCTTCTAGAACTCCTCTTGGGTGAGACACATCCCCTCTCCTCTTGAGACAGTTTCTCGCAGCTGAGTACCCCAGGCTGGGCCTGGACAGACTGTTCTCTCTGGCAGGAGCACTGGCTCCAAGCTCTAGTCCCTAGCGTATCTCCCCCAAGGGTCAGTCCGCTGCCTGCTGATGCAGGCCTCTTCCCCATTTTGCCTTCTCTGTCATTTGCGACTGGCTGTGACCATTTGGCTCAGCCGGTTTGCCTGAAAACCAGTGGGTCCAGGACCCTGCTTGCTCCCTTCCCCTCTGTTCCTTAGCTCTGCTCTGGGTCTACTTCTTGCATTCTGCCCAGGACCTGTAAAGTGAGTGCAGACTAGCTGCCAAAGACACTGGGCAATGACTTCCGCCTGCTAATAGGAAGTCCCGCCCTACCACCACAGCGGACCTGACCTATGCCCTCAGCTGCAGGCCCATAGTCCCAGCTTTCCAGCCATTTGATTGTATGCCACTATTGCCAGCTTTCTTATTCTGTTCCTATCCAAATGTTTTCTTGCTAATACTAAAATGTGCTTTTCTCTACCTACAGAACCCACTTAAAACTCTTTCCTATCCTGTCTTAATAGATTTTTACTACTGCTATTAAATTCTATTCAGTTACAACCAAACCTTATGGCTCTCAATCTTGTCAAAAGTCTGTTAATACTATATTTAAGTTTGTAGCCGACAGAACTCCCAAAGCCTGTCACAGTTGACCCAAGATGGTTTCAGAAGACTTGGACACCTAGAAGATACAGCCTGGATTGCATGCGATGATACGGTCACTAACAAATGCAGTGAGCTAAACTGGATGCTGTGAGTCAAATGACTTGGCTAAAACAAGATAAGTCATTTCTCATGTCACGCATATCCATTCCACAGAGAAAAAGCCCTGTATCTTCTGCGCTTGGAAGCCAAACTGACTTCGCTCAAGAAACTATGGAGACCATGGGAACTGTTGGCTAGTGGACTCTGTCATTTTTAAAAATAATATATAACTGGTAGATTATTGTTTGCTCTTTCAGACTTCTGACTACATTGACAGCTAAGCTTTCACAGATATTATCTGTTACCTCATTAACTAAACTCAGTTGCCATCAATTAAATGCTTATTTCCTCTTCTTGCTATGCCACTGTCCTAATATCTGAGTTCGTATAAACTCGCCTACCTCTAATAAAACATGCCACTATACGATCCAGAAAAGGTTCATCTTGAAGACTGCTTGTGTTGTTAACTCATGCTGTTATCACTTTTGTAAACTTATAAGCTAAAGGAAACCCCCCCCCCCCAAATCTACCTTTCATGGACCAAATAGACGCCATCTAGATAAGTATATCTGCCCAAAGTTCCCACTTACCTATTCCAATGGGTGGGATCCCTCTGGGTTTCAAATGTACATCTTAGAAAAATTTTCTTTCCCCCAAATGTACTTAATCTTATTCCCTACATCTTGTCAAGTCCAGGCACATCCAGAACAACTCCAGAGAAGCAACCTCTAGAGGCTCCATCTCCTGACACATACACAGCTGCTTCTACTGGACCTGCTCCTTCTGACCTGTCCTCAGATGGCTCCATGGACCCTGGACAGCAGGAAACAGGCAATTCTCCTAAGACCGGACACACATCCCCATACCCATTTTTCTGTGTTTCCCCTAGAGACACGTCACCCCCAATGCCAGCAGGAAGTAGCCAGATATCACGACATCCCTATTCCTGCTTCACAGTCACCTCTTTCTATTTTTTTCTTTTTTAATTAAACCAAAATGGTGGAATGTTAGTATTCCGTCTAAACTCCACCTTCCCAGTTACCTGGCAACAGCCAGGTATGCTCCTCCTCATAGTTACCTGGCAACAGCCAGGTATGCTCCTCCCCACAGTTACCTGGCAACCGCCAGGTTGCCTGATCCACTATAAAAGGGGCTGCTTGCCCCCCTCCTCTCTCTCTTACTCCCACTCTTACACCCTCTTACTCTCTTACCCTCTCTCTCTCTGTCCCCCCTTCCTCTCTCTCCACGTGGTCATGGCCGGCCTCTACTCCTCTTCTCTCTTCTCTTTCCACCGTCCTCTCCCCACCTTTGCCCCATCTCCTGAATAAACCCCTCCCCTTTTGAACCGCTTGGTCTGGAGTGGTCTATTCTCAATGGCGGTCAGATATTTCTTACAATTCCCCCATTGGGCTGATACATGCAATAGGGGACAGGACTTGAGTATACCCAAAATCATGGACTTACTCTAGTATGCTTCTTTATTACTGTGATCAAAAGTTATAAACTAAATAAAATTTATTTTATCCTTACATGTTATAGTGTCTCATCAAGAGAGCCTAAGATAGACACTCAGAGAAATAGCTCTATTCTGAAGCCTCAGAGGAATACTCTGGTTTGCTTCTAGGCTTGCTTAGTTAGCATTTTTGTACAACCCAAGTTCACCTTCTCAGATATGACACTGGACACAGTATGTTTGAACCCTTCTACATTAACAGGGATTGAGAAAATATGTTACAGACCAATCCAAAATTCAACCTTACCAAGGCAATACCTTCTTGGTATGTCAAGTTGACAGCAAAGATTAACAGTCACAAAGATCAAAAATAGTTTGGGAAATGGGTAGAAAACAGCTATCTTTATTAGAAGTGTAAGCTAAATCTGGTGGGTTAAGTCTATAAGTTCATATAGCACATGAGAAGATGAGACAGGGATTTGATGACTGTAAACTTTGTCTGGACTAAACAGCCTAATGACCCAATCACCAAAAGCAGTGCCAAAGATTGGAACATGTATATATTCCATGGTAGATATATAAGTGATGAATGAATAGATAAGATAAATAGATAGATAGATAGATAGATAGATAGATAGATAGATAGATGATAGACAGTAAGATATTTGTAGGTTGGAATGATTTAAAAGTCAACTAAGTTAAGTAAAGGTATAACGAAATATTTTATCACTAACATGTCTATTAAACTTATATAAAATAGGATTAAAATCAGATATATATTGAAAACTAAAAATTTGAGATAGAAGATAAGGAAATATAGCAATATTGGAATATCCTGTCTATTGATAACAAAATTAAATATGAATCCACAGAAACATATAATTTTCTCCATCAATATTTATCTTTACAGTATAAAAGAATGTTGTACTAGAAATAATCTCCTTATATAAAAGGCAAATAGAAACTTGTAAAATAAGCTGAAGTCATATATTAATTATATTTTATCTAACAAAAACTGATACTAGTATATAGATAAACTACTATGAACTGATAGACATGTCACAATAAATGCAAGATAAAAACACTTCCTGTCTCTATGCTAAACTTTCTCATGTTCACCTATGTCCCAGTTTTTCACTCTGTTAGGCTCTAACACTGTGGATCTTCAGTGTTGATAAATGCAGATATCTTTGACTCAAGATTTTTTTAATGCAAACACATACACACACACAGAGACAGAGAGAGACATAGACAGAGAGACAGAGACAGATATAGAGAAAGAGACAGAGAGAGAAAGAGACACCTTGCCAGTCAAATCATACAATTCAGTAGGCAAAGTGAGTAATTTTTCTCCAATATAGGTTCTCCAGTATTAGGATAGCCAGTACTATTTAAATATACCTGACAAGTTAGATATATACAAGAGAATGTAAAATGAAAAGAATTCCAGGAACCGTACTGAGATGAATAACAGCACGGACTTTTGTCCTCAGCAAAAACTTATTCACCAGATAGTGAAGAATGGAGTTCTAAATCCACCTTTGCAGACATGTTTTCAAAGCATTATACAAAGCCTTTCAAACCAAACTGACTAAATATTATGCTGACTAATACACAAGATCATACATTTCAAACATCAACTCTTCAACCCTTATTTGGACTCTATTATCCACTAATCTTTTTAAGGTTTAGATGTGCACGAGAATTAATTTCAGCTGTATATTTTATTGCCCTGGTAATAATGAAAGCAAAATAATGAAGGGCTAATTTTGCATACTTTACTTAAATATTACTTTTTAGAGATGATAAAGAGTAATCAAAAAGTGAAAGCCATGAAAAGCTTCACTGAATTCATATGATCTTTTCAATGGGAAGAGACTCCATTGTCAATATTGTATTGAATAGATTAGCCATCAGTGATGAAAATCAGAAAGCCCATTATTGTTTGCTCACATATATACTGATTAATATTGTATCCTTATAATGATAAATACCCTTTGTATTCCACTCTTTGTGTGACAACTAGGATTAGTTTTAAGGATCCATATACCATACATAATATGGCACATCAAGAAATCTAAATATGTTAATACAATGTGAGTTTGTTTTTTATACTTGTCCTTTAATCAATTAAATGCTTCCCTCAAGTGATTCCAAAGTCCAGGACCATGAAATCTGTGATGTTCTGTAGTTACATATTATGGAGTAAACAAACATACTTTCTTGAAGAAACATAAATAAGTATAGTACAATATAGAGATTTATTCTTAACTTAATTCACACAAGACTAAGGAATATAGTATTGAGTCATATTTATTGAACACAACAAGGTATATCTTCTTGATGAAATTTAAATGGGGATGAACCTAAGTACAGTCCTCCTCTGTAACTGGGTGAAAAAACACCTAAATGTTGTTATCAAGTCTGAATGAAACTTTTTAGACTACTTAGAGTACTGACTTATGAAATATGGATGTTATTCCATGACATGATTCTCACACAAGAATAAGTATAAAGCTGCACATTTGGCCCATGTGTGACTTATACATTCCATTCAGTAAGAGTGTCCAATACCATTCCCATACCTGATAGACTTCTGAGAATCTCACCCCCTTCAGGTAAAGTTGATAATAACTTTTTATGTGAATCAGGAGCTAACAAGAAATAATCTCTTCTGCTGCTTTTGAAAAAATATACTTCTATTATAGTCTTTTGGTTAGACTTCACATCTATTATGTCTCTATGATTAATGAAGATATTTACTATGAATTTTCTAGTAGAAAGTATATAATAATTATTATATATTCATGACAACTATATTATCATATATTATCTAAGATTTTCAAATAAAAATATGAAGCTCAGAGAATTTAAAAAAGCACTCAATTTATACAAGTAAGCATATCTAATAAGTAGGAGATCTATAATTTTACATGTATTGAATCTGACTCTTTCTAAATTTTAAAAATAAACACTAAATAAAAAACCAAATACATTTTTCTTGAGGAATGGAGTGTCGGGTATCACTGGGACAGCTTTTACTCCATGGAACTCTCAGTAGAACAAATTTTGAATTAGGCATCAAGGCTCTATAGGAACAAAACAACTCCATGTCATGTATGCTTTCCTCTCCCTTTACAGATCAATAGAAAGGCACTAAGATTTTCTATACTTATCAGAATGTGAGTATAGAAGATAGGGTTCCTCTACCAGAGAAAATGCCTAAAGATTCAATGTATTTTATTTTCTATTGTTTTCATATATTACAGTGTCCAAGACTATTCCAAACAGGAACTAACACAATATAGTGGGTTTCAGAATCTCCATGGCATTAATGTACATTAAAGGTATTATATTTACCCTAAAATTTTCTTATCTTGAATGGTGCAGAGATCTTGCCTTTCAGTGTTGATTTTGATGCCAAATTCAGTGAACTTAGGCAGAATATTCCAACATTCTAGGCTTTACCTCGATAATAATAAAACAAGGTTAATAATATCAGCCATACATTGTTGCTATAAAATACTGCAAACAAAGGTGTTTTGTGTAACATAAACCCATCATGGTCTCTAATTTAAATTATATATTGTTTCTGTGGTTGTTTGCACAAGTATGACATCCATAGACACATATGTTTGAATGTTTGGCCCATAGGGATTGACAGTATTAGGAAGTATGGCCTTGGTTAGAGCACATGTGGCCTTGTTGGAGGAAATGTCACTGTGGGAGCAGGCATTGAAGTCCCATATGCTCATGCTTCACCACTGTTTCTCATAGTCTCCTTATTGCTGGTTGTGGATCAATACATAGAACTCTCAGCTCATTCTCCAGCACCGTGTCTGTCTGCATGCCACCATGTTTCCTGCCATGATGATAATGGACTAAACCACTGAAACTGTAAGCAAGCCCCAATTTAAATGTTTTTCTTTAAACAAGTTGCTGAGGCCATGTTGTCCCTTCAAAGCAATAGAGACCCTAACTAAAACAGTTTTCAAATAAGTACATGTCAATTTATGTATTTTATGTATTAATTTTATTTTAAATAAACACTTATGAGTATTGTACATTGCATATACAGTTGAGAATAGCTGGCACATTCTTCTTTTATAAAAGTTTAAACTTTTGGCCATAAGTGCACACATTCAATGCATAACTGTATAATTTGTTTTAAATGTATTTGTAGTGTTTTCTCAAATACCATTTGGTTATCACAAGAATGATTGATTTTGTTTTCCAGTTTAAAATATATAAAAAAAAACAATTTCTACCTTGTTATTATGTATAATTAATGCATAAAATACTCAAAAATAATACTTTCCTGATTTAATAAACTATATTCACTGTAATAGAAATGTCATAAAAATTATAAAATTATCATTAAAAAGAACTTTTACACATTGATTCATTATTTTTTTAAATTCATGTTTTCTTTCCTATCAATTCATATTTTATATTGATATAGTTTTCTTAAGAATATTTGGCTGTCTTTTTCATTCCTTATTTTGTAGAAAAATAAGATGTGAACATGTGTGACAATATTAATTATCAATTTTATTTATAAATTCAGATCTTATTTACCAAATCTATGTATATGTTTCTGAATACTACAAATATATTGAAAGAGAATTTAGGCATATCTATTTCAATGTAACATAAATATTACTGTATGTGATAAAATACATTTATAAAATATATAGTATTACTAGTAAAATTACAATTCAAGGTTTATCTACATTTTCCTTACATATGAATCTCTACAGTTTTGAAAATTGTTTATACAATGAATATTTATAATTCAACATAAGTGATTTAAATTCTGCATAGTAACCAGGCTCTGAAATACACTCTAAATTTTATGAAATACTATGTATTTCATAATATTGGGAATTATTTCTTTATTTGGACAAACAACATAAACGAAAGTCTGGTGCATACAATACATGCAAATCCTGTTAATAGGTCCATCCCACTCTTGGACAAAGCAATGTATAGTGTTAAGCAGAGTTTCTTATTATACTTAACAATCAGAAAAAAATAAATGGTTTTTATAACTTTTATAATATATTAAACAAACATAGGTTCCTTGTATACTCAATTATTTAAATGGCTAGAATTTTTAAAGGTCAATTTTGTTAATATGGACAGTAATCCAGTTTTAGAGAATGTTTTTACTGAGTCACAAAAATACACTATTATGTATACAATGTATTGCATGTAACTTTCTACTTATTTTGTGACCTTGAAAACTATGGACATAGAGAGTAAAATTATATAATCTCCAGGTGGTAATAATGACTCTGAATGATTTTTTCAAAATAGAATTATTTTTATATATATACTATGATTAGCTTCTATCTCCCATTTATCAAAGCATCAAGAATGATATGTGTTGCTATACTAGTGCCTCACAAATTACATAAAAATTACTTCTGGAAGAACATTTGTAAAAGTCACCTATTTAGTATTATTCCAGTTTGCATTTGCTCTAGTAGACATTGTATATTGCTTTACTTTAAAATACCTCTGCTAGGTTTGAGTGTATAATTGTCATGATTTAGTGGAGTTTATTTTGCTTTTAACCTTATAAAATGTTTATTGTTGCAAATAGAAAATTCCAATATTGTATATTTAGTAGACTCCATATTGCATCTGTCATATCCACTATCTTTCTACATTTCTCTTCATCTTTTAATGGAAAGTCATTGCAGGGCAATATTAATGTTTCTTCAGATACATTGAGTAGAAAATTGTGGCATGGAGATGTATGCTTTTGCTTTTTATTGTTTTGGTATCTATGACTTGAAGTTTTCTACTTGTCTTATATCTCTTATGCTTGGGTCCTTAACTAGGTTTGAGGATATTAGATATTGAAGTAAAATGTTCTTGTTTCTTGCTCATTTTTGTTACCTAGACATTGCAAGCTGTAGTTTATTCAGTAAAAATGTTAATGTTCTTTGGATTCCAATAAATGCTTTTTGAGTATTGAATTTTAAGGTTACTAGTGTGGGTAGATTATGGGCATATGTTTTCAATGGCACTTATCATTCAAAATATTACTTATCTCAAGTGAAAAGTCATTTTTTTATTGTAAAAACCCACTATGATTTTGATTACATTGATCTAAAATTTATTTCCATCTCTAGTAAGAATTCACAAAATATAAGCACAAATACATTTCTAAATTCTATGAAGTCTTTATCTGATTCTAATACTTACTTAAATTGTGACTTACTCATATAAACTCTTATATAAATTCTTATTATAAGACAAATATTGAAAATACTGCCTGACTAAAGATCATGGTAATCCTCCTGATCCTCCCGATCTTCCTCCTCCTCCTGACCTCCTCCTCTTCCTCCCTCTCCTCCTCCTCCTTCCTCTCTCTCTCTCTCTCTCTCTCTCTCTCTCTCTCTCTCTCATCTAACCCTATGTGTTTTTATTTAATATGTACCTAATCTCCCTACTGCCTGTGTGGTTACCTTCAGCCATATACTTGCTTCATACCATATTGGAAGAAGTCACAGATATGTATTCATCTATATATGGCCCAGATTTCACTGAAATTTAATGCTTTTTTATTTTCAAATCATAAATTTTACTTTTTAACACAGGGGTTATAAACACAAACAGGCAGGATGTGGGTAAAGGGGATGACACAGGAGCATAGGTATTCAGGGGAAGTACATATATCTTTCAGAACAGGGTATCAGCTGGATGAAGGTTCAAGGGACAGGTCCCTATGACTGCCTATGATTTCACTTGTCCTTATCTAAGTTGGTACTATCCACCAAGGCTGCCTATTTGCATGGTCTATGACTACTCAGGGTGGTAAATTTCCACAGAAGCTGCCTGTTTACAATAGCTTATAGCCATCTGTTTCAGTGTTTTTCCACAGAGACCCAACACTTTGTGTTAGCAGGCATGTATTTCAGTTTATTGCTGATTTTAGGCTCATGGCTGATTTTAGACCTTCAGTGTATAAGCAGGGCTACCCCTAACATCTCTCCCTTTTTACAAGTATAGAAAGGCCATGGATATTCTAATCTTGCCAAGGAGGGGATGGAGGCTTTACCTCCAGTAATTAAAGGGGACCTTCTAATGGCTCCAGTCCTCCTGTCATTGTCAAGTGAGGTATGAGGGCCATACCTGTAGGTCCCTTGTTCTGGAGGGTGTCCCATGACGATCTCCCAGCTGGGGACAGGGTGAGAGCAGGGAGGGTTCGCTACTGTCTCTGCACTGCCTCTGGCTTGCGTCTCCACTGTCTGTAGGTCTCTGGCCAAGCCTGATGAGGAAGGTCCAGGCCAAAGGACACAGAGTGCGAGCAGGAGGGAAGATTGCCTGCCCCTGATAATGCCTCTGGTTACTTGCTGCTGCTATGCTGCACCTGTCTCTCCATGCTGAGCCAGTCCAGGCCTGGTCTTGGCAGATAAGAAGCCAGTTAGCTGGCAACGAGGCAGCTTGGTGTCCCAGGCAGGTTCCTGGAGAGCAGATAATTCCCCAAGTGTTACAGCTCTTGTGACAGAAACTCTCAGACACCAGGATGATTCTTGAGCACTTAATATACAGTTTCAGGGTGGGATAGGGTCTGGCAGCAGATAATGTCTATTGGCTTGGTCTGAGAGCTTGGAGATACCTCATCTGTATGTGGGAGATCCTGAGGCACTGTTCCTCATGACTGATGGTCATAGACCTCTCTGTGGGAGGGGTTGTTGGAGGGCTGAAGCTAAATGAAAAGAATCAGGGTCTGGGAGCAGAGCTGAACTTCTGCCATCGAATAAGGTTCTGGGGTTCCAAGCTCATGCTCAACCAAGCACCCAGGTGCTTCTCACAGCTCACTGCCCTACACATCCCCATCCTGATGTCTTTTTTCTGGAGAGGAGATACTTTTGACATCAATCCCTATGCAGTCACGCTTGTCCCTCGGGGAACCAAGAAAGATATTTTTAACTTTTATTTATATTCCCCTTCAGTGCTTAGCCTCACAGCCTAAGGAAGAATTCAGATAACCAGTCAGAGGGGGTTCTGGGTGGCCCCTCTCTGCTTGGTCTAGGGGCAG
The DNA here is from genome assembly GCF_011762505.2 of Arvicanthis niloticus. NCBI lineage: Eukaryota > Metazoa > Chordata > Mammalia > Rodentia > Muridae > Arvicanthis > Arvicanthis niloticus. The sequence continues at coordinate 106,318,451 of NC_047679.1, forward strand.
AAGTCCCCTCTTTAAGGTTGGGTGGAGATGGGATTTGGGATCACCCTGGATAGAGTAACAACCTCATCTTGAGTCTCGTGGTCCTCCATAGCTAACTTATGACAATGTATCTAAATAGATTTTGCTATCAAATTATCTATCTGTTGTTTCACAAAGTTAGTCAGCCTATTTAAGGCCCAGAGACCAAAAGAAATAAGCAAAAATAACCCACTTACTGGTCCCAAGATGGAAGGAAGTAGGGTTGACAACCATGAAGATGTTGAAAACCAATTCTTATACCACCTCTCATCTTTCTCTTTCCCTCTCTGTCTTTTCTCAAGGCCTTCTCTGACCTTGTTCATGCTCTCTTTAATCATACTTGTCTTGCCTATGTAAGAGCAACATTCTTCTTTAAAGGCTGTACACAGTCTAGAGCTGTACAGTCGTTTCTCTTGTAAAAGAGTAAATCAAGTCAAATAAAGTTCTTTGCAACTTTTGGAGATAACTTCAGACAACAAACAAGGGATTTCTTCAGATTAGTGATGTCAATCTCTAGCTGTTTGATGTCCTTGTCAAAGGCCCATTGACGGTTTGAGTAGTATAAGTCCGAAGGCCAGCATCAGGATTAGAATTTCTAACAGCAGACATCATGGGTGATTCACTTTTACCTGGAAAGAAAAAAGAAGGGAATTCACAGGGAGATTTCTCTTCCCTGGATGTCAATTGTTATTTATCTTATTTACAATTGGGCCTGGTTTTATGGGAGTATCTATTTATTTCATTAATCTTTTTAGCGGCCATTTAGCTGTGCCTTCTGTGGTATCAAACAGGCATACCAATCCTTGGCCCCATATGAGAACTGGGTCTTGGCCATTCCATTTAAGGGTAAGAGGGTTCTTCCACATAGCTGTGGCATAGTTTTTTATTGGTTTCAGTGATGCCAGAGGCAGTCAGCAGCAGATTTGCCATGAGCTTTCAGTTTAAGAGAGTTAAAAGTGAACAAGACCTGATGGAGAGTATATTTGGGAGACTCATTCTAGAGATACAGTTCCCCCTCTTTTTATTTTAAAGTCAATTTTTTCAGAGTTCTGGCAAAATCAGGGCAAAAGCTCCAACAGCCCCTCCTTCTACCCTCAGAGAGTCATGAAGACACTATTTAAATATTATAAATCTTTATTAATAATCTATTTTATCAAAGGACTATTATAAAACAACCAACAACTAATCAATCTATATAATATATTGATTAATGATAGTTTCTTTTACTTTTTGTAAAATTATTCCTCTTTTGTCAATTAATTGTTGAGGGAAACTAGGATATCCATCTCTCTTGAGAGTATTAAACAGAGACTTAAATTCTTTTGTGGAGAGCTTAAAATAAGATCTTAGCCAATAAACATCTCCTGGAAATTTTTGAAAATAATTTGAAATAAGTAAACTATCTTTTTCTTGCCAGACCCATTATCTTTTTTAAAAAATTAGATATTTTACATATTTACCTTTCAATGATATCTTCTCTCCCATTCTTCCCCAAAACCTCTTATCCCATACCCCCTCTTCCTATTTTTATGAGGGTGTGCTCTGATCATCCTCCCAATCCCACCTTCCTGCTTTCGAATTCCCCAACACTAGGGAATCCAAACTTTCGGGGACCATGGCCCCTTACACTGATGCCTAACATGGCCACAATCAATTACCTATACAGGTGGAGCCATGAGTCCCTCCCTTTGTGTTCTCAGGATGGAGGTTTAGACCCTGGGAGCTCTGGTTGAGTATTTTGATACTCTTTCTAAAAAGGATCAAAGCACCCACACTTTGGTCTTCCTTCCTCCTCTTGAGTTTCATGTGGTCTATGTATTTTGTCTTAGGTATTTTGAGCTTTTGGGCTAATATCCACTTATCAGTGAGTGCATACCATGTGTGTTCTTTTGTGATTGAGTTATCTCACTCAGGATGATATTTTTAAGCTCCATCCATTTGCCTAAGAATTTTATGAACTCATTGTTTTTAATAGCTGAGTAGTACTCCATTGTGTAAATGTACCACATTTTCTGTATCCATTCCTCTATTGAAAGACATCTGAGTTCTTTCCAACTTCTGGCTATTATAAATAAGGCTGTTATGAACATAGTGGAGGATGTGTCCCTGTTGTATGTTGAAACATCTTTTGGGTATATGCCCAGGAGTGGTATAGCTGGGTATTCAGGTAACACTATGTTCAGTTTTCTGAGGTACTGCCAGACTGCTTTCCATAGTGGTTGCACCAGCTTACAATCCCACCAACAATGGAGGAGTGTTCCTCTTTCTCCACATCCTCACCAGCATCTGCTGTCACCTGTGTTTTCATCTTAGTCATTCTGACTGGTGTGAGGTGGAATCTCAGTGTTGTTTTCATTTGCATTTCCCTGATGACTAGGAATGTTGAACACTTCTTTACGTGCTTCTCAACCATTCAAGCTTCCTCAGTTGAGAATTCTCTGTTCAGCTCTGTACCCCATTTTTAACAGGGTTATTTGATAGTCTAGAGTCTAATTTTGTCAGTTCTTTGTATACTTTGGATATTAGCCCTCTATCAGATGTAGAATTGGTAAAGATCTTTTTCCCAATCTGTTGGTTGCCACTTTGTCCTATTGAAGGTGTCCTTTGTTTTACAGAAGCTTTGCAGTTTTATGAGATCACATTTGTCAATTTTTGATCTTAGAGCATAAGCCATTGGTGTTCTGTTCAGGAACTTTTCCCCTGTGCCCATATATTCAAAGCTTTTCCCCACTTTCTCTTCTATTAGTTTCAGTGTAGCTGGTTTTATGTGGAGGTTTTATGTGATCCACTTGTAATTGAGCTTTGTACAAAGAGATAAGTATGAATCGATTTGCAATCTTCTACATGCTGACCTTCAGTTGGACCAGCACAAAAAACCAAAATAGCTTAAACATTTCTTAACAATAAAAGAACATCTGTGGGAATCATCATCTCTGACCTCAAGCTAAACTACAGAGCAATGGTGATAAAAACTGCATGGTATTGGTACAAAGACAAACACACTCATTTATGGAATAGAATTGAATATCCAGAAATAAAACCACACACTTATTGCTACTTGATCTTTGACAAAGAAGTCAAAATATACAATAAAAAAGAAAGCATCTTCAATATTTTGTTTTTGTCTAACTGACAGTCTGTGTGTAGAAAAATGGTAATAGATGTATATTTGTAACCTTGCACAAAGCTCAAGTCCAAGTGGCTCAAGGATTTCAACATAAAACCAAATACACTGGATCTAATAGAAGAGAAAGTGGGAAAAGCCTTGAACTCATTAGTACGTGGGAAATTTTCATAAACAGACCTCTAATGGCTCCTGCTCTAAGGTCAAGAATTGATAAATGGGACCTTATGAAACTGGAAGGCTTCTATAATGAAAAGGACATAGTCAATAGGACAAAACAGCAAGCAACAGATAGGGAAAAATCTTCACTAACCTCATGTCCAATAGAGGGCTAATATCCAAAATATATAAAGAATTCAAGAACCTAACCACCAAGAAACCAAACACAATAAAAAAAATGAGGTATAGAACTAAACAGAGTTCACAACAGAGAAATCTCGAATGGCTGAGAAACACTTAAAGAAATGTCAAAATCCTTAGTGATCAGGGAAATGCAAATTAAAATGACCCTGAGATTTCACCTTATACCAGTCAGAATGGCTAAGATCTAAACCTCAGGTAACAGCACATGTTGGTGAGGATGTGGACAAAGAGGAATGCTCCTCCATTGCTGGTGGGATTGCAATCTGTTACAACCACTCTGGAAATCAATCTGTAGGTTCCTCAGAAAATTGGAAATAGGTCTACCTGAAGACCCAGCTATACCACTCAGGCATATATCCAAAAGATTTACACCATGCCACAGGGGCATCTGTTCTACTAGGTTCATAGAGACCTTTTTTGTGATAGCCAGAGGCTGGAAATAACCCAGATGTTCTACAACAGAATAATGATATAAAAAATGTGTTTCATTTACACAATGGAAGAGTACTCTGGTATTAAAAACTTCATGAGTTTTGCAGGCAAGTGGAAGAAATAGAAAATATCATCCAGACTGAGGTAACTCAGACCCAAAAGACATGCATGGTATGTACTCACTAATAAGTGGATATTTCCCCCATAATTACAGAATTACCTGGATACAATCCAGAGAACTCAGGAAGGTTAACAAGAAGAAGGGTCCAAGTGAGAATGCCTCAATCCCACTTGGGAGGGAGATGATCACAATCACAGGAAAAGGAAGGGAGGGATCTGATTGAAAAAGGGATGGAGTGAGAGAAAGGGAAACATGATCAGGTGTTGGGTGGTGGGAACAAGACTGAAGTCCTGTGGGCCAGCAGAAAGAATGGAAACAGGAAATCCTGGGAGGTAAGAGGTAGGGGGAACCCTCTAGAATGTACCAGAGACCTAGGACATGAGACTCTCTCGAGACTCAAAGGGAAGAAGGTTAGATGAAATGCCCTACAGTGAAAAGAGGGAATTTGTAGAGCCCACCTCCAGTAGAAGGACAGGGCATCAAGTGGAGGGATGGGGTTGTCATCCCACAGTCAAAAACTCTTACTCATAATTATTTCTGTCTGAAAGAACTTCAGGGACCAAAATGGCCTTTTTAGAAGGGTGCCACTGAGTACTCAAGCTCTACCCATTGAAAGAGCTTCCTCCTAGCTGAGGATGCCACACTCCCCTGGTTGCCTTTGGATAAAGATGCAGATGCAGAACTCTCAGTTCCTTCTCTAGCACCATGTCTGCCTACATGTTGCCATGCTTCCTACTATGATGATAATGGATGAAACATCTGAAACTGCAAGACAGTCCCAATTAAATATTTGCATTTATAGGAATTGACTTCGTCATAGTGTCTCTTCACAGCAATGGAAACCCTAACATAAACAATGTGTAGTAGTCACAGTAGAATTTTATTCATTTTTAATGATAAAGAAAATTATGAAATTTGTCAAAAGTTTGGTGAAATTGGAAAATACTATTCTAAGTAAGGCAATTCCTGAAAGTTTAAAAAAATGTATATTCTTCCTTATGTATGGATCAAAGCTTTGAATTTTCATATCTGTGTATTTAATGTAAAATATCTTTAGCTCTCAGGAAGCTATAAAGGGCCCATGAAAGGGAGAATAAAAGAGGACTTAAGTGGAAAAGGGGAAATAAAACACATGCAATATGAAGGTATGTATTGTAGAAGGTGTGTATTTTATTGGGAGTAAAAGTTTAAGTAGTGATTGGAGAGGGATTTAAAGTAATAGCAGAGACTGCAGTAGGTGAACAAAACTAAGGATGTATGGGAAACTCCTATGACAAAAAAATGTTTTGAGTAATAATCTATTTTTAAAACAAGAGTAAAAACATTGTAAAGAGTTTGAACACAAACATGGTTTGTTAAAGGAAAAGCTCATTACCATAGTGTTATTTGACCCCAATCCCTCCTTCTCCTTTGACCTTGTATCCTTCACACCTGCGCAGTTGGAGCCCCTTTTCTAGTTATTCCATTTCACACTTTCTGTCCTTCATATGCTATTATTTCCTTCCCAAGTTCATCATCCATCCTATGTTTTCTTTATATTTCCAAGGCTTCTATAATTATTCCATGTTTTATAATGTATATAGACATCTGAAGATGTAGAGCTAGGAACCACAGATGACAAAAACATATGACTTTTTTTGGATCTGTGTTATTTCACTTAATGTAATCTATTACCAGTATATCCATTTACCAATAAAATTTATGATTTAATCTTTCTTTATAGCTGGATGATATCCTGTTGAGTATAAGTATTAAATTTTCATTATCCATTTATCTGTTAAGGCCATTTAAGTTGATTCTATCATTTCCTGGCTCTTATAGATAGGATGACAAGGAATATGGCTAATAAAGTATCTGTAGAGTAAGATATCAAGCCCTTTGGGCACATATCAAGGAGTTGTATATCTGCTTCAAAGCAGGCAAGTTTATTTGTAGTGGTTTGTGGATTCCCCATACTCATTTCTAGAGTATATGAACCAGTTGTCTTCCTACCAACCTAGAAATGGCAGCATTAAAAAGTAGTGGAACAATGGCTGTGTCAATGAACAGATTAATGTGGAAGGAAGTAGTTTTCATGCCATTCCACCCCTAAACAAAAAAAATGACAGGAAACTAATGAGTACTGAGATAGGAAAAATTAGGTTTGCCCAGGGATGGGCCCCCTTATTGGTTGTCTAATACAAAGAAGCAAAGAGTTCACACTTTAAATCATATAAATACCAACAACAAATATAAACTTAGTGGGTTGTAAGTGTGCATGTGTGCAATGTACACATATATATGTATGTGTGACAATAGTAATAAAAGAAAAAGAAGCTATGTGGGAGACATAAGAAGGGCTCAAGGGTCATTAGCTGTTAGGAGTGGGACAGAGGAAAGAGAAGGTACTTGAGTGTCTTAAACTCCATTTAAATTTTAAAAAATATTTATAAAAATAAAATCTCAGTAACAGGTATGACATTTCTGCCTACAAATTTTTGATCAGAAGTGTCACAAGACACAAGCAAAGCAACTCAAGCTATTGTTATTGCTCTTGGTTGCCTACCAGTACAAGATTGAAAGACTCAATTTGTGAAAACAAAACAAAATTTGGTTCCAGATCATCATAAAAAAATAAAGCTGGATTTGACAGGAGAACTACTTTTGGATAACTCCTCTAGTAGTCCTGAAACATGCTATGCAGGCCATTTTGGAAGAAAAGACATAAATATTATCTCGTCAGCCATCCATACATGTTGTAATACTTACCTGACATGGAAAATGGGGCCTAAAGAGGCAAGAGTAGAATGAAAGTTATATGAGTCAGCCCCTGTTTGGGGATTTGATTTCTGGTCTGCTCTACAGTAAAAATTCAAGCCTGGTAATGCAATATTTATTTGAAGCCTATGGTTCGGGAGGTCATAGATCCTAGAGCTAGACCTATTGCTTGTTTGCTTTGTATTGTATTGTTTTGCTAAAACTTCCTTCTAAATATTTAAGATTATCACCAGAAAACTCAACTGGCCCAAACCTTGGCCAGAGGTTTCTTTTGTAGCAACCAGAGGTTAATGCAGAGAGTCACAACTTGTATAGGTGCTAAGAATAAGTGTTGATTAAGCATTTAGTCCTAAATGAGACTTCTTTATCAGCACCAACCCCAAGGCACAGGAAACAATGTAGAAGAAAGAGAGGCAAAAAGAATACAAGGAAAAGAAAATGTGACAGAGTTCTATGAAATACCAACACAACATAGCCATTGTACCCATGACCACACCACATTTAAATTATGTATATGAGATCAGCTCCACAAGTTTAGGCAACATGCAGTAGGATATGTGCATAAAGTTGTCAAATAGCAAAAATGAATAGTTGAAACTAAACAATAAGAACCTTAATGTTGAGTGAAATACTGAGCTCTCAGGAAATAGAATTTACACAAAAAGCACTATCTTTATAAGCTTTTGATATATATCTCAGTAATAAAACACTTGCAAAACATATGGAAGGCCCTGAACTCAATCACAAGTACTACTTCCTGACTGGTTATGGTAGACGTAGTGGTGGTGGTGTGTTTGTGTGTATGTGTTTGTCTTCTTTTGGTTTCCTGTGAGATGATTAATTTCTTGTGTATTCTTGAGTGTAGTTACCCTCCTTTTCTTTGAATTTTCCTTCTAATATCCCCTTTGGATGGATTAGTAGAAAGGTATTGTTGTCTCAATTTGGTTTTGTCATGGAATATCTTGTTTTCTCCATCTTATACTGATTAGATTTTTTAGGTGTATATCATAATATGGGCTGATATCTGTGGTCTTTTAGGGTCTGAAGGACATCTCTCCAGGCCCTCTGGCCTTTACCATCTCTTTTGAGAAGTCAGATGTAATTCTGATAGGTCTGCCTTTATATATTACTTGGCCTTCTTCCCGTGCAGCTTTCATAAGTTTTTTTTTTTTTTTTTTTTTTTTGTACACTTAGTGTTTTGATTATCTTCTATGTTTATACCTATCTATTTCTTTAAGTCAGGGAAGTTTTATCCTATGATTCTGTAAAAGATATTTTCTAGGCCTTTGACCTGGGAATCTTTTCCTACTTCTATTCCTATTATTCTTAGGTTTGGTCTTTTCATAGTGTCCCAAATTTCCTGAGTTATTTGTATTAGAAAACTTTTAGCATTCTTTGAAATGTAGAAAATCTTTAGCATTATCTTTGACTAATATTTTCATTTCTTCTATAGTATCTTCTACATATGAGATACTGTCTTTCATCTCTTATATTCTGCTGGTAATACTTGTGTCTGTAGCTAGTTTTTCCATCTCAGATGTTGCATCCATTTGTATTTTGTTTGGTTGGTTTGGTTTTTGTTTGTTTCTCTTTCTATTTTCAGGTAATAAATAGTTTTTTTCATTTCTTTCACTTGTTTGATTATATTTTTTCCTATATTTCTTTTTAAAATTTGTTTCCTGTTTAAAGGCCTTTACCTGTTTGAATGTATTTTCCTGTATTTATTTAAGTGGTTTATATACTCACTTTTTAATGACCTCTATTATCTTCATAAGATGAGATTTAAAATCACTGTCTTGCTCTTCAGGTAACTTAGAATACCCAGGACTTGCTGTCACAGGAGAGCTGGGTTCTGAAGCACTGGCTTTGTTTGATTGTGTTCTATTGTTTGCCTATAGCCATATGGTTGTCTCTGATGTTGGCTGACCTGGTAGCCACTGACAGTAGCAGGCTTTTGGAACTGCTTATCTCCAGGTGGTATCAGGCTTTCTGTGGGCAGGCAGTTCAGTGGGCCAGAGACTAGAGTGTAGATATGTGATTGTAGGTGGATGTGTACACTGGAAGGTGGAGTACAGAAAGGATGGCACAGAGTGTTTGGCTTTCCAGGGGTCCAACAGGAGGCAGCAGGCCTTCCAGGAATCAGGCAGAGCTATGGAATAGTAGGTGGATTGCAGATCTGCAATTGCATATCAAGATGTCTTCATTTAGTTTTCAAAAGATATTACTACCTTAATTTTTAGTCAATTTTTTTTATAATTCCCTTTATTGTTGCATCAATTCCAATATCAGTGCTGTAGATGATATAAAGGTATTAAAGATATTAAAAATAAATAGCAATAAAATTCAGAAAATTATGAACTCAAGTTGGGCATACATACCTTCATTTGCAGTATATGCGAGGGAGAGGCAAATAAATCTTTATGATCTCGGTCTATACAAAAGATAACTGGTTAGCCAGAGATAAACAATGAGTCAGTCTCTTCATAAAGAAAGAATAATAAAGAAAATGGTAATCTTAACTTGACAATTAAAAGAGCCTTAACACAGACACAAACACTCGTTTAAAATCCAGATCCTAACCCATCTTTATCTCTTGCTAGTATAACATCATAGAGAATTGCAGTTAACTTCAAAATATGTCTTTGAAAATTTCCAGATCCAGCCTTCCAAATGAACACTGTTATTTCCAATATTCGATTGATTTCTAGACCAGCACATGATTGAGTCCAAATAACTGGTCACCTTTAAGAAAAATATAAGAATCATTATAACTTTTCTTTTTGATTCTCTGTCCCACAAGGTCTAAAAACTTGAAGCAAGGAAGCTTGTCCCATCTGGGATATAGGCAGGCAAAGGTGGGTAAAAAACATATGTCAAATACATCTGTCCAGTCATCCTTGTCAGGGCACTCAGCAAGTTCACAGGTCAGCATCATTCTTTGTCTCAGAGACAGCATGTCTCACCAATCATTCTGGCAGCCACCCTGCTTCTTCAGCATCCTTCAGAAAAAGCACAAACATGCCCTCTTCCCCATATTATATACCTGGTCGTGATCATGACATATGCCAGCAAGTGGATCCTTTCTTTTCACCTAGGCATAAGTATGTTATTTGTAGGATGCCATAGGCACTCACTAGAAAGTTCTTTGGAATCCATGTTTTTAAGTATTTAAAAGAAAAAGAGCATGATTTAAATAAATTTGTAGTGTGTGGGGATATACCTTCCCCTTTTTTATATTATGGTAGATATTCTTTTAAAGTTCCATGGGCCTCTTCCACAATACCTTGTCCTTGAGGATTATAAGGAATCCCTGTAAAAAAATATTGTTGACAAAAAGTCTCAACTGCTTGACTACAATAGATAGTTCCATTATCTGTTTTTAATTGAATATTTATTTATCTTTCAAATGTTATCTCCTTTACCCATTGCCCCTGAAAACCCCTTGTCACATCCCCCCTCCTCCTACTTCTATGAGCATGTGCTCCCACCTATCTACCCATTCTGGCCTTCCTGTTCTTGAATTCCCCAACACTAGTGTATCCAGCCTTCCAGGGAAAAAGGCCATCTTCTCCCACTGATGCCTGACAAGGCCATCCTCAACTACCTATACAGGTGGAGCCATGGATCCCTTCCTTTGTGTTTCCAAGCTGGAGGTTTCGGCCCTGGAAGCTCTGGTTTGTTGGTATTGTTGCTTTCTCCATGGGGCTGCCAGCTCCTTCATCTCCTTCAGTCTTCTTTCTAACTTCTTTCTCCATTGGGGACTCTGTGATTAGTTCAATGGTTAGTTTTGAGCATCTGCCTATGTTTATGTAAGGCACTGAGAGAGCCTCTCAGGAGACAGGTATGTCAGGCTCCTGTCAGCATGCACTTCCTGGCATCCACAACAATGTCTGCATTTGGTGACTGCACATGGGATGGATCACCACGTGGGGCTATTTCCAGATAGTCCAGTTCCTCTTCCATTCTCTGTTTCACACTTTGTCTCCATACTTGCTCTTTTCGTTTCTTCTACAGTATTTGTTGTAAGTTGCATTGACTACATACTTTCTAATTATTTAAGTGTGTGGAAACCTGGCATGTCTGTTACAAGGATCTATCAACCAGCTTTTGCCTTACTGCCCTGGGTATTAGAAAACAGTGATTTTCTGAAAAAAGCTTGCAAATGTTAGAAAAAGTAAGTTAGACTTTAAGCAGAAGCAAGAGGGTAGTGGGCTTGAATATTGCTAGTATAACAGCTTTAATTACATTAATTGCTAGCACCACTGCTTCTGCAATTGCTCTCACACAAGAAGTTAAGACAGTTACTTTTGTTAATCATTTAGCAAAAATTGTTACTAATGTGTTGAATATACAAGAGGATTTATATAGGTGTTTGGAACAATGGATTGATGCTCTATATCCTATTCAAATTATTGGAAGAAGGTTCAGGGTTTGAGAGTTAGGAGCCATCTCAAGCATCATGACAAACACCATTGGAGTTGTGTTACTTCTAAAATTTACAACGATAGTCATTATAATTAGAAAAAAGTTGAAAGGCATTTGTAGAGTATTTGGTATAATTCTAACAACTCTCTGGATGTTTTAACTTTGCATACTGAGATTATGAATTTAAAGAATGCTGCCCTGCTGAGTGTTGATTTAGCAGATAATGCTGATAAAATTATCCATTGCTTGAGGTCAGTATTTTTATTTTGGTCAAACCTCAGGAATGTCATATATAGCTTGATCATGCTATCCCTTTCATCCTGGGAATACATTTATTCCTGTCCATCATGTTAAAGCTTATCTCTAACAACATCAACATGTTGGCAGCCAAAGTACATGAATTGAAACTGAAAATGGACCCCCAGACAGAGTTATTAATTTAATAGACTGGCAAACCAAGGATGGGTAAGATTCTGCACAGAGCCTTACCAACCTAAGACAGAAGTGTATTGGTTTTGATAATGCATATTCTATGATGGGTAAGGAGGTAATTCTTGTCAGAGCCACCTAAGATAGACTCGGTCTGGTTTATGCAATAAAAAAGGAGGATATGTGGAGAGCTTTTAGAGCTGCCTGGTAGAAATCTGACATTGGCCAAGGACAAGGAATTGGGCTGCCTAAAAAGAATTTGACATTGGCCAAGGACAAGGAAATGGATCACAGGCAGAAATCTGACATTAAGCTAGAACAAAGAAGTAATTTCAGGAAGCAATCTAAATCCTAGTCTAGAACAAAGAAGGAATTTCAGGCAAGAATCTAAATATTAAGCTAGAAGAAAATAATTACAGGCAGAAATCTAAATCTTAAGCTACGACAAAAAAGTAGGTTTCAGACATGAAAATGACTTTGGGCTACAACAGGGAAGTAGGCTCAGATAATTTGGTGATCCTGCTAAACCCTTAGAAATAGTGATTACGGGAGTGATCTCAAGGACTCTGTTTATTGCCCTGATTGTTCTTTGACTTTCTGGGTTTATTGTCTTGCTTATTTCTTGACTATTTACATCTATTGTATTGCTATTTCCTCAACCTAGAACTGACCTTAATACTTGCAGGTAATTTAAATTATATAAAAGCAAAACAGAAAAAGGAGGGTTGGGATAAGGGTTTAATGGGAGGTGATGGGAAAAAAGGATAACATCTGAAATGTAAATAAATAAAATATCAAATAAAAAAGTACAAAAAGAAAAAGAAAAAAAATCCCAAACCCTCTAAACAACCAATCTAGTTAACAGATATACTTAATTGCTGTATATTTTGATCTAGAGATCGTGCCATCAAGTGTAGTTGGCAAAGAAAGAGAGAGAGAGAGAGAGAGAGAGAGAGAGAGAGAGAAAATGGTAAATCTATACTGTAAATATCCAAATTCTACTTAATTGGAAAACACAAATTGATGAATTCACAGATACATAACCACATGTGGTGGACTGAATGAAAATGGCCTCCATGCGATCATGGGAAGTGGCATCATTGAAGGTATTGCCTTGTTAGAGTATGTGTGGACTTTCTGTATGAAGTATGTCACTGTGGATGAGTTAGCTTTGTGTTTTCAAAACCTCAAACCAGGAGTAGTGACTCACTCTCTCTTTCTGCTATAAACATATAACTCTCAAATCAAGATGAAAAACTCTAAGTTCCTTCCCCAGCACCACATCTGCTTGTATGCCAATATGTTTCCTGCCAAGGCAACAATGAATTAAATCTCTGAACTATAAGCTAGTCCCAATTAAATACTTTCCTTTATAATATTTTTAAGTGGTCAAAATTTCTCATAGCAGCAATAAAACACTAACAGAGACACCATATTAACTAGAAAACTTAAACAGACCCTGTAAGGGGTAGCATATAGGTGAAGTGGGAAATGGGAAAATAGGAAAGGGGTCTTAATTAAGAAAGAAGAAGATCAGTAGTGATTGAAAAGAAGAGAGTAGAGACAAAAAACATCAAGGCTGTTTGTCTGATAAAGCCTCAAGTGATGTTATTTCATATTATGAATTATTTTTTACATTTATATGTACATATATATGAATATACATGAATATATATATATATATATATATATATATATATATATATATATATATAACAAAATCTCCAGTACTGAGCATGAAACACCTCCTTTTGAGTTGTTGGTTACACTGGTTCAAATTGTTTCCTACAAAATGTAGAATATTGCTCTTTTCCTTTTAATCACCTTCCATAGTTGAAGATAAATCTTTATTGCTAAGGATATCATGTACTTCAGACACGGAGCTCAGATTGAAGTTGGATATATTCTAAGAGCCTTCTTCCTGTGGTCTAGCTTTCATATTACCAGAAAGCAAAATGCGAGCTGCTAAGGAAAAGAAAGAATCAGTAGTCCAATCCAGCTGTGATGCTGGTGGACCAGGACAGTTGCAATAACATCTTTGCAGTAGGATTAATTGGACTTAAAGCTCACTCATCATGAGTAAAGGCATGCCTAGTACTAAAAATCTGACTACCTAGTCAGGACTAGTGAGATCATGTATAGTATAAGAAAAGCTACTACGGTCACTTTAACAGACCAACATAATTTTTAATTGCGTTCTCAATCTTACTTTTATATTCATAAGTAAATATCATCCTCATCCTAGAAACTTCTTTTTGTAGCAGACAAAAGAAACAGAGGTAAGTCCAGAAAACTACAACTAGTGATATTGCAATAGATCAATAATATGTCAGGAGCAAAACCTCAAAGAACACATCTGTAATACAACACAACTCCTAGACCTTAGACTAAGAAAATATCACAGAAGGGACAAAGTTTGTATAAGACAAAGGATGAGAAAGTCTACCATGAAATTGTCTCCTAGAAATGACAAGAAAACTATACCCATAATACCTCAATAGTATAGGTGTCCAAATAAGATATGAACAATAACAGTATCAGTAAACATACTAGTGCTTAAGGGGAAACCATAACAGTGTATAGGATCCTACCTCTAGAAAAGAATAATGAGCAACTAATGACTGCTGAGAAATATGCCTCCTAAATTGTTATCTAACACAAAGTAGTCAGTCCTGATATACAAAGCAGACACATCAGGCTTTTACACATTTACACATATTTCTATATAACAATAAGCAAGAAAAAGAGGCTACCAATTAGAAATGATATGGGTTAGTATAAGAAAGAGAAAAATGAAGCTCTGTAATTATATTATTACTAAAATTAAAAGAATTTTAGGATTTTGTTTTTGTGGTGGTTTCAATGTTCTTGGCACAGAGAGTGGTACTGTTAGGAGAAGTGACATTTTTGTAGTACATGTGGCCTGGTTGGAGGAAGTCTGTCATTAAGGGAAAAGAGACCCTCCTCCTAACCACATCGGAGCCAGTCATCTCCTTACAGCCTTCAGATGAAGATATAGAACTCTCAGCTCCTCTTGGACCATGCCTGCCTGGATACTGCCATGCTCCTGCCTTGATGATAATGGACTGAACCTCTGAACCTGTAAGCCAGCCCCATTTAAATGTTGTCCTTATAAGACTTGCCTTAGTCAGAGAGTCTCTTCACAGTAGCAAAACCCTAACTGAGACAGAAGTTGGTACCCGGGACTGAGGTATTACTGTGATAGGCCTGACCATGCTTTTGTTTAGAGGAATGTGGATTTGGGCCCTTTGTATTTGGGAAGCAGTGGTATGCTTTAAGTGTGGGCTTAATAGTCTATCCTAGTAGGAATATGGAAAACATTGGTGCTGAGGATGATTTGAATTCTGCATACCTAGCATAGAAGGTCTCAATGGAGAACGATAGTATGTGGCCTAAATATTGCTTTTGTAATATTTTGGTGAAGAATATGGCTGCTATTTGCCATTAAAAGTCTGCCTAAAGCTAAGGTGAAAATATTTAATTTCTTTGATATAGGAAGCCTCAAAACAATCTGGTATAAATGCTGTCATGTGGTTACAAAAGTTCATTCTTATGACAGTGATTTAATGAAAGGGAGAAAGTTGAGAAAGAAAAATATAAAATGGATGCTTCAAGTAATAAAGGGGCATCAGGAAGTGAAATGAACCTGAATCCTATGTTCAAGGAGATAACCAGAATAAGGGAGTGGTAACCTTGGGGCAACAGATCACCCAGATAAATATAAGTACAAGCATGGTGGTAGAGACCTTTAATCTCAGGATACAGAGGCAAGCAGATTTCTGAGTTCAAGCTGAGCCTGGTTCCAAGCAAGTTCCAAGTAGAGAAAAGGTTAAGTCCAGATGTGGTGGTACACACCTTTGATCCCAGGATTTAGGAGACAAATCCATGCAGATCTCTTTGAGTTCAAGGTTAATTAACAGAGCAAGTTTCAGAACAAGCTGGGTTAGGCAGTGAAAGGTTTGGAAAACAGAAAGCTGGTGATATGTAATAGAACATGAGGGCCATGTTCCAGCTTCTGCAAGCAACAGAATTCAGCCCATTTATCCATGTCCATCTGTCTTAAGAATCAATGATAGAAAGGATTATTGGGACAATTGATGGTGGTTAGTTGAAGCTAAGAAATTAGCAGTGATTTAAAAGAGACCAGCATCACTGAGGTGAAATCTGAGAAGTGTTTTCTGAGATCATAACAAAGCTATGTTCAAGAGATAGCCAAGGTTATACCTCTTGCTGCAGCTGGACTTGGTAATATTTAAAGATCGTCAAAGTGGTACTGGTTTTGAAGGTGTGAAGGGGTCATGGAGAGTAGCTGAAGCATGGTAATGTGATAGGCCAGGAAAGGTGATTGGTAAACGTGCAGCCTCAGTTGTAGTTGATGGCCCAGGACTGGAGGAGGCATGCAAAGAAGTTAAGGCTTCTCGTCATAAAAAAGAGACTATGAGAGTCTACTGGGGAAGCCTAGTTACAGCACAAAACCCCAGTATAGTGAAGATCCCCAGTACCATGGAATCATCATGAAGACTAGCAATAGCTGAGGAATGGAGTCAAGCAGAGCCTAGAGCAGACTTGGAGAAATGATACAAGCACTTTGTAGGAGCTGAGAAGATCATGTGTGGATTCTAGACACTGAAACAAAAAGCTGTAATGTTGAAGTTTCATTGGACACCAAAAGATGTTCAAGATGCCAGAGTCATGGGATATTTGCTGAGAAAAGTTGCTAACAGGGAGTGGAACTAGCTCAGGAAAAAGAAGTTGCAGTCAACAATGATAAAAAAGGAGTTGGAGATCTGAAGACTGCTTTTAAATCAGACATGGAGATGCAGTGTGTAGGGTTTGCCCAGCTGGTTTCCTGTTTTGCTTTGAGAATTACAGTTAAATGATTGGATGAATCTTAGAAGAGACTTTGAACTTTTGACTTTTAATGGTGTTGATTCTGCTATAGACTATGGAGACTTTAGAAATTAGACTAAGTATACTTTTTTATTATGCTACTGCTAGGTATACCTCCTATCAACTCATATGTTTGAATAAGTCTATAGGGGCCAGGGAGTGGAATATCATATTTTTATATGCTTATCCCAGAGAGTGATGCTATTAGAAGGTGTGGCCCTGTTGGAGTAGGTGTGTCACTGTGGGTGTGGGCTTTAAGACACTCATCCTAGCTGCCTGGAAGCCAGTCTTCTCCTAGAGGTCTTCAAACGAAGATGTAGAACTCTCAGCTCCTCCTGTACCATGCCTGCCTGGATGCTGCCATGCTTCTGCCTTGATGATAATGGATTGAACCTCTGAACCTGTACACCAGCCCCAGTTAAATGTTGTCCATGTAAGACTTGCTTTGGTTATTGTGTCTGTTCATAGCAATAAAACCCAAACTAAGACAACATTACCTTTGTATGAATATATTTAAATTATCCAATCTACCAATCAATCACAAGAAATTATTATACAAATGTAGTGATAAGGGAATATTTATATCTGGTGGGACTGAAAATTAGTGTAGCCAGTAATGAAATAAACATGGAAGTTGTTCAAAAATTTAGAAACAGAACTACTATATGATATATGTTATATGTTTACCATTGTGGAATATATAAACAAGAGATCCAAAACCTCTTATAGAAATACTTGTGTCTTCATCTTAACAGCAGCTCTATTCATAAAAGGAAATCAAAACAATTACATGCTCATTAACTAAAGAATGGTTAAGAAATTTTGGTGCATATATACACAAAAAAAGTATTAATATCATGTAAAAAACAGTAAACTTGACATTTGCTGTTAAATGTATAAAACTGGTAAAAATCTTAAATGTAGTGATATAAGCATGGTCAGAAAGATGAGTATCATATTTACTCTTAGATTAGAATGTTATATTTGAATCCTTTGTGTATTTAACTTGAAGTATATATGAAACCCAGGTACTTACAAACAAGCCATTTAGAATGATACATATTAATGTGTGTGTGCACTCGTGTGTGTGTGTGTGTGTGTGTGTGTATGAAAGTGTGTGTGTTTGTGTGTGTGTATGCATAAGTCTTCTACAAATATACTAGTTTGTAAGCTAATTAGAAATACAATGTATGTTGAAAAGAGAGTTTGGACAGATGTTCTCTCCACAGGTGGATAATGATGCTTTCTAAAGGTGTGAAAATATTTGTGTTGAACATACATACATACATACATACATACATACATACATACATACAGGTTTTTGAAAAGCCACAGAGGAACCAGAAACAACATGGGGCACTGTCACTGCTAATATTTTCTAACCTTAGCTAGATTATAAAACTGTTTTGCTGAAGACACCACTCAACTTTCTTCCTTGTAGCTAGGTTACATAGCTCTAGATGGTGCAATGGAAGCAGTAGCAAAAAAAAAAAGACATAATTGTCTCCCCCACTGCTAGATCCTGCATACTACAATATTGACCTGTTTTGGAAATTTGGCCACTGGTATTAACAGTGACATGAGAGTTACGGAGTACCCAAAAAACTTTTAATTAAATGTGAGTTGAATGCCACAGGTCTTTCATACTTGCTTGGCCAAAGCCTACGACTGGGACAATCACAGCCCCTAGGGTGAATACACTGCTATTGTTATATTTAATGGTCATGCTACCAATCTCACAACTGAATAATTGTTTTTATACCTACAGATTTGTCTTGATCTCAACTCTTTTCAGAGAAGGTTCTTTTTCAGTGTATTGTGATTAAGGATAACACTTATAGCTGGTCAAAGTACAAAATATAAGCATGAGTGCTCAGCTATGGATAAAACTGCTTCCATCTTCCATCACCAAAAGTTAAGACATAATAGGAAAGCATGCAGAAGGAATGTAAGAAAACAAAACTGAGTTAGAGATTTAAAATGCAGATTTCTGGAAATAAGTGAACTTCTGCATACTTAAATTATCAGTACCTTTGGTTTTTGTTTCAACATAAAACTCATCAAAATTCTAAGATGAACTGGAAACTATGGGCAATTAGTAGTTTCTGAAGAAGGAAAGTCAATCTTTTCTGAAGACATGGCCTCTGCTGGATTGCCTATATTCCAGTGGATGGACCTACACATTGGCATATAGGAATCTGAACATAGTGGGCACCACTAATTGAACTCAGTGTGTTATTTGTGGCAAAAGAAAGGACATGAAGTTGGGACTATGACAGACTGGGGTCATTACAAGAAGTTGAAGTGAGAAAATGGTAGATGGATATAGCCAAAATATATTGTCTAAAACTCATAAGCTCCTAAAAGAATAAATAAAGATATTATTGTAAAAGTACTCTTTAAGTTATTGTGGTGGTTTGAATATCAGTGGATCCTATAGGCTCATATATTTGAAGCCTTACTCATTGGACAAATTACTTCTGAAAGGATTATAGGATTAGGAATGTGGCCTTGTTGGAAGAAATATGTCATTGAGGATAGGCATTGGATTTTCAAAAGTCCATGGGAAATCTAGAGTCTCTATCTCTACCATTGATCTGGATATAGTTATCAGCTAGTGCTCCAAAACCTAAATGGCACCATGTTTCTTACCATGAAGATAATAGACTAAATCTCTTGACATTGTAAGCAAGCCCCAAATTGAATGCTTTCTCTTGTAACAATTGTCTTAGTCATTGTGTCTCATGACAGCAGTAGAACAGTGGTAAATACAAGTAGACTGAGGCTCAGTCAGATAATTAAAGTAAGGAATCAGTTGTAGAACAAATTTAATTGAACATGCATAGTAGTTTTTTTTTTAATTTTTCCCAGCATAATACTTTTCTAATTATATGGGAATTTCATACAATCAATATAGATTACACTTGCTTCCCATTTCTCAGAAGTCTACCATCCTATGGTCATGCCCTCTACATCTCCAAAGTAAGAAAAAAAAGTTAAAAATGCAAAGAAAAACATTAAGCCCAATTTGTGTTGTCTCTATACTCATTGGAACACAGCCAAATTTGTAATGTCCAACTCCTTAAAAAAAACAGAGTCCTTCCCCCATTCCCCACCAAAAGCAAGCTGCTGTGAAGAACTACATTTAGCAACTTTATCAAAATTTATAAACATTCTTTTCAGTAGCTTCTTCTCTGGATTCTTTTTCTTTGATGGTAAGGGAAGTTTTCAACATCTGTCTCAGTTATGACTTTGCAATCATCAATAACACTTCAAAACAACTTTCCAGTGACAGTATACGTCATAACCATCAATATAGTTTCTGGTCACAGATTGGATAACTGATGTCAATCTGTTCCTGGTAGCTTCATGGATCACAAACATCAACATGGTTCCAGGTGGCAGCACAGAGCATTGTCATCAACATACCCTCAGGTGACAGGACAGATCATAGAAATCAACACAGTCTCCATTATCAGCAGAGACTAGGGTCATCAACATTGTCCCCAGCAGCAGCACAGAGAGTGGACATGAACAAGTTATCTGGTGGCATCAGGGTTCATAGACATCAACAAAATTTCTGGTTGCAACAGGAACTATAAACATCAACATAGTTATCAGTAGCAGCACTGATCAGGAAAATCAACAGTGGTTCATGTGGCAGCTTGAATCAGGGAATTCAATCTGGTACACAGTAGCAGCAAGGATCATTGACATAAACATGGCTTCTGGATGAAGCATGGATTACAGATATTACCAAGGTCTCAAGAGCTAACATAGACCATGTAGATCAACATGGTTGCAAGTGGCAGTACAGATCAGCGATATCAACATTGTTTCAGAAAGCAGTTTTGATCAAGGATATCAATGTTGTCCACAGTAGACTGCACAAAAGTCTTATAACAATGCATTATTGATTAGCAGTATGGGCCATGGATGTCACAATATTTATAAGCAGCAACAGGAATCATGAACACCAACAAATTCCCTGATTGCAATATGGACTATGGATATCACCTTGGTTATCAGCAGGAGCATACGTCAGTGGCACCAATGTTTGTTCAGTTGGCAGGTGAAATCACCAGACATCCTGGTTCACAGTAGCAGGAGATATCAAGATATCAACTTGGATACAAGTATCAGGATGGATCATGGGCATGCTCTTTAGTTCAAGCACAGATTAGTGGCATCAACAAGGTTTAGGGTGGATGCTCAGATGATAAGTATTATTGTAGACCCCAGTGGTAGCAGAGATTATTGATGTAAACATCTGTACATGTGATAGCAGAGGCCATGGACATCAAAAATGTCCCCTGCAGCAGCAGGGATCATTGACATCAAGATAGTTTCTGTTGGTAGTTTGGATTACAGACATCAAAGTGGTGCCCCAGTGGTAGCACAAGTCAGATACCAACAAGATTTCTGGAGACAATATCAACAATGGGATATAAAGATGGTAATCAGCAGCAGCATGGAGAGAGGACATAACATGGTTGTTGGAAAATCATGTATCAGTGGCATCAACATAGTTTGTTGGTGGTAGCTGGAATCATGAAGTTCAAACTGGGCCCCAGATGCAGCAGGCATCACTAAGGTCAACATGATTGCTGGTGGCAGTTCTGGTATTCTGCATAACATGGTCTCCAGCAGATGCACAGACCATACATAGTTTGCACATCAACATAGTTTCCAATGGCAGGTTGGATCACAAGCATCAAACTGGTTCTTGGTGGCACCATCGAACACTTGCCTCAATATGGTCTCTGCAGATAGGACAGAACATAGACTTAAACATGGTATCAGCAGAAACAGATATCATGGACATCAATAAGGACTTTTTAGAAACTATAGACACTATTTTGATAATCAGCAACAGCAGTTATCAGTGACATCAACATAGTTGCCAGTGACAGTACCAATTATATACATAACATGCTCTCTAACAGCAGCAGCAGCATGGACCACTGATATCAACATAGTTTTCAGTAGAAGGTTTCATCACAGACATGTGTCTGGTCCCCAGGTGTAGCATATAACACATACCTCAACATGATCTCAGGCAGCAGTATACAACCTGGACTTTAACATAGGATCTGGCAGCAACAAGGATCATGCTCATTAACAGAATCTCAACTGGCAACTTAGACTATGGTCTTCAACATGGCTATGGGTGGCAACATGGATTAGTAATATAAAAATAGATTCTGGAGGCAACTGGAAACACTGATATAAACCTGGTCCCCAGTGGCAGCAGGGATCACAGATATCATAGTTGCCAGTAGCATCATGGACCATGATATCATGGTGTCTGTTGCGAGGATTTAGTGACATCAACATAATTTCATAAGATATATCAAATCATGAACATAAATCTCTACTCTAGTATGAGGATGGATCATTAACAGAAACAACTTTGCTTGTGCCAGTACACATTTAGTACATTATATGGTCTATAACACTGGCAGCATGGATCACTGATATCAACATAGTTTTCAGTGTCAGAGCCAATGCAGCTCATAATACTTACCTCAAAATTACTTTGAAGTGCATTATGGACCACAGAATTTTGCACAGCCTCTAGCAATAACAAGAAACATGGCCATTAAATTGGTTATCATCAGCAAAGCAAACTATGAACATCATTATGCTGCTAGTGGCAGCAGGCATAACTAACACGAACAAAGCTTCAGGTTGCAGATTATATTGTAGACAACAAACTGGTCCCTGTTGGTAGTGGAGAACACTTACCTTTGCATGACCTCAGATGGTAGTATTGTCCATGAATTTCAACATGGTCTCTATTGGCCATATCAACAAGCTCCTCAGAGGTAACATAGATTATGGACTTCAACACTGTTACCTGTGCCAACACTGATCACTGTCATCCACTTAATTTCAGGTACCAACTTAGGATTACTGATACTAACATCGTCCACGGTGACAAAAGGGATCACAGACATCATGGGTACATGTGGCAGCATAGATTGTGGATAGACCATGGCCTCTGGTGGGTACAATACCTGTGACATCAACATAGTATCAGTGGGCAGGTCAGATTATGGACATAAACCTCTTCTCCCATGTCAGGATGGATCATTGATAGCAATATGGTTGCTGGTGGCAGAACAGATATAATATATACCATAGATTCAGGCTGCAACTATAACACTGACATCAAAATAGTCTGAGGTGGCAGATAGTATCTTAGACATTAATCTGGTCTCAAAGAGCATTTCAAAACACTTACCTCAACATGGCCTCAGACAAATCTATGAAACATGAGCATAAACATTATCTTTGGCAGCAATAATGATCATGGCCATAAATAGGCAATATGAACTATGGATATCATCATGGTTGTTGGCTACAGTAGGCATTAATGACACCAGCATAGCTTGGGTGTGATCCAACTTAATTTCATGTGGTCTGAGGGTCAGATCACATACACCTCACTGGTATCTGGAGGCAGCACAGAACACTTACCTAAGTGTAGAAGCATGACCATAAGTAAAAAATATTGACCATAAAATTTAACATGATCTCTGGTTGCCACAGGGGTAATAGACATCAAAAAGCTCTTCAGAGGTAACAGGACTATGGACTTCAATATGGTTATGGAGGTAGTATGGAAGATTAACTTCAACATAGTTTCTAATAGAAAGTTGGGACCACTGATATTAGTGTGGTCCCCAGAAGCAGCAAGAATCACCGACAACATGATTGCATGTGGCACTGTGGAACAAAGAAATACCATGGTGTGTCTTAAAAGAATGTATCAAATATATCAAAATAGTGTCAGAGGGCAGGTTAGATTATGGGCATAAACCTATTTTCCAGTCACAGGATGGATCAGTGACATCAACATCTTTGCTGGTAGAAGTAAAGAATGTGTATATAACATGAACTCAGGTAGCGGCTTCATGCATCACTGACATCACCATACTTTCTAGTGTCAGGTAGGATCTCAGATACCAATCTTGACTCCAGTGCCACATCAGAACACATATATCAACATGACCCCAGGTGGCAGTATGAAACTTGAACTTCAGCATGTTCTTTAGAAGCAAAACAGATTATAACCATCAACAGAGTTCTCAATGGCAACACCAATATGGACAACATCAAGGTTGATGACAGAAACAGGCATTACTGATATCAACATAGATTCAGAGTAAAGGTAAGATGACAACAACATATTGGTTCCTTGTGGAAGAATACTTACTTCTGCATTAAATTAAGCAATAATATTGACCATGAACTTTATCATGGTTTATAGTGACCACAAACATAGAAATCAACAAGCTCTTTGAAGGCAACATAGACTATGAACTTTGACATGATTACTGGTGGAAGGATGAGTGACATCAACAAAACATCAGGTACCAACTGACATCATGGTTGCAGGTGGCAGCATAGATGGTTGATATACCATGCTCTCTTGCCAGAGGAGGGAATCAAAGATGTGAACATAATTTTAGAGGGCAGGTCAAATTATAGGCATAAACCACTTCTCCAGTGGCAGGATGGATTCTTGACATTGATATAGTTACTGGTGGCAATTTAATCATTGATCTAAATGTAATTCCAAGGAGCAGCAGGGATCAAAGAAAACATAGTTACTTGGGGCAGCATGGATGGTAGACATATTATGGTATCTGTTGCCAAGATATATCAGAAATATCAATGTAGGTTCAGAGGACATGTTAGACTATAGATATAAACTACTTTTCTAGTCTCAAGATCAATGATTGACATAAATATCTTTGCTTAGCACAGTAAGTATTTCATATATAACATAGTATACAGCAATAGATATTTGGATCACTGACATCAACATAGTTTCTGGTGATAGGATCTAAGATATCAATCTAGACCACAGTGAAAGCTCACTTACCTAAACATGAAATCAGAGAGAAGTATATACCATGGACTTCAGCATGGTCTCAAGCAGCAACATGGATCAAGGCCATCCACAAAGTCTCCATAGACAGAATGAACTATGAACATCATCATGGTTGCTGGATGCAGCAAGAATCATTGATATCAGCCCAGCATCAGATTGCAAGTTGGATCACTAGCATCAAACTGGCCTCCAGCAAAAGCATAGTAAACTTACCTCAAAAAGATCTAAGGCAGAAGTATGGAACATGGACATCAGCATGGCTTCCAATAGCAACAGGGATCATGACAAAGAATCTCCATTGGCAAAATACACTATGTACACCACCATGGTCCTTAGTACAAGCACATATCATTATAATTATGGTTGCAGGTGGCAACTTGGGTGGTAGACATACTGTGGCCTGTGGAGAGAGAAGAGATCAGTATAATCAAGATTGTTTCAGAATACAGTACGGTCATGGATATAAACCTCTTTTCCAGTAGAAAGACCAATCATTGAAATCAATATGGTTATACTTAGAAAAACACATCTCATATATAACATGGTCTCAAATGGAAGAAGCTTAGATCACTGAAATCTGTATATATTCCAGTAGCAGTTAGAACTGCTCATATTAATGTGGTCCCAGGTTAGTAGAAGGGATCACTGACATCTTGGCTGTTGGTGGCATTATTAATCATGGACAAACAATCATGTATTTTGCCATGATGTATCAGTGACCTCACCACAACTTTAGGTAGCAGGTCAGACCACAGACATCAAACTCACATAGGGTGGCAGCACAGAACATTTATCTCAAAATGAACTTAGGCAGCAGTATTGGCCATTAAATTCACTATTGATGATTGTGGTCACAGAATACAGACATCATAAAGATCTTCTGAGGCATCACTGATTATGTATTTCAACATGGTTTCTTGTGACCACATGGATGAGTGACATCAATACATTTTTGGTGGAAGTTGGAAACATCAATATTAACCTAGTCTATTGTGGCAGTGGAAATCATTGATACTGTGGCTGCAGGTAGAAGCATACATCTAGGACATATTATGATATTTGTTACCAGAAGGTATCAGTGATATCAGCTTAAGTACAGTGGGCAAAATAAATCATGAACTTAAACCTCTTTCTCAGTCACAGGATAAATCATTTACACCAATATCTATGCTCTTGGAAGTAGAGATCTTGTACATAAAATATACAGGGGCCAGGAGCTTGCATCACTGATATCAACATACTTTCTAAGGGCAAGTAGTATTTCAGACAAAAATCTGTTCCCCAGCTTTACCTCAAATGACTTATCTCAACATGGCCTCAAAAGGCAGAATAGATCTTGGACTTGAGCATGTACTCTAGCAGCAACAGAGTTCATGGCCATCAACAGGAACTCCGTAGACAACACAAACTATGAACATCATCAACTTTTATGATAAAAATAGGCATAACCGACTTCACCCTAACTTTAAACTCTAGGTAATTTGAAAGGAAATTTATCTCATTTGGCAACACAGAACACTTATCTCAGCATGACCTCAGATAGCAGTATTGGCCATGAATGTCAGCATAGACTTTGGGGACCATTTGGATTCTAGACATTAACAATTTCTTCAGAAGCAACAGGGGCTCCTGTTTTTAACATAAGTTGCAGGAGGGAGACAGTATGGATAATTGACATTACATACTTTATGGAGGCAGTTTGGATGAGAGATATTAAAGTGGATCCCAGTGGCAGTAGGGATCACTGACATCAAGGTGGCCTGTGGCAGGACAGATCTTGGGCAATACCATGGTATCTGCTCCCAGTTGTACCAGTGACATTAACTTAGATTCAGAGATCAGAAGAGATTATGAACCTAAAATTCTTCTCTACTGCCAAGAAAGATCACTATCACTAGCTCTTTTGATGGCACTAAGGATCATAAGTGCAACATGGTCTACTGCTGGGGCTCCATGCATGTATCAGAGACATCAGCCTAGTTTTCTGAAGCATGTAGGATCTCAGACAGCAATCTGGTTCCCAGTGCAAACTCAGCACACTTACATCAGTACTTACCTTGGAATTCAGCAGGTTATCAAGCAACAATACTGATGATGGCCATCAACAGGGTCTCCATAGACAGCAGAAGCAATAAACATCTTCAAGTTTGGTTGTATTGGGATGCAGAACAGATATAAGCATAGTTTCACATTGCAGATGAGATCACAAACATCAAAAGTATCTCCAATAGAATCACATAGCACTTACCTCTATATGACTATAGACAACAGTACTGATAAGGAACTTTACATTAGACTTTTCTGGCTGAGGGATCATAGATATCACCAAGCTCTTATGAGATACACCATTAACTATGGATATCAAAATAGTTACTGATGGCAGCATGAATAAGAGACACCAATACTGGCAGTTGGGATCATTGATATACTAAAACTGGTCCAAAGTGGCAGTAAGGATTACTAATGTCTTGGTTTCTGGTGAAAACAGGGACCTGAAATATATCATGGTATTTGTGACTAGGATGTATTAGTGACATCAAGATAGTTTCAGAGGACAGGTCAGACCATGAACAGAAACCTCTTCTCTAGGGGTAGGATGGATCCTTGACATCACTATAGTAAAAGGTGGTACCACACATCCCAAATGAAACATGGTCTCAGGTGGCTAAAGCATGGAACACTAAAATTCAGTAGAGATTCTATTGGCAGTTGGAATCACTAATATTAATATGGTTCCAAATGGCAGCAGGGATTAGGAACATCATTCCTGCTGGTGGTATCAAGATTCACAGATAGAAAATTGTGCCTGTTTCCACAAATGTACCAGTGTCATTAAAACATCTTACCACAGAACACTTAATATGGCCCCTATCGCAGTGTTGATCATAAACATCAGTGTAGTTTCTGAGGGTCACAACGGTCCTAGACATTCACAATCAATTCAATATTGCTTCTGTTGGTAACATGGGTGATTGGCTCTCACATAGTTATTGGAGATAGGTTTTGTTAGTGATTTTAACGTGGTTCCCACTGGCGGCAAGAATAACTAATAACAGGATTGCCTACAGCAGTATGGCTCTTGAAAAATACCATGGTTTCAGTAGCCAGGTATATCAGTGACATCAGTGTAGATTCAGATGTGAGGAGATATTATTAAAATAAACCACTTTTTCAGTGGCAAGATCTTTGACATCAATAGCATTTCTGGTAGCAGTAAGGATTTTATACATAAAACGGACCCCAGTGGGGCTACATGCACACATCAAGGACATCAACAGAGTTTCCTGGAGCAGGTAAGATCTCAGACATCAATCTGAAATCCAGGGCCAGATTATAACACATCAATGTGACCTCAGGAATCAGTGTAGACCTTTGAATTCAGCATATCATCAAACAGCAACAGGGATTCAGGACATCATCAGGATCTCCATAGGCAAGAGAAATGATGGACACCATCAAGTTTGTTGGTGGCTGCAGGCAGCATTGATATCAACATAGCTTCTTCAGGTTGAAGAACAGTTTACACACATCAAACCTGCCTCCAATAGAAGCACACAGCACTCACCTCCATATGATGTTAGGCAGCAGTATTGACTATGGAATTCATAAGAAAATCTTCTGGCTAGCGAGATTACAAACATCACTAAGCTCTTCAGAGTCAGCATTTACTATGGATGTCATAATGGTTATAGGTGATGGGTGACAACATGGATGAGTGACATCAATATATTTTGTTGGCAGTTGGCATCACTAATATCATCAAACAATTCCAAAGTATCACCAAAATCACTAGCAGCCTGGCTGCTGGTGACAGCAGGGATCTGGAATAAACCATTATGTTTATTGCCAAAAGGTATCACTGACCTCTATGTAGTTTCAAAGGACATGTCAGAATATGTATGGAAACATCTACTCCAGTGGCAGGATAGATCCTTGAGGTTAAAATGGCTTATTCTACTTGAATAAACCTCTATCAGGATAGATAATTGATATAACAGCACTTCTGTTGGTAGTAGGATCTTTCACATGATATGACCTACATTGAGGCTGCATTTACGTATCAGGAACTTCCCTATAGTTTTCTGTGTCAGGTAGTATCTCAATAGGAACAATGGACAGCTTCATACATGCTGGTAGGTCAGTGACAGCAAGTCTCTAGGATCTACCACAGTGATTCTTACCAGAAGATATCACTGACATAAATATAATTTCAGAAGACATGAGAGACGACAGACAGAAACCTCTCATCTAGTGTTGCCTTTGGCAACATGGATCTTGGGGAAGCAACAATGGTGTTTGTTGCCAGGTTTATCATTGACAGCATAGACATAGAGGGCAAGAGAGATCATATACATAAACTTGTTATCCTGTGGCAGGATGGAGCACTTACAATGACAGTAAGGATACTATATATATAATATGTTCTATAGCATGAGATCCATGCATGCATCTGAGACATCACTATAGTTTTCTGAGGCAGAGAGGATCACAAAAGGAGTAATGGAAAACATCTTGATTGCTATTGACAGCATGGACTTCAACCTATCTTTAGTTCCATGAGCCATCACAAACAACAAAGTGATGTCAGGTGGCAGCTCAAAACACTCAACGTGAACATAGGCAGCACTACTGACCATGAACTTCACAATAGACTCTTATGAAAACATGGATCATAGGCATTACATAGCTTTCTGTTAACAAAGCTCTTGTGTTAACACACCTATTGATGTCAAAATGGTTACCAGGAATAGTATGGATGAGTGACATCCATAAATTCCACTGGTATGTCATGAATATCATCAACCGGGTACAAAGTGGCAAAAGGAAGCACTAACATCCTGGGGACAGGTGGCATCAGGGATCTGGGATAAACCATGGTGTATGTGGCCAGTAGCTATCATTGACATTTATATAGTTTCAGAGAATATGCAGACAATGGATGCAAACATTTACTTTTGTAGAAGGATGGATTCTTGATATTAAAATAGTTATATCTGGCAACACACATATTTAGCAGAATGGTTCTTTGATATTAACAGCCTTTCTGGTGGCATTAATGATGCATCATGGAGATTGACACTGTTTCTGATGGCAGATAGGATCTCAATAGGAATGATGGACACCATCTTGGTGGTGAGAGCAGGCACCATTGACCTTGACATAGCTTCTAATGACATGTTATATCACATATATCAAAGTTCTCTCTGTTGGAAGGACCAAAAACTTAACATGAACTTGGGCTGCAATATTGACCACTAACTTCACAATAGATTCTTCTGGCCACAGGGATCACAGACACCACCAAGATTTTTGGAGTCAATGACTTTGGATGACAGCATGGTTATCAATGGCAAAATGGATGAGTGACATAAATATATTTCCACTAACAGTTGGGTTCACTGATGTGATTAACCCGGTCCAAAGTGTCAGCAGAGATCACTAAAATAGTAGTTGCTGATATTAACAGATTTCTAAAATATACATTGTTGTTTGTTGGCAGTAGGTATCTTTGACAGCAACATAGCTTCATAGGAGAGGTCAGACCATGGAGAGAAATTTCTTGATTATCAGGATGGATCCTAGACATCAAAAAGTTCCAGATGTCAGAACACATCTCTGCCATCATGGTTCTTTGACAACAGGAGCAATTTAGCTTGTAGTAATATGGCCTACATTGGGGGCTATAGTCATGTATCAGTGACTTCCCCAAAATGTTCTGTGGCAGGTAGGATCTCAATAAGAATATGAACACCCTCATGATAGACAGTATCCAGTGGCAGAGCAGGGAACTAGTATACACTCTGATGTTTCTTGCCAGGAATGATCAGTAACATTAACAGTGTTTCAGAAGACAAGTCAAAACATGAACAGAAACTACTTCTGTAGTGCCAGAATGAATCCTTGACATAAAATATTTACAGCTAACAGCACACTTCTGATACATAACATGGCTTCAGTTGGCAAAATCATGGCTCATTGATAACAGTATAGATTCTAGTGGCAGTTTAGAAGCTAATATTAATA
This sequence comes from Arvicanthis niloticus, assembly GCF_011762505.2. Taxonomy (NCBI): domain Eukaryota; kingdom Metazoa; phylum Chordata; class Mammalia; order Rodentia; family Muridae; genus Arvicanthis; species Arvicanthis niloticus. Next base: position 106,348,958 of record NC_047679.1, read on the forward strand.
TGGTCCTATGCAACAACAGGGATCACTGATATCATGGCTGCTGCTAACATCAAGGATGATGTATATAACATATCAGTGACTTCAATGTAACATATCAGAGAACAGTTAACTCAAATTGTCATCAATAGCAGTTTTGACCAAGAACCTGTGTATAAACTCTTATGGCTGCAGGGATACTTAACATTAACAGTCTCTCCAGAGCCAAAATTGACTATAGTTCTCAATATGTTTATTGCTGGCAGAGTGGGTGACTGGCATCAACACAGTTTATGGAGAAAGTTTGGGTCAGTGATATTATAGTAGTCCCAGTAACAGCAAGGATCAGTGACATAAAGGTTGCCTTTAACAGCTTGCTTCCTAGGCAATACTGGGCTTAAAAGTGACATCAGTATAGTCTAGGAGTGCAAGCAATATTATGTACATAAACCTCTTCTCAAGTGGCTGGCTTGATCACTGGCACCAACAGCTCACCCGGTGGGAGCAAGGATCTTATACATAATATGTTCTATACCAGGGGCTGCAAGCATGCATCAGGAACATCTCCATAAATTCCTGTGTTAATATCTAAAATAGAAAATGTTAGATATTATCATGATTCCTGATGGGCTAGTGATAGTAAAGTGCAGGTGATTGTTGCTAGGAAGTATCAGTGACATCAACATAATTTCAGAAGACATGTCAGAGCATGGACAGAACTTCTCTTCTTGTGGTAGAATGGATCCTTGACATCAAAATGGTTATAGCTGGCAGCACACATTTCATATATAATGTGATCTCAGATGGCAGAGTTGTGAATCATTGTGGAGTTGTTAGCTCGCATGTGGGCGGGCATGGGTCCTGTTGGGCAGACTTGTGGTTCTTGTGGCTCCTGGGAGCAAAAGATCTGGAATTTGACTGAGTTCATTCCATGAGGAACCAGGCAGACGCTGCAGGGCTCCAGCCCTGGCATGGGGAGAACTCAGTCTGAAGTTTCTTGGGGGCAGGACTCCTGAGTGGATCTCTGGGCTGATGTGGCTGACCCGGGATGCCAGTGGTCTATGTACTTGGTCTCCCAGATGCTGCTGGAAGCCACTGAAGAACAGACAAAAAGGCATATGGGCTGGACCGGCCCACAGCCAATAAGAATGAGGAGTAGGGAAGCCCTGACAGTGCCCTGCGGGTTGAGACTGTTTGTTACTGGGACTTACATATATAGCATATAGGATGCCAGATACCAAACTCATCTCAGGGGGTAGCTTAAAATACTTAACTCACCATGGACTGAGGAAGAAGTACTATTGGCCATGAACTTCTTGATAGACTTTTCTGGTCACAGGGATCACAAACATCACCAAACTCTTCAGAGTGAGCACTGACTATATGTATGTCAACATCATTTCCAGTGGCAGCATTGATGAATGGCATCAATATATTTCTGTTGGCAGTTGATAGTATCAGTAATATAATCAACCTAGTCTAAAGTAACAGAAGGGATCACTTACATTCTGGTGGCTTGAGGCATCAGGGGTCTTGAATAAACCATGGTGTTTGTTGATAGCTACATAGTTTCAGAGGACATGTCAGACAATGGACAAAAACATCTACTCTGGTGTCAGGATGAATCCTTAATATCAGAATGTGTACAACTGGAAGTAAAAATCTCATACACTAAATTGTCTCAGGTGGCTGAAGTATAGATCACTGATATCAGTATAGATTTTTCTGGCAATTGGAATAATTCATATTAATATGCTTCTAAGAGCCAGCATGGATCACTGACATCATTGTGGCTGCTGACATCAAGAGTCGTGGACATACAATCATGTTTCTTGCCACAAAGTATCTGTGACCTCAACATAGCATATTACTCAATACATAACTCAACATGAACTCAGGGAGCAGTATTTATCATAAACTTCAGCATAGACTGTGGTAGCCACAGGGATCAAAGAAAATGTCAATCTCATCATAACCAGCATGAACTCTGGGTTTCAACATGGATACTGCTGGCAGCATAGTTGAGTGTCATCAATATATTTACATTGGCAGTTGGGATAACTAATATCAACTTACTTGTTGATTGTGTCAGCCTGGATCTGCCATATACAGTGGTGTTTGTTGCTTGTGGGTATCTTTGACATCAACAGTGTCAGAGTGAGATACCATGGAGTGAAAACTCTTCTTCAGTAGCAGAATACATTCTTGCCGTTAAAATACTTACAAATGGGTTCACACATCTCTGACAGAAGGGCTCTTTTTCTGGAGGAACTTTTCTGGTTGCAGTAAGGATCATATATATAATACGGTATATTGTAGTGGCTGCATTCATGTACTAGTGACATGATCATTGTTTACTGTGGCAGGATGGATGTCAATACAAATGATGGATACCATCACGATTGAGAGTAGGGCAGTGGCAGCAGTGATCTAGGATATACCATAGTGTTTGCTGCCAGGAGGTATTAATGACATTAACACCATTTCAGAGGACAGGTCAGACCATGTACAGAAACTTCTCTGATCTCAGTATGGACCAGTTACATCAAAATCGTTACTGCTGACAGCACACATCTCATAAATAACATTATCTCTGGTGGCAGAAGCATGGATCACTGATATCAGTAAAGATTCTTATGGCACTTGAAATCATTCAGATTAATGAGGTTCTAAGTGGAAGTTTGTGTCATCAAGAAGAGTGGGCAGTCAATGGTGTCTCTTGCCACAATGTATTACCCACCTCCATACAACATGCCATAGAACACTTAACTCAATTTGACCTCAAATAGCAGTATTGACTATAAACTTCAGCATATACTGTGATGGCCACAGGGCTCCTTCTGATGTAACACAGACTGTGGGTTTTCAACATGGCTACTAGTAGGAGCAAAGATGATTGAATTCAATATAGTTTCTGAAGGCACATTGGATTTGTGATATTATCATGGTTCCCAGGGACATCAGGGCTTATTTGAAAGCAAGGTTGCCTTTGGCTACATGGTTCTTGGGAAATATCATGGTGTCTATTGCCAAGTATATCAGTGACATCAACATAGAGTCAGAGGACAGGAGAGACTATGGATATAAATATTTTTTCCAGTGGCAGGAAGAATCATTGACATCAATAGCTTTTCTGGTGAAAGTAAAGATTTTATACATAATATGTTGTAAAGCAAAGAATGCATGCATGCATCAGGGAAACCACCATACTATCCTATAGCAGGTAGGATAACGGAAGGAACAATGGCTACCATCTTGTTTGCTGGTGACAGCAGGCAGCACTGAGATCAACATTGCTTCAGGTAGCACATCCCGTCACGAGCATCAAAGTCATCTCAAGTGGAAGCTCAGAACATATAACTTAATATAAACTTAGGTAGCAGTATTGACCATGAACTTCTCAATAGACTCGTCTGGCAACAGGGATCAAAGGCATCACCATCAGAGTCAACATTGATTATGAAAGTCAACATGCTTACAGGTGGGAACATGTAGGAGTGACATTGAAACATTCCCTTTGTAGGTTGGGATCAGCAATATCATCAAACAGGTACATGTGACATCAGGCTGATGGCAGCAGGAATCTGGGATAAACCATGGTGTTCGTTGTCAGGAGCTTTCACTGATAACTACATATTTTCAGAAAATATGTCAGACTATGGACACAAACACCTACTCTTGGGGCAGGATAGATTCTTGATATCAAAATGGTTACAGCAGGCAGCAAACATCTCTAGCAGAATGGTTCAATGACATCAATATCTTTTGGCAAAAAGATTATCTATAATATTGTCTACAGTATTGTCTTCATGAATTTATCAGGGACAACATAGTCCATAGTTTCCTATGGCATGTAGTATCTCAATAGGAATAAAGAACACCACCTTGTTTACTGATGATAAGAGGCACCACTGACATAAACATCACTTCTGGTGCTATGTTGGATAACATATATCAATGTCCTCTCTGGTGGCATGACTGAACACTTTCTCAACCTGAATGTTGGTTGCATTATTGACCATGAACTTTATAATAGACTTTTATGGCCACAAGAATCAAAGACATCAAAAGTGCTTCAGAGTCAACAATGACTGTGGATGTCAACATGGTTTTCTGTGGCAGCATGGATGAGTGACACCAATATATTTCCATTGGCAATTGGGATCACTGATATCAACATGATACAAAGTGTCAGCAGGGATCATTAGCATTGTGGTTGCTGGTGGCAGTAGGGATCTGAAATATACAATGTTGTTTGTTGCCAGTAGTTATCTTTGACAACAACATACTTTCATAGAACAGTTCTGATCATGGACAGAGTCCTCTTTTTGATTGGCAGGATGCATCCTTGACATCAAAATGATTAAAGATGGCAGTATATGTGAGTAGGATCACTCTTTGATAACAAGAACACTTTTGCTTGCAGTAAGGATCTTATATATAATATATCTTACATTGTGAAATACATTCATTTTCAGAAATTTCCCCATAATTTTTATGGCAGACAGGATCTCAATTAGAACTATGGACACTATTGTGTTTGCTAGTAGGTCAGTGGCAATATGGACCTAGGTTAAACCATGGTGTTTATTCATAGCATGTATCAGTAACGTCAACATAGTTACAGAGGACAGGTCATAACATGCCTAGAAACCAGTTCTCATATATAACATGGTTTCAGATGTCAGAACCATGGGTCATTGATAACAGTATAGATTCCAATGTCACCTGGAATAACTAACGATAATTTGGTCCAATGACGCAACAGCTGTCATTGATATCATGGCTGCTGCTGTCATACAATGGTGTCTGTTACCATAATGTATCAGTGACCTAAACATAATATACCACTATATATCAGTGATATCAACATAATATACCATAATATATCAGGGACTTCAGCATAACATACAACAGAACAGTTAACATGTCATTAATAGCAGTGTTGATGATGAACTTAAGCATAGACTTGGGTGGACTCAGGGATCCTCATTGTTAACAATCTCTTCAGCAGTAAAATGGACTGTAGCTACTTAGGGCAGCATGAATGACTGACAGAAACAGAGTTTCTGGAGTCACTTTGGGTCCATAATATAATGATGCCCAGTGGTAGCAGAGATCAATGACATCAACTTTGCCTTTGCAGCATTGATTTTGGGCAGTACCATGTCTGTTGCCAGGTTTATTTGTGACATCAACACAGATTCAGAGGGCAGGAGATATTGTGGACATAACCTCTGCCCCAGTGGCTGGATGGATAACTGACATCAATAGATCTTCTTATGCCACTAAGGATCTTATACATATGTTCTACAGCAAGGACTGCATTAATATATCATGGACCCAACTATAGTTTTCTGTGGCAGGTATTGTCTCAATAGGAGTGATGGACAGCATTCTGATTGCTGGTAGGCCAATAGGAGCAAGGATGTGGATATACCATGGTGATTGTTTTCAAGAGGTATTAGTGACATCAAAATATTTCAGAAGATAGGACATATAATGCAGAGTCCTTTTCTCTAGTGACAGAATATATCCTTCACTTCAAGATGGTTACACTTGGCAGCACATACCTCATAAATAACAGTCTCAAGTGAAAGAAGCATGAATATGTGACATCAGTATATATTCTAGTGGCATGTCGTACCACAGACATAAAACTCATCACAGGTGGCAGCTCAAAAAACTTAACTCAACATAAAATTGGGCAGCAGTACTGACAATAAACTTCATAATAGATCATGGACTTCACCAAGCTCTTCAGAGTTAAAACTCACTATAAAAATCAACATGGTTCAGGTGGCAGTATTGATGAGTTTCATCAATATATTTCTGATGGCAGTTAGGATCACTGATATTATCATCCTGGTCCAGAATAATAGCTGGTATTACTAACATCCTGATTGCATGTGGCAGAATGGGTCTGGGATATTCCATGTTGTTTGTTGTGAGGAGGTATAAGTAGCATCAAAACAGTTTCAGAGGATGTGTTAGTCCATGTATATAAACTGTTTTCCTAGGGTCAGGAAGGATTATTGACATCAAAATTTTGATATCCAGGAGCACATATCTCATGCAAAATATGATATCCAATGGCTGAAGCATGGATCACGGACATTAGTATGGATTATGGTGGCAATTTGAATCATTCAGATTAACGTGGTCTCATGTTTCAGCAAGGATCACTGATATCATGGCTGCTGGTAGCATCATGAGTTGCAGAAATACAGTGGTGTCTGTGACCACAAGGTACCAGTGACCTCAGCATAATATATCACAGCATATATAACTCAACATGACTTCAGACAGCAGAATTGATCATAAATTTTAGCATAAACCCTGATAGCCACAAGGATCCTAGACATTATCAATCTCATCAGAAGAAGCAACACTGACTATGGGATTGAACATGGCTTCTCGTGGCAACATGGATGAATGACATCATCATAATTTCTGGAGACAGTTTGGATCCGTGTTATTAATGTGGATCCCAGTAGTAGGATACATCAATGCCAACAAGGTTGCCTATGTAAGCATGGATCTTGGGCAATACTTTGGTGCCTATTGCCAGTTATATCAGTGATATCAAAATGGACTCAGAGGGCAAAAGAGATCATGCACATAAACCTCTTCTCTAGTGGAAGGATGGATCATTGACATAAAAGTGGTTACAGTTGTGGGCACATATCTCTGGCAGGATGGATCACTGACAATAGAGGTTTAGGTGGCAGTATGGGTCTTGTACATAAACATAATATGGTCTACATCCAGGATTATATGCCCATATCAGGGAAATTACATTAATGTCTTGTAACAGGAAGGATCTCAATATGATCTATGGAAACCATAATATTTTGATAACAGCAGGTAGCATTGATAATATCATAGCTTCTAGTTGCAAGTTGGATCACACACATCTCTCAGGTGTTACCTCAGGACACTTAACTCAAAACGAACTTAGGTGGCAATATTAATCATGAACCTCAGCATAGACTCTTCTGTCAATAAGGCTCACAGATTTCATCATCAAACTCTTTAGAGTCAACACTGACTAGGGATGTCAGCATGGTTACCACTGGCAGAAGTATTGAATGACATCAATATATTTCCATTGGTAGGTAGGAAACACTGATATCATTATTCTGGTCCCAAGTAGGACCAGAGATCATTAACATCATGCTGCTTTTGGCAACATGGATCTGGGATGTACCATAGTGTTTGTTACCAGGGAGTTATCAGTGACATCATATTTTCACTGTTGATGTCAGACCATGGTCCAAAACCTCTTGCTAGTTAGTTGCAGGATATATTTTTGACATCAAATTGGTAACAGTTGGATCATGTACATCAATATCTCTTCTGGTATCAATTCATATATAGAAAATGGTATACAGTAGAGTCAATACTCATGCAGGGATATCACCATGGTTTCCTGTGGCAGATAGGATCTTAATAGTAATGATGGATAACATCATGGATGCTGGTAGGCCAGTGGCAGCAGTGATCTAGGTAATACCATGGTGTTTGTGTCTGGGAGGTATCAATGACATCAGCACAATTTCAGAGGATAGGTCAGACCATGTACAGAAACCTCTTATCTTGTGGCAGAATGGAACCTTGACATCAAAATGGGTACAGCAAGTAGCATACATTTCATACATAATATTAATGTGATCCCATGTATCACCAGCAATCAGTGATATTATAACTTCTACTGGCATCAAGGTTCATGGGCATACAATGGTGTCTGTTGCGACCTCAACATATCATAGAAAGGTTAACTCAATATAACCTTAGTTAGCAGTGCTTACTATGGACTTTATCCTAGACTCTGGTAACCACAGGGTTCCTTGACATTAAGATCTCTTCAGAAGCAACTTGGACTATGGTATTCAACATAGCTGCTAATGTCAGTATGGATCGACATCAGCATAGTTTCTAGAGGCACTTTGGATTAGTGATATTAACATAGTACTCACTTGCAGCAGAGATCACAGAAGTCAAGGTTGCCTGTTGTAGAATGGATCTTGGATAAAATCACAGTATCTGCTTCTGAGTATATCACTGACATCCGCATAGATTGAGAGGGCAGGAGAGAATGTTAACATCAACATCTTCTCCATTGGCAGGAAGGATCATTATCATCAGTAGTTCTTGTTGTAGTAAATACCTTATACATAGTATAGTAAACCACAGAGGTTCATGCATACGTACCGGGTATTTCATACACTCCTCTGTTTCATAATATCATAATAGAAACAATAAACACCATCATGATTACTAATTCAGTAGGCAGCACTGACATCAACATTGCTTCAGGTTGCAAGTCAGGATGCAGACATGAAACTCATCTCTGGTTGCAACACAGTACACTTAAGTCAACATGACTTAGCCAGCAGTATTGACCATGAATTTTAAAACAGACTCTTCTAGCACCAGGGATGACAGATATCATCAAGCTCCTCAGAAGCAGCAAGGTTTATAGATATCAACATAGTTACAGGTAGCAACATGGATGAGTGACATCACTATATTTAGGTTGGCAGTTGGGATCACTGATATCATCATCCTGGTCCAAAGTGGTATCACAAATCATTAATATCATGTTTGCTTTGGGCAGCACTGATGCTTGATATAGTATGGTGTCTATTGACAGGTATATAACTGATATCAGTGTATATTCTTAGGGCAGAAGTATTCATGGACATACACCTCTTCTCCAGTAGCAGGAGGGTACAATATTATTAATAGGTCTACTAGAAGCAACAAGTATCTTACACATAACTTAGTCTGAAAAAAACTACATGAATGCATTAGAGACATCAACAAAGCTATCATGTGGCAGGTAAGACCTCAGACATCAATCATATCCCCAGTGACAACTCAGAAAACTTACTTCAATATCATCTCCAGTGTTAGGGCACACCTTGGAAATTCATGAGGTTCTTAAGCACCAACACAGATGATGAACATCAACAAGGGCTCCATAGGCAATAGATACAATGAAGTCCATCATGATTGCTGATCAAGTATGCAGAACTGACAACATAGCTTCAAGTTGCAGATGTGATTAGAGGCATTACCTGCTTCTATAGTAGCAACACAAAGCACTTACCTCATTTTACCCTTAGGCAGTAGTACTGACCTTGAACTTCACAATAGACTCTTCTGGATGAGAGATCATAAATATGAATCTTTTTAAAGACAGCACTGACTGTTGATCTCAGCATGCTTACCAGTGGCAGCATAGATGAGTGATATGAATTTAATTCCCTTGGCACTTGGGATCTCTGATGTCATCAGTCTCGGCCAAAGTGGCAGTAGAGATCACACACATCATGAATGCCATGTTATCTGTTGCCAAGAAGGATCCAAGATTTCTAGATAGTTTCAGAGAGCAAGTATGGCTATGGAAACTCCTCTCTAGTGGTAGGATGTATCCTTGACATCAAAATATTTACAGCTGGCACATCATTTCAAATAAATTACAAAGGTTGTTTTGCCAGGTATGTTTGAGAGACATCTGCCTCAAGTCAGTGGACAGAAGTAATGATGGTGGCCATAGAAATCTTTTCCAGTGACAGGATAGCTTCTTGACATCACTAGCTTCTCTGATGGTAGGAATGATCTTGTATATTACATGGTCCACAGAGGGGCCTACATACATTCATCAGGGACATGCACAGAATTTCCTCTGGTAGGTAGAACCTCAGATATTAATAAACATTAATATGATATCCAGAGACAGCACAGAACACTTATCTCAGTATGATACTGGACATCTGTATGGATGAAATTCACAAGATTTCACATGTATCAGCACACATGCAGCACTGGCATCAACATATCTTCAGATTCAAAGTAGGATAGCAGGCATCAAAATCATCTCAAAAAGCAGCACAGATAACTTACCTCATTAGGATCTTAGGGAAAAATACTTACCATGAACTTCACAATAGAATCTTCTGGTTAAGGGAATCACAAACATCACGTAGCTCTTCAAAGACAACACTGACTGTTGATCTCAAAATGGTTATCAGTGGCAGCTTGGATATGTGACATCAATATATTTCCCTCTGCAGTTGAAATCACTGATATTATCCATCTAGTCCAATTGGATTAGTGCTATTATCTTGTTTTCTATGGTCAAGATGAGTCACTAACAAGGTTGCCTCTGGCAGCATGGATCCTGGGAAATATGGTGTCCGTTGCCAGGTAACTTCAGTGACATCAGCATTAAATCAGAGAACAGAAGTATTTATGATCATTCTCCTCATCTCCAGTGGCAGGATACATCCTTAACATCACTAGCTGATGGCATTTAGGATCTTATACATTACATGTTCTAAATCTGGGGATACTTGCATGCATCAGGAACATCAAGAGAATTTCCCATGGCAGATAGGATCTCAGACATCAGTCTGATCTCAATTGCCTGCTTAGAACACTTACTTCAATATATCCTTGGCCATCAGTATGGACATTGGAATTCATCAGGTTCTCAAGCAGCAACATACATCATGACCATCACCCCGGGGTCTAGATTCCATCATGATTGCTGGTCACATCATGCAACACTGGCATCTACATATCTTCAGGTTTGAGATAGGATCATAGGCATCAAAAGAACCTCAAAAATAGCACAGATCACTTACCTCATTAGGATCTTAGACAGCAATATAAACCATTAACTTTACAATAGACTCTTCTGGCTGAGGAATAACATATCACAGAGCTTCTCAAAGATAACACTAACTGTTAGATCTCAACATGGTTACCAGAGGCAGCATGGATGACTTACAACAAAATGTTACCCTGGGTAGTTGGAATCACTGATGTCATCAATCTAATCCAATTGAATTAATCATATTAACATGTTTCCCAGTGGCAGCAGGGATCACTGGCAATAAATTTGCCTCTGGAAGCATGGATCCTTGGCAATATTATGATGTCTGTTGCTAGGTAACTTCAGTGCTGAATCAGAGAACATAAGTAATTATGATCATTCTCCTTATCTCCAGTGGCAGGATAGATCATTGACATCACTAGATCCTCTGGTGGTCGTAAGGATCTTATACATTACATGTTCAATAGGTGAGGCTATGTGCATGAATCAGGGATATCAAGAGAATTTTCTGTGGAAGGTAGGATCTCAGATATCAGACTGATCTCCTGTGCTTGCTCAGAATACTTACCTCATTGTGTCCTCAGCCATAAGTATGGATCTTGGAATTCAACAGGTTCTCAAGCATCATCTCATGGCCATCACCCGGGTCTCCATTAGTAATAGGAACAATGAACTCCATCATGAATGCTGGTCACAGCTTACAGTGCTAGCATTAACATATCTCCAGGTTTGAGGTAGGATCACAAGCATCAAAACATTTCCAGAAGCAGGACAGAGAACTTACCTTATTATGGTTTTAGGCCATAGTACTCATCATGAACTTCACAATTGACTCTTCTGTCTGAGAGATCACAAATATCCTAGAGCTCTTCAAATACAACACTGACTGTGGATCTGAACATGGTTACCAGTGTCAACATAGATGAATAATGTCAATATATTTCTCTTGGCAGTTGGCAACACTGATGTCATCAAGCTACTCCACATCATTAGTAGCTCACATTGTAGTTTCCACAGGCAACAAGGATTGGATATATACCACGATGTCTGTTGCCAGGAAGCACCAGGGTCTTCTAGATAGATTCAGAGGGCAGGTAGGAACAATTACAAAAACCTCTTCTTTAGTGGCAGCATGCATCCGTGACATCAAAATGATTTCAGCTGGCAGCACATTTCTCATAAAATCTAGGTTTTATTGGGCAGAAGCATGGAAAACTAGCATTAGTTAAGTTTCCATTGGCAGTTGGAGACACTCATATCAATTTGATCCCAAGAGGCAGCAGGAATCCCTAACATTATGGCACCTGCTAGCCTAAAGTATTATAGGACATACAATGGTGTCTGTTGCCACTATATCTGTGACCTCAACATAACATATATCAGAAATGTAACTCCACATGACCTTAGGCAGCATTGTTGTTGTGGAACTTTATCCTGGATTTTGCTGGCCTTAGGGATCCTTGATATTAGCAATCTCTTCTGAAGCAAATAATCATTATGCATTTCAACACTTACCTGTACATGGTCTCTTGAGGCAGTATTGAACATGGAATTCAACATGGACTCTGTTATCGGGAAGAATCGTGGATATTAACAGTCTCTATTTTCAACAGAAAATATGGACATCAATATTCTTGGTTGGTTACCATGAGCATTTATCAGTTAGTTATATCAACATAGCTTCAGGTTGGAATACAGATTACAGACATCAAACTGGATCCTGTAAACAGCACACAATACTTTATTCAATATGGTCTTAAGCAGCCAAATTGACCAAGGTCTTCAAATAGTCTCTTGTGGCAACATCAACAAGGTCTCATGGTGTGACATGGATCATGACCATCAAGATTTCTATAGAAAACATGGAGTACTGATGTCAACATGGTTACAGAAGGCAGCACAAATCAGTGATATCAACATAGTTGCCAGAGGCAACAGTAATCATACATATGTTTGATATTATTTAGCACACATATTACCTTAATTTTAGGTATATTTTGTTTAGGTATATTTGTTATTGTTAATATTACCAGTTAATAATTTTTAAAAGATAAAAGTAGTACAAAAATGTAATATAAACACACAACATATAACATTGTATGATTATATATTTAATAGTAAACATTTCAATCATTTGAAAACTTTTTCTGACACCCCAAACTCTAGATTTTAAGTAATATCTCCCATTTAACTAGTATGTCTAGATATTTCTTTCTGTCCTTTTGTAAGTCTTCACAATCCACACCTGTATAAATTATCTTTCTTTCCTTGAGATGACCACAATTAGGAATTCATCCTTGGTGTTAATTTCTTCATTACCTACTGTTTCCAATGACTCTTGAGTATAAACTCTGTAGGCTCTATGTACAGAGAACTATAACATAATATTAACAAATTTTAATTTATACCATTTAAACACCATATTCATTAGTAGCAACAATTATAAAAATACCTTTACTATCAATTTCATCTTTAAAATAGCTGTCATTTTTACTTAAAATTGATATTAAGAACCCTTGCAAAATGAAATTTGAAAGAGAAGTTGTGTGAGGATATGTCAGTCTGTGTTAAGGCAATTCATTTTACACTAACTTTAATCACTGAGAATAAAGCAAAAGTGCTCGCCTATGTATAGTCTACATAGCACTGGAAACCTCTAAATCCCACTAGGTTACATGGAACTTTATATATACACTTGTTATTGCTCTTTGCCACTTTTTCAACTTATAAATTAAAAAATAATAAAATAATAAGTATGAAAGTTTACTTTTTAATTTTCAAAGATTTCTGTCCTTAGAATTTAAAACAGATGTTTAAAGGCGTTAAAATAAACAGGAATAAAATTAAATTTTAATTCATGTTTATTTAGCATTTAGTTTTATTAATTTTATTAAGTGGAAATATGTTCAAAAGCTATATAGCATTTCCCTGATGACTAAGGATGTTGAACATTTCTTTAGGTGCTTTTCGATCATTTGAGTTACTCAGTTGAGAATTCTTTGTTTATCTCTGTACCCCATTTATAAAAGGGTTAATATATTCTCTGGAGTCTAATTTCTTAAGTCTTAAGGGAATAATATCTGAAATGTAAACAAATAAAATATCCATTTTTAAAAAAAATCAAAAAGCCTGTATAGCTAACTGGATATAGATACTAAATTTACTTTTATTAATATAATCTATTAAATATTTTCTCATTACAAATACTTGTGTTCCACTTTATTTTCTTACTTATTCCCTCACTCATATATGACCATTCTTCATGCTTTATAATTATGTTTCTCTTATTTTTCTTTCCTTTTTATTTCATAAGATCTTATAGTCTTTTGTTTTAAGGTCATTTCTGGCAGTGTTCCAGTTTTTCTCAGTTAATTTCTCAAATACTATACTACACTACATCAAAATCTTCACCTTTACTTTAAATATTTATTTTTAGGTTGAGAAAATACAAAGAAAGAAGGTAATAGGTGAGAGTTCTTGTTGTAGGGAAAGGTCAAAGAATTCAGAGAGTATTGACAATGAGCTACAATGAGAAATGACCACATTTCCTCTGACAAGATCTTGCTCTTTATGGGTGAATTTCAGTATAGATTGAAGAATTATTTTTGTAACTCTGGCAAACACAACAGTAGTCTTACACATAAAATGTTTTTTTTATCTTTTTTTATTAGATATTTTATTTACACTTCAGATGCAATCCCCTTTCCCCATTCCCCCCTTAGAAAACCCCTATCCCATGCCCTTTTTCCTTTTTGCATTTATACATTTTTTAAAATAATGTTAATCATAGGCTTTATAAGTTTGGTATAGCTCAATAGGAGGTGTAACCCACTACACAACCTAGATATATCAACTATCTTTGACTGGTGGAGATACATGAACATCTGCCTCCCTGTCTCCCCCCTCTTTCTCTCTTTCATCACCTAGCTTCTCCTCTCCTTCTTCTCCTCCTCTTCTTACTCCTTTTCTTCCGCTCAGTACTCCTCCCACCTTAGCTCCTCCTACATATCAGCCTTCCTGTTAAAATGGAACTTTTCTCTCAAAATACAATTAGAGCATAATTATGCCAATTTGTACCCGTGAGGCACAAGATAGTCCTAATACCCAGTCCATCATTTTGTTGACTAACCAGCACCTCTGTCATCTATCCTAAATAAAACATTTAGTTCTGAACCTGGCTTTAGGATGAATGTCAGCTGACGACCATCCACTCAAATCTTTCCTTTCAAGGTAAATAGCCAGGATGGGCTATGAGGCTATAAGATTTCAACCCCATCAGAAATCCAGAATGACTGAGTTAAATATAATTGCAGGAAGCACAAAGCATAGCTTCTAAAACTTAGCCAATTTATAGAGACCTCTGAACACCTGGACACTCCCTCTACTTCAAAATGTTGGAGCATCTGTTCTTCTGCCTTCTGGCCCAGGATCATCTGACAGACCTTAGTGCTGCAGAATTATTAAGGGCTGATTACTCTGTCTAGGCAGATATAATCAGTTGACTATTCTGCAAGTGTGTCCTTTTCTGGACAGTAATTTGTCTGTAGATGGGAAGAGGCAATTCTTATCTAGTGGCTGTCTCACCACAACTGGAGTAACTCCAAAGATGCTCAATTTCTTCTTAGAATTCAATATAGGAAGCTTTCAGGAGCAGACAGGTCTCTAATGAAAATGAACATTAATACTGAAATGTTTGTCATGTCAATTCTGTGGATTTCTGATGTTTTGAAAACAAACTATCCATGTAAGGTAATCTGGACTGTTGCCTGTTAACTCCACTCAGCTATTTCTAAATAAAACATAGAAAACACCCTAACAATGAACTCCAACCCATGAATTTGCTGTAGTCCCTTAACTCACAGGCTGACCATCTCAAATCAGTTTAAAAAAGTTAAAGATGGACTGGGTCTAAGCCTTGTATTTCTAAGTGTGTTATACTGGTACAATGCCTATGAGGGTAACAATATTCATCTCACTCTTATATCAATAAGAAGCTCATACCAATGAAAAACTTAAAATTTGTAATCAAAGTAAATTGGTGCCATTTAAGAATTTATATCTTCATCTTGATATTAATTATACAGATTTCTACTAATAGGTTACGGCTATGCAATAAATCCTAGCTAATCCTCTCTATTCCGACAAAACCACTACTTTTCCCTAGGGAGACAGCCCAACATTTACCACCTTAATCCCCATGCCCAGGGAATAGGGGCGCTGACTCTTCATTAGCTTCTTCAAGCTGAATATGGGTGTTAAGATATTGGAAGAGGAGTGGGGGGAAGAGCAAATTGATAAGCCTCTGATGCTGTGTGATCTGTGCCTCCAGATGGAATTCCTGGACCTCAGAGGTTTGAGCAGGTCTGTCCATCTTGCTTGTTGAGTAGATACACCAAGGCTGATCATTCTGCAATATACAATTCTCAAAACAAGTTTTAGTATCAAGATAGTTTTTTTTTTAAAGAGGGCTGACAATTTAAGGATGTTGGTTCTAACCGCTTTTCTTTTTTTTTTACCCTCTTTTATTGGATATTGTATTTACATTTCAAATTTTATCTCCTTACCGCATTCCCCCAACCTCCCAGGAACCCCTTATACCATCCCCCCTCCTCCTGCTTCTATGAGGGTGTTTACCCACCTACTCGCCAATCACCCTCCCCACCCTCAGATTATCCCACACACACACACACACACTCAGTGCTCAGCCTTCTAGGTACCATTGACCTCATCTCCCACCTATGCCCAACAAGTCCATCCTCCCCTACATATACAGCTGGAGTCATGTGGCTGCCCATATGTGCTCCTAGGCTGGTGGTTTAGGCCTTGGGGAGCTCTGGCTGGTTGGTATTTTTGCTCCCCTCATGAGGCCACCAACACTTAAGCTCCTTCAATTACTCTCTAACTTCTCCATTGGGAACCTTTGATCAGATTAATAGTTAGCTGTGAGTATCTGCCTCTGGGTATGTCAGACTCTGGGGGACCTCTAAGAAGACAGCCTTATCAGGCTGCTGTTACCTTTCCCTTCCTGACATCCATATCAGCATCTATTTTTTGGTGACTATACATGGAGTGAATATCCAGGTGGAATGGTCTCCATATAACCTCTCCTTCAGTTTCTGTCCCACACTTTGTCTCCATATTTGCTCCCTTGAGTATTTAATTACTCCTTCTAAGAGATATTAAAGAGAAATGAATGTTGTTTCCTGTTATTTTTGTTATTGGCAGTGGAGATATGTTTGTGTAGCTACCTTCTTTTACGGCTTTTGGAAGATTACTTTCTTGCTTTTTCTAGGTTGTAGTTTCCCTCCTTGTGTTGGAGGTTTCCACCAATTATCCTTTGAAATGCTGGATTTGTGTTGAGATACTGTGTAAATTTGAATTTGTCATGGAATATTTTGGTTTCTCCATCAATAATGATTGACAGTTTTGCTGGATACGGTAGTCTGGACTGGCATTTGTGTTCTCTTAGGGTCTGTATGATATCGGTCCAGGATCTTCTGGCTTTTATGGTCTCTGGTGAGAAGTCTGGTGTAATTCTTATAGGTCTGCCTTTATATGTTACTTTGCCTTTTTCCCTTACTGCTTTTAGTATTTTTTCTTTGTTTTGTACATTTGATGTTTTGACTATTATGTGGCGGGAAGTATTTCTTTTCTGGTCTAAACTATTTGGAGTTCTGTAGGCTTCTTGTATATTTATGGACATCTCTTTCTTTAGGTTAGGGAAGTTTTCCTCTATAATTTTGTTGAGGATATTTACTGGTCCTTTAAATTGGGAGTCTTCCCCCTCATCTATACCTATTATCCTTAGGTTTGGCCTTCTCATTGTGTCTTGGATTTCTTGTATATTTTGAGTTAGTAGCTTTTTGTATTTTGCATTTTCATTGACAGTTGTGTCAATGTTTTCCATGGTATCTTCTGCACATGAGATTCTCTCTACCATCTCTTGTATTCTGTTGGTGATACTTGTGTCTATGACTCCTGATCTTGTTTTTTAGGTTTTCTATCTCCAGAGTATTCTCCCTTTGTGATTTCTTTATTGTTTCTACTTCCATTTTTAGATCCTGCATGGTTTTGTTTAATTACTTTTCCTGTTTGGTTGCATTTTCTTGCAATTCCTTAAGGGATTTTTGTGTTTCCTCTTTAAGGGTTTCTATTTGTCTACCATTGTTCTCCTTAAGTTCTTTGAGAGTGTTATTTATATCTTTCTTAAAGTCCTCTATCATCCTCATGAGAAGTGATTTTAATTCTGAATCCTGCTTTTCTGCTGTGATGGGGTGTTCAGGGCTTGCTATGATGGGGGAACTGGGTTCTGATGATGTCATGTAACTTTGGTTTCTATTGCTTAAGTCCTGGGCTTGCCTTTTGCCATCTGGTTAACTCTAGGGCTGCCTGTACTTGCTGTCTCTGACTGAAGCCTCCCTTTCCAGTTATCTCGCTTGTGTGTCTGATCTCCTAGGGGTCCAGATATCTCTGTGATCTTTTCCAGCTGTACTGATTACAATGGTACCTCTAGGATGCCTCAGGATATGGTGCCTCCAAGGTAGCAGTCCAGCTAGGTGTCTGCTGTTCTGAGTGCAGTGTCTCCTCTAGGATATCTCAGGATATGTTGTCTGACACTGAGTTCAGTTGTTCCTCTGTGGCTCTGGGTTGAGTGGACCTTCCAGAATGTCTCAGTTGGAATCCGGGGTCCACACAACAGCAGAGCAGGCAGAGGTCTGGTCCAGGCCTCAGATGCTGGAGATGGGTGGAAGAGGAGTGCTCATCTGCAGGGGTTGGGAGGGGGTATCTGCTGGAATCTGAGTGCTCACAGCACCCGGCTATGTGCTCAGGGCAGTATGTGGGTCTTCCTACCTAACACTGGCTGTGGGATCTGTGGAGCCTCCAGAATGTCTCAGAATGACATTTTCAAGGAAGTATTTGTAAGAAAATTTAGTGTATTATTAGTTATAGTTCAAACTTTTTAAAAATTGTTATTTCATTACATTTTGGTCACTGTGATAAATATTCAGTAACATACTTATTTTAATGATCAATTAACTCATTTAAACAAAGTAACAGTTGAAAAATGAGAGTGGCTAAAAGAAAATGTTCTCAAATGTTTATGATGATCAGACTCCTATCTGTGACTTTTTAGTTAATTTTTTTGAAAACCATGGAAATATATTTTCTTTATACTTTCTATAAAATGTAAGCATTATCCCTAGTTTTTCTGAAAATTAATGACAATGCAAACATTTATAAGGCACATTTTATAGTGCATAATATGATGGTTAGTAGTATTAATTAATTAATTAATTAATTAAACTTAGGAAGCGAGGCACTGAGCACACCTATGATAAATGAGGAAGAAATTAAGAATAAATTCAGATATTGTCTGTGCAGGAATAACTTGATTATGTTACTTGATACAGGATAGCCCATCTTAATTGTGTTGAGGCCCATTGCCCGGTCCAGACATCCTTGCCTACATAAAGTGGATGCAGGAAGCTCAAATGTACTAATACATTGCTCTCTGTTTTTGACACTTTGTTTAATGCCATGATTTTTTCAAGCTTCTACTGCTGTGATTTCCCTTTCATGAAAACATAGTAGCCCAAAATTGGTAGCCAAATAAATCCTTTCTCTCTCAAAAACACAAAGGTAGCTATGAAACTAAAACACCTAGCTCCTGCTCAAGCAAATTATAAGGACTTTTGTTTTTAAGTGTGCTGAACCTTATTATTTCCTGTTATATACCCAAATACTCAACATTCTTCTGTAAATATTTGTCAATAGTACTCATTGTTGCTATATTCACAATAACTAGGAAGTAGAACTAACATAAATGCACTTAACCTGATGACTTGAGATGGAGTCCATATACATAGTATGGAATAGTTAGTATTCATCTGTCAAAAATGAAGTCAGGAAATTTGCAGTTATATGAATAAACTAAAAAATGGTACTGAAGGAGTTAATCTAGACACTAAAACAGAAATGTTGCATGTTCTTTCTCATCAGAGGTTCCTACCTCTAAATCTTCCAATGTAAGTGCATAACTTAAATAAAACTTCAGTAACCAGCAATGTAAAAAGGGATCATTGCAGATTTAGAAGTCAGAGAGCAATAGACTGGGAAACAGCCAGTTATAAGTGAACTGAAGGAAGACATACAATAGCTAAGTCCCAATTAAGGAGAGACATAAATAGAATGTGGGAAGAAGGAAAGGGAAAGATGAACTAAGAATGTCAGAAAAAGTAATAAGAAGTTACACTATTAAGTAGCTACATAATACATTATATGTATATATGTGTGTGTGTGTGTGCTGTAAAAAATGAATATACATAGTTTAAGTAAATTTTTCCACTTTAATTTACATATGAAAGCCAATGTATATAATTATGATACTTATTTCAAATTACATAACACCACAGCTAAATATTACAGAAATATGTGTGATGTGTTTTCCTGTGGGTGTTGATTGATACTATATCAATCTAGCTAAAAATAATAGTATTGGGTACTTCCCTGTGGCATATGACCTCCTGAGGTATGGGATTTTGGTCAAATTTTAATTATGTATCATAAGTCCTTTCTTTTTAGTGGACCTTCAAGTTGTATGGCAGCAAGTGTCAGGGATAGTAGAACAATTAGGAACCTGAGAGCTCTCATCCTTTACAAGCACAAAAAAGGAACTAAATTGGAAGATGATCAAGGCTACATATTCTCAAAGCCTGCATCCTGTAACTTCTTCAGACATCACCATATCTTATTAAACCTTCCCAAACACTAGCACATGAAAGGAATAAAGTGTTCATATGCCTAACCCTATAAGAGACATTTATTACTAAAACCACCATATGCAGTTACTGCTGTTGTTATGTGCATGGTCTGTATTCCTAAAAATATAATTTTCAATCTCCCAGTACTGACCAAAAGGAAGTGGTGAAACTTCTTAGCTAGCAGTGGGATTTTCTAAAGATCTCTTCCCTACATGCTGGTATTTCTCTTGCTTAATCTTATATTGGTATTGTGCATCTAATTATAGCCACTATCATTTCAAATGTAGAGATGCCTTCTTGTGTCTGGAAAAAAAAAGAGGTTTTCTCTGTAGTCATTCTCTACCTTTGGTTTTTGCAATCTTTCAATTATCTCTTCCTTGGTGACCTCTGAACCTTGAGAAGAGGATGTGATGTTGTGGTTTAAATAAAAAGTACCCCCCTTAATATTTGGACTTTGAACACTAAGTCCCAAAAGTTTAGTGTTGCTTTCAGGGCAGGGGTGGGGTGAGGAAGAAGTATATTATCACAGGCAGAAACTCAGAGCTAGTATCATCTCACTACCTCCATTTTATTCTCTCTGCTTCCTGCTTTCAGTTCAATATGTGAGCACACAGTATCCTGATCTATCATGTACAAGCAAATGGAACAAGGAAGAAAACTGTTTTCCATTCTAATATCCAACAAAATGTTTTCAAACCCTAATTAATTAAAAGAGACAAGAAAGAACACTTCATATCTATCAAAGAGATGATACAAAGTGATCTTTCAATTCCTAGCATTTATGTCCCAAATGCAAGAGCATCCACCTTTGTTTTTTGTTGTTGTTGTTTCTTCTTTTTTATTTTATATTTTATTTACATTTCAGATGTCATCCCTTTTCCCCATTTCCCTTCCCTAGAAAGCCCTATCCCATTCTGCCTCCTCCTTTTTGCTTTTATACATTTTTAAAAATATTAATCAAAGGCTTTATAAGTTTGGTAATGCTCAATCAGAAGTGTAACCCAATACCCAACCTAGATATATAAACTATCTTTGACAGGTGGAGACATGTGAACATCTGCCTCCATGCCCCCCTCTCTCTTTCTCTCTCTTATCACCTAGCTTCACCCTTCCTGTTAAAATAAAACTTTTCTCTCAAAATGCAATTAGAGCATAGTTATTTCTAATTGTACCAGTGAGGTACAAGATAGTCCTAATACCCAGTGCATCATTTTGGTGACTAACCAGAACCTATGTCATCTGTCCTAACTAAAGCACTTAGTTTTGAACCTGGCTTTTTTCTTGGCTTTAGAATGAATATCAGCTGAAAACTGTCCACTCAGATTTGTTTTCTCAAAGTAAATAGCCAGGATTGGCTATGAGACTATAGGTCTTCACTCCGTCCAAAATCCAGAATGACTGAGTTAACTGAAATTATGGGAAGCACTAAGCATAGCTTCTAAAACTTAGCCAATTTATAGAGACCGCTGAACACCTGGAAAGCCCCTATACTGAACGTTGGAGCATCAAATCTTCAGCCTTCTGGCCCAGAGTCATCTGACAGACATTAGTGATGCAGAATTATTAAGGGCTGATTACTCTGCCTAGGCAGATATAATCAGTCGACTAGTCTACAAGTGTGTCCTTTTCTGGACAGTAATCTGTCTGTAGATGGAAAGAGGCAATTCTTGCCTAGTGGCTGTCACCGCACAACTGGAGTAACTCCAAGGATGCTCAATTTCTTCTTAGAACCACAACAGGAAGCTGTCAGGAGAAGACAGGTCTCTAATCAAAATGAACATTAATATATAAATATTTGTAACGTCAATTCTACAGACTTCTGACGTTTTGAAAACCAACTATTGATGTAAGGTAGCCTGGAGTGTTGTCTGTTAACTCCTCTCAGCTATTTCTAAATAAAATATGGAAAACACCCTAACAATAAACTCAAAGCCCTGAATTTGCTATAGTCCCTTAACTCATAGGCTAACCATCCCAAATCAGTTAAAAAAGTTAAAGAAAGACTGGGTGTAAGCCTTGTATTCCTAAATGTGTTATACAGGCACAGTGCCCATGAGAGTATCAATATTCATCTCACTTTTATATCAATAAGAAGCTCATACCAATGAAAACCTTAAATTTGAAATCAAAGTAAATTTTGTATCATCTAAGAAATTATACTTTCATCTTGATATTAATTATACAGGTTTCTACCAATAGGTTATGGCTAAGCAATGAGTCCTAGCTAATCCTCCCTGTTCCAACAAAACCACTACTTTTCCCTAGAAGGACAGACCAATATTAACCACCTTAGTCCCCAAGCCCAGGGAATAGGGGCGCTGACTCTTCTTTAGCTTCTTCAAGCTGATTAAGTGCATTGAGATATTAGAAGGGCGGGGAGAGTAAATTGATAAGCCTCTGACACTGTGTCTTCATTGCATCCAGATGGAATTCCAGGACATCTGAAGTTTGGGCAGGTCTGTCAGTATGCTTGATGAGTTGATATACCAAGGCTGTGTATTCTGCAATATACAATTCTCAGAACAAGTTTTAGTATCAAGAAAAAAAAATTTTTCCTAGAGGGTTGACATATTTTTTAAAGATGTTGGATCTAGCAACTTTTCTTTTTTTCCCTTTTTAAAAATTGGTTGTAATGTTTACATTTCAAATTTCGTTCCCTTATCCCATTCCCCCCACTACCCAGGAACCCCTTATCCCATCCCCCCTCCTTGTGCTTCTATGAGGGTGTGATTTTTCAGTTTCTATGATGCTGTTTCCATTAATATAATTGCCTCCTAAATTTCTAAATCCTTCCCTTTATGTTATGAAATCTCCTATTTTTCTTTCTTTTTTCTCTTTTTTCTCTTTTCCCCCCTTTTTTCATCTTTTTTTTAAAATTGGTTATTATATTTACCTTTCAGATTTTATCCTCTTACCCCACTTCATCCCACCACCCAGAAACCACCTTTCCCACCCCCCTCCTCATGCTTCTATGAGGCAGTGCTCACACCTACCCCCCAAAATACCTCCTCCCCACACTCATATCCACCCCACACTCTGTGTTCATTTTTGTGGGACCAAGAAACTCCTCTCCCACCTATGCCCGACAAGGCCATCCCCCCCTACATATACTGCTGGAGTCATGGGTCCTTCCTAGGCTGGTGGTTTAGATCCTGGGGCCTCTGGTTGTTTTGTATTGTTGCTTTCCTCCTGGGGTCACAAACCCTATCTGCTCTTTCAGTCTTCTAAGTTTTCCATTGGAAAACCCTTGATTATATCAGTGGTTAGCTGTGAGCATCGTGTTCTGAATGTGTTAGTCTTTGGCAGACCTCAAAGTAGACAGCTATATCATATTCTTGACAGCATTCATTTCCAGCCATCCACATCAGTGTCTAGCTTAGGTGACTGTACATGGGATGGATACCCTGGTGGAATGGTCTCCTGATGGCCCCTCCTTCAGTTTCTGTCCCATGTTTTGTTTCTATATTTGCTCCCTTGAGTATTTTTGTTACTCGTTCTAAGTAGAACTGAGGCATCCACTCTTGGTCTTCCTTTTTCATGAGCTTCATGTGGTCTGTGGGTTGAGTCTTCGCTATTCCAAGCTTTTGGGCTAACATCTGCTTAACCGTGAGTAAATACCATGTGTGTTCTTTTGTGATTGGGTTACCTCACTCAGGATGATAATTTCTAGATCCATCCATTTCCCTAAAAATTTCTCAAATTCATTATTTTTAATAGCTGAGTAATACTCCATTGTGTAGATGTACCACATTTTTGTATCCATTCTTCTGTTGAGGGACATCTTGGTATTTTCCAGCTTCTGGCTATTATAAATAAGGCTGCTATGAACATAGTGGAACATATGTTCCAGCTTGCAATCCCACCAACAATGGAGGAGTGTTCCTCTTTCTTCACATCCTCGCCAGCATCTACTATCACCTGAGTTTTTGATCTTAGCCATTCTGACTGGTATGAGGTGGTATCTCAGGGTTGTTTTGATTTGCATTTCCCTGAGGACTAAGGATGTTGAGCATTTCTTAAGGTGCTTCTCAGCCATTCAAGTTTCCTCTGTTGAGAATTCTTTGTTTAGCTCTGTACCCAATTTTTCAATAGGGTTATATGGTTTCTGGAGTCTAATTTCTTGAGTTCTTTGTATATCTTGAATATTAGTCCTCTATCAAATGTAGGATTGGTTAGGATCTTTTCCCAATCTGTTGGTTGCCATTTTGTCTTATTGACAATATCCTTTGCCTTACAGAAGCTTTGCAAGTTGATGAGGGCCCATTTGTCAATAATTGATCTTAGAGCATAAGCCATTGGTGTTCTGTTCAGGAACTTTTCCCCCATGCCTAGGTATTCGAGGGTCTTTCCCACCTTCTCTTCTATTAGTTTCAGTGTATGTGCTTTTAAGTGAAGATCTTTTATCCACTTGGATTTGAGCTTTGTACAAGGAGATATGAATGGATTGATTTTCATCCTTCTGCATGTTGACCTCCAGTTGAACCAGCACCATTTGCTGAAAATGTTGTCCTTTTTCCACTGGATAGTTTTAGCTCCTTTGTCAAAGATCAAGTGACCATAGGTATGTGGTCATTTCTGGATCTTCATTTCTATTCCATTGATCTTCCTGCCTGTCTCTGTCCCAATACCATGCAGTTTTTATTACTATTGCCCTGTAGTATAGTTTGAGATCAGGGACGGTGATTCCCCCAGAAGTTCTTTTATTGTTGAGAATAGTTCTCACTATCCTGGGATTTTTGTTGTTCCAAATAAATTTGCAAATTGCTCTTTCTATCTCTATGAAGAATTGATTTGGAATTTTGATGGGGATAGCATTGAATCTGTAGATTGCTTTTGGCAAGATTAATCCTGCCAATCCAGGAGCATGGGAGATCTTTCCATCTTCTGAGATCTTCTATTTCTTTCTTCAGAGACTTGAAGTTCTTGTCATATAGATCTTTCACTTGCTTGCTTAGATTCTCTCCAACATATTTTATATTATTTTTAACTATTGTGAAGGGTGTCATTTCCCTAATTTCGTTCTCAGCCTGTTTATCCTTTGATTATAGGAAGGCTACTGATTTGTTTGAGTTGATTTTATATCCACCACTTTACTGAAGTTGTTTATCATGTTTAAGAGTTTTCTGGTCGAAGTTTTAGGGTCACTTAAGTATACTATAATATCATCTGCAAATAGTGAAATTTTGACTTCTTCCTTTCCTATTTGTATCCCCTTGACTTCCTTTTGTTGTCTAATCGCTCTAGCTAGGACTTCCAGTACTATATTGAATAGGTAGGCTGAGAGTGGGCAGCCTTGTCTAGTCCATGATCTTAGTGGGATTGTTTCAAGTTTCTCTCCATTTAGTTTGATGTTGGCTACTGGCTTGTTGTATATTGCTTTTACTATGTGTAGGTATGGACCTTGAATTCCTAATGTTTCCAATACTTTTAACATGAAGGGATATTGAATTTTGTCAAATGCTTTCTCAGCATCTAGTGAGATGATCATGTGGTTTTTTTTCCTTTGAGTTTATTTATGTAGTAGATTACATTGATGGATTTCCGAATATTGAACCATCCCTGCATTCCTGGGATAAAGCCTACTTGATCATGATGGATGATTGCTTTGATGTGTTCTTGGATTCAGTTTGTGAGAATTTTGAGTATTTTTGCATCAATATTCATACGAGAGATTGGTCTGTAGTTCTCTTTCTTTGTTGGGTCTTTGTGAGGCTTAGGTATGAGCATAATTGTAGCTTCAAATTATGAATTAGGTATTGTTCCTTCTGTTTCTATTCTGTGGAATAATTTGAAGAGAATTGGTATTAGGTCTTCCTGGAAGGTCTTATAGAACTCTGTGCTAAAACCATATGGACTCAGACTTTTTGGTGGGGAGATTTTTATTGACTTCATCTATTTCTTTAGGGATTATAGAATGGTTTAAATGGTTTATCTGCTCCTCCTTTAACTTTGGTACCTGGTATCTATCCAAAAAAATTGTCCATTTCATCCAGATTTTCCAATTTTGTTGTGTATAGGCCTTTGTAGTAGGATCTGATGATTTTTTTTTAAAATTTCCTCTGTTTCTGTTGTTATGTCTTCTTTTTCAGTTCTGATTTTATGAATTTGAGTATTGTCTCTGAGCCTTTTGGTTAGTCTGGCTAAGGGTTTGTCTATCTTGTTGATTTTCTCAAAGAACCAGCTCCTGGTTTGTTGATATTTTGTATAGTTCTTTTTGTTTCAACTTGGTTGATTTCAGCCCTCAGTTTGATTACTTCCTGCAGTCTACTCCTCTTGGGTATATTAGCTTCTTTTTGTTCTAATGCTTTCAAGTGTGCTGTCAAGTTATTAATGTATGCTCTTTCCATTTTCTTTTTGTGGGCACTTATAGCTATGATTTTTCCTCTTAGTACTGCTTTCATGGAATCCCACAAATTTTGATATGATGTGTCCTCATTTTCATTTGAATATAAAAAGTCATTAATTTATTTTTTTATTTCTTCCTTGACTAAGTTATCATTGACTAGAGCATTGTTCAGTTTCCACGTGTATGTGGGCTTTACATTGTTTTTATCCATGTCAAAGACGAGTCTTAGTCCATGGTAGTCTGATAGGGTACAAGGGATTATTTCAATCTTTTTGTATCTGTTGAGGCTTGTTTTGTGACCAAGTATATGGTCTATTTTTGAGAAGGTACCATGAGGTGCTGAGAAGAAGATATATTCTTTTATTTTAGGATGAAATGTTCTATAGATGTCAGTTAAGTCCAATTGGTTCATAACTTCTGTTAGTTTCATTGTGTCTCGGTTTAGTTTCTGTTTCCATGATCTGTCCATAGCTGAGAGTGGGGTGTTGAAAATCTCCCACTATTATTGTGTTGAGGTGCGATGTATGCTTTAAGCTTTAGTAAAGTTTCTTTATGCATGTGGGTTGCCCTTGCATTTGGAGCATAGATGTTGAGAATTGCAAGTTCCTCTTGTACATTTTTCCTTTGTTGAATATGGAGTGTCCCGTTCTTTATCTTTTTTGGTTACTTTTGGTTGAAAAAACGATTTTATTTGATATTAGAATTGCTACTCCAGCTTGTTTCTTGGGGCCATTTGCTTGAAGATTGTTTTTCCAACCTTTTACTCTGAGGTAGTATCTGTCTTTTCTACAAAGGTGCGTTTCCTGAATGCAGCAAAATGTTGGGTCCTGTTTGCATATCCAGTCTGATAGTCTATGTCTTTTTATTGGAGAATTGAGTCCATTGATATTAAAAGATATTAAGGAAAAATGAGTGTTTGTTCCTGTTATTTTTGTTATTGGCAGTGGAGTTATGTTTGTATAGCTACCTTGTTTTAGGGTTGTTAGAAGATTACTTTCTTGCTTTTTCTAGGTTGTAGTTTCCCTCCTTGTGTTGGAGTTTTCCACCAATTATCCTTTGAAGTGCTGGATTTGTGGTAAGATATTGTGTAAATTTGGATTTGTCATAGAATATTTTGGTTTCTCCATCAATATTGATTGAGAGTTTTGCTGGGTATAATAGTCTGGGCTGGCATTTGTGTTCTCTTAGGGCCTGTATGATATCAGTCCAGGATCTTCTGGCTTTTATAGTCTCTGGTGAGATATCTGGTGTTATTCTTATAGGTCTGCCTTTATATGTTACTTTGTCTTTTCCCTTACTGCTTTTAGTATCTTCTCTTTGTTTTGTATATTTTATGTTTTGATTATTATGTGATGAGAGGTTTTTTTGTTTTGTTTTGTTTTTTGGTCTAGTCTATTTGGAGTTCTGTAACATCTTGTATATTTATGGACATCTCTTTCTTTAGGTTAGGGAAGTTTTCCTCTATAATTTTGTTGAAGATATTTACTGGCCCTTTAAGCTGGGAGTCTTCACCTTCATCTATACCTATTATTCTTAGGTTTGGTCTTCTCATTGTGTCCTGAATTTCCTGGATGTTTTGTGTTAAGAGCTTTTTACGTTTCACATTTTCTTTGATCATTGTGTCTATGTTTTCCATGGAATCTTCTGAACATGAAATTCTCTCTTCTATCTCTTGTATTCTGTTGGTGATGCTTGCATCTATGACTCCTGATCTTTTTCCTAGGTTTTCTATCTCCAGGGTAGTCTCCCTTTGAGATTTCTTTATTGTTTCTACTTCCATTTTTAGATCCTGGACGGTTTTACGTAATTCCTTCACCTGTTTTTTGTGTTTTCTTGCATTTCTTTAAGGGCTTCTACCTGTTTACCTGCGTTCTCCTCAAAGTCTTTGAGAGTGTTCTTTATGTCCTTTTTAAAGTCCTCTATCATCATCATGAGAAGTGATTTTAATTCTGAGTCCTGCTTTTCTGTTGTGATGTGGTGTTCAGGCCTTGCTATGGTGGGGGAACTGGGTTCTGGTGATGCCAAGTAACATTTGTTCCTGTTGTTTACATTCTTATGCTTGCCTTTTGCCATTTGGTTAGCTGTAGTGCTACTCCCAGTCACTTATTCTGACTGGAGTCTGCCTT
The DNA here is from genome assembly GCF_011762505.2 of Arvicanthis niloticus. Classification (NCBI taxonomy): domain Eukaryota; kingdom Metazoa; phylum Chordata; class Mammalia; order Rodentia; family Muridae; genus Arvicanthis; species Arvicanthis niloticus. The sequence continues at coordinate 106,377,794 of NC_047679.1, forward strand.
TCCAGTTATTTTGGTTGTGTCAGAACTCTTCGGGGTCTGGATGACTCTATGATCCTGAGCTCCAGCTGCTCTGGGTACAGTGACTCCTCTAAGATATTTCAGGATATGGTGTCTCCATGGTAGTAGACAAGCTAGGTGTTTGCTGCTCTGAATGTAGTTACTCCTCTAGGATGCTTCAGGATATGGTGTCCCCTTGTCTGCAGCACTGTTGGCTCTATTTTCTCTAGGATGCCTGCAGCTCTGCAGTCCTTGACCTCTCTTGGGTATCTCTGCAGCTCTGTGTTCCGTGACCTGTGACTTCCCTAGGGTGCTTCCGGACTCAGTTTCCAGAGGGGAGCAGATTGGCTGGGAGACTGCTCCAGCCACCAATATCCGGGCCAGGAGTGGAAGGGGAGTGGCTCTCCGCAGGGGCAGGGTCTGGATGCCAGGTGCACCCTGGGGTCTCACTACTGCCAGTTGTGCTTCTAGGGCCTACAGCAGTGTATGGGTTCTCCTACCTGCTGCTCTGCTGTCCGTGTCCTCCCTAGGGTGCCTTCGGACTTAGTTTCCACAGGGGAGTCAGCATCCACATTTGTAAAAGAAACAAATAGTACTAAAGATTAAATTATACATGGACCCCCACATGTTGATATTGGGAGACTTCAATATTCCATTCACAACAATGGTCCACAAAACAGAGAAATACTGGAGCTAACAGACATTATTAATCAAAACGACCTAACATACACCTACAGAACATTTCACCAAACCACAAAAGAATCCAATTTATTGTCAGTACCTCATAGAATATTCCCCAAAATTTGCCACATAGTCACAAATTAAATTTCAACAGATAAAATAAAACATGAAATAATCCCCTGTGTCCTATTGGACCACCACAAACTAAAAGTTAATTTAAACAACAGAAACAACATAAAGCCTACAAACTCACAGAAACTGAACAGCCTCTCTACTTAATGACTGCAGGGTCAAGACAGGAGTAAATAACACAATAAAGAATTGTTAGAATTCAATGAAAATGAATGTCCAACATACCCAAACATTTGGAACAAAAAGAAAGTAGTGCTAAAAAAAACTTCATAACAACAAGTTCTAGATAAAGAAATTGGATAGATCTCATGTTAACAAATTAACAGCACACCTGAAAGCTATAAAATGAAAAGAAGCAAAAATGCCCTAGAGGAGAAAGTAAATAATCAAACTGAATACTGAAATCAATGAATTAGAAATAAAGATAATAATACAAAAAATCAACAAAACAAAGAGATAGTGTTTGAGAAAATCAGCAAGATAGACTTAATTGTCTTTGGCCTCATAAAATAAGTTTTATGAAATATTTTGTCTGTTTGTATTTTGTGAATAGTTTTAAGTAGTTTTAGGATTCTCTCTTCTTTGAAAATCTGGTAAAATGTTTCTTAGCCAAGCTAACTATAAGACACACAGAGAAAATAACCAAATTAACAAAATCAGAGACAAAAAGTGGGGAACCTAACAGATACCAAGGAAATTCAGAGACTAGTAAAGACACACTTTAAAAGCCTGTACTTGATCAAATTGAAAAATATAAAAAATGAATAATTTAATTGATAGTACTTAACAAATTTAAATATTGATCAGATAAACAATTTAGATATACATATAACCTCTAAGGAAATAGAAGTAGTCATTAAAAGTGTTACACCATAAAAGCTCAAGGCAAGATGTTCTTAGCAACCAATTTTTACCAAACTTTCAAAAAAGAGACAATGCCAATACTACTCAAATCAATTCAAAAACAGAAACTGACAGAATATTTGCAAATTCATTTTATGAGGCCACCATACTCTGACACCCAAACCACACAAAGATTCAACTAAGAAAGAATTACAAACCAGTTCTCCTCATGAAAATAAATGGGAAAACCCTGATAATAAAATACACACAAACCAAAGACATATCAACATCATGTACCATGATCAAGTATACCTCATCCCTAAGATACTGAGATGGTTCATCACACAAAAATCAGAAATGTAATCCACCAAATAAACAAACTGAAAGAAAAAACCCACATGATCATCTCATTAGATTCTGGAAATCATTAGAAAAAAGTCCAACACTCTTCACAATGAAAGTTTAGGAAAGATTAGGGATACAAAAGCTATACCTAAGCATAATAAAGACAATTTACAGAAAGCCAGTAGCCAAAATCAAATTAAATGGAGAGAAATTCAAAGCAATTTCACTAAAATCAGGAACAAGAGAAGGCTATCCATTCTCTCATATGCATTCAATATATTAATTAAAGTTTTTATCAGAAGGAAAACTAAAGGATATCAAGGGAATACACATTAAAAAAGAATTCAAAGTATCACTATTAGCAGATTATATGATAGTATATATAAGCGAACCCCAGAATTATACCAAGGAACTCCTAGAGCTAATAAACATCTTTAGTGAAGTGGCTGGATATAAGATTAACAAAAAACAAACAAAAAATAAGTAGCCTTTTTATAGACAAACAACAAATGAACTGAGAAAGAAATTAGGGAGACAACATCCTTCACAATAGCCATAAATAATATAAGAGATGTTGTTATAACCCTAAGCAAGCAGATAAGATCTCCCATGCTCATGGATTGATTGGATTAGCATAGTAAAAATAATGTTATCCCACCAAAAGCAATCAACAGATTCAATTCAGTAGCTGTCAAAATCCAACACAAATATTTCCAGATCTTTAGAGGACAATACTCAGCTTGCTAAAAAAAAAAAAAGCAAAAAAAAACCCATATATTAGATAAAACAATATTATGCAATAAAAGAACATTTGAAATATTACCATTCCTGATTTCAAGTTCTACTAAAAAGCTACAGTAATAAAAACTTCATGGTATTAGGATAAATCTAGATAGAATTGAACTGAAGACCCAGCTATAACTCCAAAGACCCATTGAACCTGATTTTTAATTAAAAAGGTAAGAAATACATACTGGAAAAAGCAAAGCAAAATCATCAAATTGTGCTGGAATAACTGGATTTGTCAGCATGTAAAAGAATGCAAATTGATCCATACCTATAACTCTGGACAAAACTCAACTTCAATTAGATCAAATACATCAACGTAAAAAAGATTTACATAACCCACTTAATGAGAAAGTGAATCTTGAACTCACTGGCACAAGGGACAACCTCCTGAACACAATATCCATAGAGCAGGCACTAAGTACAACAATCAGTAAATGGGACCCCATAAAACTGAGAAGCTTCTGTAAGGCAAAGACACCAACAAACAATACTCCAATTTAAAATGGTGTACATATCTAAATAGAGAATTCTCAAAAGAGGATCTCAAGTGGCCAACATTAAAAAATGTACATCTTTAGATATCAGTGAAATGCAATTTTAGAACTACTTTGCAATTCCATCTTACACCTACCAGAATGGCTAAGATCAAAACAAAATGGACATTTCATGGTAGCAAAAATTTGAAACAATGGGAACACAACTCCATTACCTGTGGAAATGTAAACTAATACAGACACCATGAAAATAAACATGATGGTTCCTCAGAAAATTGAAATTTTCCTACCTCAAGACTCAAGACTCATTATTATACTCTTAAGCATATAACCAAATGAAAATTTCAACATTATTAGCCATCAGAGAAATGAAAATCAAAACTAAAATTCCCTCTTACATGTGGAAGAATGGGTAAGGTCAATAACACAAGTGACAGCTCATGCTGTTATGGATGGAATGCTGGTGGGTGTGAAAATTTTACACCAACTATGGTAATCAATATGCAGGTTCCTCAGAAAATTGGAAATTGATATAACTCAGGACCAAGTTATACTGCCCTTGGACATATATCCAAAGGACACTTGATTGTACCATGGGGACACTTGCTCAATGATGTTCATTGTGAATTTATTCATAATAGCCAGGAAATGGAAACACCCTATATAACATTCAACTGATGACTGGACAAAGAAAATGTGGTACATTTACACAATGGAGTATTACTCAATGGTTAAAAAATGATATCATGAAATTTACAGTCAAATGAATATAACTAGAAAAGATTATTCTGAGTTAGGTAACCCAGACCTAGAAATGTGTATATTGTATACATCCACTTATAAGTGAATGTTAGATGTTAAGTATCCAATAATCAAGCTAAAATCCATAGACCCAGAGTGGTTAGTTAGATAAGGAAGAAGGATACAAGAAGGAAGTGTGAATCTCTCTGGGAAGGGGAAGTAGAATAGAGTCTATGGCTGGGCTGGGAGCAGGTGGGGACAGGAGTGGTAGGAATCATGTATGGAATGTACTGATCAGTGTGGGAAGAGAAAGCTGAAATTGGGGGAAGAAAAGTGAGGAAACCTAGGGCACTGAAAATTTCCGAGATTCTATGAGTGTGGCCCTAGAGAGAGATCCTACTGATAGAGCATAATGAGATTAAACTGACAATTTTTATAGCCAGGCGACATTTCCAGTGTAGGACTGACTTACATTTGACAGAGTTTATAGACAAGGAGGTCCAGTGGAGATCCTTAAACAACCCAGGCTGATGCGAGGACAACAGGTTACTCTCTGAAAATGGACAGTGGACTCCATCATCAAAGGCAACTACCATGTAGCTCATTGAACATAGAGAAGTCAAAGGAGTGGGCTTGGAGCATCACCCTAAATTCTAGTGTCTTTCGTATGAAAAGGTATTCTGCAGGCAACAGAAAGAGAAAGCTGAACACAAACTCAGTCACAAAAATCTCCAACTACAACCTTTTCTGTGTGAAAGATGTACTGGGGCAGTGGTGACACAAAACTAACAGGTGTGACAACCAATATTTGGTTTAACTTGAGGCCCACACCAAGAGAGTAAACCCATACTGTATACAGCTTGGATAACCAGGAAGTAAAGACTGGATGGAATCAAACTGGCAAAAAAGACAAAAGATAAAAGAAAAAAATGAAGAACAAAAAAAATTAGGGGAGAGTGTGAGGGAAGAGGAGAGAGATGAAATGAACAAATACAATAGAAAAGAGAAGAATAGAAAGGAAGAGAAGGAAAGGGATAAGAGGAGAGGGGAGGGGAGGGGAGGAGAGGAAATGAAATTGGACAGAGGCAGGCAGACCTCTGAGTTCAAATTTAGCCTGGTCTACAGAGGAAGTCCCAGGACAGCCAAAGGTACACAGAGAAATCTTGTCTTCAAAAAAAGATATTACTAATCATATTCTGCTTGTCTTGTCCAGTTGTCATCAGAGAGGCTTCCTCCAGCAGCCATTATGCAGAGAGTCTATGTTGAAGGGCTCCATCAGATTCCTCTCCTCAGAGATCAGGAAAACCAACAGAAGAGGGAGATGGAAAAGGGAGTGGTGGACAGCAGAATGTGGCCCACCAAATCAACTAACATGTGTTCTCAAAGACTGAAAGAGCAAGAACAGGACAGGCATGAGTCTGTACCAGGTCCTTGGGCTGTCTATGCGTTATGTCATTTTGCTTAGTGTTTTGTGAAACTCCTAAGGATGGGAGTGGGTGTATCTCCAATACTTTTTTCTTTTCTTGAGACTTTTCTCCTGTTGGATTGTTTCATCCAGCCTTGATAAAATGAGGGTTTTCACCTTCCTTGTCTTATTGTATCTTGTTTTGTCCTGTATAGTTTTCTAGGAGGCCTGTGTTCTTCTAAAGAAGAAATGGAAGGAGAGCAAAGTTATGGTAGAGGAAATGGATGTGGGGGTGAGGAAAGTTGGAGAAGAACTAGTAGTTGACAGGAAAACTGTGGTTACAATGTATGAGAAAACAAAGAAAAACATCCAAAGAAAACCAAAAGCATTTTTTTTTTTATTTTTCAATAACTTAAATGTTATACATCACTTTTATTTTCCTACTTATATACAAAAACAGTTAAAGGTTTTTTAAATCCTGTATTGTAATAAATATAAGATTTAGTATAATTTTGTACTAAATACACAATTGATACTTGTATTTTTGAGTAACTATACAATAATATATTTGGACCAAAGTTACAATTTAGCATTATTTTTACTTTGTTCTGGGGTAAACATTTAACTTCCCTACTTTGCTTTGTTGGATTTAGTTTTTAGTATTGTATGTTGGAGGATAATTTAAAACTTAATTCTGAGGTTCATCTTGAATGGGACAGCTTTGTTTTTCATAATAATACCTTTTAAAATTTGAGGCTCAGACAACTATGGTGATAGCAATTACAGTCTGTCAATAAAAAAAAATAGGATAATGGTTTTCTGATTGCTGCTTTTATAAATTCACTTATTGCTGTGGAACCAGGAGGAAGTATTCTTTTTATTACACTACAATAGAGAAGAGAAACTACCCAGTGGACTGAAATAATTTCCTTGTTAAGCTATAGATTCTATAAATAATTTTAATGTATACCTTTCATATCCACCTTTGTAAACACTTCCTTTAGTCCCCTTTAACAAACAAGCATGCTGTATGTCTAAAAGGCTGGTGCACTGCTAACAGTAAAATTAATTTACTTAATCAAATTTGAAAAATATATTATAATGAAAATATACCCAAAAATGTATGCAGAATTTAAAAAATTCTAAGCCTTATATTTTATATTTTTAAAGAGAGTTTACACTCTCTCCTAGAAAATAAGAAGCATAAATGCTCATAGCACATTTGTTCATGGTGATTTAACCTGATTGAATGAATATACAATTGAATTTTTTAAAGTACAAGAAAAACAAACATCATTAAAGGGCATTTGACAGTAATGGAAAATAAAATGTCATTAATCTCTTAAGAAAAACAAAAGGACTGTCTAGCTCTAATGTGATAGGATGTTTAATCCTGTAGATAACTGGTGCACCAGATAAGGGGGATGAAAGGGAGTTTGGGGGGAGCCCACTCAGAGGTGAAGGGGATGGGCAGTGGAGGAAAGAACTCTGGTATTGAAAAAGGGAGGGGGTCAAGAAATGGTATATAAATAAATAAAATAATTAATACAAATACAGTACATACTTGAGCCAGGCAGTGGTGGCGCACGTTTTTAATCCCAGCACTTGGGAGGCAGAGGCAGAAGGATTTCTGAGTTCGAGGCCAGCCTGGTCTACAGAATGAGTCCAGGACAGCCAAGGCTATACAGAGAGACTCTGTCTCAAAAACAAACAAAAAAAACTTACAGATCATATATATTGATATTAAATTAAACTGTGACCTTTTTAATTAGAAAAATCAATGAAATATTGAGGACTGTAAAAACATCATTCATCTCCCAACACATTGATACAAGCTATGAGGGTTTTTTTTCATTTTTTTATTTTATATTTTATTTACATTTCAGATGCCATCTCTTTTCCCCATTTCCCGTCCCTAGAAAACCCCTATCCCATGTCCCCTTTTTCTTTTTGCTTTTATACAATTTTTTAAGTGTTAGTCAAAGGCTTTATATGTTTGGTAATGCTCAATCAGAAGTGTAACCCAATACACAACCTAGATATATAAACTGTCTTTGACTGGTGGAGACACATGGACATCTGCCTCCATGCCCCCCCTTTCTCTCTCTCATCACCTTGCTTCTGCTCTCCTTCATCTTCTCCTCTCCTTACTCCATCTCTTCCTCTCAGTAGTCCTTCCCCCTTAGCTCCTCCTACATATCACCCTTCCTGTTAAAATAACACTTTTCTCTCAAAATACAATTAGAGCATAATTATTCCTATTTGTACCAGTGAGGTACAAGATAATCCTAATACCCAGTATTATTTTGTTGACTAACCAGAACCTCTGTCGTCTCTCCTAACTAAAACACTTAGTTTTGAACCTGGCTTTTTTCTTGGCTTAGAATAAATGTCAAAAGCTATGAGTTTTAAGATCTGTTTCATACATTTATCTGAAAAGATATGTCATGCCCACAATGAGAAATTTCCCAATATCATAGTTTGCTTACCAGTATGCATAATACTATAAATTATTTTGTATAAATGCAGTATTTTAACCAAGTATATACAAGTGAATATTTTGCCCTTTAAGGTTATTATGTGCTCAACAGGGTTATACAGTTTAAGACTGCCGACCTACTAAATGATACCACACACATTGAGTCTACTTCTGCTCTACCACATCAATTAACAATAAAAACTATCCTGCATATGCATACCCATAGGCCAACCTGATATAGGCAATATCTCAATTAAGAATCTCTTCCTACCTGATTGTTGGTTATGTCAAGTTGAGTAAAAAGAAAAGAAAAGAAAAAATTAAAAATAAAAAATAAAATAAATAGCATCCCTCAAAGAAGGCAGGACAATTTCTTTTGTGGACGATGTAATCTTCCACAAACTGTTCAACTCTTTATTTTAGTGAAAAGGAGCCATAGAAAATAAAAAATGAATAATCAATCGTTGGATTTTGATAAAATTCCATTTCTAAAGCATTTAGCCAGACTGAGATTTTAGTTAACCAACTCATGCTGGAGAAGGAAATATTGGAAATATATATATATATATATATATATATATATATATATATATATATATATTTATGTTATATGCTGGTGGATTATTGCTCATATAAGTGAAGTTTTTAAAAACAGAAATGCTGGCTTAGTAATGTGGTGATTGTAGGTTGTTCTCTAAGATCCTTGCTTATCCCAGGGAGTTGGCTAGGCCCTATAACAACCCCTTCATTAAATCAACATAATAACTACATTCTAAATATTTATCCTTATCCACACAGATAAGAATAGCTCTCAGCCCTCATCACATAAACTTCCTTTTATAACAAAGAAACACAACTGCAGACAAACAACAACCAATCAATATGCAAGGAACAACTGATCATATTGTACTAAGCCACAAATCTTAAATATAAAACACACTCCTGCACCTAATGTCCAGGGTATGTCATAGAAGAGGGAGAAGAAAGATCATACGAGCCAAAGAAATAGGAAGTCTGCTATGAGGATAGGTCTCCTGGCATTTTGGGGAGCTTAAACCTACAAACTCTCAACAACATGGCTGCCTAAACAAGACCTGAATAAGAACACCACCAACAGACATGTATTCATGGAGAAGGCAATTCTCATAGAGCAAAGAACTTGAGTTAACTCAGAATGCTGAGACTGGGAGAGATAATCAGAAGTTTTCCTCAATAACCTATTTAGTACCAAATGCTCAGACCTAAAATTGTATACATACAAGTAAGATTTCAAGTACTGAGCAGCTCAGGATGTATTTTTGTATTTAGAAACACACACACACACACAAACACACACACACACACACACACACCAATTAAAGAAAACAGCAGCCATGAATTTGAAAGTAAACAACGGGAGGGTTCATGAGAGGTGTTAGAGGTAGAAAAGGGAAGGAGGAAAATTAAGCAACTATAATTTATTTTCAAAAAATGTAGAAAAGAAAGTAACATCTTCAGTATATTTTTCAAACATATGAAAAAATAATCTTCTAAACTATTCCCTTCAAAGGCTATTGGCTGACTTTTCCTTATCTGGGGCTTTGCATATTGATATATGTAAATAAATTTTACCTAATTTTTAATATTTATTGAATCTGGCTTTTGAGCAACCATGTAAGATTTGTATTTGTCACACAAATACATTCTCACATAACTTCCACCAACTTTTTTCTTCAAGATTATAAGAAGAAGAGTGATGGGAACAAAAACCAAAGTATTAGCATAGTTTTTTTTCTTTTAATATTAACCATATAATTGGCCATCACAGATTCTATACAGTTCTGCTCAACCTGGATATAGTAACATTATATCTTATATTTTCAAAATTACTATTATAAAGTAGCAACATTGCTGGGGGGGGGTCACCAGAATATGAGGAAATGTATTAAAGTGTTGCAGCATTAGGAATTTTAAAAACCAATACTATAAAGTGTACAATTAATCTACCAGATAAAAATTAATACCAGGTGAGTTTATAGTAATAGTCCTCTGAAAATACTACAGACCTTGATATAATGGCCACTTTAATATTATATATTTCTTAATAACTAGATTCTTTTGATTTAGTGAAAGTTAGAGAGATTACCACATACTAACATTTTCTGTGACTTACTTTAAAAATTTATTTCTTTTCTTCACCCCTACACTATTTTTAAACACGTTTCCCATAACAAGGATATGTAGGCCAACGTAGGAAGTATAAATCATATTAATCTTAAGTCTGTTGTTGCTTGCTAGACTTAACGATGCTAGTTCTTAGAGTAGCAAATATATAACACAAGATACTATACAGACAAGAAGAAAACATTCTTGGGACATAGTAATTTAAGGCTATGCCAACCAAAGTGGCAAGGACAGTAAGTTGTATATTTAAGGCTTGAAAAAGCAAATTTTAGTGCTCTATTTTGGATAATCTTTATTGTTAACTTTGATAGTATCTAGAATAATCTGTAACTATGCCTTTTGGTGGGTTTTTGCATACATTTCTAATCATCACTAATCAACTGCTCTCTGATAGCAGCCCAAGTATAAGGAAATCTGTGGAAAAATCAGTGTTGTTTGCCTGCCAGACTTTATATTGTTTACATGTGAGTATGTCTATCTTCTGCTGCTGTCACTGAAGAACATCAGAATCCATGCACTCTAGCCTCCCACATGGATGGAAGACTAGCAACTCTCTAGAATCCTCCAGATTAGGAATACTGAACATACTTCATGATCTGAGCCACTATGGCGTTCTTTTGTAACTATCCACCCCTTATCAGGTGTTAGTCATTCTAGTCAATACAGTTTATAATAAACCTATATTTTATTGGCTATCATCTTCAAGAAAATTTTGAATTACATATTCTTATGTTATATCTCTGAATTAGGAAGGGCAACCATGGAATGCTAAGTATCAAATCACCAAGAAAATAACTGAGACGAGTAAAAGTTAAGTGTCAGTTATGACCCTTGGATAAATGCTATAGTTTATATATATGGCTTCATGCTGGTTTAAGTGAAGTTTTATAATTGAGAAATCATCCTGACTTAGTAAAGGGTGTCGGTGTAGATTCACAATGCTATACTTTACTTCAGGAATCTAACTCTGAAAAACATAAATCTCATTAGTTACAACTAACTAATATCCTGAAAAAGTATCAAAATGCAATAAATCTATTTTAGCAAATTAGTAAACAATCACAATACTCTTTATCAGGTAGTACCCACTCCTTCATTTACTTGATAGTAATAAATTGCCATGCCAAAGCCAAAGCCTACCCCAGTATTGTATCTGATCTTAGGATGAGACTGAATATGTTGTTTAATATTTGCTTTACATCTTACTTGTACAAAAATACTTAACATGTGTCTTTGTTACTGTTTGATTACTGTGAAAAGACACCATGAGTAAGAAAACTTTTATAAAGAAAGACATTTAATTGGACCTGGCTTACATTTTTAGAGTTCAGTCTACTATCATCATGGCAGGAAGCATGGGAGCATGCAGGAGGACATATTCCTGGAAGATTCAAGAGTTCTATATCTTGATCTGAAGGCAAAATCTAGAAGAAAATTCTAGAAGAAATATCTGAATCATACTGACCAGACTTGAGCAAAATCATGGGATCTCATATGATCCTCTGGGTTCTTCCAAAGGGCTTGGGTTACTTCTCCAGCTCTGCCCTCTATATCACTTTAGACTCTGGCTGACACCATTTCACTGATGCTGCTGGTCTTGGTTTTTATCCCATGGTATTGGCATCTGCAATACACTGGGGTCTTCTTTTGTAACTAGGCTATACTTTGAACAATAGCATCTCATGTCTCATAGGCTCTCTCATGGTTCCAAGCCTCAACTTCATTGCCTAACCCTTTCAGGCCTAAGATACTGAGCCTTCAACTGCCACAGAGATTGTTCCTTTTCCCCAGTGCTCTTTCCTGGTCTCTCAAAGTACAAAGGCTCAACTGCATTCCAGACCCCTTTTATGTCTTCAAAGTCAGCACTACCTGGGTGATTCTTACACATTACCTGACCACCAGCAGGAGGTCTATCTCTGGAACAAAGTTTCTTTGTTTTCTCAGTAAACACCTCCCAGAAGATTTCACCTAATCTCTTCTCCAGATAAACAGCATAAATAGTACCAGTAATTTCTATTCTTGGCTCTAAAGCAAGAATGAATGGCATGCCCAAAACTGCCAAGTTCTGTTGGTTGCTGGGATTAATGGAACATGGCCCTCTAGTCCAATTATATCTTCATCAACTTCCTGTTTTCAATGGTTTCCTTCACTACATAAGCTTGGCTGTCTTGGAACTTGCTTTGTAATTTGACTGTGAACTGTGTGCCTCTCCAACCCGAGTGCAAGGATTAAAGTGGTATACCACTAAGCCTGGGCCTAAGCTTTCCTTTACCTAGAACTTGCTCTGTACCAGGCTTGACTTGAACCCAGAAATCTGCTTCCCTCTGTTTCTAGGGATTAAAGATGTGTACTAACATGACTGAACCGAAGATTTTCAAGGCCACTATGCCTCAAGATTTGGACCAAAAGCTTATGTCTTCCAGCCTCAAGATCTGGACCACAGGTATATCCTCCATTTCTAGATTGTAGTTCATTCCAGATATTATCAAGTTAACAACCAAGAACAGCAATTCCATCACTTTACAATTTGGCACACAATCATATCTCCTTATACTCAATGAAAACAATAACCAGGTCATAGTATTGACTAACATAAAGTGACTATCCCTTGTTCAACTGCAAATGCATAAACAGTAGGTTATCTGGGTAGAAATTTGCCTCCAAGGTCAACACTCCCACAATTTCATTTGATATATACATGAACATAGGATTTAGCTCTATCCTACTTCCTTGTACTCCTTTAATCTTTAAAGCACATATTTTGTATTTTGGTACCTCAGTGTGCTATGCTTGATAAAAAACACTCTACATAAGAGTGAAATACAGAACAAAACCTAAATTGGGTTGCTTTGAGACTTCCTTTGTTAATACAATTAAACTAAATCTCTTTACATTAACCTCAGGGAGACTCTTCAAACTCGGGCAAAATACAGCCACATTCTTCACCATAATACCACAAGAATGGTTTATTTTTTAAATTTTTTTATTAAATATTATATTTACATTTCAGATTTTTATCCCCTTACCCCATCCCCCCACCACCCAGGAGCCCTCCTATCCCATCCCCCTCCTCATGCTTCTATGAGGATATGCCCCCTACCTACTCCCCACTCCCACCTCCCCACCCTCATATCCCCCCCCCACTCAGTGTTCATGGGACCAGGAGTCTTCATGGGACCAAGGATCTCCTCTCCCACCTATGCCCAACAAGGCCTTCCTCCCCTACATGTACAGATGGAGTCATGGGCTCTCCCTATGTGCTCCTAGGCTGGTGGTTTAGACCCTGGGGAGCTCTGGTTGGTTGGTATTGTTGCTCTCCTCATGGTGTCATAAAACTCTTTCAGCTTCTTCAGTCTTCTCTCTAAGTTCTCCATTGGGAAACCCCCCTTGATCAGATCAGTGGTTTAGATGTGAGCATCTGCCTCTGAATGTGTCAGACTCTGGCAGACATCTAAGGAGACCAGCTATATCAGGCTCTTGTCAGCATGCACTTCCTGCCATCCACATCAGTGTCTACCGTTGGTGATTGCACATGGGATAGATACCCAGGTATAGAATGGTTTCTAATCTACACACTAAAATTCTCCTCTGAATCCTATTGAGCCCGACTCCCACAGTTCAAATTACTCTCAGCATCACTATATTCCATGCTTAGTGGCCCATTAGGCCACACTTAAAGCATTCCATTGCTTACAAAGTCACAAAATCCATACTCTTTTAAACAAAAGCATGGTGAGGCCTATCATAGTAATACCCCAGTCCCAGTTACCCCCACTTCTGTCTTAGTTAGGGTTTCATTGCTGTGAAGAGACTCCATGACAAAGACAACTTTTTTTGAAGGAAGATATTCTCTTAGGGTTGACTTATAGTATTAGAGGTTCCATCTATTAGATGAAAGCATGAAATGTGCCAGCATGTGGGAAGACATGGTGCCAAAGGAGCCAAGGGTTCTGCACCTTGATCTTAAGGCAGGGAGGAGACTCTCTTCCACAGGCAGCCAGGAGGATAATCTGGATCACACTACCCAGACTTGAGCATTACATGAGTGAGACCTCAAAGACCCACATCCATTGTACACATAGTCACACACTTTAACAAGGCTATTGCCTTTTCCAATAAGGCCATATGTCCGAGTATTGCCAGCTTTCCATGGGCCAAGCATATTCAAATCACCACAATATTGTGTCTACTTGAAACATTGAAATTTATCTTTAATTGTTTGACTCTTCTGATTCCCTGATACTTTTCTCCTAAGAGAACTAGATCAATAACTAAAACTGGTATGTTCAAAGTTCTACTATTCAAAAAATCCCACCTGAAGCACCTTTAATATATTACCTCTAAAAGTCTACCAGACTATATCAGTCTATTATAATCTCTGCCTAAAAAGTTGTACCAATTTCCCTCACTTTCCTTGTTAATTCCAACATATATATGACACTAAACAATGCTCTACTCCAGTAGTTTTGTTTGCTTTTTAAAATTTTTTATAAATGTAAATACCATGTGAGTAGGATTTTCTGCTCAATATTATGTTACAGATATATCATATTAAGTGTATAGTTCTGCTTTGTTTTCAGTGTTTGTAATGTTTTTTTTAAAAATGTGTTAAATATATTATTCATTTTGTTAAAAAATATTTTGTTGTAAATACATTGATGGGTGATTCTCATTTTTCTATTAAAATATAATCAATATACAAATATGAATCTATCCTTTAGTGAGAACATCTAGATGAGTGATCTTATCATAAGATATTGAACTTTTAGTTTCATGATGCCATTCCAAATTATTTTTAAAGCTGATGAAATAATTAAACTCACAATCACCATCTTAGTAGGCAAAAGAGTGAGGAGATGGGTGGCTTGCAGTAGGGGAGGACCAGAAAGGGGGACAACATTTAAAATATAAATCAATAATAAAAAGTAAAAAAACATGAGAATATTCTTCTTCCACAATATTGGCAGTAGTTAGTGTTAGAATATGGACATAAATAAGGCAATGTGTTCTGCAGACTACAACTTTATAAGAACAATTGCGCAGTTGGAGCTGTTGGAGTGGGTGTTTCTAAGGTTGCTGAGTTCTAGTTGGATAGCCTCATATTCAAGTTCATCTGGGCAGTGTTAACTGGATTTAGGAATTATCACATATAAAAGAAGACATGAAATGGGAAGGAGCACATAGGAGGAGAAATACCTGGTGTTTGAGGAAGAAAAAAAACAAAGTTATGATTGTATTGTCACTGTATGGAACAATGAGAATTTATTAGGATTATAGTTTAGATGGTTAAAAACCTATAACCATTATGGCAGAGAGCATGCTACATTCAAGGAGACACTTAGACATTATAAGTCGCTAGTCTCTCTGGATTCCTGTTAAAATTGACCTTTTAATCTCCATGGCTAATGAGCCAGTTGCTATCTGGATCTTTTAATTTCTGAAGATACACATTAAATACTGACCTCTTTCTTTTTTTAAGTTTATTACCATTCAAATAATATATTTTGTACATTCTCTAAGTCAGTCTTGGGTTTTTTTTTAATAAAAAAGGATAGCATGTACATCCAAATGTGCAGATATATTCACAGAAAATTTCTAGTTCTAATTCTACATCTGTGGTAAAAACATTCATGATCAAAGCAACCTGCGAAGAAAAAGGTTTACTTCATCATGATATTCACTTATCATGATGGATATCAGAGCAGGAAATGTAACACTGGGTTGCTTTTCTTAGATGTTCAGTTTGTTTTTTCATGCAACTCTGGAGTAAATGTACTCCATAGTAACATCCTACCCATAGTAGGATGTCCTTCCAAATAATCACCAATCAAGAAAATGTCTCACAGATTTGCCCTTAGGCCAATCTGATGAAGGCAAGTCCCTAAACTGGTTCTTTCTTCCCAAACAAATTTATTTTCTGTCAAGTTGACAAAAAAAAATGAAAAGAACCAACAAACAGCCTATGTTTTATACCAACTAAACACCTATAGCATTTAGATATCCTGATGAAATGTTCTGCATCTATCAGGGAGAAAACAACTCAAAAAATACATTTTCACTTACTTATATGTACATTGCGCATGTGAGATTACTTTCTCTTCATTCTGAAACCCAGGATATTTATGTTTAATTATTCCTTAAGATTTACCTTAGAGATGTATTGTTTGTGAAAACATGTATTCTGTACACTTTCCAAATCTGAGGCTTGGAATTTTAATAAAAAAATAATAACTAATACATACAAATGTGTGCTATTATCATGAACAAAAACTCTAACCCTGTAGAAACTAAAATCATTTGGGTCAAGAAGCAG